>NC_080792.1:30883790-31611290 GCF_028018385.1 Neofelis nebulosa
CCATATCACCATCAGGACAACTGTCTGAGATTCTGTTTTGCTTCTTTCTTCTTCTCAGATGTCATCTGTGGCTTGCCCATTGCCAACAGGCTGACATCCAAAGCCCACAGGATTCCTGATGTCTGAGACCATGTGGGACTATCCATCAACTAATCATCAAAGAGGCATCCCCAAGGCTGGACACATAGGGAGAGTTGTACTGGATGGCACAGAGGAATCAATCTGGATAGGGCAGAAATTTGGGAACCACAGAATAGAAACAAATGTTAGAAGCCAGGAGGGGTCAGTGATGGGTTGAAATGGAGTCAAGAATATTGTGCTAATGGAATCAGATGAAGTATAAGCCAGGTACTCAGATCCAGAACTGAGGTTACAAAGGCCAGGGTGCTGCAGAAATGTTATTTTATGTTGGCCCTGGAATGATATGATTTGTTGCACTGTATCTCTCATTTCTGTCTCAGTCTCTCTGTCTCTGTCTTTCCCCCTCCCTCTGTGCGAGCTATGCCCTGATCTAAAAAGATCCATGAGACTACCAGAATGATCTGTCTTCCAGACAAATTATTCTACTTTTAGTCCTTCAAATCCTTGAGGCTTCTTGCCTATAGTATTCACATAATTATCCCAACGTGAGTTCTCTTATCCTTTCTCTCAATTTATCCAGTTTTGTATTTCCTTCCAGATTCTGCACAAGTATTTTCTTCTCCTTAATATTTCCCAGTCTACTCTAGTCTAACATTTGTCCTCTTACACTTAAAATTCTTTCTGACTGTTCATTTCACAACTGTTCACAATTATACAGATTCTTCTAGTATCTGGTTTGTGGTCTTAAAATGTTATTTAAATCGTTCATTTTTATGTAACTTGCAGCCTTTTTATACTTCCCATCTTGAATGCAAATTCCTGCAGGATAGGAAATAGATTTTATATTGTCTTTTCTCTCCCATGAAATGCATGGTAGTAAATTCTCAAAAAATATTTATAAATTCAATTCCCCCCTCTCATCTTTGGGAAAGGACAGGGAGTAAGACACCACACTTATGTAGTGAAATAAAACTAAGCAATATTCTAAAATTCTGTAATACAAAGACCCATGAATCTAAGAGAAAGAAATTGGAACCAGTAGAAGTATAGCAGGTATGTGAGTGTGGGGGAGGCTATGGCTTGGGAGGAACCTAGGCTCAGACTAGCATGAATACTTTTTGGTGGCAATGGATTTGAAGATGAATAATTCCACTCGATGTACGGGATGCTCCATAGCATTAAGAGGTCAAGGTTGTGGATCAAAATTCGGCAGATAGGCAACAATAAGTAAGATGCACATGCCATGTTGTAAGAAGGGATTATGTGCCAGACAGATGCTGTAGAATCGGAATGGTACACATTCCTTGAAAGCCGAGAGACTGGGATATCTGACAGCTGAGACACTGATAATAACTCATTTTATTTACCAAACCATTTTCCCCTGGACACCGGGAGGAAGGGGGGATGGAAGAAAATCATTTTATGAAATGTTCTGGAAAAACCTTAGTAAATAGCCTGTAGAACTTGGCTTACTCCTGCACTTTTTAAGTTCAAAATGCTTACGAACATCTCAATGAAAAATTATTTCCTGATTAATACTGAGAAAAACTGAGTTAGATTGTGATTGTAACTCTGAATTCTAAAGCAACCACAAGTTTCCACATAATTTTCCTTGTGAGGGTGAAAACCAACCTGGGTCATGATTTAATTTTGCCAACCTCTATTCTAAAATGAAGGGAAAAGAGGAACCCCTGAGAATAGCAGACAATCACAGGACCAGATTATAATCAAGGTAGCACACTTTCCTTCTGATTTTAGGAAGCTCTAAAATCAAAAAAGCAAGATCCACTTCATAGGTAAAATGGTTGCTACTATTAAAATAATAAAATTTTCTGTGCTAGTATTAGGAGCTTTTTCTTCCTTTTGTTTACCTACTCACTCCACTCTATGTGCTTGGTTACAATGAAAGAGCTTAAGCAATTTAATATCAGCTTTCATAATTTCTTTAGGCCCACGCCACAAACACCTTTCATATTTTTCTGTCCTTTGACAATGTATCTCCCACTTACTTCATTCATCACACAAAAGCAAGGAAAACATTTTTACAGAGAATACTCTGCTGTGACAAGCACACCAGTTATCTGCCTCTCTGAACTTATTTGCATTTTCCTGGGTATAATTCTGAGACAGCCCAGCATGTCTGAAACAGTCTGGACTTTGAAGATGAATAGACTTGCATTGAAATTCAGTTCTGCTACTTATAAGGTGAGTGACTTTGCTGGCTCTTTTTTCTTCTTCTTCCTGGTCTCTTCATGTTGAGGATCCAGGGTTTATTCCTTGAAACTTACCTCATCTTTAATTTCTTAGAATATTTCATCCAGCCCCATGGCTGTATTTATGTATCTTTGTATCTTTCGATGAAATGAAATTTGACTTATGTGTAGATTAAAACCAGAAGGAAACATCATTAAAATGACCAAAGTGAGAGACAACAATACCAAATGGAGACGAGGATGTAATAGGAGTATAAATTAGTACAACCACTGTGGAAAATGATTTGGCCCTATGTATTAAGCTGAAGAAATGCATAAGTTGACTGTATGATCTAGCAATTCTATTCCTAGCTATAAATACCCAACAGAAACTTACACATGTGTGGGGCAAGAGGCATAGCCAGAGTGTTTATAGTAGTATTATTCCTAATATTAAATTAGGAATAATAATTAAAGTATGTATATGTATGTATGTCTCAAATTAAAAGTATATATATATATATATATATACACTTTTATATACATTTATATATACTTTTATATATATACTTTTATATATATACTTTTATATATATATATATATATATCACAAAGGAAGGAAATAAATAAAATATGGGTTTATTTTAACACTATAAAATTTGGATATTAGCCACCTATTGAGGGAGGGAGTTGGGGACTCGAGTTCAGGAAATGTTCTTGTTTCCGAATAGGTGGTGGTAGCAGGAGTGTTCTCTTTGTGATCAACCAGAGAATTGTAAAATTTTCTCTCATGCACATTCTTAAAGTAAACTAAATTCCACACACAAAAAAGTTTAAGAAGTTCTAAAACATTATATCTCCATTGCAGACTTCCTTCCTGAACTCCAGTTAGGTATTCAACTCTCTCTACTTGACATCTCCAGTTAAGTAGCGAATAGCAATTTCAAACTAACTTATTTTATTGAAAATCTTGCCGACTTATAACACTTTCTTATAATATCCTTTTCTCGGGTCCACATTTTTTCTTAATATGCCAACGTATTATTTTCTGACTTAATTGTTTATTATGCTCTTGGTTATTGTTGGCTTTCCCCAACTAGAATGTCTTTGTTCTCTCAAGTTTCCAGTGCATAAACGAAATAAAATTACCTAAACTTGAGAAGCTTCCATTTCTTTATCTCTAGCATGAATAATAACACCACACTTGCCAGTGCATTGTAAGATTCAAGGTAGTAGCAGTGAAGATGAGAAGTAATAAGATTCTGGGTAGGTTTTGAAAGAAATGCCAAAAAAGAAAGCAAAGGATTTACAAGATAGGAAAGAGTTGTTGGCCCAAGCAATTAGAAGGATAGTTTTGCCATTGACTGAAATAGGATTGTCTATATAAAGTTCTTGGCACTAAAAAACCCAGAAACTTATCCTCTTAATCTTATGTAGCTAAAGAGAACATACATAGCTCTTAACATTGTAAAGAGACACAACATAGACCCATTTTATAATCGCTAAATGCTTATAATCCAGTTGGGTTTGAGACTTTTTCAAACAGAGCTTATACTGCAGTTGTGAAATGAAGATTAAATCCAAATAAAGCAGTACCATACTTACAGTAGGTGTTTGATAAATATTTGAAATTTTTCTTTATATGAATAAAATGGCTCATACTTGATGTGAGGAAGAAAGGGAAACATTAATAGGTATAAGATAAATGTACAAATTTATATTTACCCATTCTAGAGGAAAGAGTAAACAAAACTTATGTGTAGATCAGAGTAATCTTGGAAATCTCCATTAAGGATATTTTGAACCAAATATGCACGAATACGTGCATTTAACATGTGGCTTCTAAGTATTGAACTCTTGCTTTCCAGACATTCCTCTCAGTACTTAGAAACACAGCACTGAATTAGCTTTTATCCACCTTCAGAAAAACTGGCATAATGGTAAAGAGAGACAGGGAAAATTGCCATCACCAAGGCTTTAAAGCTGATACTGTTGGTGTTCACTTTCCTGCTTATCTTTTCCACATAAATGTGCCTTATGTGATTTAGACAGAGGCAAAAATCAGAAATCTCCATCCCCTGCTGTCCTTATTTGATCCTTTCTCATCAGTCTTTGCCAATAGCATGGAGGTTTCTCCCATGTGCACAGCCCAGATGTTATCTTCTATTCTTGCTTTTTCACCTTCTCTATTTCATCCTAAACACCCATGTGACTGTTCACTCATCCAGTCAAACCCCAGGCTGGGTTTGTTTTGTACAGTGTGCTTAAAGAGCACAGTTTTGAGATCCTGTTTCCAACATTCAAATGCTGGTTCATTCACTTAGTCTTGGTGTGATCTTGGGGATATTGCTCAGCATGTCTGTATCTCAGCTTCCTTCACAGTCAAATAAGGATGATGACACACTGGTCTTGCAATGAATTTATGAGAATAAAGTGCTTAGAATAGTACCTGGCACCTCTACAGAAGTGCTAGCAACTGCTGTTATTGTTGTTGCTTTGTCACTATTATTATTATGTCTTTCCAAGAATGTTATTCAGTCTTATTCAGTCTGAAGACTAGGTTTTCTGCATTTTGTCCAATGCTGAGACGACTTCCCTTTCCCCTTATTCTCAGAAGAGCATTTTTAATTTACTTCCCTACCTGCAACAACCGCTATCTGGGGCCTAGCGTAAAAATATTTATGTAGCTCTGAGCAAATGGGCAACAGTGATGGGGAGCTAAGGCCAGTTTTTCTAATTAGTTTCTAGGGAATTAGGTGGCTCATGATTTCTTTTTTCTTTTTTTTTTTAATTTTTTTTAACATTTTTATTTTTTTTTGAGACAGAGAGAGACAGAGTATGAATGGGGAGGGGCAGGGAGAGAGGGAGACACAGAATCGGAAGCAGGCTCCAGGCTCTGAGCCATCAGCCCAGAGCCGGACACGGGGCTCGAACTCACGGACCATGAGATCGTGACCTGAGCCGAAGTCGGACGCTTAACCGACTGAGCCACCCAGGCGCCCCATAGGTGGCTCATGATTTCTAAGCCTCCAGTCTTTCTCAGAAAGGATGAGACATGTTTCTGCCCTTTTTGAAAACTCTGTTTGACCATAAAAGGTCCCTACATGGAATCATCTTGAACACTCAGAGAACTTTCTAATACTTTTTCCAACACTGTAAGATTTGGTCTAGTGTGTTAAGTGAAAAACCTCACATGCAATGGGATTTTAGAAACAAATGAATTCAAAGGAGAATTAGAGAAGCCAGGATAGTTTCAGTAGTTTGGTTCAGTTTGAGCTTATCATGGAAGGTCACAGCTTTTACATCTCTCTGGGTTGCTTTCCATCACTCCTGGCATGTGCAATTATTTTTAATTTTCAAATTTTATAGCTAGCACTTGAGCTACACCAGCTAATCCCTATCTAAGTAATAAGGTCCTCTGCTTCCACCTTTATTGATTAATTATCTGTTGGAGTTTTTAATATCCATTTGTGTTTAATTTGCTGATATTAAAAATGCCTCATTCCTGAAGGTGATGAATTGTCTTCCAAAGGATAGGGCTCTGATTTTGATTTATGTAATATTGAGTTCACTGGAGTCTAGCTGGAGGCCTGTCATGGGAGATCATTGTAATAAACAGCCCAATAAGGGACACTCTTCAGGTCTTTGAGAACTTCCCTACTGCCTGGTGGATAAACTTGTTTTGTTTTGTTATGCAGACTTCTATGTAGATCATTTAGCACCAACTTCCAGTAAGATGCTCTCAGTGTGGACTACTGTTTCCTTGCACAAATGGTTTGTTTCAGTCCGTGGGACCCAACTGTCTCCTAAATAAACCTTATGCATACCTACCTAATTTTGGCATGAGTAGTCCTACTCAATGACCATCCAGTTTCAATGACCTTATGAAATTTTCTCTGCCTTTTTAAATTTCATTTGTTCTTGGAGAACCAGGAGGTGAACATCCAAACCTACTGTAATTTATTCTTCCTTCTAATATTTCTAGCTTTACTTTATACTGTTCATTTAAAACTTAACATATTCTAATATATATATTTAACTTTCTCTGTGTATATACTATGTATTCACTATACTAAAAATTCCTTACTTTAAATCTAGTTTAATATGCTCTATGCCAATAGTTCTTTTCTTTTTTTAAAAGTTTATTTCGGGGCGCCTGGGTGGCGCAGTCGGTTAAGCGTCCGACTTCAGCCAGGTCACGATCTCGCGGTCCGTGAGTTCGAGCCCCGCGTCAGGCTCTGGGCTGATGGCTCGGAGCCTGGAGCCTGTTTCCGATTCTGTGTCTCCCTCTCTCTCTGCCCCTCCCCCATTCATGCTCTGTCTCTCTCTGTCCCAAAAATAAATAAAAAACGTTTAAAAAATAAATAAATAAATAAATAAATAAATAAATAAAAGTTTATTTATATATTTTGAGAAAGAGAGAGAAGGGGAAGGGTGGAGAGAGAAAGGGAGAGATAGAATCCAAAGCAGGCTCTGCACTGTCAGTGCGAAGCTGAAGGCGATGCTCAGTCTCACAAACTGTGAGATCATGACCTGAGCAGAAATCCGCAGTCAGACACTCAACCGAGTCACCCAGGTGCCCCATATGCCAATAGTTCTTCAAGTGTGATTCCCTGGTCCTTAGCCCCTGCAGTATAAGGGTATTTGTTAGAAATTCAAAGTCTTGGGGCTCTGGGTGGCTCATTCAGTTGAACGTCCAACTCTTGCTTTTGGCTCAGGTCATGATCCCAGGGGCCAGGGACTGAGTTCCACATTGGGCTCTGTGCAGAGCACAGAGCCTGCTTGGGATTCTCTCTCTCTCTCTCTCTCTCTCTCTCTCTCTCTCTCTCTCCCTCTGTCCCTACCCCCTCCCCTGCTCATGCTCGCTCTATAAAATAGTAAGTAAAATAAAATAAAATAAAATAAAATAAAATAGAAATACAAATTTTCTCCTGTCCCAGGAATACAGAATTAGAAGCTCTGAGGTTGGGACCCAGTAATTTGTGTTTTAACAAGGTGTTTGGATATTACTGATGTAAAGTCAAGTGTGAACACCAAACTTGTCCTCAAACTTGGTTGCACATCGGAATCACCTGGGAGGTGTTTTAAAATACTCACACCTGGGTACCATTCCCAGCGAATTGGATTTTACTTGGTCTGGGGTGCAACCTGGGCATTGAGATGTTTTCAAAGCTCCACATATGATTGTATTTGGGAATCAGTACTCTGTATCACACTTCTTTTTCCTATTTCTTGCTGATTCAGTCTTGGTAGGTTGTGTGTTTCTAGGAATATCCATTTCTTCTAGGTCATCTCATTGGTTGGCATATAATTGTTCAAAGTAGTCTCTTAGGATCCTATGCATTTCTTTAGTATCAGCTATAATGTTACCACACTGCTTTCTTTCTCTCCCAGTATTGCCAAGACTAAGCATATACTGGACACTCATATATTTGTTAATTAAAATGGGCAGTTTTATTGTTTCATTAAATATATTTAATTACCAAATGAACATGATTTCTAAACCATTTTAGATATTATAGTGTGGCAAAAGAGTGACATAGAAGCAAAAGTATCTCTCCAGCAGTCATCAAAACAGAATACATATATAACATGTTTCCATGCGAGTATGTATCTTTGAATGGAACAAAAATATGAGTATATATTATCGTCACTTGAACAGGAATTTGCCATGTTATGAAATAATCTTTAGAATCCTATGATATGATGATAATGCTTTTATTAAGAACGTGGATTCATTTTTAGGTTAAGGAGGACTGTCCCCTTTCTAAATCTCAAGGGATAGTGTTTAATAACCTGACAGGGGGAGAACATGATCCTTGGCTCAGTTCTGTGAATTACTAATGTGGACCATGACAATTCAAATCAGCCAAATTTTATAGTTCTAGTCAATTTTTTCTGTGTCTGTTTGGTTGGTGCTTATCTAGGCTGCCTTAATTAGAAAATGCTCTTTCCTATGCCTCCTAACACACCCTAGGTACATACTTGTTGACAAATTGGTGTTTATATTCATTCCTTTGTTTGCTTCCTTCCACCTTTTACTCCAGTGTGAAATGTTCTCCCTGCTCTGGTAGTTCTATTTTTTGAAAATGTTCCCTATAAGAGAATGTTCCTGATGATTGATACATCTGCATAGTTTTGATTATTATAAATATAGATGTTGTTATGTATAAATATTCACTGTGCCTTGGTAAGTCAGAGTCTCTTAACTGAGAGTGAGGGAAAAAACATATCCTAATTTTAAATTCCTCACCTTTGATATGAGAGAGAAAGAAGCAAAGTAGATAATATCCAAATTCCACATAATTTTTTTTCAGAAATAATAATGTTAAATATCTTGTCCAATCAAACTGTCTTGGCAATCGAGTTAAATACTTAGAGTCCACATCTTTGAAGTACTACTCAATTTACCAAATCAGTCAGTGCATGAAGTTATAGTGCAGATAAACACATAAATAGATATTAGAGATATAATTTCACTTATGCCATTTTGGTTTAGATAATATGATTACATTAAATTTTAAATGAAGTTTGCCTTTCTACATGAGCTGGTAGTTTGAATACATTTTCTCCTAAGTAGTAAGTTTTAAATTTATTTGTATATTTGTCTATGTTTTCATACTGGATGTACCATCTCAGCTTTTCTAATTGATGGGAACAACAGCTTATTAATTTATGACTGTTATTTTGTTACTTTTTAATCCCTCATTTCTTGATGCTATCGCTCCATATGCCTTTCCAAATATCTACATTAATTAATTAATTGTGAAGCTTTTATACCAACAGTGCATGCATGTTCTCAACACAGGTTTCCCCAAACATTTCCATGTGGAACTCGCTGTCATTTTCCATGTCATCAAACCCCTGTTGTCCTGAATATCATCTTGAGTTCTTCTAATGACGTTCAATTCAATCCAAAGTAATTAAAAATCCATAGTGCTATCAAGAACCAGCTAAAGAGAAATATATTACACATTATATGACCACTGATACCTACACAGTATAGAATGACTAGAAGGCCAGAGGGAGATAAACATAAAGCCAATCTACATGCAGGCCTTTCATATCCAGCTCCAACCAAAATTCTGTAAATACTCAGCCTCTATAGTTCCACTGCTATGATAGTCAATGCCATGAAAATATACAATCTCTCAATTTCCCTCCAGCTTTCCTTGATCTTCCATACTCTCCATCAGGCCATACCAGCCACACAGGAGCCTGAGGCAAAATAAAAAAAAAAAACCCACTAATAATGACTTTGATAAATTTTTTGCATTAATTTTAAATTGTAAGTATTAGTAGTGAAATGTAGTAGTGAAATTATTATTAGTAGTGAAATTAGTAGTGAATTGTAAGTATTGTAGTGAAATTATTTTTTTATTATTGAATTTTTTGGCTCCCCCTAAATTTTGTGCTTGCCTCACCCTATTCCCATCTTGACTTTTAATTTTGCTCCACGTATACATTATTGTCTGTGTAACTCCAAACTTGATAGCTCATCTTGCTCATCAATGTAATGTAAAAATGAAGATTGCATGATGAAAATAACATGGAGTTTTCCAAGAGACAGTGGCAGTAGTGACACTCTGAGGGGCAACTAGACCCCACAATTTGCGTGGCCTTCATAGGTTACCACAGATGTCCCTGTTTCCGATTTCTCTCCTTAACCAAAGTGCTAGAAGCAATTCATGCAGAAACAAAGTTTTCTTTTCTTTTTCACTGAGCTACCACAGAACTGACTTCTTTCAAAATTTCGGTTCTGAAGAAAGCATTGCCTTCTCCATGCTAACAGGTTCCATCACCTGCAAGATATTCACTCTCTATTCTCCTGTCGTGTATTTAAATGTGTCTGCTTCTGAGAAATGCATCTCCCACCAGTCCTCAGTTACTAGAAACAGAGAGGGGGGATCACTACGAGAGCAGGGTCTGTAATATTAAATTGTTGGTGGCAATAAACATTTTAAAAAACACATTTCCCTGAGATATAGCCAAAGTAAGGCTGATTTATTGCTACAGAAAATCGGGGAAGCACATTTTCATCTCCTCAATGAAAACCAGTTGTTAGGCTTTGCCATTGTTAGTAGACAGTAAATTACAGCAGACTCTGATGGACTCAGGAAGATGAGCGTTTTTCCTTGATTGACAGTGACACAATGTAATAAGAATTACCACAGTAACCTGCACTCCTTTGGGGCTCACTTCTCTCATTTAAAAAATGAAAGCACTGAATTAGTTTAACTCGAGATGCTTTCTAGCACTTAAAAAAATTTCCCACCTGCTCACAGGATTCCTCAAGAAGTTTCTCTGTTTGACTGAACCTAATAAAATAAGTGTTAGTAGGATTACCCTGTAGTTTCATTCTTTGTTAAAATTATGATATCCATTGTATAGAAATTGTGTAGAAATAATACCACTTCCATATAAAAATACAGCATGTATTTTCACATGCTTACATTAGCTAATGTTTGGTGATGAAAATCACATCGTTCAAATGGTATCTTTCATTAACAGAAAGATTGAAACTTCCCCTTGCCATTCCACACTGGCCCAACACAAAGGCAAAATAAGCTCTATATCCTAAGACCTAAGTTCCAGCCATATTTCCTTGCTTTAATAATACTATATTGTTTGCCGTTATATAACACCATCTTATCTCACAGTCAATTCTCAGACATTTACTTGATAACAAATAACATGTTTGAGCACAAAATGTTTCTTGCCCACTGAGCTTCTGTCCTTACAAGTCAATATGAGCTTGTATTTGAAGCCTTTATCCTTCCATTTTACGATCACATTGGTTTCTCATCCACAAGTAAGTCTAAAATTCTCCCATATTGGCCAGTTAATCTTGAGACTATATTTAAGTTATAGAAACTCAAATGTACACTCCATATTCAGTGTGATACCATTTGCATGTGGCGAAATAACAAACATTTAATGAAATAGATTTCAGAGAATAAGAGCACTTTTATACAAAGTATCTCGTGGCATCTCATTTAAATCTCATAACATTGTGAGCTGGTCAGGCAGGTATGATTTCTTCATTTTAAGCACGGAGAAATAGGTCTTGGATTGTGGTTCTTGAAAACAGATGGGATTTCCAGTCTCCTAAATCCAAGAGCCCTGATTTGGGGAATTAAGGATTTATATCTCTATGGAGCCCTTACTAAAAAAGCATGTATCTCCTAGGAAGGATAACTGTGTGTGCATCTGAAGACCAAAAACTCTGTTTCTGTGCCCTCTAACAACTTTACAAATGTGGTGGATATCCTGGTAGCTTGGAAAGTAGGCATTTTTTAGAAAATATTATGTTTGCATGTGATTCCATAGAAGAGTTCTGTGACCTGTTCTAACCATAACTATCACTAAAATCATCATGCGGTAATGCATATGGAATGACAAATGATTCAGGATATCAATATTTGGAATTATTTAAATCCTTGGAATTGTTTCATATAGATATATGTTGCTAGTGCTTGGCTCGATGTAGCTAAGATCCAAGGATAAATGGACTCAGAGGTTTTAAAAATATTGCTAAAGAAGGAAAGGTTAAATAAAACAGATGATATCTTCTCTTAATTATCACAGGCAGGAATAGAACCACGAGCATTAAGAATCCTAAATAACAGATAATCCAAAGGTCATCTTTGTATTTGGAGCATATAATGTAATTTCTTTGTACCACATCTTCTTCCTGCTATGGAACCGAAAGGCCAATTTTGTTTTAATTTCCGGAGAATGATCCAGTTTAACGTGAAGGACTCAGGGGCACATGTGGCTCCCTGGAAATTGGACTCACAGCCCCAGTCACAGGAGGGGGTCTGAATAAAGATGACCATGAACTACTGCTTATGGCCACATTTACCAGAAGGAAGGAGTTTCCCAGTGGTCCACAGGAAAGATGGCATTATTCAGCATTTTATTTCTTCAGCATCTTTCATACCCTCATTTGTTATACCACCCAGAGCAAATCCACAGTATAAGTGACGAGACAGATGTTTGAACTTTGAGCTAAGTATGTTAGTGAAATTCACTGGTCATGGTGAGAAAAACAAAAACAAAAACAAAAAACAAAGCTTGCCTCTGTCTCAAGATTTGTGTGTACAGTCTGGTCTTTCCTTTGAATTAGTATATGAACATTTTAGGGCACAACAGTTACATTGATTTTTAGTATAGCACAGAGGCCAGTGCCTTGAGCAGAGTAAATATTCCATGTATATATGTTAAAAGAAACAATGAACAAAACATATTCTCTTTATTTACTTTTAAGTTTAGAAGAAAAAACTGGGGACTTGATTTAAAAAGAAAAAAAAACCTACCTGGAGAAGTATAGATTGGCTTTCAGTAAACTTTATTTTCAGTGAAACTTCATTCTATATTTTCCTCCAGTAATCGATAAAAAAACTTTTACAATATCTTTTCCCCACAATTAACACTTTCACATAAGCCTCCTAGACTGCCTCTTTCAGGGACAAGTACCATATGGAGAATACCAAGCATATGTTCCAATTGAGTTTTTCTTTGTTGGCTACTATGGATTCAGGTAATTCAGTGTTGCTGTTTGTTAATGATCCAAGGAAAGTGGAATGAGAACTGTGGAAATAACAACAACTATATATGTGTATATATATATATATATATATATATATATATATATATGTGTGTGTGTGTGTGTAACTGTGGAAATAACAATAACTATATATGTGTGTGTGTATATATATAGATATATAGATATACATGTATATATATGTATATTTATATATATACATATATATATCTATCTATATATATATATCTATATATATATCTATATATAGATATATATATTTACCAATGTGCTGTGTTCATCAAAGTTCACTTCAAGTTCAAGAACGTATTTGTGGACAAATGTCATGAATAATTCATTTTGAATTTTGCTATTAGCTGTTAATAAAATCACAAAGTGATTTATGATAGATTAGTTTGTTACAACTTAGTATACTTCCTACTATCCTGTTTCTATTCTTGCCCTGAATTATACCAGTTGTGTTTTATTTTTTATGATGAGAAAATTTATGTAAGATAGGCATCATAAAAGTCTACCTCCTATGTTCTCACAATATAGGGACGAGGCAACTTTTCGTACTGTTTCATTTTTCTGATTAACTACTCTTACTGTACTGCCTACAAATAAAGCACAGTTTATTAGAAAGACTTCAGCACTGAAGAACTTGTAATTGGGCATCATCATTTTATACATCATCATTTAAAAAATATTAGGTAGCTCAAAACATCTCCAGAAAGACTGCTTCAAATAGTAATTCATTAATAATCCTTTAATAACATTTAGAAGTCTACAAAGTTTTTGCCCTGGCTTTGCACAGTCCCTCTGAGAGCCAGTAAAAGCTGGTATAGAGAGTAGTGTGCCTATTTCAAAGATGACAAATCAGACACACTGTTAGCAGTTTTGCTCAAGACTATGCAGCTATAAGGGGTGCCTGGGTGGCTCAGTCGGTTAAGTGTCTGACTTCAGCCTAGGTCATGATCTCACAGTTTGTGAGTCTGAGCCCTGCGTCAGGCTCTGTGTTGACAACTCAGAGCCTGGAGCCTGCTTCGGAGTCTGTGTCTCCCTTTCTCTCTGCCCCACCCCTACTTGTGCTCTGTCTCTCTCTGTCTCTTAAAAATGAATAAATGTTAAAAAAGAAAAGAAAAGAAAAGAAAAGAAAAGAAAAGAAAAGAAAAGAAAAGAAAAGAAAAGAAAACTGCAGTTACAACCTAGTCTTAGGATTGGCATTTGACTAATAGAATTGAAACAAAATGCCATAATTAAGACACAATAGACTAATGAGTGTTTAACCTGAGGCAAATTTTAACTTCTAGATTTTATCTCTGATATCATTTCTGATTGGTGTGTTTCCAAAAGGAGGTTGTTATATTTGTGGATGTCACTGAAACAGCACATGGTGGTACAAGAAGTGGGGTGCCTTTCCTTACTCTCTTCACATCTGTTTGCTTCTCTACTCCAGCCCCTCTGGGTCCACTTGAATAGTGCTATTTAGACTGGGGAGCAGAAGAACGGCAGCCAGCCCCCAGCACTACGGGACCCAGAACCACGAAAGGACAGCAGCAACTTTATTGTAGGAATGATAAAGAGCAAGTTGATCCATTGTGATCCAATGAGTGTTCTCTGCACTGTTGGGGTAGTTAAGTAAATTCCCTCAGTCTCATAGCTGCAACTAAGAGGACTAAAGGGATACGAAAAAGATGTCTTCTGAAGGGCACTTTGAAATAAGGCCATGTGTGGTTTTTAGTCACAGTATTACTACAAACAAATGCTCTGGGTTGAGAGATAAGAAAGAATTAAGTCCACTACTTTTGTGGGGAGGAGTTGTGAGTAAGGTCACCTCACAATTAATTAAAATTAGTCAAAACCTAAAGAAGTTGTTTGGGGCTCAAAGAGAGAAGTAGGTGCTTAAGTGATTCATAGGGTTGTTTTGAAGATTAGCTACATTAATATTAATGTATTAACAGCAGTACATAAAATGCTCAGAATGGTGCCTGGCACATGGTTGAGAGCGGTGTGTTATTATTTCCAGCAACTATTGAACATATCCTAGAGTTACAGGGCATGGTCTTCTCAGCCAGAGGTCTGGAGTCCGTGGGCTTCCTGTTGTATGTCTGTGGCCCTCGCTGTGGCTCCCTCTGCCTTCCTTATTTGACTGTCAGCATAGCTGCTGAGCCTCTGTTCCGGGCAGCTCTTGAGTGCCTTTGGTGGAGTGTGATGTGGTCACCATTCTCAGTCTTCACGTTAAATTGTGCAACCTATAGTGGGTCAGTCAAGGCCTTCAACGGGTGCCTGGGTGGCTGTCAGTTGAGCAGTGGACTCTTGATTTTGGCTCAGGTCTTGATCTCACGGTCGTCGACATCCAGCCCCACATGAGGCTGACAGTGCGGAGCCTGCTTGGGATTCTCCCTCTCTGCCCCCTCTCAAACAAACAAACAAACAAACAAACAAAAACATTTTTTAAAGGCCTTCAGAATCTGTTTCCTTTTGTCCCACCAGCCACTTGTAAGTCCTACCACAGCTGTCTCTACAGAAACTCTCTTCTTTCATTCTTCAATTGATCTCCTCCTGCCTGCCTGCACTGCCACTATGGGATTTCCTCAAAGAAGCCTTTCCCTTCCTTTCCTTTCCTTCCTTCCTTCTCTTTTTTCCACCTTCACCCTCATCCATAAGGTGATAAGGAGCTCCCACTGCTCCTTACACATGACTGTGATGCAGGCTACAGTCATCCTTGATATAAGCTTTGAATCCCCCCATAGAGTACAGTGGTCCCCTCCCCCACATCTGTGGTTTTTGTTTTCCCCTGTTCAGTTACATACAGTCAACCTCGGTCAGTCCAGTGTGGTAATAGGTGATCCTCTTGGAATCACCAGAAGGTGAATGATCTCCTAACACTATGTCACAGTGCCTGCATCATTCACCTCATTTCATTCATCATGCAGGCATTTCATCATCTCACATCATCACAAGAAGGGTGAGTACGGTACAGCGAGATATTTTGAGAGAGAGGCTGCATTCACATAATTTTTGTTACAGTATATTACTGTAATTGTGGCAACTTATTATTGGTTATTGCTGTTAATCCCTTCCTGTGCCTAGTTTATAAGTTAAACTTTTAGCACAACATAAAATAGTATATACAAGGTTCAATATGATCCTCTGTTTCAGGTAGCTATTAGGGGTCTTGGACATGCCCCCCTCAGATAAGGGGGAACTAGTAAACAGGAGTGGCCTGGTCTTTGAGTGCCTGTAGTTAGCCTATGCTACGAATAAAGCAGGTCCTCACAGATGTTGGCTGATAGAAGACAGGAAGGAAGAAAGGAAGAAAATGGGAAAGAGGGAGTGTGGAGGGAGGATGGATAGAAAGAAGGAAAGCTCAGGAATGTAAGAGGAAATGCAGCTTGTGTAGACCTTGAAGCACACAATAAAGGGTCAGAGCAAGATTCTGTGAGGTTTCATGATGATTAAAAGGAAATTCATTATTCGTGAAGTACTATTTGGTAAAAGAGGGAAAAATAAACAGGAAACAAAAATACCTCAGTTTAAATAGTGCTCTCCCGGGGTACCTGGGTGGCTTAGTTGGTTAAGCTTCCCACTTAGGCTCAGGTCATGATCTTGCAGTAAATGAGTTCGAGCCCTGCATTGGGCTCTGTGCTGACTGCTCAGAGCCTGGAGCCTGCTTCGGATTCTGTGTCTCCCTCTCTCTCTGTCCCTCCCCCACTCATGCTCTGTCTCTCTCTGCCTCTCAAAAATGAATGTTAAATGTCTCCCATGTAATAATTGGAAGCAGTTACAAAGGACTTGTTGGCCCCTCTTTGCTTTAGTTTGTTCTTCTGTGAAAGAAGCAGGAAACATGGTAACGCCCTGTTTATCTCGGGGTGAAGGAACTAATAGCACACAGTGGTTAGGAACACATGTCTAAGAATCAGACCTACCAGCAGTATGACAATGAGGTTACCGTACTTCTCTGTCCCTCACATTCTTTCTCTGTAATATAGAAAAAACAGTAATGCTTTTTCCTTAATTTACTGAGAGGGTTGATGGAGAGGATGCATTTAAAGCAGTTAAGACATAATAGTTGTTCAGTAGATATGAACCATCATTATTATGACCATGATAATTATTATATACTTTCTAAAATAATTATATATAGTATATATAAATCATAAAATGTTGTGACACAAGCAATGCTATAATCATTATTCTAAGTATTTCTATGTAAAAAAATAGTTCAAAAGCCCAAAGAATTTTGAAGTCTCCTGACTAGTGTTTGTAGACATCCATTAATAGACATGTATATGATGGTTTTTATATCAATGACTGATAAAACTAAGCTAGTTTTCTTACCTAACAGAGACCATCACATGTCACTTGAACTTCTGGCAGTTTGCTAATAAGCATTGTGGTTTTTCAAGAGAACTGCAAGTTCCTTACAACTGGGGTGACCGTCTGCTCAGGTCTGCCCAGGGATCCTGGTTTATTCCTGTTGTGCTGGCTTAATTACTGACAGAAGGCCCTTTCATTCTCAGAAGTGTCCCAGCTTGGATAATAAATCAGTGGGCATCCTTCATAAGAAGAAGAACCCCCAAGAAGGTACACAGATCACGAAAGGAATCGGAGTCCTGGTGGGCGGCAGCAGGTGACGTTAAGCCAGTCACTGAGCTGCTTCCTAGGGTTTCAGTTTCTTCTGCAGAATATTGAGAGACTCAGTTTCCCTCTCTCCCTTGCTTTTCAAGAGTACCAAATGAAATAGGCACATAATGGGTCTTGAAAAACAAAATGATGTCCATGCTGATTTTTTAAAAATCTAATGGCAGCAAAAAACAAAGCAGCAGTACAGCAGTAATGGGGGATAAGGAAAAAGTAGAGGCAGTGAGGTAGGTAGGTAGGTTATTTCGACATTTAGCTCAGGGTTTCTCTGGGCTGGATGTCTGGGTCAGTGTGATCAAATATCCAAATGTTGTGCAAAAGCCCTACCCAGTGGTGGAATTCACAAGCAATAAATAAGTGAGAGGAGAGTGTGAGGAAGCAGAAGGTCATGGGTTCAAATCCCACAACTATTACTTACAAGGGGTGTGTGGTCTTGGGGAAAACACTTAGACCATCTGTGGACCCCGTTGTTCTTATCAGGAGAACGGAATAATACTTGCCTTTGCAGCGTCAGGGTGAGGAATTAGAGCAAGGTGCACACATTCTTTAACGGAGGATGGTGTTCCACACAGGGTAGGAACTGAATAAAGATTGGTGGTCTAAAAAGTCAGTAAGATCCAGATATTTTAGTTTCTAATAAATAAATAAATAGAAACGTAAGAACTGAGTGTAGTGAATGCTGCACTGCGTGAAGTTGAAGGCCTTGATGCCTCAGTTCATTGATCAGTTTTTGGAGATGGAAATTAACCAAAATCTTAATGAAATTACAGTGTCTGATATCATTTTTCTTCACATGTGATGACAGTGAGTTTTGCAGTTTTTGTGACAAGACTCAAGCGCATGACAGAAGGTACTTTTTGCCAGCAAAAGCAGTGCCCTAATGCTCAGGAGTCTCTCATCTTCTAATTTGACAAGAGCTCAGAAATTTGGAGACAGGCGAGACCTCATTTTCTTTGTAGGTGAGAAGTCCAATAATGATGGACTCACCACTGGCCTATAGCAAGCCTGATGCAACCAGAATGGAGACTCCAAACTTCCTTTTGCAGGCAGTGTGTCCTAGCTTCGTTGCACATGCTGCTGCCAGAGCTGAGGATAAACAGGAAAACTAACACTGACTGCAGATATGGGGAAGGAAAACCATTTTGGGGACTCACCTGTCATAAATCAGGTCACCCTCATTTTCAATTAACACACGGTGCCCCCTTGATGGCTTTAGTTCTTGTCACAGCTCCACTTAAAGATGACCCTTGGGGATCCTGTCAGCCCTATAGACAAAAATGGAAGTGTTCCCCTGGGAAATGAGTTTTATCTGAATTCAGATGAAAATATCAGAATGATGAACATTTGCTTAATGTCTGGTCACTTGGCCACCACATTTCCATGGTGGGTTAAAAATATATTAGTTATATTGCACGTCCCTTTCTTATTTTTATAAATATAAATTCTATAAATCCTTTCTTATTTTTCAGTTCAATTTTTGTTCCCCCCCCCAATTTTATTAGTCAAAAATGAATAAAACAAAGCAAATCCACACACACACACACACACACATCTTCTTACCTCCAGCATTCACTGGTGGATGGTCCTGAGTGAGTTTTACAAACCCCTGAGACTTTGCTTTATTGTTAGTGGTAGTGGTTTTTTGTTTTGTTTTGTTCTTCATTTGAAAGACTAAAAGGTTAAATTAGAAGACTTGTGAGGTTCTCTACTTCTATAAATAATCTGGATACCCCTTAGAACAATAAAAACAACCATAAGATACTTGTCTTCTTTTTAAATGAAACAAATTATCTTTAGTGTTCACCCTACAGAAAGAGTACTAAATATCCAAACAGAATGTAATGTATCCGACTTGGATCTCCTCTGTCACTGGAATTATATTTCATTACAGACTAGATCCTGCGGTACAACCAGGGCACATCTTTTAAATTGACCATGTCTCCTGGTCTGCTGGACCCTGGTTCCTCTTGGTCCAAACACAGACTGATGCTGCTCAGATGGAAATGATGCAGTCACAGAGAAACAACAAATCAGAAGAATAATTAAGAAAGAAAATCTGAGATGTTGCCTCCTGCTCTCCTGAGTCCAGAGCTCCTTTGCTGAGGCCGGTAATGATTGGGGGAACAGGAGTTTGGGCTGCCCCTCACCCTTCTCCTTGCTTTGCCTCAGCTCTGTATCCATTTGCTATCCCTGCCTCCTTCTGGAGAAAGTTAAGGAATGCTGGGTGGTTGTGGAGCCAGGAATATTTAGCATGTATACAATCCAAGGATCAAGGGGGCTTAAAGGAATTTACAGACTATTTGGGGAGCTCAGACATATCCGTAACAATAGATGCCAGCATTTCTGGAATTTAGAGGTTATAGATTTACAGAGGTTGCAGTCATCAGGAAGGGCTTTCTGGTAAAGGTGGGAAATTAGCTATCTGTGGAAGAAAAACTTGCTGAAGGAAAGGAGCAGGCCCTTCCAGTCAGGCTTGCACAAAGCTCCAGAGGCACAAACACCCCTGTCAGCCGGAGGAGTTTCGGCAGAGCTCTGGCTCAGTGCGCGGAGGGTTTGGGTTTGTGGAGAGTGGAGCTGTTTGAGATGGGGACAGACTGTGGAGAGATTTGAAGTATCAGCCAAGGAGATTACAATCAGTGAAGTTTATGTTAAAATCACAAAGTAAGTATTCACAGTAATAACTTAAAAAGCTGAAAGCTTGGGGCGCCAGGCTGGTTCAGTCGGTTAAGTGGCCGACTTCAGCTGAGGTCATGATGTCGTGGGCCTTGAGTTCAAGCCTGGCATTGGGCTCTGTGCTGACATCTCAGCCTGGAACCTACTTCGGATTCTGTCTCCCTCTCTCTCTGCCCCTTCCCTACTCATGCTCTGTCTCTGACTCTCTCTCTCAAAAAAGAAATGAACATTGAAAAAAATGTTTTTAAAAAGCAGAAAGCTTAACTGTGCATGACATGCAATTTGCTGGGGTTGAGTATAAGATTGAGCCTGGACAGGGGAAGACTATCCTTCATTTGCAATCCTTTAGAAAGAAATGTCTTTGGAGGAAGTAGAGAATGTCTGTCTGAAAATAAAAATGTTTTAGTAAATGCAAGGGTTTGATGGCAACAGTAGGCTGGATTTGCTGGTAAGAAGTTAATATCTAGGTAAATTTTGCCTCACTTTACACAGAAAACAGAAACATAATACCATTTAAAAAAGTCAATGTCCTAGAAAAAAAAACAAAACACAACTATATACTACCTGCTCTGGACCCTACTGTTTTAATCTCCAGTGCAGTCTAATAAAGACTACCTAGGTAAATGCGCAAAGACTTTGTGTAGGCTATCGACATAGACAGTATGATAACGTAGGGGACACAATAGCTGTCAGATCAAAAAAGACTTATTATGTTGCTCATGTTACAGTTTAAATCCAAAGATGTTACATGAGTCATCACAGCCATAAAGGTAGCTAGTGTTCAATACTGGACTAGAACCTGAGTCTCCTGACAATATACTATTCTCACTAAAAATGTAATAGAGATAAAACAGATATGATCTCAAGTTACAAAAGGCCAGACTTAAACTCAACATGAACAAGTATTTCCCTGGGATAGAAGCTATCCAACAACAACAATGGCACAGAGGGAAGTGTTTAAGAAGATGCTTTGGCCATCCAGTAAGGGAGACAAGCAAAGAATTTTTGTCTCAACTGTAAGTTTGCACTAGGTGCTATTAGCTACTGATAGATTGATGATTTGGAGGTATAATTCTGTGATAAACATTTACATATGCCCAAGCAGAATCTTGCCTTCTCAATAGCTACCTATAGAAAGTTGTCTTATGGGTCATTTTCTTTTTTTTTTTAATTTTTTTTTATTTTTATTTTTTAATTTTTAAAAAAAATTTTTTTTTAACGTTTATTTATTTTTGAGACAGGGAGAGTCAGAGCATGAACAGGGGAGGGTCAGAGAGAGGGAGACACAGAATATGAAGCAGGCTCCAGGCTCTGAGCTGTCAGCACAGAGCCCGACGCGGGGCTCGAACTCACGGACCGCGAGATCATGACCTGAGCCGAAGTCGGCCGCCCAACCGACTGAGCCACCCAGGCGCCCCTTTATGGGTCATTTTCACCGCCATCATCCCATACCTGAGCTTGCTCTAACAGTGTTTGTAAAGGAACAAATTATAAGTCATAGCAGTGTTTGATTGAAGATTTTGGAAATGAACCTCTTAGAAAGAAACAGCTAAATCTTTGACGTTGTTACCTCAGGACAAAACACGCCTCTCTCTGTCTTAATAGATGCTGCTTTGGGAGGGAGGAAATCACCCCTGCTGACTGTAGGAGGCAGGACCACTCAGGGGGTCATAATACAGCTCTAGAGGCAGACACCCCTCAAACCCAGGCCCTGAAATTCATATATGATGTGAAGGTAGCAACTTAGTTAATGGTTCTATGGCTTTGTTTCCTCTTCTGTAAGGTAAGATTAGTATGTGTACCTACTTAATTGCTATTAGGACTAAATAAATGACTTAATGTTGTGAAGTCCTTACACGTATTTTGTGTTCATTAAATATTTGCTGCTATAAGATTCATTATGGTTGTCATTAATATGGTATTTCCCTTTTGGGGGGGGGGGTCTGGAAGTAAGTCAGTTTGCCTTTTATACTTCATGTATTCCATGGTTTTCATGCAAAAAATATGTTACAGGAATTCAATATTTCACTGTTATGGAATATATGTGGGTCTTTGTGTATGTGTTTATATGTCTGCATATTGTTAACATTTTCACGGAGACCATTTTAAGTACTGCTTTATATATAATAACAAGATGTTAAGTATGGAAATATAATGTACTGATGATTCTCAGCTATGCCTACTCACTCTGTAATTTTAGAAATGAACTTTAGAACTAGTGGAAAAAGTTGTGGACTCATTGTCAAAGAGCAGGATTCAAACCAGATGCCATTAATTATTAGGCATGCAACTTTGAGAAGATATTTCATAATCCTAAGCCTACTCTTCATTTGGAAAATAAGGATGACACTAATTTATCAGTGTTATGAGGTGGTGACAAGAGACAAATGAGAAATAAATGTAAGATTAATTTGAAAATTGAAGGCCCCATATATATGTTATTTTTTTATTGTAAATATTATTCAATGTTATTTATTATCTATGTGTATATGTCTGTACATGCATTTCAGGACATGTGGCTATTTGAATGGCAGAGAAGTCAGGCGTTCACAATACAGAAACATACAGACCCCTGGCTTTGGGTCTGAGTTTTTATCTGACTCTGCTCTTCACTAGCTGAGTACAGATTTCAGTGCCCTCCCTTGGTAAATAAGCTGCCATGATTTGTCCCAGAAAATTGATGAGAGGATTAAAATAAGCACTGTATATAGAGAACTTAAAGTACTTAGTAAGTATGAAGCGCTCAAATGGTTATAATAATTCCTATTATCACTCAGAAAAGAAAAATTTGACAAAACCCCAGCTGATCCTCCCCGTGATGTCTAGTAGCTCAGCAGGTTATCAGAGTTGCAGCACGACAAGAATGAAAGTCTACAGTGTAAACTGAACTTTCCTTAGGATTTAACTCATGCCTAGGTCATTTTGGTTACAGGAAACTTCCCTTCTTTCCTCAGACATGGAGTAGAGACATCCCTCTAGGTATGTGCAAGGAGTGTCCCTTTATCTCCAATAGGGCTTTAATAAAATGTTACCTTCTCTATGAGACTGTCCCTGGCAGTGGCTCTGTCCCCAACCCCTGCATATAGTTTAAGTATCTTCTTTGCACTTACCATATCCAGCATAATTCATATTATACCTTTTGTTTTCCTATTGTCTACTTCTTATCACTATCTGGAGCAGGAATTTTTTTTCTATTCTCTTCACTGCTGCTGTATCCCATGTAGTAGATTCTCAGTAAATACTTATTGACGTGTGTGTGTGTGTGTGTGTGTGTGTGTAAATTAAATTTCAGGGAAAGAAGTTTATAACTGTGCAGCTTTAGTAGAGGGACATTTCATAAGCACTGAATGAACTATAGCAATCAGTCAACACATTTTGGGGATTGCCCTGTTTCTACCAATACCCTATTCATCCAGGTTTCACTCCTATTTTAAACTCTTTGGAAGAAAGAAATAATATATTCTCAGAATTCAAATAATGCAAAGTTGTAAGTACCCCATTATAAAGCAGAGGAAATTGAATAGAACTTAGATAGTATCCCAAAAAAAGAAACCTTTCCAGGAATGCCAACAACACTCTAAAGCCGGCCTATGTGTTACTGTCCTTCATCTCTGCTTGCTTCTATTGAATTAGCTCCCCATGTTAAAATGATAAAAGATGATACTTGGTATTGCAGGATTTTGCAAATATCCTTTTATTCACTAAAGCCAGAAAGGAAATGAGCTTTGGATTCATACAAAATTCAATCATCTTCAAAAAACCCATTTTTCTCTCCTTTCCTTTTTGTCTAGTACTACAGCTTGAAAAAAGCTAGGGCATTTCTGCTCATTTGATGAGGCTGACAGAGTTCTTAGACAAAGTGGAAGGGCGGGGGGCAGAAGGAAACTTTGTGCCAAAATGCAAAATGGCAGCAATTTTGAATGATGGTTGCAACTATAATTCCAATTATGATTAAATTATGCTGAAAATAATATGCATGTATATTTAGGCTGAGAAACAAGTAACATATTTAGGCAAAGTCCACAGGACCTTCATGTTTTAATTTGTATGCCTTAACACAGAATTCAATTTAATTTTCTATAAAAAGCCAATCTGTAACAAAACAAAATAAAATATGTATATATTGAGTATGCTCGGGACTGGCTATATCTAAGCCTCTTACAATTTCTGAACTAATTAAACATTAACATTTACAAAGGAGTAAGTTTCTTGTCAAGAATTCCTTCAAAGACACACAAAAGAAGAAAATACTAGTTAAATGTTGTCACCATCATCTCTGTTCATAGCCCTTCATGAGAGGTCAAACTAATATTTTTTTTACTTGTATCATACATAGATTGGTGTGCAAGAATGGGTTTTTCATTGCTAATCATGGACATATGAGAAATAAAAGAGGTAGATCTATTTATTTGTAAAAAGTAACTATACTCAGAGAATATGTAAGCATGATACCAAAACATTATATGTATTTGTATTTATTTTTATTTTTATTTGGCTTTAAACAACCACCACAAAACTAAGAATGATAAATAATTTAAGACACATTTTGGTACTATGTCTTTATAAAGAAACTTAAGGCACAAAATAAAATGGGACAATGCACAGTCCTTGATGGAATCCGAGATAGACAAATGGTCTGTGAAAGATATTTTATGAATTATTGGGGAAATTTGAAGAGTCTGAATTTTAGACAAAATCAACATTTATTGAAGTAGAAACATGGAAAGTATTAGCTGCAAAAGGCAAGTTATGAAACAGTATGCACAGTGTGACCTCGTTTTGGCTCAAAAATACGTATACAAGTTGGAGCGACAACTGGTCCTCCAGGACTGAGACTATGCAAAAGGATGCAGGACTGTCATCTGGCTGGAGAGACAGGGACATTAAATTTTCCCAATTATGCACCCCATCTTTCTCCTCAAATAGGTGGAATATGGCCCCATTTGGAAGTCCTGTACTTAAGTTGCCCCTCTAGTTAGAAATAGCAATTTACTGGGAGGTCACTTTTAAAATTCATATACTTCTGGTATCTGTTAAAATACAACAAAGGGGTGTGTGGGTGGCATAGTGCAGAGAGAAGAGAGAAGTGGGCTGCCTAACAGGCTTGGAAGAGAGGCACCAAGCCTTATTCTCCTTACTCCCCACAGCGCCAAATTCCTAGCAGGTGTTCAGCAAATGTTAAATGAAAGAAAAAGTAAATGCAAAAAGAATTTCTCCCATTTTTTTTCCTATCAATATCACTTCCATTAAGAGATTACTTACTTACTACCTTATGAAGTTACAAAAAGCCTGAACAAATGAGGATTCCGAATAAACAGTTACAATGTAGAACAGAGATTTTTTAAAAGGGGAAGATCTATGGAAGAAAACAGCATAGGGGGATAATCCCCAATGTCCTGTGACTAAAAACTAGAATAAGCAATTCATCCTAGCTGCTTGGCTGGAATTGATGACTAGTTTGCTAACTGATTGTTTTGTTTTACACTGTAATATTACAATTGCAATTTTCTGAGGATTTGAAGGGTTTCTTTCCATTTTTCTTGAAGAATGATATCTTACTTCCTTTATGCGATTCTTCATAGTCATTAAAAAGCTCAAAAGAACCCTTGGTACTAAATGACTGGCTGAATTTTTAACTCTGCCAACAATCTTAGGAGCAGATTGATCTGGAAAAAGATTTAGAAGATAGATTCCAACTCTGGAAATTTCTTGGTGAACAACACAGGAATATTAATACCAACAATTTGAGCATTAGATATATGAAGGAATATTCCAAAAACTGACAATTCTTTTGGCAATTGTCTGATTCAAGGGAGTCTAAGTTTGTGAATAAAGAAAGGAATAGGCTACACCAATCTTTTGGGTTTTAAGTTATAGACCCTTTGAGAGTCTGGTAAAGCCTACAGCACTCCTCTTCAGAACAATGCTTTCAAACACTGGAAATAATGGACATGAAGTTACGAAGGAAACCAATTATGTTGAAACTCACTTATCACAGTATTAATAAATGTGATACAGTAATGTAAATGCTTGCCTAATAGCACATTAAATAAGATCAATCCGAAGGGAAAAGAACTACTGTAATTTTAAATTGTGATAATCATCAGCTACATCTTCAGAAAGCTGCACAACTTGCAGATGATTTGAAAGTAACTGTCATTTCTATTGGTGACAGAGTCACAGGTACCGTTAATAGTACTCCAGTTGGTTGACTGTATGCATAATGGAAGAAATTGCCAACAGTAAAGTAGAGATTAGTTAAAACAAAGATGCTCTCTTTTTGTCCTATTCAAATTCACAGATCCCCCCCCCCCCACTGAGAACCTGTGATCCAGTTGCATTTATTTTGGCCTCTCCACGGATAATACTCTACGTTAGAGTTAAAATAAAATGTAAGACTCTAATAATTCAGAATTATCAAAGAAAAGGCTTACTCCAAGGCAGTTTTGAAGGAGAGGATCTTCAGGAATTTTAAAGATAATTTACTTCCAAATTTCAGAGGAACTGAGCCGCTTCAGCAAGCTTGTAGAACTGAAATTCTCGTTCTTCACAGATGTAATGGAATAAATCTACATGATCTCCATCGTTCAGATGGAGGAATCCAGAAAATGATTGAGAAAAATAAACATTTCTCTTTGAAGTAATAAAAAACACAGAAAAGCTACTACTCTTGTATGTTTCTATGCTAAATTGTTTCAGAGGCACATTTTATACTAGTGTAACAAGAAAAGGTTAATTACCAGCTCCTTTACAGGGATAAGGGGTGATAAAATTGGTTGTATATGGAATATAAGCTGATAAATATAGAGCAGGCTTGGAAGTGCTGAGAGCATGTGGACTGTTTTAGCAATACCCAAATCTATGGGCAGACATTTCACTGACTGGGTTACTGCTGTATTTCTCCTAGGCATCATCCTTCCATAAAAGGGTTGCCCTGGTAATTTTCAACTGAATATATTCATTGTGTTGGAGAAATTCACTACATAATAGCTGATGCAGTTAATGAACACTGTGGTAAACAGGCAAACCATGTTTTCATATAAATAACAGGATCAATAAAAGCTACTTCTCTTATTCCCTGCTGCATTCACTTTGGTTAAAAAATGCACCCCATGTGACTGGAGAACAAATGTGATTTTTGGTCAGCCCATAATTTTTTGTTCTAAAAGGGCACGTTATTGTTGTATCCAGCACAGACCTTGGCACGCAGGGACTCACTGTAGTTTTATTGAGTTGAACCCAAATAATCACTCTTTTAA
The DNA here is from genome assembly GCF_028018385.1 of Neofelis nebulosa. Taxonomy (NCBI): domain Eukaryota; kingdom Metazoa; phylum Chordata; class Mammalia; order Carnivora; family Felidae; genus Neofelis; species Neofelis nebulosa. Next base: position 30,911,189 of record NC_080792.1, read on the forward strand.
TTATATCCTGCATTGTTACTAATGAAGAATTTAGAGAGCCATGGCAGCATTTGCCTCTTGAAATATTTCTATGTGAAGAAAGAGAAATTGTGCTTATAGCTTTCCTTTGCATTCTTAAGCTTTTATATCCTGGTGAAGTGATTGTAATCTATTGATTATCAATTTCTGCTACCTCATATTGTCTATTTGACAGTGCAGTGTTATGCCTTTTCAAATATAGCCATGGGAAATTATTTACAAAGAAAACTTCTAAAGGGAATAAGTACCCTCCTTATTTGCCAACAATGTATAACATTGTTATAAGCATTCTTTCCTTTGTCTGTCTATTCATTTCACACATATATTTTAATGTTATTCTGTGCAAGACTTTGTCTAGCTGCAGGGGCCTATGGAATAGACATTTTATTTTATTTTTTTAAGTTTATTCACTTATTTTGAGAGAGAAAGAGAAAGGGGGGAGGGGCAGAGACAGAGAGCGAGAATCCCAAGCAGGTTTCTCACAGACCATATGGAGCCAGATGCAGGGCTCAAATGCATACCGTGAGATCATGACCTGAGCCAAAGTCGGACACTTAACTGACTAAGCCACCCAAGCACCCCTGGAATTGCCATAGATATAGATATAGATATAGATATAGATATAGATATAGATGTATCTTTCTAAGCATAAGTATACTTATTTATATGTAATGAAGGTAATGGGAAGTGCTATGACAAAAATAAGAGAGGTAGAGAGTCATGGGAAGGTTATAACTTATTGTGTTCAAATATGTCCTCTCTGAGGCAATGTCACCTCAAGGAAGGAAATGAGGCCAGAAAGAAATGAGGGTGAAAATATGTATGAATATCTGGGGAAAGAATACTCTAGAAAGAGGCCCATTAAAGTATAAGGTCACAGAGATAACAGTGGACAGATCAGGAAGGCCATGAAGATATTGGTGAGGATTTTAGACTTTATATTAAGTGAAAAAAGAAGACATTGGTGGGTTCCGAGCAAAGATGTTATGTGATTTATATTTCCAAGTATCATACTAATTGCTCTATGAACAATAGACTTAGGTGGGCAAGGACAAAAGCAAGAAGGTTGTTTAGATGATGGACACAAGTTGAGTCCAGCTGGGATTAAAGAGGAGGTGATAACTGGTTGAATTTCCAAGTTAACAGAAATAACAGTAAGGATTATCTAGAACTAGCTGAATTTAGGAAAAAAGTTACATAATCATATAGACTGGCATCAACATAAATCAAAGCTTGTAGTCTTCCTCCTTGATTCTCTCGCTTTTCTGGACTTTCAAAGCACTAGCTGCAGTCACATCAATCATTTGCTTACCTGTGATATTCCTTATATTCCAAAATTCTATGGAAGCTATTTTCACAGAGGTCATCTTATAGTTGCCAAACCAATGATGAATTTTTTTTTAAAAATTAAGTTTATTTGTTTATTTTTGAGGGGGGAAGGGGCAGAGAGAGAGGGAGATACAGAATCCAAAGCAGGCTCCAGGCTCTGAGCTGTCAGCACAGTCCCAACACAGGACTTGAAGTCATAGACGGGGAGATCATGACCTGGGCTGAAGTCGGACACCCAACCAACTGAGCCATCCAGGTGCCCCCAAAATGATGACTTTTTAGTGGCTTCTCAAGCACAGTTCTACGATCGACCCCTGCTTTCTTCTCCAGCCTCTTGACCACCATGACACTATGCAGTCTGGTTCTCCATGAATCCCTCTGATCTCTGTCTCACTCATAGGCTAAACTTCTAACAAAATAATAAATATGAAACACAAATGCTGGTGCTCTCCAGGGTTCTGCCATCGCCCACAATTCTTCCTACTACACATTTTCCTAGAAAAGTTATATTAGAAGTGGCTACAGGTGGATTCCATGGAGTCAGATTTCCGAGCTTCAGTCTAAGCACCAACCCTCCACAGCCATGTGACCTTGGGCCAATTTACCTCTTGACACCAATCCTCAATTTACTCATCTGTAAGATGGGGATTTTACTAGTACCTATTCCATAGATTTGTTGTGAGTCTTAAATGAAATAATTCATTTTAAGAACTTTGGAAAGAGCCCAACCCCTCCTATAATTGTTCAATAAGTTGTATCTCTCACCAAATTGTTCAACTAGTAAGTTGTTGAATCTTAAAACTGTATTTCCAGGTCATACTATTTTAGGTTTATATATACATCTGTCAATAGAGGCTTTAATTGGATATCCCATAAGCCTTATACTCTCAACATGTCAAAAACTAAAATTCATCATTTTCTCTTCAAAGTTTTTTTTTTCCTTCTTATATTTTTATTCTCAGTTGATGGGTATCTCTAAGCTGGAAAACCAGTTTATCCTTGATTTTGTCTTTTCTGTCACTCCTCATTTAAGGTCAAGTATCCTACTGATTTTACCTTTTAAGTATAATTTTTATTTTTCTATTATCCATCCCTATCACCAGTATTCTAGCCCAAGGACCCATCATCACTTTGAGTAATGTTACAAGAGTTCTCTGTCTACACTCTTTATTCTTTTCCCAGAGTTATCTGATTAAAACACCCAGTCAACTGGATCATCCCTTGTGTTCCATGCTCCACTAGGTCTTGATGGTTAAAGACAAAGCACCTTGACATCAATTTACTACAAGCTGCTGTCTACCTTTCCAGTTTCATTCTCTATCATCTACTGCCTCAGAGTTTTCACTTTGGCAGTGTTAAAGGAATGTTTATTCATGCTGTTCTTTGTTGTTTATATGCCCCACCCCTCCCTCTATACATACACACATGCTCAAACTTAAACACAATTTCAATTCACTATTAAACACATAGCTTACTCATTTCATCTTTCCTGGCCTCAAAGTTCTCTGTCAACCTCTCTGCCATTGCACATCCATATTTTATTCTTCTATGTCAATAGGACTGTTTCCTCAGTTAGACCATGGACTTTGTGGTAGAACCATGCATTCATCTTTGTTTCTCCAGCACCTAGCATCTTGGGTAGAATCTAGGGGCTTAGCTAGTTAGTTGATACAATACTTAAATGAACAAGTTATTTCAAAAGTTCCTCAGTGTCTCTTAAAATGAAATTCTCTGAAATATTTATTCTAAAGTGCCAAGTTGATTGTACTTATAAACTCTAATGGGTCTACATTGACTATAAAACAGTGCCTCTTAAATTGAGGTTTACAGATCTTTGCTATCAGGGTATGGGATTTCTCTATGTTTTTTTTAATTGTGTGAATTCATTTGAATAACAATTTATAAATCAATATAAGCATATTCTGGATCATTCTGGATAGCCACATTGTAATCCAGATTTGCCACTTAGTTTCAGTGCCTGTGCTTATGTTTTTAATACAGTAATCATGCGTTCGTTAAGTGTTCACTTAGAATCACGTTCACCCAGAATCCACATCTGTCTTACCGTTAAGATATTTTTGTTGGAGATCCACCAGGTTTTAAACTTGAGAAATGTTGCTATAAGTTAAAATGTATTGTCTTATAATATAAGCACTCTATTGATCTGAATATAATTTTATAGTAGAAACATAAATGCTACTCACTAAAGCATTTTTGTTTGTTTGTTTGTTTGTTTGTTTTTTACCTTAACTCCACACTTTGGACTAAGCCTTTATCTACATATATGAAAGATTTTCCACCTGCCATTTCTGCCTCTCTGAATTCTATTTCTTCTTCATTTTTTTACTCAAATGCTCTATGACTGTAGGAAGTTCAAGTTACCTAGTTCTACGTTCTTCCCCTCTTTTTGTTTCTTACCACACAATTCCTAGTAGCATGTATATGTATCAAATATTTTCCATTTTTTAAGCCAAAGGTTGCGATGGGTGGGTGGGATTAGAAGTATTATTTATTTTTTAATAAATAAAGAGAAACCACTTTGATTACTATTACAGTGACTGTGTATGTACCACTGATTAAAGATATTTTCCCAGCATCCCAGAAAGTTGTACTGATTACCCTCGACATAAGGAAAACAGAGAAGTACAAGCAAAACCAGAAAAGTGTCCATTTAAAATAAAATGAGTTGCCATCCTGTGATTTATTTTACATGCTTAAGAAAGGTAAACATGGGGGAAGACAGAGCTCATGATGACAAAACTCAGTAAAACCTAATACCTCCCAATAAAATAAATCTATTTGGATTTTTATTGTGAAGATTACAGAATATAAAAATTTTGGTTGCATTGTAGTTACAGTGACTTGTGGTCAATTAACTCATTAAACATTAGAATTTGATGCTCTGATTTCTAGAAAAGGATCCTTATCAGGACCATTGTTATTTCAGAACTTCATTGTAAAAGGCATTTCTGTTTAAAATACATCATATGAACACAGAAGAAAAATTTCTTGAGAAATCATATTGCTCTGGTTTTATGGAGACCTGCCTGGCATCTACTGATCCCAAGTACCGTGTTCTGTGTGAAATTGCATCTCTTTATTTAATTCCCATGTTATCCTGAGGAAGTGTGCATAGCTTAGTAATAGGATGTAAAAGGAGATTTCTCACCTCCAAAATATATATTACTTAGAGATACTGCAGTCTGGGGAATAAGCTATTCACCAATAATAAATGCACTTAACTCTCTTCGGAAAAGGCCATGCATTGCTCTAACTTGAAACGAATGCTTAACAAATGTTTTTATTAGTTTATTATATATTCTGGCGTGTGACTTTACAGTGAATTGGGATTTCTGGAGCTGGGAAGATGCCAGTTACCCCTGACTTAATCTATTTTCTTTCAACAAATTTAAGATTGGATTCCACTCGTTTCTGTTCTGAAATTTGTGATCACCTTATGAGGGCATCCATCCATTAAGTTAACAGCTTTTATTGATTGAATGTTAGGGAAGTCATGAAATCTTGTGACTGCGTCTAGTACTGCCACTGCTTAGCTTATGTCCCTCACCAAATCTCTTAGACATTCTGGACATAAGTGTTCTCATTAAAAAACAAAAACAAAACAAAAACAAACCAAAAAAACCAGTTGAAGTTTTAAGATGCTTTTCACTCATTCCTTCCTGTGATTTCCATGTATTTCAACTTGCAGCTCTTGTGGGCTCCTAATAGACGTTTCCATCATCATTTTCATGGCCCACTTTTCATTTGTAGCATACCATGCTGTTTAGTATTTAGTATTTTGTCTGTTTAGTAACAAAATGAAAGAAGTATATACTCCTTGATTTTGAGAAAAGTGTTTTAGTTCTCACTATTTGTTAATTTTCTCAGCTGTTATTTGAGAATTGTATTACTTTCATTTTCATATTGACAGAAAATCTATACCCTAAACAAAGGAAAAGAACTTTGAATCAAAATTGAACTTTAAAGTCTTTGGATTGGATTCTTAATTGCAACATATTACTGTGAGAGGGGGCCATAAAACTTCTCCCTAAAGTTAAAAATCAGTTTCAAAACAGAAGTAAAATAAATGACTTTTATCAAATGTGTGAGTGGCTTAGAGTTAGCAGTGTTCCCATTTCTTACAGGAATAGAAAGGTCTTGGTTGGGTATTGTGTTTTAATTCCCTGCATATAAACAAGATGTTTCAACCCCAAGAATCACCCATGGAGCCAAGTTAGTCAGTCCATATTGGTCAACACTCTTCAAGCTGAAGGTGTAGACCCTATGCTTTCAATGGCTGGTTGGGAATAAAAGTTCCAGACACACATATGGTGACTCTTATTTTAAACTACTCTCTCTTCCAATAGATTGATTATGCAATCTAATGATTTCATACTAAAATTTATAAAATATATTATCTTTTTTTTTGCTCAAATCTTATTTGCTGAAAAACATTTTTTTAAAAAAATTTTTTAACGTTTATTTTTGATACAGAGAGAGACAGAGCATGAATAGGGGGAGGGTCAGAGAGAGAGGGAGACACAGAATCAGAAGCAGGCTCCAGGTTCTGAGCTGTCAGCACAGAGCCTGATGCGGGGCTCGAACTCACGGACCACGAGATCACGACCTGCGCTGAAGTCGGACGCTTAACCGACTGAACCACCCAGGCTCCCCTGAAAAACAATTTAAAAGAAAGGCGTGATTCCAGCCATACTTTAATTTTTATGGTTTTACTTAAACTTGCTGTGTTGTGACTCAAGCTTCTTGTTCTTGTTTTCACCCTCAAAGTAAACATGTAACTGCTGCCGGAACCATCTCTTCAGTATGTCCTTACCTTCAGTAAGTCCCCAGCCTTTCCCCTTTAAAAATAACCATAAGTTTCTGGGGTTTTTTTCTTAATAAAATTCATTTATCTTGGCTGCCACACATTCTCTATTGTCTACACTATACTCGACTTAGGGAGACTTCATCTAATCAGTGCTTTATATGCCACTCTGGATCCCTATTTGCATGTCAGAATTGCTTTTTCCTTTTCATGCACTGAGTTGATATTGCATCACTAACACATATTTAAGCATGTAGTCATTCCACTCTGTCAAGTAAGATGAATATTTATCAAAAGTGTATTAACTTTTTTTTAGTAGTGTGCTAGAAAGTCTAGGCTGTTGGAGAGGCTATTTAAACTAATGATCTTAGTGTTGTTGAGCTCCCAGATTTACTGGTTCTCATGGTGGGGACAAAGGGTGGCTAATCAAATTTCTGGGAGTATTATACAATTTGAAAGTGCATATTTAATATTATAATCCAATTTTCTTTCCAATAGAATAGTAGGATTCATAATTCCCATATTATAAACTACAAAAAATAAAGCTCAACAAAATCTCTTCAGCCACTGAGAAGTGTAGACTATATCACAGTATATGTAGAGATACACAGAACATATAGAGGGAAAGGGAATGTAACATTCTTATTTGTAATTGGAACATCTTGAGGAATTTCCTCTTCCATGTGTTGAAATATGGTATATGCATTTACTCTCAACTATCCTGAAGGGATATTGAATACGTTTCCACAATATATTATACACCAAAATTAATGTTTTATTGTTATCAGTCTATAATAATAAAAAATATAGCCATAACCCTATAATAATTTTTATCCAACTACATCCCTAATTTCTGAATAGCAATTCATATTAAACACTAAAGACATGTTACCTTTCCAGGGTCCATGTTACAGAACCATGCAGAAAAGTCTGGTCCCCCACACTTATTATTTTTCTCTGACGAACAAGAAAGTCATGGATTTTCTGTGAATCAATTTATATATTACACCAAAACATTTGAGAGCTCAGAAAAGATTTAGAAACAGCAATATATTTTGTGGAATATTCTTTCACATGAGTCTAATTAATAGAGTTGCAAACTTATCATTATGGAAAAATAATAAACCTAAAATGTCTTAGGGAGTCAGGAAATAATCTATCATAAAATGATAGTGAGTACTAGTTTTGGAATCTGGCAAATTTGAGGCCAAATTTTGTCTCAATCATTTATCAATTATGTGATGTGCTGGTTACAGGATCTCGGATCCTCAGTTTCTTCATCTATAAAGTGAGGATTATAATATCTGATCACAGGGATTGCTATAATAATTTAAATGAGTGCATAGTAAGAATTTTCCATAGAGTATGCCATGGTCAACTATTTAGTTGCTGTAATAATGATTTTAAAAGTTCTAGACATCTGCTCTCTACTGTACTCATCCTTGGCCTGTGTGAGGAATAAAGATACTTTCCTCACATTGAAATGGGGTGGGCCACTTGGTTTTATAGAAGAATGGAGCTTAATTAAGACTTATTTTGATTGCCAGTCTAACATGAGATTCTTTTCTTACCATATATAAGAGATTCTGTGATCATTGTTTAGTTCATTTGCTTATTTTTGCTGAATTACCTTGGATGCACTTTATTCAAATAAAATATGACCGTATATTTTTTTCAGTATATGAAATTTATCCTTCAATTGGTTTCCATACAACACCCAGTGCTCATCCCAAAAGGTGCCCTCCTCGATACCCATCACCCACCCTCCCCTCCCTCCCACCCCCCATCAACTCTCAGTTTGTTCTCAGTTTTTAAGAGTCTCTTATGCTTTGGCTCTCTCTCACTCTAACCTCCTTTTTTGTTTTTCTTTCCCCTCCCCCATGGGTTTCTGTTAAGTTTCTCAGGATCCACATAAGAGTGAAAACATATGGTATCTGTGTTTCTCTGTATGGCTTATTTCACTTAGCATAACACTCTCCAGTTCCATCCACGTTGCTACAAAGGGCCAGATTTCATTCTTTCTCATTGCCACATAACACTCCATTTTGTATATAAACCACAATTTCTTTATCCATTCATCAGTTGATGGACATTTAGGCACTTTCCATAATTTGGCTATTGTTGAGAGTGCTGCTATAAACATTGGGGTACAAGCGCCCCTATGCATCAGCACTCCTGTATCCCTTGGGTAAATTCCTAACAGTGCTATTTCTGGGTCATAGGATAGGTCTATTTTTAATTTTTTGAGGAACCTCCACACTGTTTTCCAGAGTGGCTGCACCAGTTTGCATTCCCACCAACAGTGCAAGAGGGTTCCCGTTTCTCCACATCCTCGCCAGCATCTATAGTCTCCTGATTTGTTCATTTTGGCCACTCTGACTGGCGTGAGGTGATACCTGAGTGTGGTTTTGATTTGTATTTCCCTGATGAGGAGCGACGTTGAGCATCTTTTCATGTGCCTGTTGGCCATCTGGATGTCTTCTTTAGAGAAGTGTCTATTCATGTTTTCTGCCAGTTCCTTCACTGGGTTATTTGTTTTTCGGGTGTGGGGTTTGGTGAGCTCTTTATAGATTTTGGATACTAGCCCTTTGTCCGATATGTCATTTGCAAATATCTTTTCCCATTCCATTGGTTGCCTTTTAGTTTTGTTGGTTGTTTCCTTTGCTGTGCAGAAGCTCTTTATCTTCATGAGGTGCCAGTAGTTCATTTTTGCTTTTAATTCCCTTGCCTTTGGGGATGTGTCAAGTAAGAAATTGCTGCGGCTGAGGTCAGAGAGGTCTTTTCCTGCTTTCTCCTCTAGGGTTTTGATTATTTCCTGTCTCCTTCAGGATTATGACCATATTTTTAAAGCTCATCTGTTTATTTATCTTTTGCTCCATGGACTTAGTGTCATTGGCATCAACCAAGATATCGGATTTAGCTTTGCCAGTGGAAGCTGTACCAAATACCGTCTAGAATAATACTGAGGGATTGCGATTTCTCTCAGAGCATCTCCTGATCCCCTTTCAAACCACTTGGGCACTGAAGTAAAAGCACAATATTATCTGTTCAATTATTCTGGCCTCATTGTAACTGCATTGTGAGGTTTGGAATCAAGTGCCTCATTGCAAGAGATTAATGGCGTTCAGCATTCTACCTGACTGGGGAGTTTATTAGTCAAAGCAGTAAATGTATTTGACTATGGATACAGCATCAAATAAAGAGGAGAATATTGGACAGGCTATCAGGGTACCAGACTTCATTCCGGTCTGAGTTACTCTTTACTCTCTACGATTTCAGATTCAGGGAATTGGAATGCTGTACTCTGTAAAGTTTTCCCGTCCTCTAAAATTCTATTGTTTTCTCAAAAGTACTTCTCACTACATCCTTTCAAATGACTTATTTGTTTAAAACTCTGTGTTTTCACAGATAAAGTTCAGTTAACAAAGGGAATAAAGACTATGCCTGAAGTCTAACTGTCCCTGATGCAAATGTCCCTGAACTTGCCTTGGAGGCAGATGACCTGTCGGTTACTTCCCACTTGGTGTAAATTTCTAAATTCCAGGACCGACTCTAGGGCATTTTTAAAAATCAGAGGTTGTCCAGAGCCTGCTAGTCAATTAATCTATAAACACATTAAAAGCTAAAGGCAGGAGGGGAAAAAAAGCTAAAGGCAAGACACAGTGCCATCTACTCTCTGGGATAAAAGACAAAGGTGTGGGAGGTCCCCGTCTCCATTAAGAGGTTCACAGTATAGCTGGATAAATTCCACGTCTGGTGGCAATAGAGCAATTCAAGTTAGGAAGTAGTCAAAGTGATGTGAGTCTAGTAAGGTTTTACAGAAGTTCAAAAGAGGTTGGAATAGATGTGTATCAGTTAAAAAAAAAAATCTCCATGCAAGTATAAACATTGAATTGATTTAGGCAAGATGAGAGGATGGTGGACTCACTGAGTTCTGTCTGTCTTCATATTTTGAACGCAGTGATGTTTTCTTGGTCAAATTTCTGAGGTATATGTAGTCTGGGGACAGTTCCTATTAAATCCTGATATTGCGCAAGCTTGAACTAGTACCAAATCCTTGTAATTTGGTGGTATGACCCAAAACGAAACTAACATAGTGCTTATGTTGAATGACTATCATGAATATGAACATGAATAGACTCTTGCAGGTCTACTTTGACCTTCGGTAATTTACTAAAGTTTTTGAAACTTACTCTCAGCATCTATAACACGGGGGAATAATCATATCCACATCGCAGTGTTATTAGGAAGATAAATGAGATGATGTGTATGAAAACCCATGCAAGGCAGTTTCGTACACTGTATGTGCTCAATAAATACTAGTGATTACTCTTACTATGTTAAGAAAATTTCAGAGCATCTTTCACTGCAAAAATGGGGAAGAATCTTTATTCCCACATTCCTCAAGCCTACAGCCCCTGTGAAAGCTTTCCCATGGTGTAAGGCCAGTAGGGATGGGAAACCAAGGTAAAGATTGGGGGCAAATGATTTCTGAGAAGCAGAAGACAGGGAATAGTATTAGTTATAGGCTCAAGGCTGTAGTGTGTTGAAAAGTGAAACAGCCTTTTATGAACTGTGATTTTCAACGACAGTGTGCTTCTTATGTATGTGTCCTGCACACTCATGTTCACAAACATGGACACATCACCTACGTTAGTATAATAGAGCAGTGTATTCACACTTCAGTGTCCATACAAATCACCCAGGGATCTTGTTAAAATGTGATCTAAACCAGTAGATCTGGGGTGTAGTTTTAGTGTCTGCATTTCTAACAAGCTCCCTGAAGAATCCAAAACTGAACCACTGCTGGAAGAGCAAGGTAATGTAGAATCTTAATTTCTGAGTCATAATTCACAGCTGAGGCTTTCATTCATGTTTGCCACATATTTGATTCCTCCTTCTGTAGATCCAAAGGTAATTTTGGGGTCAGTAAGTACTTTTATCAAATATACATATGGCTCAATGTGACCACAAAGTTACAGTCAGACTATGATTCTAAACCATCTAACATGGCAGTGAAGTATTTGACTTCTAAGCCACTGCTCACTTCATTTTTTTGTTCATTTTAATTACCACTTTAACTTAGATATAATAAACTGACCAGATGCCATGCTAAAAAGAAAATCTTCCGGATACAGTTTCAATTAGCTTTGTTTGTCCATTGGGTGTAACCTCTTCTCATATAGATCCAGAAAGTCCAATATTGTATTGTGTGCCCAGCAGGATGCAAAAAAATCCTCCTAAGGATATTTGGCTTCTGATCTAATTCTAATTTCTCGGCCAAAGCCATTTGCTGCATCTGGCTCTGCTTTAAATGATATACAAAAAAGGAAGTGTTGATCCTTTGGAGGTTAGCTCCATCACTAGAGAAAATATCAACATCTGCTGTTCCATGATTGTTTGATGCTCTGGGGTGGAGTGTGGCAAATTGAAGAATGCTATCACCAAATCTTAAACCCAAACTAAAATGCCTTTTGTTTTGCACGCTGACTAAATATTGAAACCCTTGTAAGGGAAGGGTTTAATACACACACACGTGATGAATCCTCACCAAAACCCATTCAAGATGATCCGTGCTTAATACTCCCATATACTTTACATTATTGAGAATGTGTTGAAACATGAGATTCATAAATGCCTAACTTTAATAGAGGCTTGCCCTTTTTCAATGCGAGGTAATATCAAGAAAGTGTGTGGTGCTATTTGGAAAGAAAATCCTGGAGATGAGGTTGACAGGTTTATGGCACTGGCCTTGTCTTATTTGCAGTAACTCATTTTATATATAGTGCTTCACATTGGGAAAGCCAAGGGCTAGAGCCTTCTGTGATTTAACTCAAACAATAAGTAAGATCGTGGTATCAAAGAGGGCAGAAAATAGGTCTGCTGATTAGAACAATATATTAGGGGACAAGAAGAGACCAAAAAAAATCAGGATACAACAAATATGAATAAGCATTTCATTCTGGTAGCTATTCTCCCTGCCTTAATAAATGGATAACACAATGTACTATATATCCAGAAATAGTCCCCACTGGCACCCCACATTTATATAACACTCCGGGATGGTTAAACTTGCTTATCTAACCTACATCGTAAGAACAAGAACAAAGAACTTTCTTGCTTGCCTGCTTCCTTGCTTTTTTTTTTCTTGCTTTCATTCTTTCTTCCTGAACTCAGATCATGGAAAAACAAAACTCTATGAATATATATAAATAAAAGTTTATTTTGACATTAGTGTCACAAGGCAAGAATAATGAAAGAGGGAGTTTGCTTGTTTGCTGAAGGTAACTCAAAGACTGTAGCAGTTTTGGTCAGTGAAAAGCTGTTGTCCCGGTCATTCTTCCTGGCAAGGCCTAGGGGACCCATGATGGCAGAAGTCCTTACTGATGCCCAGAAAAATTCACTCGTTTTCAGTGCCTACAATCCATCTTCTGAGACTCCATGGGGTTTGGGTTCCCAAGCGTAGGGTTTCAGAAATCCAAATTCTTTACTACCTTCCTGATTTATTTCTTCAATATGTTCAAAGTGTAATAAAACGGCTGTCAAGTGCTGACTTCTTGTTTCATAAGTGCTGCTGCTTACACTGTCCCCTATTGGTCATTTCTCAACCTAAAATATGATGGGTGATCGAGTTACCTTTAAACCACAGCTTCTGTAAGTACTTATTTCCCTGGGAGAAAACAGCTCTGGGAAGCTTCCCAATAATCTTTTGCAATAAATGTTTATTAACTTTGATGACAGTGTCTGTGCAGTCTTGGGAGGAATATTACTTTTGTTGGTTTTCAGATTCAGTGTGCTGTGCTATTGATGGGTTTTGCAGTGATGGCCTAGCTTTACAGAGAGCTTGAGTCACCCTTTAGCACCCTGGACTTTGTCTTTAGCAGTAAGTTTTAAAGTGCAGATGCTACTCGTACCATTAAACATATACAGTGCTGGGCACTCCTGGTCAGTTCTGGCTTCTTTGGGTGCGATACGAATGGGCAGTTACTGAGTGTCCGCTGTGAGCAGATGTAGACATGTTACTGAGATGTCCTCATTTAATCTTACTTTTACAAAGAGGACTGGACTCTTTCTCTGTGTAAACGTTCGTCTCTGTGCTCTAGGTCACCCACACATGGCAAGGAAGCCAATAAAATTCAGAGAACAGTTGAGAGCTAAGTACAGAGTTCACCGAATTGAGTCCTGATGTTTAGGCTGATATTGCTAACCCATAATGTTTAAAGACCCGTTTGCCAACACCTAGAGTGTCTGCCTGCCCCTGGCTCATTTATTTTCCCTTCCTGCACCTATATCCTTGTTTAGTAGACCATAGTTTCCCATAGTTCGAACTTTTACATTCCTTCGTATCCAAATTATTCCCCCCTAGGCCAACAGCATGCACAAAACCTCAAAATCAGTCCTACAATGGTACCCCTGGTACTAGACAATGTTATCTATTCCATGTGGGAACTGGACTTTCACTTTGTGCTATATTTTAAATTATATCATTTTCCTCAAACACAGTGAAGAACCATTTTAGTCTGTGCCTTTAAGGAGTTACTAAAGGAAATACAAAAAAAAAAAAAAAAAGTAGCATGCATCCTCCCTATTGTGGACAGGGTTGAATCTATTTTATTTAATCACTTAATCAGGTTCATTTTTTTATTCTTTTCTGGAGAACTTGAAGAACATCATGTTCTGACTTGAGGTAGATACATTTGAAATTGAGAGACTGACCTAACTTATCTGCTTATAACTTATAAGCTCATCTGCTTCTAATTAAGCCTCTGGTACAGAGTTCTTAAGGCCCACGAGCATGATTTCTGTCTTGAATTCTTAGTGCCATTTCATCATTGTTTTCATCATCAGGCATCCATCAGGCACTACCGGAGGACGTGGCCCTGCATGAGGCCCTACACAGAGGGAATTAGGCTGCTCGCACAGTTTTTATCCATAAGGCGAATATGCCTACCTCTTTCTATTTTTTGAGTTTTTTTTTTTTTACATGAACAATTGAAAAGCTATCCTAATTTATTGGGCTGCCCTTTTCTCAGACACATGGTGTTATTGTAATTCAGAAGGCACAACAAATGCACCATCAGAATCAGCTGAAGAAATTTTCACAGTAACAATATATCAGCCCCTGGCGTATTCCACAGGTCTGGAGGGTACCCACGAACTGATGCATTTAACAGCAACCAAGGTGAATGCGGTGCACACAGCTAGATTCGATAACCAGAGAGTAGATGAAAATATCAGCAGATCGAAAGCCACAAATATCACCATGGGAACATCTCTACAGAATCAAGATCTTCTTTGCTTTTCAGATTTGAAAACAAACTTTTATGAGTGCACCATGGGATTAATAAATCCTGAGACTAATTCACCCTAATCAAATTTTTTTTTATAAAATAAAGAGCAATTTAAGAAGCAGAATGGCTAATTTACAATGAGAGTGATTCTTTTTCAAATGACCAGAAACGTATTTTCTGTTATTCCAGGAAGCTCTTCTATTATCAAGATACCAAACAAACAGAATAGGAAAGCAAACAGTTTTTAAAAATTGAAACATAGTATAAGAAATCGGAGAGGTCTGTGGAAAATTTTACCCAGATTATTCTAAGAGTCCACCTTCCTGATGATTAAAATAATCATTTGGCAGATATCATTTATATTCCCTTAGACATTGTTAGATGAGTCCTTCCATGTTCTCTTCAATTAATTTTCTTGATTCCATAGGGACCCTCTTGTTTTATTACAGATGGTTCCTGACTTATGATGTTTTGACCTATGATTTTTGACTTCCCAATAGTATGAAAATGATACTGATTCAGTAGAATCTGTACTTTGAATTTTTAATTTGGAACTTTTCCTGAGCTAATGACCCATGATATGACAGCCCAGTGATATCTGGCATAGACAGGGAGCCCCAGCTCCCAGTGAGCCAGGGGATCACAAGGGTAAACAATGCATACATTTACAACGTTCTGTACCCACACAACCATTCTGTTTTTTCACTTTCAGTATGGTACTTAATAAATTACATGAGAGAGTCAGCAATTTCATTATAAAATAGGCTTTGTGTTAGATGGCTTTGCCCAACTGCAGATTTATGTAAATGTTCTGAGCTTTAAAGCAGGCTAAGCTAAACTATGATGTTTAGTCTGTTAGGTGTATTAAGTACATTTTCAACTTATCTTTTCAACTTAAACAGGTTTATCCAGCTGTAACACCATTGCAAGTTGAGGAAGACCTGTGTACCTCTTTTCTTTTTCTTAATTTAACATGTTACTTAACATCATCCAATTTAGCTTCTAGAAGTTACAGATTAGTCTTCTTTCTGAGATACAGTAATCTTCTCAATCTTATTTGTAACACATTTATAAATTGCCTCAAAGGGACACTTTTGGATCTCATTCTGGAACTAACCATGTCCTCAACTGGGTGATGTCACTATCCTGTCTGCTGTCAATTCTTCTATTTTTTTCCAGTATTTGCATCCTGACCCAGCTGCACACTCTAGCCTTATCATCCTTGCTATGAGACTGGCTAGAATTTGGAGGTAGGGACACAGTAAAACTAACTGTCAACAAAAGGAAGATCCCAACTTTTCCTCTCCTGGTATAGAATTGCAAATAGAGAGTACCATATACCTGATGCATGCCAGGTGATCTGCTGAGGGTACTTTTAAGTATCAGAGTATCCCAAAGGGAGTAATGATAGAAAATGATGGAGCAGAGTCCAAAATATATTTAAACTGCTGTATTATAGGCAAATATGAGTAAGGCAAGGACTCAGATTCTGAGGCAGATTATATTGATGGTTTCTACCATTAAATGGATTGTCAGATTCAATGAGGAAATTTCTCCCACAAGGAGCATAAAGCAAGGCTCGATTATTTACAATGATTTAAACCTAAAATAATTTAGTACTATACAAATGTATCTGTCAATATTTGAGAACACCCTACCTTTTTTCTCCTCACCATTTTTCAAAATGGCTAGTATTAAATAATGTAATCAATAGGTATTTATGAGGCAGTAACTATATGCACAGAATCACTTTTTGATAAAAAGAGGGAGATAAAAGATTGAATTCATGTCCCCTCCCATTCTTCAGGCAAATAATGAAGACAATGACAAATATTATATATCTAGTTACTACTATGTGCAAGCTACTAAGCTTAGTCTTTCCCTATCATCCCATTTAATCCTTCGAACAATTCTATATCCATTTATACACAAGGGCACTTTTGCTTTTTAAAGAAGTAATGATAGTTTCCAATAGATGCATAATGATGAACAGAGTGATTCAGAGCATGGGCTTAGACTGCTGGGGATTCAAGTCCAGTTATGGCTCCCATTTTATGACCTTGGGTAAGTTACCCAAATTCCCTGTGTCTCAGTGTCCTTATTTATAAAATGAGGATAATTTTAGTACCATGGTTTAGAGTTTTTGCTCACAATCCTACCAGTAATAGGTGTGTGAAATCCTTAGCAGAGAACATAGAAAATATTTAATAAGACAGTCCACACAGCTCATGAGCAGCAGCACTGCCAGCACCTTGCCTTCAGAGCCCACATCCACTACACTCTGGCCATGGTTAAGAGGAGGAGGAACACATACCAGAAAGCATTGGATTCAAATGCAGCTCCCCATTGAAAGACAGGTGGTGTGTGTGGGAGTGGGGGGGAATTGGCAAATTATTTGAACCTCTCTGGGACTCAGTGAATTATCCACAAATACTAATGTCTATATAAAATTACTATTGAGAGTTGAGAAAACATGCAATGTGCCTGCAATGAGCAAGCAAGGTGTAACAGTTATCTCTTGTTTGCCCCTAGCCACTTCCTGACCCTCTCCCTCATAGGCTACTTGGGGAAAACAGACCTGAGTAAATTAAGAAATTGAGAAAGGAGACAAAGAATAAATGCTTAAGGTATTTAGAATACCTGAAGATTGGAAGGATCAGAGCAGTTCTCAGAGAATAAGAAAAACTGAGCTAAAGGGTGCTGAGTTTAGGCAAAGAAGGAAACAAACACCTACGAGACATGGCTGGAGACAAACCACAGGTGTGGAGTTCACAGTTTTATGTTCAGATTCAATCTATCACATTAGGAAGGATTTTGAGCATCACACCAGAGAGTTAGGAATTGATTCAATATGCAAGGAGAGTCTTGAATGGAGGATTATATGCTAAATCCCATGGATGATTCAGGAAGTTAGAGTTAGGAAATATTATCATCTGTTTTCAAATTAGATTTTACATCATATGAATCACCATGGACGTTGTAATAGAAACAAATAAATCCAATTAATAAATCATTCCTATCCATAGCTTTTCATTCTTTACACAATCCTAATTAAATGCCTTAGAGCATCCATATTTTTGTAGTGATTTAGGTTCATATCTTTTTCACATATATTAATGGTATTATTTAACTTTTTAATTATGTACATAATAAAAGTTAATACAATAATTAAATGTTGACATAGTAAGAAGGAAAAAGGACTTGATTGTTATTTATTAGCCATTGTTGAAGAGAAGAACAATGACAGCAAAAGGAGGAAAAGCTTAGAACGAATTCACACTGCGAGTGTCACTGTTCAGGGGGCTGTTGTCTGGCAATATTTGGTTTGTAAAACTTTGGTAGAGCTCTGAGTACCCTGTCTGTCTCTAGGTCATATAGGATACAAGCAGTCCTGTGATAATCCAAAATGCCACATACAAAGATAGGGGAAGAGTGGGAAGGAAACAAAAGAAACTCAAAGGAAGCTCTAATTTGAAAAAGTATCAATCTCCTCTGGGAAAAGGTAATAGAGGAGTATCCTAAAATACATTAAAGACTTGAAAATCGAGCATTTCTTTTGTGTTCCTGATTTCCTATTTTGTGGGTTAATTATTAGACAACAAGTGTTACATACCTTTGAGTTAATGAGCTACTTCAAAGCAAGAGCAGTACATATGACAAATACTTAAATGATATTTATTTGTTCAATTATTCATATTTAGACCAATGACTATAGCTAGCATATAGTTAGTTAACTATATACGGTTAACTATAACTAGCATATAGTTAACACTAAAATTTTTTTCTTATTTGAGTTTTTTTTGTAAACTGAGTTATAATATTATTTAAAAAGACATTTGAGGGATCATCTTCTTATTTCTAGACTCATGTCCAATTTTTAGATAATGTCTTCCACTATAAATTAACAGGAACTTTAAACTGAACCTGTCCTATATGAAAATTTATCCTCTTTTTTGACCTTTTACCACTCCTGTGACCTCTCAGCAAGAGGTACCACCCCATACACCCCCAAAACTAACTCTCTTTCACATCTCATACATTTAATCAGTCTCTAATTCCAGCAAATTATCTTCCTGTAATATTTATCAATCCCATTCCTCCCTTCCCACTTCTGCTTCAGGAGCCTTGTGTTGAGCCTTCATTTTTTTTACCTAACTTTCCCACAGCAGTTTCCTAACAGGTATCCCTGCACCCAGGAAGGCCACTTCATATCTATCACTTCATTTTTGCTATGGGTTTTGTTTTCAATATGCAATTCTGAATATGTCACTTCCCTCTAAAAAATCATTTCGTGATTACCCATAATGTTTAGCATGGCATAATAGGCCCTTGGTAATATGACCTCGGCTTCTCTCTCTCTCCTCCATCTGGTCCTTCCACACCCTGGGCTCCATCTATATTGAGTTACTAGAAATTCCTAAATGTAGCATGTTGCCTGAGCCTTTGGGACTCCGAAGCGTGCCTGGAAATCTCCACTAGTCCTACTCTATGCACATTATTAATACATATTCACTATTCAAGATTCAGAATTGCCTCTCTCCCAGTCAGAAAAATAATAACTCACCTCTGAGATTAGATTACATTTCATTCTTCTTTGCCTAAATAAGAACATGTGATTAACTATCATAACATTTAGTGTCCTGCACTCTACTGTGCATTCCTTGAAAACAAGGTTTACCTATTTCAATTCTGTGTCCCAACATTTAACAGAATACCTAAGTGTAGTGCAATTGCTTGTTAAATAAAAGTACAGAAGAATAAAAGATGAATACTATATCTAGTATGGCCCTTGTGGATTAGCACTAAGGAAATTGAACTAGAGTTGTTTTTGTGATTTGTCTGTATTAACTTAATGAGCCAGCATTAGCCATTGTGAGAAGCAGCTCTCTTGACACCATTGCTCAATGATCTTTCTATCAAACCCTGGACAAATTCCAGGTAATTCTTACTGTGTCATTGTTTATAAAGGGAAGTACAGCCTGTCTTTGAGATTTTGCATGCCAGTATTCACCATCATCATGTACGTCGATGCTGGTTTGTCAGTTATTTCTTCATAATTCATTTAACTTTTATTCCAGAGCTGTACTAGTAATGTTGCAATTTATATACTAAGAGAGCAAATAACAGAAAACAACTCTAACCATTTTTTTTTCATTTTAGTGTGATGTGGTTGAAACAATTTTAGAAACCAGTACATTGATTATATTCTCTTCTTTACTAACTCATTAATTCAACAAAAAATAAATGAACAACTGGCATTCCCAGGATACTACAAGGACTATCAAACAAAGTGTACTCATAAAAGCAAAACACCAGTTGATTGAAATGTTATATTTCAAACAGATGGGATAGCATCATATGAACATATGTGAGTTGTGGTTTACAGAAACAGCATATTCTAGCTAATTTGACCCTGACACCACAATGCAATATTGGAAAAGAGAAATCATATAAATCATTCAAAGTCAAAGAGTTTTGGAAATCTTGATAAGGGGCGCCTGGGTGGCTCAGTCAGTTAGGCATCCTACTCTTGATTTCTGCTCAGGTTATGATGTCAGAGTCATGAGATCAAGCCCACATTGGGCTCCACACCGAGTGTGGAGCCTGCTTAAGATTCTCTTTCTCCCTCTCCTTCTGCCTCTTTCTCACTTGTGCTCTCTCTCTCAAAAAAAAATCTTGATAATAATGGTCACTAAGGGCTTAGAATCACCCAGTCATGAGTTTAAGTGCTTTATATGTATTGTTTCACTTACTTTTTATAACAACATTTATACATATTATTATTATTATTAATCCCACTTTTCAGATGAGACAACTAAGAAACAAAAGAAAATATTTCCTAAGTCCCCGAAAGACACAAACATGTAATTATCAAAGTCAAGAAAATGGCCCCAAATCCAGAAAATGTGTTAATCCTCTTAATCATTTCACCAAACTGACAATTGAGTGTAATCTTACAACCTAAAAACATCCATCTCTTTGGATTATTGGTTTCAAAAATTTTGATGGATTAATTTATATCAGTGGCAAGTCAGTCACCAGTCTTTACTGAATACCTACTACATTTAGTGTCATGTTTGATAATGGATATTATCCGTATGGTTACAAAAGAGAAATACAATCCTTGTGTCTGATCTCAGTTAGCTTTGAATCTAACTTTACATATAGTGGAAGATGACACTAATTAATATAATACAATGATAGTTAAAATAACTGTGTTACAACTCTGAAAATCTCCCAATTTAATGGTTCAAGCCCCAGCACAACACATGATGGGAAAGTCAGATCCTTAGGTGAGTCCACAGGTGACTTAAATTTCCCTGGGTCAACCTCCACCAGTTGCTTCACTGGTGTCTTATGCTTCCAGGTTTGCTCTCAAGTTCCTAAGGCTGCCATGATCTGTAACCAGCCATCTTCCACCCCAGGGTGGGTCTAACCGGTAGAGCACCCCGACGTCTTGTGTGTAACATCATTTTAGTAAAGAAAAGGAACAACAGAATGCTAATTTCAAAACAAAGTGAAAACAAACTCCGAATTTAACATCTGTCTTTAAGTTGCCTCAAATATTCTAGCCATACCCCACTGCAGAGTCTCTCCCATGCGTGTTCCTTCTCTCTGGGAGAAATCGTTCCAGAATAAGAGTTTAAAAACAAATCTTGATATGTAATAAGCTCCTGGCTTCAGACTTTGTCATAGCAATTTCTTCCTTTTTTCTTCCCATTTCACTTAGTCTTCATTTCCCACTTCATAAATAAAATATTTATTTTAAATGTTTATTTTCCCTTTATGTTGTTTCTAAGAATATTAAAGATGTGTCTATGGAAAAATTCAAACATTACATTGAAGTATAAGCTAGAAATTTAGTTGTGGTGTTTTGTTTTGTTTTATTTTGTTTTGTTTTCAGAAATGTCACCAAAATTTAAATTTTACCTATCCCGAGGGATGAGTAGAGGAAGATCTGTTAGAAATACATGAAAATTTTATTTTTTAAACAAAGCATTTATTTTTATTTTTTAAAGTTTATTTATTTATTTAGAGAGAAAGAAAGAGAGAAAATCCCAAGCAGGCTGCATGCTGTCAGCACAGAACCCAAGGTGGGTCTCAAGCCCACGAACTGTGAGATTGTGACCTGAGCCCGAAATAAAGAGTTGGAAGCTTAACCAACAGCCACCTGGGTTCCTCCAACTAAAGCATTTATTTTTAATTCCATAATTTGATATTATGTGCATTTGTGATACTGGTAAAGTCTACTTCTGGGAAGTACTGGGCAGCAACTTCTGGGAAGAAAGAAAGAGAGGAACAGGGAGAAACAGTTGTGTGTAAAAAGAGACACATAGTGAGGGGAAAAGGGAAAAATGAAAATGAAAAAGGAACATATGTCAGCACAATGGTCATGAATATATGACATAGAGATGTAGAGGAGGAAAGGTAGAAAACAAAAGGAAATGAGGAAGAAGAAAAACACAGAGATCTGAAGTTATAGTTAGGTATCTTGACCAAGTGGGCTTCCCTATTGTTTTATCTTTAATTTTAGGCTTTCAAAATGTTATTACTTGATGTGTGAATAATCATAGATCTTTTCACCTACTTTGTTTAATCAGGGCTGAGGTTTTGCTCTAGATCAGTGGTACTAAAGCATTTTGGTCTTAAAATCATTTCAGTCACTTGACAATATTGAGGACCCAAAAAAACTTTTGATTGTATGGGTTATTTCTATTGCTGTGTACCATATTATAAATTAAAAGTAACAAATATATAAAATTGAATAAATGCATTAAAAAGTTATAATAAGTATTAATTTAAAAATATATTGCAACAAAATATAAAAATATATTTCAACAAATAACATTTTTTAAATCTATATTTTTCAAAACAACAAAAATGTTTGAGAATAATGACATTATTTTACATATTTTAAGATCTCTAAGATATCTAGCTTAAAAGACAGTTGGAATCACCTATCTGCCTCATAGAACTTAATTAACCCTTGTGAAAAGATCTCTCAGATCCCTCGGAGTTATTTGACTGCACATTGGGAACCATTGCCCTAGACAGAATAAGCAAGATTAGATTCTATAAATGTTGATGGATCAAGCACCTGAGTTGTCCACCAGTACTGTGCTTTCAGTCTCCAGGTGGCCAAGGCCCTGACCCATCAGGTGTTTGAAAGCCAGCTGAAGAAGCCCAGTTGTAGGCAGACCTCATGTCAGAGTCATGTTGGGGTAGAAGCATGTTTGTCATGGAGGCTGGATGAGTGCTAAATCCAGCTCGTGGATTTGTACATGTCACCGTAACAAATCCAGTATAAAGAACCAAACAGCAATATGTTGAGATTTAATAATGAGATTGTGACAATCTGCCCTAAATAGTGCATCTCCTTTAAATTTTATCTTGAGTCATAATTATTGAGACCTAATCCTAACCTCCATGTCATTTTTCATTTGAAACATGTATCATACCAGGTTGAACTCATTCTATGCTTCTGTAACTGTAAAATTGATTATTCTAACTAAAATGTTACCCTAAATCTTGCTTCTCATACCCAGTCTATTAGCCTTTGCTTTTAGATTTGTCATTTCATATATGCTATAAAAAGAAGCATATAGTTTAGATAATGTATAAACCAAAAAATGCCCTTAAAAGTATATGGCATTATATGTAAAAAAGTATAATGTTATAAAGTTTATTATTATTAGCATTATTAATGTAAACATAGATGATCTGGGTAAGGCCACAGAAAAATTGTGCCTTTTATTCAAGGTGTCACCCTTCTTCCCTTTCCAGAGCTTTTCTCCCTGGCTGAAGCATCTACTCTATCAGGAAGGACTATAAAAACTGATAGAAGCTAATGATGTTTTAAGAAGAGAGTCAGGTAATCCAGGTTTATTTAAGACATTAAACAGGAAATTTCAGTTAAGAAGAAGGGATATATAATGGGGCAGGAGAAAATAATTCATTCACTCCAGTGTCCTTCTGGTAAGGTCGGCAGCTGGCTAGTGCAGGGGAGGAAAAATCTCTTCTTCTACCCTTCTCAAGCTAGAACCCTGTAAGCTGGACTTGACAAGAGATTCACAAGAGAAAGCATACAAATTTACTTAAGTTTTACAAGACACTGGAGTCTTCATAAGGAAAGGAAGACCTGAAGAAGTGGCCAAGTCTAATTATTTTTATAGGTTTAAGGAAAAGTGAAAAGCCATAAAAATGTGATACGACAAAAGGGTATACCCTTTTGGTATATGGGTAAATGGGGAGTACTTACCAAGTCCTGTTTGTTCTGATTCTCTCACCGTCCCTCCTTCTTCAGAGATAAGGATGCTCTTTTCCTCCAGGTATAGGAGGGCAGCCCTCACATGAGGGTCTTATGACCTGCTTCAAGGGAGACTGAGAATCATTCCTACACCTACTGCTGCTCAAATTCCTTCACTTTAAAATATTCAATATGCCAACATACCATATTCGGGGGTAGCATGTCCTAAACTTCATTACTAGTCTATGAGCTAGTCTATAAAGAGTATCACAAAATTCCTAGAAGTAAGATGGAGATTCACCTACTAAAGAAAAATTCTTAGCAAATATGAAACTATTACAGTAACGTAAGTCACAGGTATTTTATGCTTTGGGAATCTTATTCCAAAAGCTATGAAAGAAAAACCTTCAGCCCCAAGATATATGATGTCTATCAGTTACTAACATGATGAAATGCCAGCAAATGCTTTGACTGCAAGATCAGGGTGTCAAGACAGAGTAAAATCTTATTGTAGCAAATAATGAATATATAAATTCTGATATAGACTAGATATTAATGTCTATTGTAATTCCATGACAAATCAAATATGTCCTAAAATCTGAGCACTTTAAGACTCTTTCTGGTTACTGTCATCCATTCACATGAATCAGACTTCAATAATTGTCTCCATTATATTCTAAGAATAGAGTTAAGTAAGGAGAAAGATATTTACCTATGTTAGTACATGTGTGTAAAGCATTAATAGTATTTCATTTACCTAAAGAGATGAGGTTTATCCTAAATGATAAAATACTTGGAAAATGATTGGTGAAAATATCTATTTTTCTTCTTTGTTTCATTGAGTACAGAATAAACTGTCAGCAAAGAGCAAAAAGGAATGACTGGAAATATTGAGTTTTAATATCCATCACTTCTTTTTGTGTGGCATCAATCATCCTTGAAAATCAGTCAGTGAAGATAAATAGAATTTTTAATGTCCTGAAAAGCACCATTTCTCTCTGTTGGCAGAGAGTTTATGGGGGAAAGGAAGAGAAAGAGAAGTGAAGGGAAGCTCTCCATGGAAGGGAAAACCCTCTGGGAAGTGGAGAACTACAAGGGCTGCCTCTCCCATACATCTCTCTGATGAGGTACCATTCCCCCAACCAAATGGTGCCATTTTTGAATCTACCCCTTACCCTTCAGATCTCAAGCCCTTCCCTCTCAACAATCTTATCCTTTATCCACGGATGTATGGGAACAGGGAAATATACCAGACCTGCAATAAATGTTTTATAACTAAGTGAAAAATTATTAAGTTACAGGGCGCCTGGGTGGCTCAGTCGGTTAAGCCTCTGACTCTTGGTTTTGATTCAGGTCATGACCTCACAGTTTGTGGGTTCAGTCTCTGCACTGAACTGACAATGCGGAGGTTGCTCAGGATTCTCTCTCTCTTCCTCTTTCTCTGCCCCTCCCCTGCTCGAACTCTCACTCTCTCTTTCTCATAATAAATAAATAAATAAATAAATAAACAAACAAACCATTTTAAACTCTTCATTATTAAAAGCTGCAAAGAAGTAAGGAGGAATCTTTGAATGTCTTTGATAAAAACCCTCTTATACTGCTATTGTTAATACTTCCCTATCACCTTGACTTTAAAAAGATCCCATTATTCCTGTTTGGGAGCATTACAGGTTGAGAGCCACCTTATCTCTCTCAAGGTAATCAGGAGGGTGGGCTACCCACCTTGGGAAATACCCCCATGCTATGTCTTTTCACGAGGCTGTTTCTGACCCCTAGATTCAATGCATTTTAGAAAATGTTTGTAACTGTGAACGCTGGTGGAAAAATAAGAGAACTATCAACCATTTTTACCTGAGTTTTAGTATAAGTTACGAGATAATCTTAGACTTATTCACTTATTTATTCATTCAAAAATATAAATATTTCTCACATATCCATGCTTTTATTCAGCAAATGAGCCACTCATGAGAAAGCACAGGTTTTCAGTTAAGAGAGGGGAATTAATAAGGAGCAATTAGCATAATGGAAAGTGACTGACTTTGGAGTGAGTACTATGGCCCAACCAACTTGATTCTGTGATAGATCTGTGACCCTGGTCAAGTTAATGCATAGATTTTAAAACATTTTTGTTAAATTATTCCTTAAAGGGATTTTGAAAGATTAGGTACCCAACTTGTACACTTTTATGTATTTAACTAATTTACTTATATTTTTTAAAGAGAGAGAGAGAGGACAAGCAAGGAAGAAGGACAGAAGGAGAAAGAGGGAATCTTAAGTCCCAGTGTGGGGCTTGATCCCACAACTCTGGGATCATGACCTAAGCTGAAATTAGGAGTTGGATGCTCAACCAACTGAGCCACCCAGGTGCCTCCCAACTTATACATTTTTAGATTGATATTTAAAAATTTCATCATAAATTTAAATTGTTTTAAAGGATACAATTCTCAGCTTATTTTAAATAATGATGTTTTAAATAATGATATATTTCTTATAAATATATCAATTGAGTCATAAAAGACATATTTTCCTTTTAAAAACTAAATGAACAAGTTCTCGAATAGTGAAAAATGTGACCTTGTGCCTCTTCTTCTTGGAAATTGTATATCCATTAATTTTTTCCCACAGAAGTCCATCTTAATGTAATATATATTTATATTTTGATAATGATCCTATAATAATTTTACTTTTCTCCATAGTAGTATTTGTCACCATCTAACATACCATTGATATATATGCAAGTGTGTGGCATTTTTATTTTTGTCTCCCTTTCCAATTCCCCCCTTTCTAGAATCTAAGACCCTAAAGGGCAGGGGTCCATTTTCTTCAGTGCTGTGCCCAAAGCACCCAAAGTAGGGTATGACACATTATATAAAGCAGTGTCTTGAACCTAATAGTTTTAATAGAATGAATGAATGAATATCAAGAAGGGAGCATAGGGAGTTCTAGTGAGGAGGAATGGATTTTGATTTAAATTCACTGGTGTGAGAACACCTTTCAAAGGAGGTCACATGTGAATCATAATATGATACAGGCAAGCAAAGCATTTATCTAGGTATAGAGCATTCAAGCAAAGTAAATAGCACCAACAAAGGCTTCCCTGGAAAGGACCACAGCTGGAATGGTTTGAAAAACTCCCAAGAAGTCAGTATGGCTGGAACAGAATGACTAAATAAAAGAAAGAACTAGAATAGAGACAACAGAACGAGATCCTAAATGGAGGAAGAACAGATGATAGTGGGGAAGGCAGGATGAACAAAGAGGGATTGCAAAATGCTTGATCCGGATGCATTTTTTAGTTGTCTTTTCTCTTCCCCTCATTTTGCTAAGAAAAATGACATAGAGAGATTAAGTAATTTTATTAAGACACCACAAAAAACAAAAGAGAAGTGGAAGTACATCTTAGTGACCAGATTCCCATCATCTTTCCTACTTCACTGACAGGGCTTAACGTCCCAAAGGGAAAGCAATGACTTGTCAACTTCTATCTCTGTGTAATTAGATTGTATCATTCTCCAAAGTGTTTCAGCTCAGTACTTTCCATAAATATTAAACTCCTTTGGGGGTGGGGGAGCTGAGGAGAGTAATAATAAAGTAGTGTAATTTTATGCAGTATTTTAATCTATTAAAAAAATTGTAGAAAATTTTTCCTTTCTTTCTATAAATTTTCTTTTTCATAACTGATAGTCTCTGCCTCAGGGCAAATACCATTGACATTCCAAGCAAGGTGATATATAATATTGTCAGATTTTTTGTGTAGGTAAATTTGATGGCTTAATACTGAATTATGTAAAACAAGAAATCGTTGATTTAAATTTAACTTTAAAGTGAAATAATAAATTATTGTAATATCTGAATAATAAAATGGAAATTTAAATAAAGAACATACGCATGCAAAAGAGGAGTCCAATCAAAATGGGTTTGTTTTTTTTTAAAAAAAAGATTGTATTTAGTGCTCACTTCGGCAGCACATATACTAAAAAAAGATTGTATTTAATCTCTCACCACTACTTTGTATGAACATCGAAGATGCAATTGCCTATTATTTATCATATGAATTAAATGAATGTTTTATAAAGTTCAGGCAAGCGCTACATTTACATAACGTATGTTAATGGATGGCCGCTAGTAATGGAAAAGGTTCTTTGATACAAAATCCATCAGGTACTTCCTGATCTGTAACTTGGTATTAAATAAATGTCCATTTCAATGGAGGGGGAGGGGAAGTATCTTGTTTGCTAATAAAGGTCATCCACTAACTGTAATAATTTTAGATATGAAAAAGAGTATGAGTCCACCAAATATTCTTTATTTCTATCCCTAATTACTTTTTTAAAGATTACAGTGGATGACTCAACTTTTTGATCTTTAAATGTCTTCTCTACCTGTATGTACTCTGTTCTTTCTTTGTATTCCTAAGCCAGTGATAGTCAGACTGACTTAAGGAGAAGTGTTTATGTGTATGAGCATGACAAACCTCCCACCACTATTTCCTGTCCAGATTTTTCATGATGGTCACAGAGTTCACCTGAAAAAAACAAAAAAACAACAAACAACAAAGTAACACTTTACCCATCATTTCAGATATACTCCCAGCTAGAGAATTAATTTTTTTAAATCTACATTATCAAATTATGTAGACTTCCACTATGTAGATTACTTCAACTTACAAAAATTTAAACAAGTATGTTTTTTGTAATAATTCCTTGAAGTGTTCAGCAAAAATTAAAAGATGCTTTATTTAGAAAAATATTGAACTATCCCTCATGGAAATTAGTAAGAAAAACAGTAACATAAGACCTTAGTTTTTCAGGGAATGATTATTCTTTTGGGGAGGGGAAAGTGACATTTTATTTTTCTTCATTTGACATTTTCACATTTCTTTCTGACAGTCTTTTCCCCTGTATGCCAGAGACTCCTATGTGTTCACCAAAATCCATTTCCTTTCTTTCCTGACCTACACCTCAGGCTCATAGCCCCATAAATATAGCCAACTGATCTTTGACAAAGGAGTAAAGACAATATAATGGAGGAAAGATAGTGTCTTTAACAAATGGTGTGGGGGATAAAACTGGACAATCCCATGGTGGGGGAGGGAGAAAAGATTCTTGACATAGACCTTATAACAGGTCAAAAAAATTAACTCAGAATGAGTCATAGGGCTAAATGTAAAATGCAAACCTGGAAGATAACTTCTAGATTAACTTCTAGAAGATAACATAAGAGAAAATGTAGAGGACCTTGGGTATGGTAATGTCTTTACAACATCTTTACATAATCAATGAAAAAAATAATAAGCTGGACTTTATTAAAATTAAAAACTTCTGCTCTGCCAAAGACAATATCAAGAGAATTAGAAGATAAGTCACAGACTAGGAGAAACTATTTCCAAAAGACACTGCTGATAAAAAACTGTTATCCAAAATATACAAAGAACTCATAAAGCTCAACAACAAGAAAACAAACAACATGATTTAAAAATGGTCAAAGACCTTGCCAGATACTTGCTGAAGAAAAAACATATATGGCAAATAAACATATAAAAAGATGTGTCACATGATATGTCACCAGAGAAATATGAATGGAAATGAAACACCACTATATACCTAATAGAATGGTTGAAATCAAGAATACTGACAATACCAAATGCTGGCAAAGATGGGGAGCTAAATTTCAAATAAATTAACTTATGTTCATTTTCGGTGGGAATGCAAACTGGTACAGGCACTTTGGAAGACAGTGTAGCAGTTTCTTACAAAACTAAACATATCTGATATAAACATAGCCAGCAATCATACTCCTTGGTATCTACCCAAAGGAGTTGAGAACTTATAGCCACATAAAAACCTACAAACAGATATTTATAGCTTTTTTTCATAATTGCCAAAATTTAGAAGCAACCAAGATGTCCTTCAGGAGGTGAGTAAATAAGTAAACTGTGGTATATCCAGACAATGGAATAGTACTTTGTGCTGAAATGAAATGAGCTATCAAGCCATGAAAAGACATGGAGAAAAAATAAGAATAGGTAAGTGTGAATAAAATAAACTTACCTATTAAAAGAAAACAATTTTCAAATTGGCTATTAAACAATATCCAACCCTATGTAGTATACAATAGACCTGCCTAACATACAATAATTTAAAATGATAAAAGGAAAATAATTGGCAAAGAAAGACTAAGCAAATAAAAATAAAAATAAAGCAGTGATTACAATCTTGATATCAGATGAAAAAGACAAAAATTACCAAATGAGATGAGGAAAGATACTTTTTAATAATAAAAGCCATAAACCACAATGAAAATATTAGTCACAATATTTATACACTAAATAAAACAATAGTTATGTATAATGTGTGAAATATACACCGTTATCAACACGAGACAGATCAGTAGACAAAATATAAGGTTATAAAACAGTTAAAAATAATAAAGTAAACCTTACTGATGCATACATCAAACACTACTTTCTTATCAATATACTTTATTTTCCTAAACACATTAATTATATATTAAGATGCCAAAAACATCAGCAAGTTACATAGAGTTATTAGAAATAACACTCTCTGATCATAAGGCAATAAAATTAAAATTAAAAATAAAATAAGCAAAAAATCTCTTCCAGCTTTTACTGAAAAGAGCTTTCTATTTATTGACTCCTAGGTGAAAGGAAAAATACAAACATAAATCTTAAATTTCTGAAAAATAATATCAAACTATTGATAGATAGAAAACTGAGATAATGGATAATTCATATCTACAAAAAAATTACCAACAAAAATTAAAATGATAAAAATAAATGAACTAAGTTAACAAAAAAGTAAACCAGAGAAGTACAACCAGGAAAATAATAAAGAAAAAGCAGTAAAGGAAATAAAAGAAAGTCAGTGGATAATATTATTAATAATAGTAATCATTATGAAATAAAAATTAAAAGTCTTTGAAAAAATCAACAAAATAGACAAACTAGTAACTAATTTAAGCAAACAAAAAATTATGAGAAGGAAATAGCTAAAGATACAATCAAAATTTAAAACATCACAAGGCACATTTCTCTGAAAAGACTGAAAACCTAGATGGGTAAGTTCTTAGGATAATACAGTTTCCTAAAACTGTCCCCAGTAGAACAGATAAATATCCACGGAATAAATAGAGGAAAGTTAAATCATAGTTTTTATGGATGGCTTCTTTTTAAGAAAAAGACTGATTTCTGACCTATGTGGGTATTTGCTAGGACAAGTGTTTTTACTTAGGACCTAATGGTCCCCACATATCTCTTAATATTGTATACATATGTTTATAGGAATGTATACTTTGGGAAGAAGACATAGACCTTCATTTTCATTAGATACTTGAAAAACAATGTATTAAGATATTATAAAGGCAATACAATAAATCTCGAAAGAAAAAGGAGGGGCTATTTTTGAGTTTCTGACAGAATGACTGTATGGCAAAAGAAAATAGAATCCCCTGATTTTGAGGATGTAAACCTGTGTATCATAAAATAAATAAAATTTAGGTCCCAGGACAATTGATAGATATTTAGCAGATTACTTATTTCAACATTGAATCTGACATGTATTTAGGAGAGATTTTTCAAAAATTGTTTGTTTTACATATTATCTCCACAAAGGGAAATGGCTCTTAGATATCCCATCAGGCATCCACTTTGTAAAACACAAAAGAAACTTTTACAAATCAATCTTTCTAAAATTATCTTTTGAAGTTCTGGAACAAAGCTCAGCTGGCTCTCTCTTCTTTGGTTCTGTCTCAGTGGTAGGTCAGAGGATTTGAGAATTGAAGGGCTTTTTCAATTATACAATAAGCAGCAGGTTTCCATTAAAGCACAAACTCCATCATCTAAATATATGCTAGGTATTCTTATAAATAAGTGTAAAAGGTAAATCTTTGACTGATTCATTTATTTCTGACACTGGCTTTGTGAATCTCAAGTCTAGTATCTAATATATCTATCAGTTCTTTTTTTTTTTTTTTTTTTTTTTTTTTTTAAATTTTTTTTTTTTTTTCAACGTTTTTTTTTTTTTTATTTATTTTTGGGACAGAGAGAGACAGAGCATGAACGGGGGAGGGGCAGAGAGAGAGGGAGACACAGAATCGGAAACAGGCTCCAGGCTCCGAGCCATCAGCCCAGAGCCTGACGCGGGGCTCGAACTCACGGACCGCGAGATCGTGACCTGGCTGAAGTCGGACGCTTAACCGACTGCGCCACCCAGGCGCCCCTATCTATCAGTTCTTAAAATGCTTACATATTCTTCCTTACAGTTGTTCCAAACTTCACCTTCAAAATTCTTTCCTAGGTGTATAGAAATTAACTTAGCCCCTAAGTATACACAGTGCTTTCTAATGCTTCTTAGGAACTTCCATGGCTATCATGTATTGGTACCTGGTCAATGAAGAGTTTAAATGTGTTGATTGAGTGGTATGACATTTGAGTGGAGATATTAACATTGTCAAAGAAAAGCAGAGCTGGACAGTAAAGTGGTAAAGATGGATTTCATTCAGGAACTATTACAATAGGGGAAAAAGGCTTCCCTCAGTACAGAACTGGGCTCAATTCTGAATACAGGAAGGACAAGTGGGAATGTATAGCCAAGGAGTGAGTTGGGGGTCAGTGGATGGAAAATCACTAAGAGGGTAAGGAGGATTCTGGTTAAATAAACTTAATAGGATTCTTGCTGAAGGTAGGCCAAAGTAATCATGGAGGATGAGGAATTTGATCAGTTACTAAGGGTGACCAGATATCAAGTGTGGAGAATTCCCTCTAAAATGACTTAGTAGGATTCTTGCTAAAACTTGGCAAAGCAGAGATGAGCATGGAAGCCTGAAGGTCACAGCCTGGTTTAGAGGAGGGTTCAGAGGAGCCTGATGAAGGTTTAGTCAAGTAGAATCTTTGTTAGTATGATATAAAAATGAGGGAGAAGGTGAAGGCCATGCTATGCCATAGGACAAAGGCATCCTCATAGGTGGAAAATCCTTTCTTCCATAAGTCTGAGAACATGGAGAAGCTGTTTGGGCAGTACTGGAAGTCAAGCCTAAAGAGGTATGATGGGCACATGAAGGACCACATATGCTAGCATGGTTTTTATCTTAGCAATTGCTGACATATGAGTAGCAGGATTATTTTTAAAAAATGACTCCGGTGTCTTTGTGGAAGGTTTAATGGAAGATAAATAAAATAGCTACGAGAGTCAATTTTAAGTCTATGGCGATAGGGATTTAAGATGTAAGATTTTGAACTAGAGTAATATCAGAAAGAAGACATACTGGACAGATATTTTGGAAATAAAATAAAAATTCATGGAGACTAGATGGAGGATATGAAAGGGAATATATCCAAAGGCATTTTTCAAGATTTTAGTCTAAATAATTATCATAAGATGGATGATGCTCTTGTCACATTGTATAGAGTTGTATATCTCTGCTTTGAGTAGAGTGGAGTGAGAATCTCCTCATTTTAGTTCTAACTTTAACAAGTCTGAACTATCTTTGAAATTTAGTTGATTGACTAGCCAAGCCAAGTGTTCACTGGTAGGCCAGGCCTCTGACCTTTGTGCTCTAGCTGGGAATAAACAAACAGGTGGTAATAGATAGAGGAGACTGCTCTTTTTAAAAGTCATGAAAATGTTTTCCAAATTCCCCCTGATATCTACTTAATAAACATGTTGCTTTCAGTTTGTTTACTTGAAATATCCTAAGTCCTAAAGCTATCTGTAAGAAATGTTCATTTGCATTTCAAAAATTTGCCCTAAACTGTCAAATTGAGTAATATTTTCATATGGAGACTTCCTTTGTCAATTCAAAGACAGGAAGTAAACACTATTAAAGTGTAAACAGAAATTCTTTTTCACTGGGTCAGGTTCTGTTTCTTTGCATTTCAAACTGAGTTTAGACTAATGTCTTATACAAGTTTGTTGAATTTAACTGTCTTTCCTGTTCCAAACATTTGCTGAAGCATGAACACATTGTTAAAGGAAACCAGAGCTGGACAGTAAAATGGTAAAAATAGATTTTATTCAGGAACTATTGCAGAAGGGGAAAAGAGAACTCATTAAAAAACTGGACTCAATTGTAAATACAAAGGAAAATGAGAATTTATAGGCAAGGAGTGGGGACAAGCATTGGTGGAAAATTATTAACAGGAGATATCAGAAATAGGGGAATTTTTGCCAAATAGACCTAAAAGGATTCTTGCTGAAGGCAGGCCAGGGGGATTCGGTATCAAGGGTGGGACGTTCTCACCAACATGATTTAGCAGCTTTCTTGCTATCACTGAGCTATGCTGGTCTAGCAGGGACAGGAACCTAGGTCAGGGTTTCCTTGAGAGGAAGACTCAGGGGAGGCTAACTAAAGTTTGATCAAGGAGAGAGTCTTTGTCACACGCGCAAACACACACACACACACACACACATGCACACACACACACACGCACATGCACACACAAACACAGACTAAGAGAGAACACAGAAGAGAAAAGGAAGATAACTATATACTAATTCTTTTTCCAAGTTTGTTGCTTTACTTCAGCATTGCATTTGTCTACTAATAATGAAAATTTACATGAAGAAGCTATAATAGAAAGATTATAAATATTTTATAAAATTATTGATTTGAAAAGAATGTGGAGAATTTGGAGGAAATACCCCAGAAAGTAATGAAAATTAATAAAAGGGCCTAAATAGCATGGATTAGGCAAAATAAAAGTGACAAATAATTTTAATTAAAAAGCTGGCTAAGGATAAAAATTCATACAATCATGTACCTTTATAACTAATAGAGACTTCAGAGATTATCTCCTTATTTTAACAATTAGGAAGATAAGTCCCAGAGCACACACCAGACCTGCAATGAAAAGAGCTTCCCAACTAATACCAACTGTTACACCACAGCAAGCCAAAAAGGCCCTTACAGCTACTTTATATTCTCGTTATGTCAATATCCTTCTTGTTTTTACCACAAGGCAATTTTTCATTAAAATACACTTACAATTTAGACATATTTATTCCAGAGAGAAGTTTCTGGCATTATTTTCCCTTTAGACACATTTTTTCTCCTCTAGAACTTGCCCTATCATTTGGTGGTTCATGTTGCATAATTAAACTAGTCACTCACTCGGTCACTCAGAGAAATAAGTCACTGACTAGATCTTATTAAAAGACTGATATTTTTGGAAAATAAAATTTTATTAAATAAAAAAAGACTGATGAACTACATTGGTGAATAATTTATTGATGAGCTGGTGAGTTTTTATTAAATTGCATTTATTTTTTTTCAGCAATGACAATGCAGTTTATTAGTCATCAGTTTCCTGATTATCATGACCCCACTATTGGTGAGTATAAGCCTCTTTTCTCCTTTACCCCAAATAGAGAGACACTATATAAGTGGCTGACAAATATTGTTGATGTCTA
This sequence comes from Neofelis nebulosa, assembly GCF_028018385.1. Classification (NCBI taxonomy): domain Eukaryota; kingdom Metazoa; phylum Chordata; class Mammalia; order Carnivora; family Felidae; genus Neofelis; species Neofelis nebulosa. The sequence goes on from NC_080792.1 coordinate 30,946,325, forward strand.
TAGACAATAAGAAATATGTTTTACACTTTGACCCAGTACACATACACATAAATACAGAATACTTAAGGTCCCACAATACAGACTTTGAGAAACGATATTTGTCCTTACTTATTGATATGTACTCTTGTATTTTCCATTCTATTCTGTTTTTTTTCTTTTTAATTAATTTATTTAAATTCAGGTTAGTTAACATACAGTGTAGTATTGGTTTCTGGAGTGGAACTCAGTGATTCATCACTTACATACAATATGCACTTACATACAGCACTCATTCAAACAAATGCCCTTCTTAATGCCCATCACTCATGTAGTCCTTCCCCCCACCTGCCTCCCTTCAAGCAACCCTCAGTTTGTTCTCTGTCTTTATCCTGATAAATGATGGCTGGAGTACATTAAGTTGATTTCAGAATCCACTAACAGATATCTACCTGCATTTGAAAAGCTCTGCTTTGGATAAGATAAGTGATGTTACTGTATGCTTATGTGGTCATTCGCCTACTTTATCAGTGTCTAGATCTTGAATTGCACAATTACTTAACCATGTTAATTGTTCATTTGGAAAATACTTTAGGTATAGATATAATTTTATTCACCATTCTCATCTTGTAAGTGGGGAAACTGAGACCCAAAGAATCAAAATATTGTTAGAGCCAAAAATCCAGCCATGTTTCATTTTTCCTGTCCATTTTTCATTTTTTTTTATCATACTAAGTGTAAGAAGATTGTAATTGGGAACAAGTTTTCTCCCTCAATCAGAACAGAAAAGATGTCTTTAAAACTGCTTTACTCCTGCAAAGAGCTTACTCTAAAGGATCAGTTGAAAATTCCCAGAGTCTACCATAGTGCTAATGGCACTAATACACTAGCACTGAAAACACATCAAAGTGTTAATTCATGGGAGAGGAAAACACATAGTTCTGGACCCCTCATGGTTGCCAGGTTGCCTGGACTACACATCTCATCACTTATCCTCTTTCTTCCCTTTGTCTGATTATCACCTATCCTCACTTCCAATGGGTATGATCCTCTAATTCCTATTTTGCTCATCAGGCAATTTCAATTCAAGGTCCTACTGTGTTTAAAAAAATGTTATCCTGGGGCGCCTGGGTGGCTTGGTCGGTTAAGCGTCCGACTTCGGCTCAGGTCATGATCTCACAGTCCGTGAGTTCGAGCCCCGTGTCGGGCTCTGTGCTGACATCTCAGAGCCTGGAGCCTGTTTCAGATTCTGTGTCTCCCTCTCTCTCTGCCCCTCCCCTGTTCATGCTCTGTCTCTCTCTGTCTCAAAAATAAATAAACGTTAAAAAAAATTTTTTTTTTTAAATGTTATCCTATATGTGATAGGATATAGGACATTTGCCTAAATACTACTACGGAAATGAATAAAATGTACTTGTTTTTAAATGTTCTACAATTCAGCAAGACTTCATCAGTTGAACTGATTAGTAAGATTTCAGTGCAGGAAATTTATACATCATTAATCAGAAAATACTTCCTCAAGGAGTTGAGTTTTGTTTCTGAAGAGACAGTAATCACTTTGTAAAGTTTTAGAAGCAATCCTCTAAATCCATTTTCCAAACATCTTGATTCTGGAATGCTGGTGACTTTGCCTAACACACTATGAATTACAGAAGAGGAGAAATCTCTAGGCAAAAGCTCTGAATCTTTTATCTTGTTGGAAAATCCAACAGTACAGTATATCATTTATTAAATCACAAATTCACTCTGTTGTTCATTACTTTTCATCATTGTTTAAGCTTTATATGCATTGGTATTTGCAAAAGCTACCTTTGCTCACCAGCCTTTCATCTAATGGCTTGATTAGGGCAATATGTGTGAATAAATTATAAATGGTCCTTCAAGGGGAAGAAATGAGAAGATGATGATGATTTCTTTAGATTTCTATGAAGTACATCCATCATTTGAAATTAAGATAACTGGACATTATGTATTAACAGACATCTAAAATCATACCTTTATCTGGCTATAAATAAAATAGCTTTAGAGGAAGAATTTTGAAAGTGGAGACACAGAGCATTTTATTACTATCAATTCAATTTTCCCATCATTTCATTTCCTGTCTTCTCTAATGAAAATATTGGTTAATAATTTTCCATTGGTATCCTGTTTGAAGAAGGTAAAGGTGCCAATAATTCACCTTTCATCTGCTCAAGCTACATAACTATAACTCAGGCTGGCTGACTTAATAACCCCTCAAGAGGAAATTTGTATTAGTGCATTTTGAAAATCATACAAATTAGAGAAGAATATGCCTATCAAGGATACTTATTTCACAATTTATGTAGGAAATGAATACCTTTTCCATTCTGTGCAGATCTGTTTGTCATCCTACTGACTGAGGTTTTTGGAGAATTTTTCTCTGAAATGTTTGAAAGATTTGCATAATTTTATTCTCTCCCTTATATTTATCTTAAAATTATTTTTCTCTCAAATCTACATCAATTCTGAAAGTTTAGGTTTCCTTTATTACTGACAAGAATGAAGGATATTATCTGGTACCAATGATCTAGCCGAAGGAGTAATTGCTTTCCTTATTAACTGAACATTTTCAATGTCAGTAACCAGTGGGTCTAGCATCTGCAAATCCACTGAAGATACTATGAAAGGGATATTGAAAGGTATTGATTCTATTCTTTCATAAGAAGACCTCTCAAAAATTAAATTAAGTTTCTTAATTTAATTTAATTTAATTAGGTGCCAAATGTGGAGAAATTGAAGCTTTAATTTAATCTTTAAAATGAGTATCTCTAAGCATTAGGCATTAAGTACAGTTTGATTTTCCCATAGTAAAATAATTATGGAATAATAAGAAGAAATATTTTGACCAAAGCCTTGATGTTCAACCCTTTGTAATAAATACACATGCTATTTTTAATTAGCAATAAGTCATTAGAGATAACTATTGCTTACAATTAAATTAGCAAAAAATTTAAATGCCTACTCTTTGCCAAGCAATCTGCTGGTCCTCTAGAAATAAAAGTTTAATATAGCACAGTTCAAGCCCTCAAGGACTTTTCAACTCAACAATAGAAATTAAGACAAATACACAGATATTTAAGCCATCTATGAAGTCAGTTATTACTATAAGAAAGAAGCAAAGTGCTGAAGGATTTTGAAAGAATGGAGAGAAAATTCAGTGACCCCCTCTTAAAGTTGTATTCACTGTGATTAGGATCACAGTTTCTGATGTGTTTTAAAAACCAAGACATTCCTGCTATACATTCTAGAATTCAAACCCTTTGAGGAGACTTTTCAGAGAAGTCTGGATTTCTCAAAGGCTTGAGATATTTGAGAGAATGACCTAGAACAGTTTGTTTTGCTATGTCCTTTAAATTTTATTGTAACTTGCTCAAAATTAAAAATGTTATTGCATGTAATTTTAATTTATTATCCATTAGATATCAAGTTGTTGTTTTTTTCTGAAATATGATATGGTGTTACTTTCCTCCAATCCAACAATGTAAATATCAGGTTCTCATTTGTGGACTGTATATTTAGTCCAAATTACTGTTTATTAATGTCTTTATATGTTGAGAATTGTTTCTGTTCATGCTTTTATTCATAATCAAATGAAGGCAAACGTGAGCATAGAAAAATAGGTAACTTTGCTTGGCAAATTATGCAGATGGAAAAAGATGTAGTATCAAAAAGATTGCTCTCCATATAACATTGGATGGAAAACTCTGAACCATGAAGGATTTGTGTTCACTCTTCATTATGGAATGTCATAACTTTGATCAAGTCATATTCATAATTATCTCTCCCTGTCCTCAAAGACTATTGTTTTAGCCTCCTTTCTCTGCAAGCCTGTTTACAGGAGCCACCCAGGTGCCCCTGTAAATATATGTAAAACTTATATATCTATTTAGTACATATTAGGTGTCAGGTATGATGTTACACACTCTATACATAGAGATAAAAACACAACCTGTGCTTTCAAAACACTCCCAATTAGGTGGAGAAGATAAATCAGCAAACAAGATCATCAATGAGTTTATGAAAGAGAAAAACACAAGGTGCAGAAGAAGGACAATATAGGAACATCTCACCCAACTAGAAGGGGTACAGAATACGTGTAGAGCAAATGTTTTCTGTACTGAGTTTTGAAGGGTGCATAGGAATTAGGCAAGTGAAGAGGAAGGAAGAATAGACATTCCCAGAAGAACAAACAATACTGCCACCAAAACAAAAAAATACAGCATGTGACTGAGATGGGGCATTTCTGGAACCAGAAGTCCTGAAGATGAAATAAATGACATAATGTGCAGAGTGGCAGGAGGGAGGTAAAGATTTGTCAGGGATCAGGTCTTCAAAGGTCTTATAGGATTGACTAAAGGTTTAAATATCTGAAGTCTTGGGGCGCCTGGGTGGCGCAGTCGGTTAAGCGTCCGACTTCAGCCAGGTCACGATCTCGCGGTCTGTGAGTTCGAGCCCCGCATCAGGCTCTGGGCTGATGGCTCGGAGCCTGGAGCCTGTTTCCGATTCTGTGTCTCCCTCTCTCTCTGCCCCTCCCCCGTTCATGCTCTGTCTCTCTCTGTCCCAAAAAAATAAATAAATAAATAAATAAATATCTGAAGTCTTGTACTCTTACCTGAGATGAAAATAAATATTATTGACAGACCACTTAACTTTGTACATTTAGATAGCTCCAAGGCAGATAAAACTAAACATGCCCCAACTTTAACTAATAACTGATGATGCTTAGTAGACTTCCTTCAGGATTATTCATCATGGTAAGCCCCTTTATCCACCCGGATCTCACGCCAAAGCCCAACAGGAATCCCTGATACCTGTCTCAACTTGTCCTATATTAATCACTCACCAAAGTCTGTTGTTGCTACCTCCTGAAACTATCTGGAACCTATCCCCATCTTTCCATAACCTCTGCTGCCTTCTTATTCTAAGCTACTTCCATTTCCAATTTAGACTAACTCGTCCAGTTGCTTTTTACACAGAATCCACAAATATCTTTAAAACATAAATTTGCTCTTCTTAACAATCCCCAATATTGTCAATCGTGATTAGGATGAAAAATAAAAATTTAAGCATAAAGACTCTCATGGTTTGCTACTGTTGCTTACACACTTGTCACACTCTACCCCCTTTTGGGCTTCAAAAACATCTACCACTTTTTAGATTAGCCAACTTCCAAGCCCCTTTTTGCCTTAGAACATTTATGCATATATTTTAACCCTGAATGCTCTTTACCTCTCCACTTTACATCTTTGCCTGGGCAACTCATACATTGGTCAAGTTTCAGCTTAACTATTGCATCCTCAAGAGAGCCCCCTTTGATTACCCAAAATAAAATATGTCCTACTTTCATACATTCATTCAGAACATTGAATATTATGTTAATATCATTTATCAATATATAATTAAATAAAATTTAAAAATTTTAATGTTTATTTATTTATTTTCAGAGAAAAAGAGCAGGAGGGGCAGAGAGAGAGGGAGAGAGAGAATCCCAAGCAGGCTGTGTGCTCTCAGCATAGAGCCCAATGTGGGGCTTGATCTCATGAACTGTGAGAACCTGATTTGAGCTGAAATCAAGAGTCAGATACTTAACCAACTGAGCCACCCAGGTCCCCCTTTAATTAAACAACTTAAAAAAATTTATGTTTATTTATTTTTGAGACAGAGAGAAACAGAGCATGAGTTGGGGTGGGGCAGAGTGAGAAGGAGACACAGAATCTGAAGCAGGTTCTGGGCTCTGAGCTTTCAGCACAGAGCCTGATGCAGGGCTCAAACCCACCAACCATGAGATCATGACCTGAGCCAAAGTCGGACGTTTAACCAACTGAGCCACCCAGGCGCCCCTTAAATAACTTTTAAAATTAGTTATCTGTTTAATTAAAGAGCAATAAGGTTAGGAACTGCAATATACTATTCACTAGTGTTTGCCAAGGCCTTGGTAGAGTGCCAGACATATAGTAGATCCTCAATAAGTATTTACTGAATGAAAAATGGATGAACAAACACATTTCTAGAAAAGTATTAATTTTACACTTTGCTACAGTTAACTTTAGAGTCCTAGGGAACAATTAGACTAATAATTAATCAGAGGTGTGTTAGGGTCTTTAGTACAAATTTCCTATGTATGTTGATAGCTATTTCTTGACCTAAAATGGTTGCCAAAAGAAAATTTCTTTAAAAATTAAAAGGACTATGCTAACGTCAATTATTATTTCTTATCCTTTCTCTTTTTACTCTTTCTTTTCTTCTGCTTCTTCTTCTCCATTCAATATTAATTTATTAACAAATATTTCTTGGGTAGCTACCATGATTCAGGCATTGTACAAGGCACAGGAATGAATGGTGCACAAAATAGTAGGAGTGCACAGTGGAACATTCTTCACTGAGCTTCCCTGCCTGATTTTTTTTTTAATATTTTGTCTATTTTTGAGACAGAGAGAGACAGAGCATGAGCAGGGGAGGGGCAGAGAGAGAGAGAGACACAGAATCTGAAGCAGTCTCCAGGCTCCGAGCTGTCAGCACAGAGCCCAACACAGGGCTTGAACTCACAAACCGCGAGATCATGACCTGAGCCAAAGTTGGACGCTTAACCGACTGAGCCATCCAGGTGCCCCTCCCTGCCTGACTTTATTTCATTATCTGTAAGAGTTGATCATATCTCTTTATTTGGAGTCCAACTGTCCTTTTTTCCGTGTCGCATTAGGATGACTTGAGGTCATTAAAAAATGTACAGCACATAATCTGGTTACAGGAAACTGGCCTTAAAGACCTATCCAATTGTTTCTTTGTGCTGCTTTTCCTGCAGAAGGAAAATAGCTTTAACAAACCAGGAATCAGTTATCACTATATTAGTCTACCTGTCCATATAGTTATTCAATTTTCATAGTGCCCAGAAATTTATATGACCAACAGGTTTCCAGCTGTTCTTACATATCCTATCTTCAAGGAACACATACTTTTGTCATTGACTCAGCTGTGAATGCTTTTCCTCTTTTAGTGTTTTAGACCTCCAGTTTCACTTACTGGCTATGAATACTGCATAACACACTCATCTGAAAGATTTATATTCTTTCTGAACAATCGGTAAGGACTGTAACACACTCTACAAGAAAAGAATAAAATGTCATATAGAGATTTAAGTCTCCCTGAATGATTTGGGAAGTTTGAAAAAACAGAGGCTTTGCATAGGTGGCAAAGTACATCAAAAATATACACAGGTCATCTGTGGATAGCATCATGTCTAATGATTGTGATTGCACTGCAATGTGTGAGCATGAAATATATCAGTGTGATTATACCAGTGTAGGAGAGATATACCACATTAAGTATACATTTTTCAGTATCTCTGGTGAAATACAAAGTTCTTAAGCTAAGGATTTTAAAGAAACAGTGTGTTTGAATCACACTGAAATGGCCTGTTCAATGTCTAAAATGTGCACTAATAGAGTCACTTCTTTGTGTCACTAGAAAACCTGTGTTAAAATGTAAATGCTCATGGGAGAGGTAATGCCCAGAATCATTATGAGTCATTTATACATTAGCATAGATTAATGTATCCAATTATTCTAGTGAGCCAACCACAAAGCTATGGTCTACAGAGCAGCACTGAAGGGATAACATGAGGTTTGGAGAACGAGGTGTATTATTACCAGGTAGAATAAGTGCCAGAGTAGAATTCTTGAAGGAAATCAAGGCTTATAAACTGAAATTGAAGAATCACATTATTGAGTGACTCTGGAAAGCCAAACATGTTAAAATAGAAAGGAAATTAGTACAGAATCAGATCAGAAATTGAATTCTGCCTACACACTGGCCCCTGATCTTTCCACTCATCCTGTAATACCCTCTTGTTTGCTATGCTCCAGCCACACCAGTATTTCCTCAGTTCCTTAAATATTATAAGCGAGCTCTTCCTTGCCTTTTGGCTTTTGCCAATATGCCATTGTCAACCATGAACACCTTCCCTTTGCTCTTCACCTAACAGGTTCCTTTTCACCTTGAAGGTGTCAGTTTGTGTATCACCTCCTGAGACAAGTCTTCTTTTACCACTGCACCTGAATTAACTGCTCAACACATAAACCACACACAGCCATGTGCACGTGTAACATACAGATTTATTCTCAACATCAACATATGGCTTTTCTCCTTAATAACATTTATCAAATTCCACATCAAAAACTGTGTTATTTTTTTGTCTGCTTCTCCATGTGGGATGCAGGCTTAATGACGGTAGGGACCATGTCTGCTGTGTTCACCGTATCTCACATAGCACCTAGCACAATGCATGGTTTACAGAGAATGCTCAGAATACTTGTTGAATTAGAGAATGCGTGACTGACTTTGGTGTCCTTTTCTTCCTTTTTACCTAAATTATGTTCCATAATCATATAATTTCAGATCACTTTGCTCTTTCATGTACGATGTAGTAAGCTAAGTGCCACCTAGGCTAAACCCAAAGCTTTGCTGTTCTGAAACTGCATTGGGTTAGCTGAACATGACCGTGCTCCCTGGTCTCACTTTAAATGTATTCTCTCAAATGGGCTTGGAGTTAAGCCTGGCAAACACATGCAGGTCATTGTCTACTCACTCTCTCACTCTAGCACCAGCAACTTCCCCAACCTCACACTCACTCGATGGTCTTGCTTATTTCTTTATGGAGAAAAATGTAAGCAATCAGAAGAATAAATTTCCAAAGCATCTCATCCAGAAGAATCTTCCAAAGCTATCCACCTCTCTTTACCTATACTTGGTGCTCCTACTAATTTTAGTACTTAGTTATTACTTAGGTGAACTATCCAGGCTCCTTTATAAGCCAGTACCACACTTTCCAGTCAGTAGGTCCCATCCTGCTCTTCTGCTGAAGCATCCTGCTCAAATTTTCTCTGTTATGGACCATTTCCCACCATATTAAAAAACATGTGCTATTTCTGGTATCCTAAATATTTTTTAAAATGTTAAATTCTTGATGGATTTTTCTCTACCAGTGTCTGCCTCATTTTCCCACTGTCTTTCTTTGCTGTAAAGCCCCTCAAAGAGTTGTTTGTAACATAGGTTCTAATTCCCCTTCCCCTTCTTTTACTTTCTTCAATCAATTCTAGCCAGATTTTAATCCTATCACTCCACTTAAAGTGCTTTTATCAAGGTCACTTTGTCTCTGTAGTGGCTAATCCAATGGTTGATTTTCATTCTATCCATTTTGATCTACCAGCAGGATTTGATATGGTCTACCACTCTCAGATTTCATCCACTTTTTTTTTTCACTTAACATCCAGGATACCACACAGCTTTGCTAACTATTGTGTCAGCTTCTCTGACTCCTGGACTGGTTCTGGCTCTTTCTCTTCTCCTGGATATTGGAGTGACCCTAAGACTCAGTATTTGGTTCTGTTATCATCTCTATCTATGTATCCTTCCTTGCTGATTTCCTTTAGTGTCATGGCCTTGGGTGTTATTTACATGCTACAACTCAAAAATATGTATCTCCACCTCCTATTTCTTTCCTGGATCCCAGACTTATATACCTAGCTTCCTACTCAACTCTGCCACTTGGATGCCTAATAGATATCCCAAATTACCCTGTCCAGAATTTGCTTCTGGCTTTTTCCACAAAAAGAACTTTCCTGTCTATAGCCTTTCTCATCTCTATTACAATCCCATCCTTCAGGATGCTCATGCCTAAAATTTTCTATCTTCCTTGAATCTTCTCTTTGTCCATATAACATGCCCTCAGGAAATCCTGTGGGCTTTAACCTCAAAATGTACCCCAAATCTGCTTATTTATTACTACTGCTACTGATCCTGTCTTGATATGCACCAGAAGAATCTCCAGGCTAGATTATTACTCCAGTTTCTAAGAGATCTCTCTGGTTCTACTTTTGCATTGCTCTCCAGTCTATTTTCACCACAGCAGAGAAAATGATCTTTAAAAAAAAGTAACCTGGATCATGTCACTCTGTTCAAAACCCTCCAGTAGTTTCCTAATATAGATATGACTGCTTCACACTCTGCTCAAGACAAAACGTATATTATAATTTCCTCAGTGGGAATCAATTGAATTGTAAGATAAAAATGGTAATAAGGAAAACTGTCAGTAAAAGGCCACCTAGATTTTGTGTTCTTTTTTGAAGGCCCAGAGAACCAATCCGGGAAAGAGGGCAAAGTAACCAGAATGACAATTTATTAACTTTCCCACTCTTAGGAAAAGCTAACATATTGGCAAAGGCCTATAAAGTCCTCAGAAATGATACACCTTGTTCCTCTGACTTTATTTCTTGCCATTCTTCCTCATTCATTTGATTTCGGCCACATGAATCCCCTTGCTGCTTCTGGAACATGCCAGATAATTTCTCTTCTTGGCCTCTTTGCACTTGATTTTCCCTTTCTGGGAACATTCTTTCCCCAGGTGCTCACAGCGCTAACATCATTACCTTCTTCAAGTCTTTCCTTTGGATTCAGAAACCTCTTCCCAATCAGGCTTATACTAAGCACCACCAGAACTCCCTGATTACACTCACTGTCTTCCGTTTTTCTCACAGTATATGTTATCTTTTAATTTACCTTATAGTTACATTTGTATTCCTTAGCTAGAACATCAACTGTTTTGGTCACAGAAGTCTCCCAAGAATCTAGATCAGTGCCTGGTTCATAGCAGCGGATCAATAAATTGAATAAATGAATGCTTAAAGTACTTACTGACCTTTCAACCTTGAATAAATTAGCATACATCGCTGACCTTTCCTCATCTATAAAAATGAGGTGATGACACTATTTCTCATAATTGTTCTGTGAGATAATATAGATATGACTGCTTCACACTCTGCTCAAGACAAAATGAATATTATAATTTCCTCAGTAGGAATCAATTGAATTATAAGATAAAAATGGTAATAAGGAAAGCTGTTAGGAAAAGACCACCTAGATTTTGTGTTCTTTTTTTGAAGGCCCAGAGAACCGATCCAGGAAAGAGGGCAAAGTAACCAGAATGACAACTTATTAACTTACGATGATGTTACTGTCACTGCAACTGGAATTACTCAAAGCATTTATGATTATGAACATTTTTCCTGTGGCCAAACTACATAAAGGAGAACAAATCATAATTACAAATCCCTGATTCAATTTGCCATGTAAAGTTTCTATCAAAAAACCGGATATGAGCAGCGTATCATCTCCATGACGGCTATCTTACATGGAAATATAAAAGTTGCCTGTTAGGCATTGCATCAGTCTAAAGGGAATTAATAGAATGGGAAGTTTAATGATGTCAGGCTAAGAACAAGGGAACACATCCACCAAGACTGCACTGGTTTTGTGCTGTAGGCTACAGCACCTCCTTTTTGCCTCCAGAGTAGACTATATTTAGGTCATTCCTGGAAATAATTAAAATAACACTTGCTGTTTTCACAGTATATATGATAAACTAGTCCCCTTTCCGAATGAGACACACATTGTTTATATAAGTTAACATAATCTTTTCTGTTAAGTTCTGTAGGTTGGGAGTAATTCCATTTCTTTTAGGTTGTGTTGTTGCTTCATATTCTCACTTATGTCCATTCATTCTTTAATAAATAATTAAGAAGCACCTAATGTGTACTGGGTACTCTTTTGGGAGCTGGGCTACAGCCATGGGCAAAACAAAGTTTCTGCCCTCATGGAGATTACAATTCAGTGGAGGACACAGATCATACAAATTTGCAAATAAATACCTAATATCAGGAGAATAATTGGAGGACATAATTTATTTGAGTGTAATCACACATATTTATTTGATTTTTGATTTGTAATCATTTCCATAGATAGTCAAGTTTTTGCTAACTCACTTGATATGGCATCCAGAAATACTCCTATCTCTTTAAAAAATAGATACAAATTTGTATATGAAATTAGGAATAAGCCTTTGGAAGGGACCCCTGCAAGTGAGCAGCCCTGAAAATGCAGTTTTCTTTATTCATGTCACAGGCTATTGGCCTGAACCAAGTGCAGTTGCTCTGACAAATTTTATAAAACTCTTTGACCTTGTGCTCACATTGCTAGGGCACCTTCCTACCAAATCCTAGAGAGGTTAAAAAAATGTGAGGTGGGGGAAGAAAGTTCACATCAGCACAAATACAGCAACACTGTAGCAACTCTGCTCTGTGATTCTGGATTGTGTGTGTGTGTGTGTGTGTGTGTGTGTGTGTGTGTGTTTGTGTGTGTGTGTATAAGGGTGCAAAGAGAATTATCTTCCTTTAGTCACTCAAATTAATAATATTATTAATTCGTTGTAAATAAGGAGAACCTTATACCACTAAAAGCCAGTCCCACCACCTCATGTATGAAATGCTAATGGATCTGGCTTTAAATACCATGTGATTCTCAGCTGCTTGACCCAGGGAAGATGCTTATATTCAAACGTCTGATGTATTGGACCCTATTTCTTCACTTGAAAAATGAAAAAAATAATTGTCCCTACATAAGGCTGCTATGAACGTTAGTTGAGATAATAGATGTGAACTGCCTAGCATAGAACATAGTATATTGTAATCATCACATAAGTCTAAGTAATGTTAATACTTAAATAAATCTTAGTATTAAGTATTACTGTTGGAGGAGGTCATCAAGAGGACATGACCCCTGGTTGACCTGAGAACTCATCTGAGGCAATAGGTGGCTCCTGCCCCTTGCTCTTCTCCTTGGGATGTTTCACCCACCATTCCCACAGCTGAAGCCATTTCAAGGATCCAGCCTTGAGAGAGTAATGTATTATTGACACCACCTGGATGGTACATGTGACCGAGCCCAGTTAAGGCCTCTATATAAACTCTCAGGATGGTGGCAGGCAGGTGTAGAGATCCACTCGTTTTGTGGCAGCCCAAACTCAGCTTTGGTAAGTTCCCTTGCCTGTTAAAATTGACACCTATCAATCTGGAATAGTCTGACTCTTTCCTTGGTTTCTCCTTGTCCTCCACAGACAAGCGTTGTTTTTGAAGCAACAATTAGGAAGCTAGTGAGGAGATCAAAGAGATGGGTCTTGGGAAAGAGGCAGTAGGCCTGGGGAAAACCTCAAATTGGCCGTCAACCTACACGGGGGAAGAGGTGGCCCATGTGACAGATGCATGAATACAGGGATGCCCCCAAAACCCCAGCTGCTCTAATGCTCTTGTTTGAGGAACTGTGCACTGTGGCAGAGAGTGGAAATGCATAGCTGTGCAGTGGGATAGCCTCTTTTGAAGGCACTTCGGTCATTCATGCCCAACTATAGGCTGAAGCTCTAGTTGGAAAGTTGGAAGAAGGGCTAATGTTAGAGAAGGACATAAGGGTGTCACAACTCTGCTAGCCTCAGGGCTGGCAGACAATGTGGGAGAGAAAGAGAATAATAATAGAGAACTTAGAGTGCCATTTTGCAGAGCTAGGAGAACACAAAGTGCTGCAGATGAAGGTTTGAGCACTTGTGACAAAGCCAAGAGGTGGAATCCCCAGGGAAATGAGGAGTGCAAAGGGGAGGATGTTATTGGGATTAACAATGAAACAGATGAAGAGTTCCATGCTTTCTGACCCCGCTGACAAAGAAAAAATTTAGTAATTATCCTAACCTTCTGATAATCGAGAAATATACCCCTAAGCCCCTAGAACAAACATGTGTTATCTGTTCCTTGAAGATAGAAAACTCATCATCGTCGTTGAAATATAAATGCCCCAGGAGATAACTAAAACTCTGCCCAAAACTGCCTAAGACTAAAGAGGAAGAAGTGGGGTAAAGAGGCTTTTTAAAAATAGACTGATCTAGAACTCTTTGCCCCCAAATCTAGTCCATAACTCAGTTACATAACAACAGTGTTCTTATTACTCTCAATACAGTTGTGAAATAGTACCATAAGCATGGAAACTTCATCTGTGATGACTGTATTCAGCTGATTAAAATGATCTGTGGTCAACCTAAGCAACAAGACACATATCAATTCTGTCATTTTGTGTAGATATAGATGTCCTTGAGGAAAATCACGTGCCTACAGCAGAAGCACTTCTCAACATTTCTTCTGCCTATTCAGTGGTTATCATGAGTGGAAACTTACTATGAAGTCAAATAATTTGTATTAATACTTTGTCTTTTTTCAGAAGTTTATTTTTAAAGACCTCTTTGCTATTCTATTTGCTCCTAATGAGCACACTCCATAAACAATTACAATAAGAAAAAAATATTCATACTGGTATGACCTAGAAATTGGCTGATTGCTGATGGTTGCAACTTGTTATATAAACAAATTATTTTAGGCCTACCTGAAAAGAGCTAACACAACTTTAATTTACCTTCCTCAGTGCATGCAATTTTAAAAAAAGATGGAAAGTGTAAAATATTCTACTTAGAAAAACTTTAGAACTGTACTCTACCTCTTGGTACTTCTGATCTTTCAGTGTCATTTAGATCTACTTACCCAGTGGTATATGTTTAGAAATTTGTAGAACTAGATTTAAACCTGTATTTGACCCCAAAGTCACAATTTTTAATGCCTCCAAATTTATGCTCTCTTCAAAGAGAATCTTTATTATTAGCCGTGGCTGATACTACTTAAGTCTTCTAATTTAACTAGTGTAATTTTAAGTACTATGTTAAGATGATTCGTGGAAAATAAAGAGGTCAACACTTTGACATTTCACTTCAATGTTGTCCATATCAGCATGTATTTACTCAGTATGAAATGAGGACATGGGGAGAGACCTTTAGAAATACTTGGTTTGTTGGATTCATGTATACAATCAAATTGAACATGTCCTATATCTGTCTGTGTTCTACAATTTTTTTTTCTTTGATTAAAGACCATCTCATAGTGTGGGTTCTCACTAGGACAAACATATTTGCCTTTTAACATGGGATATTTCCCTGACTCAGCAATTTAAGCTGGTGTGCATGGTATTTTTCTAGGGAAAAAAACACAACCTTCTTTAATAACTTCATGTTATAGTATATCCTGCACAGATAGAAATTGTGGACAGGGAGTAGATTAGATGTCAGAAGCACAGAGTCCAATTAGCCATGTCTTCTGGAAGAAGACATTTTTTTTAATGTTTATTTTTGAGAGAGACAGACAGAGCTTGAGCAGGGGAGGGACAGAGAGAAAGGGAGACACAGAATCTGAAACAGGTTCCAGGTTCTGAGCTGTCAGCACAGATCCCAATGCGGGGCTCGAACTCATGGACCATGAGATCATGACTTGAGCCAAAGTCGTATGCCCAACCGACTGAGCCACCCAGACGCCCCCAGAAGACATTGTTTTAAAATGAGTCTTTGTTTTCTTATCTGTAAAATAATGTCTGCCATGTTTTTCTTTAACAAAACACAACAAAAACACTTGTTTTAAAGCAAAAATTAGCTATGTGGAAAATCAGTTTGAAAACCATGAAGTACCACGGCAATGGGAGGTACTCTTTTCATAATGGACCACTTGAAATTTTTTATCTTCCTATTCGTCCTATAAAATGACAAGAATCAAATTTTCCAGACATGTATTTTATCTAGGAAGCTCATAGATACTTGCCAAGTTGTTAGGGGTTGGGATCATATCCTCCATTAGAGAAGTTGACTAATAGTCATGCTAACTTGGGTATCTGAATATTTCATATATTAAAAAACAAACAAACGCCCTCACTGTTTTTATTTAGAAGCTAGATAATAGCGTTAAAAAAATGTTCCTTTTTCTAAGTTCCTATATGTCCTGCATCTAGGAATAGTGAAACCTCCCTTAATCAGAACCAAGTTAACTAATGAAAGCTGCGCAGCAATGGATGCATGGGAGCATAATAGACTAAGAAAGGCAAGGGCTCCAATTAGCATGTGGTTGGTGCAGCTGTCTTAAACTTCCATATATTCTCCCATCTAGGTTAATTTTCCAAGTTGTATATTTCCAGTGAGCTGCTCCTTTGTTCTCTCCACTCTCATCTTTCTGAGAGTTTATGCTAGCTGTTTCCACCTTTCTAAACAACTATTAATTAGCTTTTCAAAATACTGTAATCTGGCTTCCACACTACTATTTGACTGAAAATATACTAAGTCCTCATCATGCTGGAAATTGAAAAAACATTTGATTGTCTGTTTACTCGTATTCTACGGTGTAACAAATACCACTGATTATGCCCTTGGCATAATCAATTAGTTTTTTTTTTTTCAACGTCCTAATCTCCTGGTTTGTTACTTATTTTCAAGCAGTCCTCTGTTGCTTTTGAAAACTCCTCCTATATCTGGCCAGATAGACAATTATCAGTTTAGTCTTAGACTCTTTTCTCACTTTTGGCTCTTTTTCCAGATAACTTCACCCATTATCATGGTGTTAATTAGCGTTGATATGTCCATGATGCCCAAATTTGTGTATCTAACATACATATAAAGAATTCTGTCCAATTTATTTTCTGTCCTCTAGAACTGCCCATTCAACTACTATCTTGACCTTTCTATTAGGCTGTCCTGATGTATCAGTTTTGACTCTTTCAGCTTAAGCTCATGATCTGACCTCTATCAAAATTGTTCTTCTTGTAGTAGTCTGTGTCAGTGTATGGCAATGTTATCCATCTAGCAATTCAAACTCGCAACTAGAAGTCCTCCTTAACTCTTCTTACTCACCCCTCATAGCCACGTTATCATTGACCTACTAATTGTAACTCGTAAATACATTCTCACTATCACAACTGATACAACATCTTTCTTGAATTACTGTAACAGCTTTCTCAGTGAGGTCACTGTATCCATTCAGTCCATGCTCAGCCTTTTTATATACCCATCCTGTAGCTAAAATAGGAAAATTGTAATTACAGTATATATCTATATTAGCTTACTGTGTGTGTGTGTGTGTGTGTGTGTGTGTGTGTGTGTGTGTGTATATATATATATATATATATATATATATATATATATATATATAAAATCTTTAAGCATCCACTTGGAATATCCCCATATCCAGAGATAATGACTAGTATCAGTTGGGAAAAGATGCTATGCCTTCACATAAAATTGCATATTTGGGAAAATAATATATTATTGGTCTTAGGTCTTTGTAAATACATGAATGATTTTGGATCATATGCAACATTCTACAATTTGTATTTTTTTTTTAATTTTTTTTCAATGTTTTTTATTTATTTTTGGGACAGAGAGAGACAGAGCATGAACAGGGGAGGGGCAGAGAGAGAGGGAAACACAGAATCGGAAACAGGCTCCAGGCTCCGAGCCATCAGCCCAGAGCCTGACGCGGGGCTCGAACTCACGGACCGCGAGATCGTGACCTGGCTGAAGTCGGACGCTTAACCGACTGCGCCACCCAGGCGCCCCTACAATTTGTATTTTTAAATCAAAAATATGTCTTGGGGGAAAGTTCTTTGAATTGGTCGTGTCAGTAAATAGAGAACTTGTGAGATCAGAACATAGGAAGCTATGTCAATCTTATTAGCTAATATGGAGCATTTCATCCTATATCCTAGTCTATTTGGTAAACAATCATGGACTATTAAATTACAGTTATTTCTCAGTGATAATTTTTAGCCACTTCCTAAGGATGGGCAACTTATTTCTAGTTTTCTCACATATAAACAATAATCTAATAAATATCTTCCTTGGGCACACATGAATGTTTCTATAGGCTACATACTGATACACCAAAATTGCTAGGTCATCAGGCATATGAATTTTACATCTTAAAGAAAATTACAAAATTACCCTTTGAGCAGGCATATTAAATCCCATGTGGGTGTATATCAGTTCTTAATTTTTTATAGCTTACCCAACACCTAAAATTGACTTTTCATTTTTGGCCAAATGAATTAAATATATCATTTTTTTTAAGTTACTTTAAACTTTTTTTGAATACGAAGAATAACCTGCCAAAGTATGTACAAAGTAAAACACCAATCACTCATTTATCCCATAATAGCTACTCACATGTAGCATACAGCTAATATGGCGTATGGTCAGCATCTCAGAAGTACATCATCTCACCGTCCAATACCTGCCCTCTATAGAACCTAAAATTTGTCCTTGTTTTTCTTAAGTCTCAAATACCAGCAGCATCCCTACACATTTGACTTAATTTTGACCATTTTGTAATCCTTATATAAATGGAATTACATAATCTATATTCTGGATCGGCTTCTTAACACTTTTTTGGGTGTATGAAATTCATATTTGTTATTGCACATGGCTATCCAAATTTTTGCTTCTCTGATACGGCCCTGCACAGATTCTCAAATGTTCTGTTGCTATTTACACATTCAGTTTATATGAGTTTTTCTAATTAGATAATTTCTCTTTTTAATAAAATGGTCAGGTCCTTCACTTTGTTGAATTTACTGGTATGTTTGGATACATTCCTGCTGCCCAATTTTTGACTTCAATTCATTGTTTTTTTTTTTTTCTTTTATTCCACTTTTCCTTCCTCTTTAAAAGTATTACTCTGTTTTTAATCTACTGAGTGTCTCTTTCTTGACAAAGTTAGGGACTATTAGATTTCTTAGAAAACTGATTTCTAATGTTTAAGGCAAGAAGAAATGTCTCCATCTTTAAGTCTCCAAAATAATCTTTTGAAAATTCGCATCTGACCTACCTTCACATATATTCAAACGATACAAATACACATATACACATACACACCTTTCTTTCTGCTGAAGATTCTTCAGTGACTGTCTTAGTCAGTTTGGGCTGTTAGAACAAATTAATATAGACTAGGTGGCTTTAAGTAACAAGCAATTTCTGGAGTCTGGGCATCTGTTATGGAGGTTCCAATATAGTCAGGTTCTTGATAAATGCTCCCTTCCTGGTTTATAACTGGCCATTTTTGGCTGTGTCCTCACATTGTAGAAAGAGAGCTAGCTCCCTGACTCCTAAGAAGGGCACTGATTCCGTTCATGAGGGTCGTGCCCTTATGACCTAATTACCTCCAAAAAGTAATTAAATGTTTCTAAATACCATCACATTGGGGATTAGGGTTTCAACATATGAATTTGGGGAGACCTTAACATTTGGTTTATTGCAATGACTTTTCTTGGCATTTAGGAGAATAAATTAATACATCCTTTTAAGCCTTGGTTGGGCTGCTCTTTATCAACCTTTTAAGCCTCCTCAGGTATCACTCTCTCCTCTTTTCTCTTTGCCCTTAACTACTACTATCTGTCTTTGTGGTACAAGATCCAATGCCTTTCCTATATTTTCAGTGTTCCTTCAACACGTGATCTGTGAGTTTAAAATACGTTGTTATGCCTTACCCCACCTCCACCTCAATTTTATGTTTTGCTTAGCTAACACCTGTTTTTGCTAAGAACTCACTGCAAATATCACCTTTTCAAGGAAAAGTTGCCCTCCCTTCCCCAACCCAATCTCTTCACCATGAGATACCATGTTTTCATGAATGTGACCATTGGTTTCATGATCATCTTTACCTTTAGAATCTGAGAGTCTTGTCCAATTATGGAACTTTAAAGGAACTTCATTTCCATTTGTGGAATTAATTTAGATCCTCTTAGTCCACAGAGAAACTTGGTATTAAATTATGGCAGCATTCCATATACCAAGCCTATAACTGATGAATCTTGAAGAAACCATAAAGACCCTGTTTATGAAAGGTATTAAAAAGAGAATCTTGGGTCTTTTTAAATGTCTGTTTACCTCTTTTCTTTATCCATCCACAATTAAAATGCACTTACCTGGTTTCCAAGTCCATAGCATTAGGTATCAAAAATTTTAGTGGAATAATAGATAATACAGATAGTCACTCTTATGGTATTAAAGTCATAGCTGTGTAGGAGACAATGAGTCAAAAAAGCCCAATGCTTTGGGTCCATGTGACAGAGAACAAAATGGTTATGTTACAGGAATGTGTTAAAAATTTTCGCAGTGTAACAGAAATATACCTGCTGTCTTGTACCCAAATGATTGCATGCTCTTCTGTTAGGGTTGTATCTTCTTTTTCTGAGCTCATCTACAAATAGTAAGAGCAATAAACTCTGTGAGTGGATAATGAAAGTTGAACATTCTACCCACTGGGAATCAAGCTGCAAGAGCAGTAATGCTTAGTCCTGGTCCCCAGACACTATAGTATCACTAAATAGCACAGGAAAAGTGAAAATGCCATATTCATTACACACATGTGTACTAGCTAGCTATATTCATTTTGCTCTTGACAAACAAAAACGCTAGTTGATATTCAATTTGCTCTGAAAACAACAAACAAAAACACTAGCTGATCATAATAGTATAGCAGTTTGTAAACAAAAGTACCAGAATCCTCTATTCAAGTAAGTTTCCTTCAAAGTCCTCACTTTGAATAGTCATAATTTCGATGATGTTGTAATCTTGGGAAATAGGACTATTGTATACTATACAGATATGTACCAATGTTCACTTTTAAAGAGGACTGGACATCTGGTAAAATATGAGGTGGTTGGCTTGAAGAGGTGTGTTTTATATACAAAAGGTGTGCTAATGATTTTTCCCCTTTATATGATTTACTACCAATCACATTGGAACTTACGTGATAGAAGAATTAACATATTTATAAAATCAGTTTTGAGAAGTTTGTAGCATTTGTCTGTGGTGGATTCTTTTTTTCCCTCCAAAATTGTCTGTTTTTAGCAGATTACTTAAACTTTTGGGACGAGAGTTTCTTCCATCGTAAAATGTAGTTAATATCAGTCTTATCAAAATGTAGGGGTTGTGATAAGGACTGAGATAATATGTGACTTGATAAACTACCAAAAGTCCTGGTTTAAAAAATGTAATCTTTATAATCCTACCATGTAAATATATGCAAACTCTTATCTGCATATAAACACACAATATATTTAGCTGAATTATCCTTGGGATGGAGTATAAAAAGTAAAAACCAAAAAATGAGTGGTGATAACTTTCAAAAAGTCAGGAATGGGAAAAAACAGACACTAGAATAAAGATACTACCATTTGTATTTCCAGAAGTTTAACTGAAATCTGAATTTATTTTTCTCTTGTATCCTCAGAAGTATGATACAAAAATCTCCCCGGTAAATGATCTGTACTATATTTTAAATATAACTGCTCTATTGTACATCAATTAGAGCTTAGAATGCAGCTCTGAAGAAGTCACATATAGTGTTTTTCAAATGCAAAAATTACTAATTTTGTTTTATAGAAGCAAAGAAAAGCAGAAATAGCAATAAGGTATTTTTCCATTGCTTGGCCATCTAGTAAATTTTAAACAAATAGTCTTGACCTTTACAGAATAATGCTCAGTCCACAGTAATTTATATTTCAGGGTCACACCATATATAAAAGAAATAAGATGAACACTAAAGAACCTTAAATTTTAATGTTAACCCTTATACAATTGGTGTGGCTCACAGCTCTACTCTTTAATGCTGTCCTGGACTGAGATAAGCAGACCTAAGAATAGCCACTAGAGTAATATCAGAGACCCCCAAAAGCTCTTCTAACCCCAGTATCTTACATGTATAATTTCCAGAATCTTCGATAATATCAAAATATTGATGACACCTATTAAAATATAAAAGTACAGTTGACTCTTGAATAACATGGGTCCAAACTGCATGAGTCCACTTGTATGGGGACTTTTTTCAATAGATCAGAAAATTTTGTGGAAATTTGAAATAATTTGAGAACTGGCAAAGCACCTAGCCTGGAAATGGTAGCAACAAAGTTAGGTATTACTGCAAGAATACAATACAATATACAAAACATGTAGTGTAAGAATATAGTATATAGTACATAGAACATGGAATTTATTAGTTGACTGTTACTGGTAAGGGTTCTGGTCAGCAGAACCCTGGTATTAGCAGAACCCTGCTATTAGTTTTTGGGGGGAGTCAAAGTTATATGCCAATTTTCAACTGCATGGTGGGGAGTGGTTGGTGCCTCTCACCCCCATGTTGTTCAAGGGTGAATGTATAATGAACTATTAACACTCTACTGAATATTTCAAGGAAATAGCATTTATAATTGTTCAGGAACTGCAGAAATCAAAATGATCCCTCAGAGTTAAAGATGTTTGAAAGTAGTAGGAATACATGAAACTGGGGCTGACCCTGAAATAACTGTAGGATTAGTAGAAGGAAAGGTGTATTTATGGGAGTAGAGGGGAGAGTGAACAGAGATGAAAGGATCAAATTCATATCAGTAGAGCTTAATGTAAATTTCTTCAATGAGACCTAGGAGTAGTTCATTTTCAGGATGAAAATGATTTGCCTGATTTTAATTTCTTTTTCCTCTTTACCAAAACCCTCCTTAAATTTGAGACAAAACAGAAGTGGGGGGATATTATGTGATTTATGCTGTAGATTACAATACCCCCTCCCCCCTCCTGCCCCCTCCCTCCCACTTCTCTTGCTCCACTCTGCTCTGCTATCTTCTATCCAGCAACCTGAGAGACCTCTCCATCTCTTGCTTCGTATTGCAGTTCGAGTAATCACTGTCAGGCACTCTGATCTGCATCCTGTCCCATGCTACCCTTTACAGTGTCAACTTGATGCTCTACCTTGAACACACCGAGCCTCATCCTGATTCTGGTGCCTGTTCCCGCTAGTCGTTGGTTGTACCTGAAGATTTTCTCACCTTCTTCCCTGGCTGAATTCTTTTTGTCACTCAATTATCATCATAAATGTTTTCTTTCGAATCTCTCTATCATACTACCTTCATGAAATTCTTCAGCGGGTGCCTGGGCGGTCCAATCAGTTAACAGTCCAACATCGGCTCTGGTCATGATCTCATGGCTCATGAGTTTGCACCCCATGTTGGGCTCTGTGCTGAGAGCTCAGAGCCTGGAGCCTGCTTCGGTTTTGGGTCTCCCTCTGTACCCCTCCCCTGCTCATGCTCAGTCTCTCTCTCTCTCTCTGCCTCTCTCTCTCTCTGCCTCTCTCTCTCTCTGCCTCTCTCTCTCTCTGCCTCTCTCTGCCTCTGCCTCTCTCTGCCTCTGCCTCTCTCTGCCTCTGCCTCTCTCTCGTGTTCTGCCTCTCTCTCTCTCTCTCTCGTGTTCTGCCTCTCTGTCTCTCTCTCGTGTTCTGCCTCTCTGTCTCTCTCTCGTGTTCTGCCTCTCTGTCTCTCTCTCGTGTTCTGCCTCTCTGTCTCTCTCTCGTGTTCTGCCTCTCTGTCTCTCTCTCGTGTTCTGCCTCTCTGTCTCTCTCTCGTGTTCTGCCTCTCTCTCTCTCTCTCTCTCTCTCTCGTGTTCTGCCTCTCTCTCTCTCTCTCTCTCTCTCTCTCGTGTTCTGCCTCTCTCTCTCTCTCTCTCTCTCTCTCTCTCGTGTTCTGCCTCTCTCTCTCTCTCTCTCTCTCTCTCGTGTTCTGCCTCTCTCTCTCTCTCTCTCTCTCTCTCTCTCTCTCGTGTTCTGCCTCTCTCTCTCTCTCTCTCTCTCTCGTGTTCTGCCTCTCTCTCTCTCTCTCTCTCTCTCTCTCGTGTTCTGCCTCTCTCTCTCTCTCTCTGTCTCTCGTGTTCTGCCTCTCTCTCTCTCTCTCTCTCTCGTGTTCTGCCTCTCTCTCTCTCTCTCTCTCTCTCGTGTTCTGCCTCTCTCTCTCTCTCTCTCTCTCTCTCTCGTGTTCTGCCTCTCTCTCTCTCTCTCTCTCTCGTGTTCTGCCTCTCTCTCTCTCTCTCTCTCTCTCTCTCTCTCGTGTTCTGCCTCTCTCTCTCTCTCTCTCGTGTTCTGCCTCTCTCTCTCTCTCTCTCTCTCTCTCTCGTGTTCTGCCTCTCTCTCTCTCTCTCTCTCTCTCTCTCTCGTGTTCTGCCTCTCTCTCTCTCTCTCTCGTGTTCTGCCTCTCTCTCTCTCTCTCTCTCGTGTTCTGCCTCTCTCTCTCTCTCTCTCTCGTGTTCTGCCTCTCTCTCTCTCTCTCTCTCTCTCTCGTGTTCTGCCTCTCTCTCTCTCTCTCTCTCTCTCTCTCGTGTTCTGCCTCTCTCTCTCTCTCTCTCTCTCTCTCTCGTGTTCTGCCTCTCTCTCTCTCTCTCTCTCTCTCTCTCGTTCTGCCTCTCTCTCTCTCTCTCGTTCTGCCTCTCTCGTTCTGCCTCTCTCGTTCTGCCTCTCTCGTTCTGCCTCTCTCGTTCTGCCTCTCTCGTTCTGCCTCTCTCGTTCTGCCTCTCTCTGCCTCTCTCTCTCTCTCTCTCTCTCTCGTTCTGCCTCTCTCTGCCTCTCTCTCTCTCTCTCTCTCTCGTTCTGCCTCTCTCTGCCTCTCTCTCTCTCTCTCTCTCTCGTTCTGCCTCTCTCTGCCTCTCTCTCTCTCTCTCTCTCGTTCCGCCTCTCTCTGCCTCTCTCTCTCTCTCTCTCTCGTTCTGCCTCTCTCTGCCTCTCTCTCTCTCTCTCTCTCTCTCTCTCTCGTTCTGCCTCTCTCTGCCTCTCTCTCTCTCTCTCTCTCTCGTTCTGCCTCTCTCTGCCTCTCTCTCTCTCTCTCTCTCTCTCGTTCTGCCTCTCTCTGCCTCTCTCTCTCTCTCTCTCTCTCGTTCTGCCTCTCTCTGCCTCTCTCTCTCTCTCTCTCTCTCGTTCTGCCTCTCTCTCTCTCTCTCTCTCTCTCGTTCTGCCTCTCTCTCTCTCTCTCTCTCTCTCTCTCTCGTTCTGCCTCTCTCTCTCTCTCTCTCTCTCTCTCTCTCTCGTTCTGCCTCTCTCTGCCTCTCTCTGCCTCTCTCTGCCTCTCTCTGCCTCTCTCTGCCTCTCTCTGCCTCTCTCTCTCTCTCGTTCTGCCTCTCTCTCTCTCTCTCTCTCTCTCTCTCTCTCTCTCGTTCTGCCTCTCTCTCTCTCGTTCTGCCTCTCTCTGCCTCTCTCAAAAATAAACATTAGGGGCACCTGGGTGCCTCAGTCAGTTGAGTGCCCATCTTGGGCTCAGGTCCATGTTCTTGTGGTTGGCGAGTTTGAGCCCCGCATAGGGTTTGCTGTCAGCACAGAGCCTGCTTTAGATCCTCTGGCCCCTCTCTTTCTGTCCCTCCCCCACTTACACTCTCCCAAAAATAAATATTTTAAGTAAATAACCATTTAAAAAATTGTTTAGCACATGTATCAATGTTATTTTGCTTGGATATATATTTCATCGTCTTAGAAACAGAGACCTGGTCTACCTCAGTGCTGTGTCCCCAGCACCCAAAATTGTATATGGGGAATGCTATCTCTTAGAAAGCAATTGTTCTCTCCTGTTTCTCACCAAATTATATAAAGCTGAGCATGTGGAAACTTCCCAATCACAACACAATTACCTCTGCATTTTTTTTCTATTCCCATAAAACTTAATCACAGCCTAGAGCTCTGGGTGCATTTTCAAATAAAAGATCTAAAGTTCTTCAATTAAACTGTTACTGTACCCACACCTAGCATAGAACCACGACGCCCCAGTGGCTATTCTTCCTTTGGGAAAGAGAAATCCAGCCTGGTACTTCCACTGAAGATGAAACCATTTTAAAAAGAAACTACTTTATTTTCAAGAGTTTGTAATGATTATTAATGGCTCCAACCTGAACAAAACTGTTACAGAAGAAATATGATAGCTTCTTTTGTGGATATGTGTGAATTGGAAAAATTGTCAATTAAATTGAAATGATATGAAAGGCAGAAAAAGGGAACTTGATTTTCATATTATGACTGAGTGTTCAAGGAATAAAAATTTGCAAAGACCAATTGAGTTGTGAGAGGGAGGAAAAAAAATAAAATATGATAGTAAGAAAACAATAACTTACCTCTTCATTTTCCTCATTATAAAGCCATTTTTACATTAATTTCCTTCTAGTAGAGTCCTGAAACCCAATTCACGTTTGACAGCAATAGCTCATTATGAGAATTTCCCTACAAACCTGCAGTGTTTTATTCAGAGACCAGAGAGAAAGCTTGTGGAGTACAAGTTTGGTGTGTGATACATACTGAATATTGAATAGTTGAAAGGTTTGGTCTTTGTAGTAAGGGGAAATACTTGCTGAAACACATTTTAACAATTAATTATCCTCACCAATGGAAAACAATTTTTAAATTGCAGTGGACGTGATTGTTTTCTGGAACAAATGAACAAGCATAATTCATACTGAGTGCAGCCAGTTGGCCACAGCTGGGAGAGTTAATTGAGTCTGGTGAGGGGAATAAGGCGTTCATGACAGAGTGGATAAAACTGGACACTCTCCAAGAGGCTCATTAATCACGTGACTGATCTGAAAATGAACGCATCATGCAAATTAGAGGTGAAAGTGCCTTCCTGGTTTGGAGAGATACCAGTCTGTGAAATCGTGTGGATTCTAAACACTGTATCAGGTGGGGGCACGGGATGTGTCAATGTCATGCTTTAATTGGAATAGGGTGGTGGGTGGAACATGTCGTAGAATTAAGCATAAATTTCCATAAGACTTACTCTGGCTAAAATGGTATCCAGTGATGCAGAAAAACATTTCTGAAATTGTCTTTAATAAGACCATGAAAATATTCAAGCTGTTGAAAGAAGTGGGGATGCGTTGTGAGAATACTTGAGCTGCCGAATTTCTGTAAACTCCACCGGTGACAAACTTTCTGTTGCCTGACACATCTTTTTCTACTCCATTTGTATTGAAGGTAGAAACACTTTAACTCTTTAAGGAAGTCTGCTGCTTTCTATCCTTGCAAAGATGGCATCAAAGTACCCTAGAAAAATGAAGCACACATTCCATTCGGGCTATTTTGTCTTAAATGACCCACCCACACAGTCAGATCAACTTACTGAAAAATAAAACTAACGTTTCTCACATGTATTTTCCTTCTTTGAAAAACAAAAATACTACTTTTTCTGAACATTTTTTTAAATGTTGGACTAAGTTGTATATATTTAACCAAAATCTTGACCAGTTGGACATGGGGATTAAAATGCTTTAGATTATGTTTAGATAAATTTGAGATTCGTTTTTGGCATTCCTATTGACTCTTGTCAAATTCGTATTTCAGAACAAATACGAAATCCTTAAAATTTTATTAAAATTTGAAGATCACTTGGAACGGTGGAAATATCATACATTTCCAATTGATAAAGTAATGATTTATTGCTCTTCCATTTCAATTTAATCTGATCCCCACACAACTTCAACAGGATAGACCTAATCCCTACTTTTTTTAACTAATTAGGAAATTGAGCTCTACAGAGACTATAGATTTCTCAGGTTTATAGTTATGAATTTTTCTGAATCCTTTCTTTGATGTAAAACAAAAACATACAATTTTTAAAAAGAGTATATTACAGGGGTGTTGGGGTGGCTCAGTCAGTTAAGCATCTGACTCCTGATCTCAGGGTTGTGAGTTTAAGCCCCATGTTGGATTCCATACTGGGTGTGAAGCATACCTAAAAAAAAAAGAAAAGAAAGAAAAAAAAATTAAGGCAATATTACTACCATTTTAAGCACATTTTTTTTTACCTAGGAAAGAAAGACCTTTATATACAATTATCCAAAGTGTCTTAAGCTCATGAAAGTACAAGATGTTCTCAAGGGGTTAATATTGAATGGTATAAGGTTTATTCCATAAAGAAATAAATGATCTACATAAATGGAATGATCAACTTTAGTTTTTTTGTTTGTTTTTCATTTTAATTGCTTTTTATTGAAGACAATATAAAGTATGATATAGCTGAATGAATTACCAGGAAAACATCCTTGTAATTCTTATAACCACCACCCATGAAGGAAAACTAAACTTTGCCAGGTACCTCAAAAGCTCACCTTATGCCCTCCCTTACTACATGTAATCTCTATTCAAGTTTTATGAAATCATTTCTGAACTTGCCTTTATAATTTTATTCAGTTCACTATAGTTTAGCCTTGTCTTCTCCACCCTTCCCAAGTAATTATATTTCTATATGTATATATTGTGACTTCATATGCAGG
This sequence comes from Neofelis nebulosa, assembly GCF_028018385.1. NCBI lineage: Eukaryota > Metazoa > Chordata > Mammalia > Carnivora > Felidae > Neofelis > Neofelis nebulosa. The sequence continues at coordinate 30,974,121 of NC_080792.1, forward strand.
GATTTATAATCTATAGATCTCCCCTGTATCATTTTGTTTCCAAGGGATTTATTGCTTTAAATGTATAATTATGCTCTAATGTTATATATTGTATGGTTTGATGCATTAATCTTCATGCTACTTGGTTACTCAGTGACTTGGTTTATACAGGAATAGCAAAATATTGGTTGAGTCTTTCCCCTTGATTACTACTATTCAAAGACAGGAGTTGGTTCCCTGGCATCCTATAAAAGTGATTAGATTTTTACATCATCAATTTATATATTTAAACATATTTGATAGGTTTTATTTCATATCAGTCATTCTTCTCCGTGATGTTTATATTGTACCATCTTTTGCCGGTGGCAGCCTTTTCAAGTTGACTTGAGTCAAAAGACGCAAAGGCTTGAGTTCTTTGAATACCCCTCTAGTTATCATTGGTAGCTTTCTTATCTGCTAAGACAAGATGTTCTAGGGTTGTGTTGCTCATTTCCCAGCGCACAACTGGATATAAATATTTCTCTAAGAAGCCATGGGTTATTGTCATGCAAAATGGCGACTGAAGATCATAACCTATGTGCTAGGAATAATCGTAGCTATTGAGCTATCAGTGCTCCCAGACCTTTCCAGTGAACAGAGCTGGGAAATGATTACTGAAACTTAAATTTTCACACATGCTGTCCTCATTATCTTCATTTTTTAAATAGTTGTAGTGTATCCCTATCATCTGACCACATGGCCATTACGTAAACTCCCTCATTTAGTCATAATTACAAATATAAATATAGTCTATAAATAATGCTTATCGTCATTTACATCCATGTCTCCAGTTTTGGTGACACCTGAAGGTCCTTCTTGGGTATACTCTTTTTTTTTTTTTTTTTTAATTTTTTAAATTTTTTTTTTCAACGTTTTTTATTTTTTATTTTTGGGACAGAGACAGAGCATGAACGGGGGAGGGGCAGAGAGAGAGGGAGACACAGAATCGGAAACAGGCTCCAGGCTCCGAGCCATCAGCCCAGAGCCTGATGCGGGGCTCGAACTCACAGACCGCGAGATCGTGACCTGGCTGAAGTCGGACGCTTAACCGACTGCGCCACCCTGGCGCCCCCTTCTTGGGTATACTCTTAAGGCAGGGCTTACCAAAACATTGTTTTGGTATGCAGATGATAGTGTGTCTATTGCCTTTATACTTGGAGGTTCGTTTATTTCACATTCTTAAGTACCTAAAAATATAATACTGTCTTCTAATAACTATGATGACAATCTAATTATCTTTTTACTTTTTATTACTTCTTTTTGCCTGGATACCCCAGGAACTATTTGTTTTTCTGTAAAGTCCAATGACCTTATGAGGCATTGTCTTAGTGATGATTCAGGGTTGACTTCTCAGGCACACAATCTCTCTTTCTAATATGCAGTTTCAAAATCTTTTCTTAATTTTAGGAAATCTTGAATTATAGATTTTAATATTCTCTGTTCTCCTTTACAGGCTCCCACTAATATTTTTGGAACTTCTACTATGCCTGTTTTACATATTTCTAGTTGTCTTGACTCATTTTCATTTTTTATTTTTTCCTTTGAAAACATTTTTTTAAATTTTTTTAACGTTTATTTATTATTGAGAGACAGAGCGTGAACAGGGAGGGGCAGAGAGAGAGGGAGACACAGAATTGGAAGCAGGCTCCAGGCTCTGAGCTGTCAACACAGAGCTGGATGCGGGGCTTGAACTCACAAACTGCAAGATCATGACCTGAGCCGAAGTTGGATGCTTAACTGACTGAGCCACCCAGGCACCTCTAAAAAATATTTTAAATCTTCTACTATTCCTGAGGTGTTACACTGATTTATTTACTTCTGTATTCTTTCCCCCTTATCCTTTATTTCTGACAGTTGTTACTTGCTATCATGTTACTTTTTAAGTTTTCCTAATTGTGATTATTAGATACTTTGTATTTTCTTAAAGTATTTTTAACTCAGATGCTTAGTAACCTTTCCAAATGTTGGTGGGCTTTCTTTTTAGCCTGCTTTTCTTGTCTACAGAATGTTTGTATGGAAATTGACTTCAATATTGCTAGGCACTTTTACATTTCATTTTCTTAAACTTAGAAAGAAGCACCATTTATGGTAGTTTCTTCTAATTTTACAGCTACAAAGCACAATTTTTCTGTTTGAGGCTTATATTCTGGTTGCTTCTCTCTTTGTTCTCTTTCCCTACTTTTACCTAAAGCTTCTTTTTCCTTTGTCTCTATTAAGCCTGTCATGCTTAATATTCCACCCCCCCACACACACGACCCCAAATATTTTCCTAGTATAGAGCTTGTTCCTGGAAGACACCTGCTTAGTTTGGGAGTATCTGCAGAATAGTCTACTCCACGTTCACACTTCTTGAGCATCCCTTGTCTTCTTTGGCTACTGAAGTGTGCAAATACATCTCACTTGGAGCTATTGTACTCTAGTTGGCTGTCTGACCTTTTGAGTGTGTACCAGTTAGCATTACTGAACTTCTCAGATGCATCAGACCTCATGGTGATTGATCCACTTTTCTTCTGCCCGGACGTCAGCCTTAACTATCCCTTGCAGTTCTTTAGGGATACTTTGTCATTTAAGTTATGGTTTTGCCTGGGGGGATTATTTTAGTAGGGGTCAGGGATGAGGGAGATTCAAAATTTATGTTACCATCATCTTTCCAGAATCCAACTTTGACTTCTTGAGAAGCATAACATGATTTGTTGTACATCACTGCCACAGAGTTGGGCAATGCCATCCCTGCCAATGTGGGACTTGAGATTAACACCATGAAGCACCCATAATTGGAAAATAGATGTGTGTTTGTTACCTTGTTTTCTCACTATCCTTTCAGGCATGTGATCTCCTAGCTTCAAAACGTGGTCTTCTAATCTCAGTTGACAAAAACATTTAGTGTGGATATTTAAAATATTGTTGTAAACAATTGCTTCTGTATATAGAAATACAAAGCAATGATACTTTATTAGCCAATTTACATTCCATTTTTGTAAATCAACTTTAGAATAACCAACTTGCAAATAATCCTCTTTGTACAATCAAATTCTTGGCCTTTGATTACCAAGAGTTCATCACAGCAGGCTTTGAAACCAGATTGAATAAAATGAGATAGAATTATCTCAGGCATTGGCTGTAAAGCATTGAAGACTGGCAACAAAATGATTCAGTAGTTCTACATGATTATTCCTGTTTCATTTTCCATACTTACTTACCTACCCTACATTGTGCTTCCTCCCTCCCATAGAAGGACTATCCTATATTTGGTTAAAAGTGTCAGATTTTTATTTCTGTAAAGACTTAGGAAGTACACCAGGGAACTTCTATTCTGTGTACTACTCGAAGTGAACTGCGTTGGGAAGAAGGGATGCCAATGATACCATTTCTGAGTGCTGCCACAGGGGGATGCTGCTCTTGACTGTGTTACCAATTTTATTTAGCTATGATAATAGAGACTTAAAGGGTTTAATCAGAAAAGGACTTGTTCTCATATTTTTTTTAAAATATAAGTTATTGTCAAATTGGCTAACGTGCAGTGTGTAAAGCATGCTCTTGGTTTTGGGGGTAGATTCCCATGGTTCGTTGCTTACCTATTAAAAGCACTGGAGGCATGGAATCCAGAAATGGGGACTCTGGGCCCAATATTGTTATGAATTTCTATTCCACCTTCTGGTTTGTTATAATTCTTATGAACAAAAGGTAGCGCCAGAAAGTCTAGACATTAAATGTACATTTAAGACAGAAAAAGCCTACAGCAAAGGACAAAACCGATGCAAGACCATTCTTCCCCTTTGAAAATGCCTTCCTGAAAGCCTCCTCTGGGAAATTGACATAAGACAGTCCTATTGTTGTCCCCTACCTGCAAGGCAGTATAGTATTAGGGGCTAGTAAATATTAGAATGCTGCTAATCTGAACAGAACTGGAATTTTCCTTACTATATTATAAGATGATCTCAATGACTGATGTCTTCATGTAATCCCCTCAACTTGAGTGTGGGAGGGACCTGTAACTTCTAACGACTAGATTATGGCAAAGATGATGGGATGTTATTCCCATGAAATGTTACATGATTTGACAAATGTGAAGGTATCTCTCAAATGTTGAACGTCTTAAGTTTCCTAATCAGTTGTGTTTAACTCCCATTTATGATAAAGTCTGTCAGCCAACAGGGAGATTATAGGATAAACCCTTAGAGTCTAGAGGGGAGAGACTAGGAAGTCAGAATTTCTCTTGTTGGCATTGAAAAAGGCACTGTGTTGAAATGACCACCTAGCTAGACTGGGGGAAGAGGGCAGGTGGCTTCTGAGAGCTGAGAATGACCTCTGGTCAGCAGCCAATAAGAAAGCCAGGATCTCAGTCCAATAACTGCAAGGAACTGAACTCTAGTCTTTTAAAGGACCTTGTAAGAGGATCCAGGGTTATGGATTATAACCTAACTCTGCTCATCCCTTGTTTCTAGCTTTGTGAGACTGCGAAAAGAGCAAGTGTGCTATATGCAGACTTCTGGCCAAAAGGAACTAGGGTTTAACAAATGGACATTTGTATTAGTCTGCTTGCTACCATAACCAAATACCACAGTTGAGGTGTCTTAAAAAACAGACCTTATTTCTAAGAATTGAAGGTCTGAATTCCAATATCAAGGTGGCAGCAAGGTTCACTTTTGGTGAGGCCACTTTTCCTGGCCTGCTGATGGCTGCCTTCTCATTGTGTCTTCAGAGGCCTTTCCTCTGTGTGTGTGTGCAGAAAGAGAGCTCTGGTGTCTTCTTTTTTTTAATTTTTTAAGTTTATTTTTGAGAGAGAGAGAGAGAGCATGAGTGGAGGAGGAACAGAGAAAGAAAGGGAGAGAGAGAATCCCAAGCAGGCTCATACTATTAGCACAGAGCCCAATGTGGGGGCTTGGATTCACAAACTGTGAGATTATGACGTGAGCCAAAGTCAGACACTTAACCTACTGAGCCACCCAGGAGCCGCTGGTGTCTCTTTTTTAATGTTTATCATTTTTGAGAGAGACAGAACATGAGTAGGGGAGAAGCAGAAAGAGGGAGACACAGAATCTGAAGCAGGCTCCAGGCTCCGAGCTGTCAGTCCAGAGCCCAACACAGGGTTTGAACTGACAAACTGCAAAATCATGACCTGAGCCCAAGTCAGACGCTTAACCGACTGAGCCAACCAGGTGCCCCTGGTGTCTCTTCTTCTTCTTAAAGAACACCAGTCCTATCTGAGTAAGCCCTAACTCTTATGATCTCGTTTAAGCTTAATTTAAAGGCTTTGTCTCCAAATATAGTCGCATGCAGGGTTAGAACTTCAACATAAAAATATTGGAGGAATGCAGCTCTGTTCATAACTGCATTGTTTGAAGCTAGTAGGTTTGTTGTAACTTGTTTAGTAGTAATAGAGAATGGATACAGGAATAGGAGGAAGAGGGTGAGAGCAAGCACCTTACAGGGTCCACCACATATAAAAGCAGTTGCAAATACTGGCAAGGCTGGGAGAGAGAGTGGGTGTGTTAGCAAAGACTTGTAATGTTAACATTTTAAAGCACTTTCATATCACATAAGCTTATTACACTAAAAAGTATAAGGTATGGAGGTTACATAAATTTCCCTTTCCATTTTATATACAGTCAGTTCTTTGCATGAATTCCTAAAGAGCACTGTGCTATGTAAAATTACACAAACTGGAAAAAAATGGGCTTATAGGAAAAACAGATAGGGGCTCAATACTCTAACTTCATCAATGACCTATTAAAATTTTAAAAGATAGGAACCTAGTAAGAGTTTCACAGGTGTTAAGTAGTTAAAACAGACGTACTATGTTAATTATCTTCTATTTGAAAAAGATCCAAGGTTCCTGGTGGAAGTGGGTATTAGAAGAATTGTAGCTTATAAGTCACTGTGAAGTTATAGAAGAAAAGTGGTCAGAAATTGGACAGAAAGTTGTATTAACCCAGTGCAGGTGGGTGAGCTCATAATACATGGTGAACTGAGGTTGTAGCTAGATCATTGAGAGGTGTATGTGTATGTGAGTTCATGCACGTGCACTCACCTGTGTGAGTGTGTGTTGTATTTTTTTTTCAACGTTTTTTATTTATTTTTGGGACAGAGAGAGACAGAGCATGAACGGGGGAGGGGCAGAGAGAGAGAGGGAGACACAGAATCGGAAACAGGCTCCAGGCTCCGAGCCATCAGCTCAGAGCCCGACGCGGGGCTCGAACTCACGGACTGCGAGATCGTGACCTGGCTGAAGTCGGACGCTTAACCGACTGCGCCACCCAGGCGCCCCTATGTGTGTTGTATTTTTACTCTGCTCAGTTCATGTGGGTCAAGTTCTTTCACCTACTGTTTCTCAAGGACGAAATTGTGCTTAAAAAGAAGAAACTCATTGTCTCCTAATGTATCAATTGATTTGAAACAATTTTGCATTTATAAAAACGGGTGATTGGCATTGAGGAGGGCACTTGTTGGGATGAGCACTGGGTGTTTTTATGTTAGTGATGACTCATGGGAATCTACTCCCGAAGCCAAGAGTACACTGTATATACACTGTATGTTAGCTAACTTGACAATAAATTATATTTAAACCCTTAAAAATGTTATAGCAGAAATTGCTATATAAGGAAACTAAGTCCCAAGAGGACTGCAGTGATTTGTTTAAAGGCACACAGTTATGGAATCTTAGAGCTAACATACACATGAACATTTTTCTAGATTCTAGTACAATGTCTTTTCTCTGCCTGACCCCTCTCTTGGTAGTTGGATTGCCATTCTGTCGCCCAGTTAGCATGATCCATGCTGTGAAGACAGGCAAACGTGAAGACAGTCAACAAGCCTGCAGATCTAATGGTCTAACAGGGAGATAATAGACAATATGAATAATTACAAAAGAAAGTGCAATGTGGAAAACTTTACAACAAAGGACAATCAGTGAGTGAGAGTTAGCAAAGGGCAATTATTACTTCGATCTAGTGAATGGCCTCATGAGAGAGGAAGTACTTAGCTGGAGTCTGGGAGGTTGGGTTGTGAAGCAGAGGTGATCCAAGGGCATTCCAGAGGGAAGATCAGTGTAAGAGCAAATCCCAGAGTCAGCACAATTGACTAATTGTACTTCCCAGAAAACTCAGGGCACATAGGAGCATTTGAGGTCTCCCAGTGGATTTAAATCTGCTTATTGGGAAGTCCTGCTACATGGCTCATGCTAGCAATAAAAACAAAAAGCTTTTGAATAGTCTTAAATGTTTATAGCACCCCTTGAGATACTGGAAATAACATAATGTACAACAAATATTGGAGGTCACATCTCCATAAAACAACTCTAACCACGGTTCTGAATGAGCTAAACTTTAAGCAGGGCACGAAAACCTGACCTGCTAGAGTGTGCCTTCCTGTGATAGTCATGTTGAGCCAGGCCTAGGAAACAGGGATGGGAAAGTCTTAGTAACTGGATCTCTTATTATATAGAGACCCTTTTCTTCAGAGCTCTCCAGCCTCAATGGTATGCTTATAAATACTAGCATGAAATGAAAGTTCTTTTCATAAATGCACAGGGTTTTAAGCAGAAAAGCTCTCAAGACTAAGCAAAATAGTCATGACTACTAATGAATACAGGACCTCTGTACTGATCCTGGCAGTTGAAAGAGGTACTTAGGTGGAGTTGGGAGGGGGAACAATATCTATCCTACCACCAGATCCTTCTGCTAATGTGCTGAATGGGACACAGAAGCATCAGAGAAAGAAAATCGGTTGCTACAGAAGGAGCATGCTGAGTATTTGGGAAGGTGGCATGGGTATGAGAGATTTTTCAAAGTGGAGGGTGAGACACTCTATTCTAGACCATAATGAACATTCTTTAAAATTGTGTTTAAGTCCATGGGAACAACATTGAAATGTGTCTTTGCATATATCACGGAGGAGAAAAAAATTGAAAATGATACAGTGGAGGGAATTAGAGTTCTAGGATCGATAAGACAAAGGTGTTATTCTCAAGACTTTAATTTATTAGCTGGCTAAGCAGAGTAAGCCCTCAAAGAATTGTAGCTTCCTTTCAAATTATTCAAGATGTTGGCATCAGCACCAACTAAGTGGAAGTTGAAATAGGTGTGAGTAGCATGGAAGAAATTTATTTTGATTTAGTGAATTTTTGCAAGGGGAAAACTGAGGCTCATCCTTAACATATCAAGAGGTTTCCTTCTGAAGGGATAAAAGAAATCAGCTCTATTATTCTTTCTGTTTGTATGTTTTAATTTTTTAATTTTTTATTATATAATTTATTGTCAAGTTAGCTAACATACGGTGTATACAGTGTGCTCTCCGTCTTGGGGGTAGATTCCTAGGATTCATCGCTTACGTACGACATCCAGTGCTCATCCCAAGTGCCCTTCTCAGTGCCCATCACTCATTTCCCCCTCCCCCACCCCTCAGCTCTATTACTCTTAAACTATTCTGAGGTCCTGGTGTTTTCACTCAAAGATAAATTACATTTGTGCAAATGAGGGGAATCTAGCATTGGCAAATTTAAAATTGCATTCAGGTGAAATTCTAGTAGTTTGCTTGTTTAGATATGTTCCTTTGTTTTTTGAATAACAGTTATGATTGGATGTTCCAGTTTTCTATTTCTGCCAGTAACAAATTATAAACCACTCTGTTAAACAATGTAAATTAAAACAACACGAACTTGTAAGTTTCTGGAGGTCAGAGTCTTGATACACGTTTCACTGGACTCAGATCCAGGTAATTAGCACTGCTGCGTTTCTTTTTGAAGTCTCTAGGAAAGAATGTTCCCTTGTCTTTTTAGCTCCTAAAGACTGACGATGTTGGTTGGCTTGTAGCTCTCCACCCTCAAAGCTGGCAACATGGCATTTCTCTAGCCCTGCTTCCTTAGTCCTGTCTTTCTCTGATTCTCCCCTCTGGCCTCTTTTTCTTTAAAGGCTCTTGTGGTTACATTTGGCACATCTGGATAATACAGGATAATGCATCTATCTTGAGGTCAGGTTGTTAAATCTATTTGCAACCTTATCGTCCCCTTGCCATATAATGTGTTTATAGGTTCTGCGGATCAAGACGTATGCAGCTGGATGGAGGTCGGGGGGGGGGGGCATTATTCTGCATACCGTAGATATTATAATGGATCATGATTTCTACCCCAAATAAAGTGGCTCAGAATATTCCCTCCTCCAGTGATTCAGTGATGTTCTAGTCCTTACAAGGGCTCAGTTGGAAAGTGAAGCCAGTTCCTTCTCTTATCAGTACCTTGAGGTCCATCTTCAGGAAGAGGGCAATACTGGGTCAGTAACATTTGGGTTTGTCTAAAAATTACCTTTGATATGAATTGTTTGTGCCTACTGACACTCTGAAATTTTAGTCCTGATATGTGTGCACACGCCCTAACAGCAGCAGAGATAGAAGAGATTGATAGTTATCTTAATTTTGCCAGACCTAAAATAGGATTAAAAATAATTCAATCCTAGGGGCGTCTGGGTGGCTCAGTCGGTTAAGCATCTGACTTCAGCTCAGGTCATGATCTCAAGGCTTGTGAGTTTGAGCCCCACGTCTGGCTCTGTGCTGACAGCCTAGAGCCTGCTTCAGATTCTGTGTCTCCCTCTCACTCTGCTCCTCCTCTCTCTCTCTCTCTCTCTCTCTCTCTCTCAAAAATAAAATATTTAAAAAATCTTTTAAAAATTCAATCCTATGGTAACTGAAGAATGGCTCTTTGCTAAAAGGATAAAAGAAAATTCAGTGAGAAGACATGTAACATAAAGAGAAACAAAGTTTAAAAGACATGAAAATGTTTAAGCCTCCAAATAAAACCCCAAATGCCCTATGAGGTAAATACTATCGCTCATTCAATTTCTATTCCCAAATATCCTTATGGCCATTTTGCTCATCTGTTTCTGTGATTCCTTCTCAAGAAGATGGAGTAAATCATAAACTGGGCAGTGAGACTGGATCTCTTGTTTGAACTCAATTTACCACATCTCTTTTAACTACAATCCATGTCTGCCTGTACTCCTTTTCTTTCAAGAAAATTCATCCTATTTTTTGACAATTACTCTTCTTACCTGTATCTTCCCCCTCCCATATTGAGCTAATATATCTTTCCCTGTCCTTGAACCACTTTGTCTTCCTTCCCCTCCCTTACAGCCCCACACATAAAAATGTCTAATTCTTGTCCATGGGAAAGCACTTAAAATATCTGAAGATAGGGGCGCCTGGGTGGCGCAGTCGGTTGAGCATCGGACTTCAGCCAGGTCACGATCTCGCGGTCCGTGAGTTCGAGCCCCGCGTCAGGCTCTGGGCTGATGGCTCGGAGCCTGGAGCCTGCTTCCAATTCTGTGTCTCCCTCTCTCTCTGCCCCTCCCCCGTTCATGCTCTGTCTCTCTCTGTCTCAAAAAAAAAAAAAAAAAAAAAAATTAAAAAAAAAATATCTGAAGATATTAAACATCTAGTGAATGATCTTTATCCTCTCCAGGCTGAACATCCTCTGTTCCTTAATCTCGTCCATAGCAAGATATCAAATTCAGATACTCCTCCCAGCCCTCCCCGTGTACATCAGTCTATCAATATCCCACTCCGAATGACAGTCTTCTGCAATGAATAAAATAGTTGACTTGTGGCCTGACCAGTAGAGAATATGATGGGTCCTTAACTTCTTGTCCTAAATAAATGGAGATTTTTGCACCTTTCCATTCCCAACCTGCTACAACCCAAGAGACTTTGTCCAGTTTTTGAAAATACCTTACTTCCTTGACTCATGATAGGATCCTTATCAATAGAAAAAAATTCAGATAGTTGATAATACTGAGTTCAAATTCTATGCTGTGCACAAACATTAAGAGAAGTAGGAAATACCCTCAGAAAATTATATCAATCCCCAGTGAATGTTGTGCTATTATAAACAGTCCATTTTTCAACCCTGTTAAGTGCCTTTTGCATGTCAATTCTATAATTTAAACTATTTGCTCTATTTTTCAGCATCTCTCCATGTGAATATGTATCACTTTGTACCTTCATCACAACTATTAAAAAACAAATGGAAAACACATTGCTGCAAATGACAGGGTATAGAGCAAACTACTAGAAAACTTCATACATACTGAAACAGTTTACCATTTATCATTGTGGATAGAGTAATTTGAACATTTACTAATCCCTTCAATCATATGTGGTCCCAGTCTATGCTTCTCCATTTTATCAACTGAGATCACAAGTCCAACACCTATCTGAATCCCATTTCCCTGCACAGCAATGGTTCAAAATGCCATTCATATGTTTTGTAGAAGCCTAAAATGCCATTAATCTAAAACAGATTTGCACTCCATTGGAGTAGCTACATACTCCTTTAAAATCTAATCACAATCTTAGGATATCATTCTCTTTACAAATGTTAGTTTTATCTTTTGATTCTCAGTACGATTCTCCTGGGGGCGGGGGGGAGGAATTCTGGTGTTTTTGCCATTCATCAATCAGCAGTATACACTCCTTTTGTCATCTTTCTGGATCTATTGTCTTTTGTATCTTTTGCAAATCTTCTCTAAAGTTTGGAGGAAGTAAAATTAAAATCTTCAAGTCTCCTGATAAAATCCCCAGTGTCCCCATGGGCCAAGTACAGCTTCTCATCCAATTTCTTCTCCTAAATCACTTCATAATTATCTGGGCCATCTCTGGTTTTGAAACACACACTTAATTTGCCAAGTTAGACTGCCTGACTTTCTCTCTCCAGTAGAAACCTCCTCTTCTGCCCTATTTATCCCAACACTTCCTCTAGCTGCAAGTGAGTAAGACATGCACATGTGCACCTAAATATATTACCTGTCCTCACTTTTCCTCACATCCGGGCCTTTGTTTTTCATAACTCCAGGTGGTTTCTTTCACATTGGAGTTTAAGGGAACAGGACCATCTGGAACTATACCATATATAAGCTGTGGTATTTTTTTAAGAAAATGTGATCCTGCATTTTGAATTTCAGATTTATATGAACTGATCGGAGTAGTGAAGAGGTATTGTTCAGTGCCTATTGTTCAGTAGTGAAGAATGTTACTGTTCATAGCAGAAGCAAAAGTTAAGTGTTCTCATAGAAGCGTGCTAAATTGGTTTGGAGCAGCTGAAATGAGATACCTTAATTATTCAGAAAAGGACAGGCAAGGCAAACCCTTACAAAGTAGAAAATATTTGGGCTGGGCCTTAAAGCATGAGCAGCAGTTTGCATAATAGAGATGTAGAAGAAGGCATTTGTTAACAAAAAATAGCCCAGTGTTTTGAGAACACAGGATGCATATCAGTGAGTGTAAGTCAGTTTGGAAAATTATTTTGAGCCTTCAGCTCAAAATAATCCACATGCCAAAGTGGCACATCCTTGGGGGCAGGGGGTGCCCTGAACCCCTCAAAATCATTGGCTATTTTACAAGACTTGGTGGGAACACTTTGACTTAATAAAAACTATACTTGAGTATCACTGTGTATTACTTTAGGTTTTCTACCTTTAGGTTAAAGAACATGTGAGGGCAATGAGGATATCTGTTTTGTTAACATGATGCCCCAAAACAAAATATGTACAAAGTGGTCAAAATATTTTTTGAGTGAGTAAATGAAATCCATGATTATACATATGGTTTACAAAATTATCATCACCAGCTGTGTCTGGCATAAACGTGCAGAATGAAGTGAACTGTTAGACAGGTAATAACTCCGGATCCATTTACTTCTTAAACATTGTTCTTCCAAAATTCAACGAGGGAGGTAAGAGGGAAAGGAAGAGAGGATATGGGAAAAGAGACACACATCTGTAAGCAGCTGAATGTGTAGAGACAGGTGCCAGTCATGTAGCCTCCAAAATTGGCATATACCTTCCACATTTGGTGCCTGAGGAAGGAGGGAGAAAGTGAAATGTAAATTATGTACTATAAAAATCAGCAGCTGTGTGCCCTTGTCTTCTGCTCTAATACATAGCTCTGAAACCCCAGGTTGCTCCCACTGAGTGGTGGAAGGTAAAAGGACACCAGATGTTTGAAGGTGACACACAGACTCTAAATGAGAAATGCTGCTGTGGACAAGATGAGAAAACGAAATCTTGCCTGGTGTAGAATCCTAAAAAGAGGAGGTGGGATCAGTGCTAGGTCATCTCACCAGAAGAGGCAGACTGGTGGGTGGCAAGCTCAAGTCTTCTTGTAAGAGGTGTGGGTAGTCCCTTATCTAGAATGATTTGAAGGTGCCCCCAACTGGAAAGAACTTAGGCATACATCATTCATATAACTGCCAGGGGACACAGAAGTGAATTCCAAGGATATGCGTTCTGAATGAGGTCTAAATTAACGTTTTTTTTTTTTTAATTTTTTTTTATTTTTGGGACAGAGAGAGACAGAGCATGAACGGGGGAGGGGCAGAGAGAGAGGGAGACACAGAACCGGAAGCAGGCTCCAGGCTCCGAGCCATCAGCCCAGAGCCTGACGCGGGGCTCGAACTCACGGATCGTGAGATCGTGACCTGGCTGAAGTCGGACGCTTAACCGACTGCGCCACCCAGGCACCCCTGAATGAGGTCTAAATTATACTGTGCTTGCCCCAATTAAGTAGTGATACTACCATCGCTTCCCTCTGTGCCTGGGGGTAGTGGTTGGCAGTCTTTATAGTGCTCCTAGAAATTCAGATATGCATGGCTTAGGCATCCTCATATGGCTCATATTTGAATCAAGGGTTTGATTGGACACATCTGGTTGGCAGAACCTAGGTCACATGTCTGTAGCCTTGTTGCAAAGGCAGCTGGGAAAATGCATTGCTGCTTCTATTTCAATCATGGAATGTAGGGCCTAAAAGATGCAGGGTGACAACAAATTTATCAATTGTCTGCTATACTGGTTTTTGTGGGTTTGGGTTGTTTTTTGTTTTTGTGTGTGTATGTTTTTGTTTTTGTTTTTGTGTTTGGACTTATACTAAATGTAGTTTCATGAAAGATTCAGTACTACATATTTGAGTATTAAGATTGGTCCAGTTTTAGAAGTTGTGTGTTCACTCAATTTAAGAAACAGCACTTAAACATCAAAGTAAAATCCATTACACATTTGATTAATCTTTGACAAACAACCAATGTAGCAAAATAAAAACAGCTTCTGGTGTTTAATCATCCAAGTTTAGTTTCCAACCACCTCCCACTTTGTGAACTTTACAAATCTTAATACCTCTGCTCTTTTTTTTTTTTCCCATACTTAAAGTGGGCACGTTGCTATATATGCAGTGTGATATACAAGTTAAGCTATACATGTGAAGAATTGAGCAGAGTGCTAGACACAAAAAGGTAAACTGAGTTTATTGATCACTTATGTGCCTGCCTCAGTGATAGAAAACACGTATACAAAGATGAATAAGCCATGTTCAATGTTTTCAAATAGCTAAGATTAAGAAAGCTATTAAGAACAGAATGGTTAACATCCTTTAAAAGAGCTATTCGCAAGGTATTATGGGAAGGGAGTATAAAGTTTCTCATTGGGCAAGTACAGGAAGGCTTCAAAGGGAAATGTGATGGTTAATTTTGTGTCAGCGTGACTGGGCCATCAGGTGCCCAGACATTGGGTTAAATGTTCTGGGTGTGTCTATAAGGGTGTTTCTGGATGAGATTAGTATCTAAAGTCATAGACTGAATAAAGCAGACTGCCCTTCCCAACATAGGTGGGCTTCATCCAATCAGTTAAATCTGTGGATAGAACACAAAGACTGCCTAGGGAATTTTGCCTATCTGATGGACTGAGCTGGAGAAACATTCTTTCCTACCCTTGGACTATAGCTTACACTGTGAGCTGTCCTGTTTCTCCAGCCTTTGCACTACAACTCCAACTACTTTGGACTACAACTTACTATTAGTCTCCAGCTTGCCAACTGCAGATCTTGGGACTTCTCAGTCTCTATAATTGCATGGACCAATTCTTTAAAATTACTCACATATTAAGATTGTAACTTAAAGATGTAAATAGAATGTTATTTAAAGATATTACATACTGCGTTCCTCTGGAGAACTCTAGTAGAGGAAATTTTAAAATATCACATAAAGGGTAGGAGTTTGCAATATAATTAGGAACATCATTCACTTTTATTTTATTTTTGACTACATTGTAGTTAACATACAGGCCCTTGCATTTTAAATTCACACCTGTTCTTCTATAATGAAAAGGCCACCAATGACTGACAGAATATTCCATATTTGTATTTTGAGTTTACAGAGATACCTGGTTTTGCAACAGTTGATACATTCTCTAGATTTGCCATAATCAGTACAGTAGCTATAAGTTAATGGGGCTGTATTGCACTTGACATGCAACTGGCCCAAACTGAATTCTACTGTATCTTATTGTGTAAAATACATAGTGGCTTTCAAAAACTTCTTACAAGGAAAGAATCTCTGATCACTCACATTTTCCTATATTTATTACACAGTTAAATATCTTAGATAAATTTAGTTAAACATATTAAAATTCATTTTATCCAGGGACTCCTGGGTGGCTCAGTCAGTTGAGCATCCAACTCTTGATTTTGTCTCAGGTCATGATCTTGAGGTACCTGAGATTCTGCCCCGTGCTGTCAGCCCAGAGCCTGCTTGAGATTCTCTCACTCACTCTTTCTTTGCCCACAACCCACCCCCCCCCCCAATAAATAGTTTAAAAATTCAGTTTCTCCATTTGTTTCCTTATGGCTACCAGAAAATTTAGACTGTGAAGGTAGCTCATATTTCTGTTGGACAGCACTGCTTTGGTCTGGGACCAGTCGCATGATAGGACATGGTTGTTTACTTGAAATACAGAATCTCAGCTCCAGACCTACTGAATCAAGAATGTGCCCTTCAGCTAGATCCCAGGGAGACTTGTCTGTACAGAAGAGTTTGTGAAGTACTGTTCTAGCCCATTGTCCTCAAAATATCCCTTTTAATCCTCCAAGTGTAATAGAAGCTTCCTTTATGCAGCTCTCATTCCTAGAGAGGCAGACAGAGTAAAGATTATCCAACTTCACAAGAGGCAAGACTAGAATTTTGAATATCCTCTCCCTCCAGATCAGGTTTGTATTTAGTATATATCTAGGGTTCGGTTGTTAAAACACCATGCTTAGCAAGCTTCTGGCACAAAACAACTTCATCATGTCATCAGTTTTAAGAAGGAGGGAGAAGGAACAGTTTCCTCTGATAATGCCCGTTTATCTTCAGTAGGCTCCTGCCCCCAACCTGGGGTCATTTCTGGTCCTCAGGTGCCCACAGGCCTCCTGCAAGTCCTTTGTTCACCCTCCCTTCCCAGTTTCTGCCCACAGCTGTTAGCAGGTTTCCCTCCCCATAGTTCCCCTTTATCATCTGGGCTGATCAGCCCCCCGGGCCCTGCTTTTCTGCTTTCTCTCATGACAGCTAATTTTGTGCAAAAGTAATCTCAGAGTAAGGTGTTTGTGCTTGATAATAGCTTAATATTTTACCTCTCCTGTAGTTTTATTGCATTTTAATAGAGAGTTCCTGGAAATAAAATGGCTTATCTTAACTAGAGAGAATGAAGCAGAAGGGGTGGAATTTGGGGCATCATGCCAGGCCAGTGAGAAAGATATTTTGGACAGAAAGGTCCTTGAGCGTCATTCTGTTTTCCATCTCTATAATCTGTATTCACCAGCATTGTCAGAAATTATTTCATATGAATATTAAATATCTTAGAAATTATCATTTTAATACATGAGATAAAAATGATACAGATTAAAGGAAAAAGAATCATTACCAAACAATAAGTCATCATTTAATTTTATGCAAATATTGTGTTGCTGTTACCCAAAATTGGGTCCCCTTCTTGGTGGGTGTCAAGCCAAAAGACAACAAAGCCAAAGAATAGAAAAATAAAAGGTTTTAATTACAACAAGTAAAAGAGAACACAGGGTATATTTCCCAAAGCAGTGTCTGCCACGAACAACAAAACTGGGGCAGTTGTAAGCTAAAGGTGCATACATATTCATGAGGGGGTTTGTGTGATGGGGAATTCAGCATGGACTTGGGGCGAAAGTCCTCTTAGGTGATAGAATCCAGGTCAAAGTCATGAGGAACCAGCAGGGTTCAATTCTGTCTTCAGTTAGTCTGGTATTTGAGTGTTCAAAGGGGTTTAAAACCTACAAAGATAACTTAAGAATGTGTGCCTGGTCAGTCTTTATTTTGGAACCAGCACTGGGAATTTGACCACTATTACTGTTGCTGGTATGATTAGGCTAATCTCCTGGCCTGATGGTGGCTTTTTGTTCTTCCATTCTTTTGTTCTCTTAAAATCATTATCTACTGGATTCTATTCTTTTTTATATTCCAGGAAGTTCTGCAAGAAATGTGCTTTGGACAACTGGTACTGGTCAGGCATATATCACAAGAGGGCCTGGGGCCTAAAGTGACTTATATGTCAAGAAAGCTACCCCTTATCTTTTCCCAGAGACCCCTAACTGTCTACTTATATTACCTTAAACAATATGAACAATTAGAGAATAGGAATGGGATATTTTATCCCATTTTACGCTTGAGCTCAAAACATTCCCTTTTAAAAACACTTTTAAAAATATAATACAGGGGCGCCTGGGTGGCGCAGTCGGTTAAGCGTCCGACTTCAGCCAGGTCACGATCTCGCGGTCCGTGAGTTCGAGCCCCGCGTCAGGCTCTGGGCTGATGGCTCGGAGCCTGGAGCCTGTTTCCGATTCTGTGTCTCCCTCTCTCTCTGCCGCTCCCCCGTTCATGCTCTGTCTCTCTCTGTCCCAAAAATAAATAAAAAACGTTGAAAAAAAAATTTAAAAAAAAAAAATAAAAATAAAAAAATAAAAATATAATACATTTACAGGAAAACATACAAAGTATTGAAATTTTACAAAGTAAATATCCAAATAATATTCACTCTGGATAAGAAATTATTTTCCAATAAATATATCTTAGTTTAGATGTTTAGTTTTCTATTTTATATAAATAGAAACATGTCTAGCTTTTTCAAAATGGATTATTAGATTCAGGCTTGTTGTATGCTGTGGCTATCTACATTTCAAACAAAAAGAATCCGCTGTATGAGTAAACTAGAATTTATTTGTATATTATACTACTGATGAAGTCTGGGTTTTTTGCAGTTTAGAGATAGTATGAATAATACTGTTGTAAACATACTCATTCATGGCTTTTGTTCACTTGTGTAATTGCACATGGGCATGTATTCCTGATGAATGAAATTGCTTATAACAAACAGCCCCAAATCTGATTAAAAATAAAATGAATTTGTCCCTCATACACCGCTGTTAGTTGGAATGTCTTATCTTCAGATTGGTATATATCTTCTTAAACCAGTGGGTATCTCAGGGCATAACCTCATGGTGATGGGAGAATCAAAGGAGCATGAGCTCCACTGCATGTGTGTGTTTTCATGCCTCTACTCACATCACATCTATTAGCATTCCATTGGCCAAAGTAAGTCACATGATCAAGCCTAAAACCAGTGAGTAAGTACACTCCACCCACTATAAGGTCATGGTAAGGGTGTACAGATATACTATCTGTACAGAGAAGAATGGAGACCAACAATCTATCTAACATGTAAGTTATAGGTATGATGAGCTTTGGTAGACAGTCCCAAGTAATTTTCTATTTATGTATCACCTGTAGTAGATGATCATTCTCCTTGGCTCCACCCGTTCACTATTTGGTATTGTCTGTTTTTTAAACCTGCTCTTCTATTTTGACATTTGCATCATGTAGTGATTTTTAAGTGTATGTATTTTGAGAGAGTGTGCATGTGAGTGGGGGAGGAGCAGAGAGAGAGGGAGAGAGAGAGTCCCAAGCAGGCTCTCTGCTGTCAGCACAGAGACTGGCATGGGGCTTACTCCCATGAACTGTGAGATCATGAACTGAGACGAAATCAAAAATCAGGCACTTAACAGACTGAACCAGTTAGGTACCCCGGCATTATATAGTTGCTTTTTTACTGATTATTAATATGTTTGTACAGCTTTAAATTTATCAACCATCTGAATGGTGTTTACTTTACATTTACTAAAATGGGAACATTTTAAAATTTAAAGTTGAATTTAAAAATTTTAAATTGGAAGGTTAGCATGGTCCTAAGCAAATTTGGGAAGCATCTATTTTTTTACCCTATTATCTCCTCAATACCTGATGTCAATATCAATGCCCCCTCACCCCAAGAAAGAGGAAGAGACTTCATACATTTTGATACTAATCTCTCCACCTAGGATACTCTTTTCTTTCCTTACCTTCTGAGTGAGATAACTTTAAGATAGCCCAAAGGTCAGCTGTCCTATGAAGTCTTGGCCTATTTACCAACCTCCAACTTTAAGTGGATTTTGTTATTCTTCTGTTGTGCCCTCATTTAATGACAAGGACAATATATTACTGAACTTTGTATCCCTAGTACCTAGTATCTATAAGTGGATAAGTGAAAAATTTTCTAAAATAGCATGCTTTTTACAAGTTGTGTGATAATAGGCAAATGACATAACTTCTAATGACCTTTAACTTCTCATCTGTAATTGGACGTGAGAAGAGTTCTTCATAGCTATTACAAGATATAAATGACATAATGAATGTAAAATATTTATATATTTATGAAGCAAGCACAATTTCAGTGCTTAATGAATGATAGTAATAAATGTTATTACTTAAAACAAAGAACCTCAATATCTTGCCCACCTTTTATTGGAGAAGATTGCCTCTTTCTGAGTGACTTGTAGAAATTCATTATACATTCTGGATATGAGTCTTTGTTGACACATATACTTTATTCCACACTAGGGCTTACATTTGCCGTCTCTTCATAGAGCCTGTGATAAACTGATCTGTTTTAGTGTACTCAGTTTTAACAAATGTATTTTAATTTGTCAATCTTTTATTTTATAGTTAGTGTTCATATAAGTTTTTGAGAGGTCTTACTATTCCAAACCATGAAGGTATTCTCTTACATTATCTCCTAGAAGTTTTGTTTTGTTTTGCATATTTATACCTACAATCCAACTAGAATTGATTTCTGTGTATATTGTAAGATAGCAATCAGCTTCCATTATCTTCGATATTTATACCTATTCAATGGTGCTACTTGTTGAAAATACTTTCTTTTCAATATTTTCTACTTTTCTACTGCTCTGAAATGCCATTTGTTTCCTTAAAGTGTTCATTTGTGTGTGCATTTTCATTTTGTCGGCTTATTTTTCTATGTGCCAAAATCACCTTGTTCTAATTGCTGTAGATTAACACTAAATTGTGATCTACAGCTCATGTTCTTTTTTGAGATTCTCCGATATTTTTGTCCATTTTAATTTCCATATTTACTTCAAATCAGTTGGTGAATGTAGTCACATTTGCCCACCACCTAAGTCTGTTTGGTATGTATTTATAGATCAATTAGGGGAAAGCAGGCCTCATCAAAATATTTAATCTACCAATACATAATTAAGACCTATGCTTCGACTTAGGTCATCTTTAATTTTTCTCATGTTCTACAACTTCCTAAGTAGAAGTCTTGCAAAATTTTGCAAGATTTATTCTTTGAGATTTGATATTTTTGACAGTATGTTAATACAATAATTTCATTTATTCTATTTGCTGATTGTGTATAAAAATGATTTTTTTTCCTGTATTGACCTTGTTGCCAGAAAACTTACTAAATTGATTTATTCAATCTACAAATTTATCTGTAGAGTCTTTGAAATATTCTATATACCCAACAGACATTTTTCTATGAATGGTGACATTTTCCCTTTTTGAGTTTCTTTTTTTTTTTTTTTTTTTTTTTTTTTTACATATTTTTGTCTAGCTGAACAGGTGGAACCACCAGCATAAAGTAAATAAAAGTATTTATAATCACTATTCTCATTGTGTATCCAGTCTGAGTGAATGGTTTTAATATTTGTCCAGTGATCATAAAGTTTGCTTTTTGTTTAGCCACTTATTACTAAAGATAAAGCAATCTGCTTTGATGCCTAGTTTGCTAAAAAGTTTTTGAGGTTTTGGAATTCCTTATACATAAGAAGATATCGATAGGTCTATTTTTTTCATTTGAAATAATTATAAATTCAAATGGCACTGTAAGATACAGATCCTGTCCCCTTCCCCTGTTCCCCTCAATGGTAGCACTTCTCAAACCGTAGTACAACATCACAATCAAGATACAGATATATTCAAGATACAGAACATTTTCATGACTACAATGATCCTTTATGTAGACTTTGAAAACAACACCCACTCCCTCCATAATGCCTGGCAACCATTAATCTGTCATCCATATCTATAATTGAGTCACTTCAAGAGTATTATAAAAACGGAATCCTAGAATATGGAAACTTTGTGGATTAGCTTGTTTCAATTAGCATAATTCTGGTGGAGATTCATCTAGGCTATTGCATGTATCAACCTTACATTCCTTTTTTTTATTGTTGAATAATAATCTATGATATGGATGTACCACAGATTGTGTAACTATTGAAGGGTATTTAACATGTTTCACATTTTTGGCTATTATGAATAAAGCTACTACAAACGGGAAAAAAATAGTGTGTCTTTATGTGAACATAAGTCTTCATTTCTCTGTAATAAATCCAAGACTACAATTGCTGCTTTACATATTACATGTGGAAAATAAATACATGTGTAATAGATTTTTAAAAATATACACTGTAAAATTTTATTTTATGAGTTTCCACATTCATGTTTCCACATTCTTACCAGCATTAAGGGTTGTCATTTAAAAAAAATTTTTTTAACATTTATTCAATTTTGAGAGACAAAGGTAGAGCATGAGTGGGGAGGGGCAGAGAGAGAGAGGGAGACACAGAATCTGAAGTAGGCTTCAGGCTCTGAGCTGTCAGCACAGAGCCTGATGCAGGGCTTGAACCCAGGAACCATGAGATCATGACCTAATCCAAAGTAGGACACTTAACCGACTGAGCCACCCAGGCACCCCAGTTGTCACTTTTTTCAAAGCCATTCTGATAGGTATGTAGTAATAGTTCATTGTGATTTTAATTTGCACTTACCTAAGGCTAGTAATTTTTTCTTTTTTTAACAAAATGAAAGGGACTTCTATTTCCATTATCTTCTGGTAGTATCTCCAGAATGAATTGGATTCTATCCTGAAACATCTAAGACACTGGTCTGTGGAGTCTTATCTTCCAATTATATTCACATTTGGGAGTCATTCACTTGGTATTCATTTTTCTTTTCCACCATCAGTGTCACTGTGTCCTAGTACCTCTAATTTGAATTCCAAATTTTTAAAAACTTTCTCTAATTTACCCACTTTGGTTTGGATTCTTATTTCAATATTAGAGCTATTGGTCATTTTCCCCACATTATTGTATCAGGACCAACTATTTAATTTTCTGGATCCAGTGGAAGAAATGCAGACTTCTTATTCTAAAATTGAGAATTACAAACAGTGATAGTAGAGCATCAAACAAAGCATGGATTCTTGTAAGCGTAGAGTACTGTGTGACTGAACAGGTGGCATGCCCATGATGCCAGCTAAAGCTAATGATGTTGAACATGTTTTATGTGCTTATTTGCCATCTGTGTATCATATTTCATGGAATGTCTAGTCATGTCTTTTTTTTCCACTTTCTAAATGGATTGTTCTTAAGATTTGAGAGTTCTTTGTATATGCTAAATAGTAGTCCTTGGTCAGATATCAGGTTTGCAAATATTTTCTCCTATTCTAGCTTCTCTTTTTATCTTCTTAATGGGGTCTTTTATAGAGCAAAAGCTGTTTTAAAATTTTGAAGTCTAATTTATAAACTTTTCCTTTTATGGACTTTGTGTGTCAGGTCTAAGATTTTTCCTGGCCTTGGATCTTGAAGATTTTTCCTATGTGTCTTCTAAAAGTTTGATAGTTTTATGTTCAAGCTTCTGATCCATTTTAGATTGATTTTTCTATAAAATGTGATCCTGAGTTAGAGGTTTGCTTGTTTTTACCAATGTAAAATTTTTCCTATGCCATTTGTTGAAAAGGCTCTCTTTTCTTCACTAAATTACTTTTGCACTTTTGTCAAAATGTAGTTACACTTTTGAATGTTTATTTCTGAGTTCTCTGTTCCGTTTTATTGAGCTATGTGTCAATACTATGTAGTCTTGATTACTATAGCTATACAGTAAGCCATGAATTCAGGAAACCTGATTTTTCCTACTTTGCTTTCTAAAAATGTTTTAGTTTTTCTAGGTTTTTTTTTTGTTCTTCTCATAAAAAGCTTGTAAATATGGTGCCCATATCCACACATACATATGAGTGTTCCAAAATTTTGATAGGCATTGTGTTGTCTTTACACCAATTTGTGGAGAATCAACATCTTTACAATGTTGAGTCCTCTAAGCCATGAAAATGATATGCTTTTGCCTTTAGATTTTTAAGTTTCATTCATCAGTGTTAAGGGCTTTTAGCATATAAAGCCTGCATATGTTTTGTTTAAACCTCAGTATTTAATTTTTTGAAGTGTTCTAAATTGGTTCACTGTTAGATCCGTTATAGTCTAAATGTTTTCCATCTCGCTAGGCTGCACTTGGTTTCTCCTGGGCTTTTTTGTTTTGTCTGTACCCATTAGTGTTTCCAGGCTGCCATCTTCTTCAGTTTCAAATTTGTGAGGCAAAAAGAAAACCTAGAGAACTCACTACACGGCTATTCCTTGGATCTCAGAGTTCCTAACCAGGCTGCCTTTTCCTCCCCAACTTTCAGAGTCATCTTAAGCTTGTTCTATGTACAGTTTTCATGGTTTTATTTTATGTAGCAGGAGGCATAGGGAAAAGTACATCTATTTCATCTTCCCAGAAACCACAGTCTTGGTTTAAAACAAAACTCTGCCACTAGATGTGGCTCATATTGTATCTGAGCTCCAAAAGCTCCTTGGAACCCTTCTGGAGGTGTCCATTGAGGGAAGGTGAAGAACTGGCAGAACTATGGGACTCCCACAACTGATCTAACCATAAAAGTTATTTTTTTCTGTGAAGAGATCATCTGTATTTAAACACATTCTATCTTAAAATACTCTGGGACACAACCATTTTACAGATCATGGCCATAGGATTATGCAGTCATTCATCCTGATTATGGTAAATGGGGGAAAGAAAGGTAGAACAAGATGTCATCATTTCTTTCTGAAGGAACTAAGGAGAGGAGAACATCTACTCTTTTCTTTTCCTCACCCCCAAAACAAGAAGTGAGGCAGAGACAAAGGACTTGAAGCACTCAGTGTCAGTGCCTGTAGCTCAACCCTGTTACCTCTCATTTCTGTTTAGCAGAAGAGAGCCAAGGAATCAGGTTTCTCAAGAACCCCTCTATCTGGCTGAAAAGACAGTGTTAGAAGGCTCTAACATTGAAAGGATGTGGATGTCCTGAAATAGTTTCTGTTCATAACAGTATTGGGAAAGAACATTGATTTTGCTGCTCTTGCCAAGCTGCTGCAGGTCTACTCACTAATGATGACTATTAACTCTTTTAAAGACCTATCTGTTGGCTTATCCTTGCTATGAGAAGCCACTGTTTAGAATGGCCTCTCTCAGTAATGGCCATCTGCAGGTGCAAATCTCCAGGTAGTGTCTGTTATTCCAAAGGAAGCACTACAGCTTGTACCACCTCGACGGGTTTGCTGTGGAAAATCTACCTGAGGACCCTATAGAATGTATATGGTTGTCCCCTTGGCGTTGAACTTCCCAGAGCAGTGACATTGGGCATTTTCCTGGGAGCAGCAGGGAAATGTTGATTGGTATGAACTACCACACTAAAATCTGTCTATAGGAAAGATTTCAATTGCTGTGTAACTCAGATATCATCACCCCTTACTCTTCCCAGACCTAAATAAACTTGGCTTACTCCTCAATTTTAAAGCATGATAAAAAGTCTAAACTCTGCCCTATAATTCCCGTGTATTTCCAGGATTTACTTTTTAATGACACCCCTTTCTTCAGCTCTTATTTCCATGGTGGGGAAGTATGTTCTCATAAACTTTTAGTCTTCTCTGAAGCTAAGTTCAGCCAGTTTTCAAAACCATTTTCAAATCCAGCAAGCTTATATACCCTTATTAGATTTCACTGAATATTTATATTCAAGAGGATGGGCTGTGCTAGAATCAATGCAATTCCCTTTCTTTCTTGGCCTCTCACCAGTCCTCCCCCTTCCAAACTCTGTTTTCTATCTGTTACTTTTGAGGATTGACTTCAGCTCAACTTGAGCTCCTCTGGGTGTCTTCTGTCTTCCTAAATAAGTACATTTCAAATGTTTCTAATTTAACACTCATTATAATACAGTTGAATTACCTATTTATTTTCATGTATTCTCCCAAGATTATAAACTATGTGGATAGAAATCAGCTGTCTTGGGGCGCCTGGGTGGCGCAGTCGGTTAAGCGTCCGACTTCAGCCAGGTCACGATCTCGCGGTCCGTGAGTTCGAGCCCCGCGTCAGGCTCTGGGCTGATGGCTCGGAGCCTGGAGCCTGTTTCTGATTCTGTGTCTCCCTCTCTCTCTGCCCCTCCCCCATTCATGCTCTGTCTCTCTCTGTCCCAAAAATAAATAAAAAACGTTGAAAAAAAAAATCAGCTGTCTTTTTCAACATGGTAGATTCTGTGCCTATCAGAGTATGTAGCACAGATTACACACTCAAGCACATATCGATGTCATTATTGATAAATATATTGATATATTAGATTTGTATCAGTACTGGTTTAGTTTCTCTTTCTGCTCAAGAGAAAATTTCTAGTACACTGTGTTCTAAGATGCTTCTGCTTTATACACATATAAACACACAATTAAGATGATTTGCTTAAGTAATTGAGAAAGTTCTTATAAATTATCTGAACCTGAACCTTCATGTTGTATTTTTTTAATTGGGTTAATGATTAATATCTTAGAGATGTATACTACCTCAGAGTTAGAGAAACATATCTTCAGTGTAAGGCCAGTTATTACACATTTCAGGTTTTCAGGCAAACCATGTAAGAATTTTTCAAGTATCTTAAGATTTTTGAAAAAGTCTTCTAGTGAGGGGCACCTGGGTGACTCAGTTGGTTGAACATCCAACTCTTGATTTCATCTCAAGTCATGATCCCAGGGTCCTGGAATCAAGCCCCCTATCAGGTCCTGTGTTGAGCATAGAGCCTGCTTAAGATTCCCTCCCTTTCTCTCACTCTGCCTCTCTTTCTCTGCCTCTCTCTCTCCCTCACCCCTTCTCACGCTGTCTCTGTCTCTCTCTCTCAAAGTCCTCTAGTGAAAATTCAACAATAACCTAATATTTTCTCAGTTACATATTGTGGTTTTAATATATCCAAATTTTGCATTTACAACTAACATCTTAAAGGTATTTGAATATATTCTGCAAAAGAATTAAATAAATTTTTGTATAGATTATTCAGAACATCTTAATGTTTTTTAATTATAGACTTTATATTTTGGAAGATTATTGTAAACATATACTACCAAATTGTCTGATTTATTAGTTGGGTTGGCGGGGGGTGGGGAAGTGGAGCGGGGAAAATGACCACATGGGTAAATAGAAATGGCAGAAGTAGAAGTGATTTAGTTTTAAAATAATTTAAACTTAAAGCAATATAGTTACTATATAACATGGCTTGGGTTTAAATTGTGGTCTTTTTTTCTTCCTTACTTCCTCTTTCTTTTCTATTTTTTCTCTCTCTCATGCTCTTTCTTTCTTTCTCTCCCTCCCTCTCTCTTTCCTTTTTAAAGCACCATTGTTATATTCCACTTTAGTTGATCCTTCTAGAACACCTGTGCATTGACTAGTATGTACTATTAACTCCATATTACAAGTAAGATTAAGTGGTTGGCCAATAATAACAGCAGTATTTAGTGATGGATGTGAGGCTTTATACAGGCCTTTGGTGGCTTCTGCCTGTAAAATTTTAGAGAAGAAAAGTGAAGAAGACCCATCCTAAGAGAAGCAATGGTGTCCAATCAATGATCAGTGTTTTCAAATGAATTTTAAAATGGTATTTTAAGGTAGAATTTTAGAATTTAAGGTGGAATTTTAGAGATACCTCTAAGAATGTGGCTCCACTGTGCTTTTCAGTACAAATAATATAGCAGGCAGTTACTATTATTTCTGCCTGATAAAGCTTTGTATATATACATTTGGCCTCTTGCTTTAGAAGATAAATGAACTCACTTCAGGCTGCATCTATAGGCAGATGATTGAAATTCAGGGAGGTGTTTATATGTATTCAAGAGAGAATTTCTGTCACTGCATTTCTACATGGGAGGTCTCAAAGGGAGTGGATGGATGGAAACAGGAGGGAAGATTGTTTATTGGAAGGAAATGAAAGGGATTAGTTTCTATGGAGGCCAGGGAGGTGACCTAGATTCACAACACTGGAATGTGTACTGTGATAGACACTTCTTAAAAGAGAGAAAGAAATCTTGGATAGAAGGCCTGACTTAATTTCCAGCCAATTCACATCAAGTCTCTTTGAAGGGGTTTTGTGATCCCAAGAGAAGCTTTTATTTGATATATGTTTCATGTGCTGGGTTTATCTAGGGCTCAGATAATCACACAGAGCAGTTCTTGTCTGGATTACTCAGCATGCTCCTGGCCTCAGCAGGCTCTTTTTGGGGCCTTTGAGTTTAAATAAACAAACATGAAATCTGAAAGACTCACATATGATTCTTAGGTCACAGCATCCTTTCAGAGTAGCTATTCTTATTTCCCTATGAAATTGAAAAACAACCCTATGCATTAAAAAAAATATCCACACGATTTCTCATGTGTAAAAGGCAGATCAGTGAAAATACAAAGAGCAGTGGAGTAGAAAATAGAAAGACTGTGTGGTTGCTCATATATTGAATGGTGTCACAGAATGGTCAGTAGTTGCTGAAACCACACCTGATTGATCAGCCTGCAGATTATACTTCCCACAATTTTCTTTCTGGAGCACAGTCATAAGGTATGACTTTTCCTTGAAGAGGTAGGCTTATGTGCCTCTAAGTCTTTGGATCTTAACATCCCATTGCATATATGTGTGTCTTCCACTGTGATTGTTTAAGTTCTTGAGAGTAGAGACCAGGATCGTGTGTGTGCATGTGTTTGTACATCTTCGCATCTCCAGCACCTAGCAAAAACTTAGTTTTGGGGAGGTTCTCAGTACTGTGTGTTTAAAAAGTGCCTCCTTGGTTGACCATTACTATTTTCTAAACCAGAAGGTTCCGAAAATCATATGTGGTTCAAAGTCAACAGTATGAATAATTGTTGAAATTGTGCCAAAATTCAATGCTGTCCTAAATGCTGTTAGTAGTGGTTCTGTTTGCTCTTTACTTAAAATATAAATGGTGGATGGGGCACCTGGGTGTCTCAGTCATTTAAGCATCTGACTTTGCCTCAGGTCATGATCTCACAGTTTGTGAGTTTGAGTCCTGCGTCAGCTATGCTGGCAGCACAGAGCCTGCTTGGGTTTCTCTATCTCTCTCTCTCAAATAAAAAAAGAAAGAAACATTTAAAAAAGAAAGAAATTGGGTGGTGGGGAAGTCATTAAACCCAAAGCAAATAGAAGGAAGGAAATACTAAAGATTAGAAGAGAGGTAAATAGAGAATACGGGAAAAAAAAAAAGGAGAAAATAAATTATACTGTTACTTCTTTAAAAAGATGAACAAAATTGACAAACTTTTAGCTATATTAACTAAGGGTTTACTCAAATAAGAAATTGAAATAGGGAACTTAGTACCAAACTTACAGAAACAACAACAACAAAAAAATCAGAATTGTATGCAGAAGAATGAATACCCTTACCAAACATATTGAACAAAACAACAACAAACTGAAAATGGATCAATAACGTATAGGCAAAAAGCTAAAATTATAGAACACTTAGAAGAAAACATAGAGTTAAATATTCATTACCTTGAATTTTAGAATAGATACTTAGAACACCAAAAACATGAACAATAAAGAAAATTATACTTCATAAAGATTAGAAACTTTGCATCAAATGCCATTGTTAATAAATTTTAAAAACCTACAGAATAGGAAAAAAATATTTACAAATCATTTATAAGTGTTTAGAATCCAGAGTATATAGGCATGTATAAGTTAACAAGTACACAAACATATTAAAACTTCTTACAATTTTTGGTGTACAATTCTTTACCTTCTTGGTTAAGTTTATTCCTAAGTATTTTATTCCTTTTTGTGCTA
The DNA here is from genome assembly GCF_028018385.1 of Neofelis nebulosa. NCBI lineage: Eukaryota > Metazoa > Chordata > Mammalia > Carnivora > Felidae > Neofelis > Neofelis nebulosa. The sequence goes on from NC_080792.1 coordinate 31,003,274, forward strand.
TTATAAATGGAAACATTTTGTTTTCTTTTTAGATTGTTTATCATCAGTGTATAGAAACACAACTGACTTTTCGTGTTTTTGTATCCTGTAACTGCTGAATTTATTAGAAGTTCCAAAAGTCCTCCCTTCCCCTAGCCCCATGGAATCTTTAGAGCTTTCTATTTATAAAATCATGCTATCTGTAAATAGAATATTCTACTGCTTCTCTTCCAATTTGGATGATTTTTATTTATTTTTCTTACCTCATTGCTCTGGCTAGGACTTTAGAACTATGTTAATTAGAAGTGATTAAAGTAGACATACTTGTCTTGTTTCTGATCTTAGAGGAAAAGCTTTCAGTCTTACATTGAATAGGATGTTGCGATGCGAATATGCAGTGCATGATGAACAACAGACTGATAAATGTGTTTCACAATTTGTTCTGTAGGTAATATGACCAAGGTACCTCAAATCATAATATTGTTCTAATGAAGGAGAAATAAATCTTAAAGCGGAAATTCTTTCCTATATTTTCCTGGGTTATCCTTCTCACTTTGTGTACTCAACTAGAATCTCTGATTCTTTTATTTAGTTAACCTATTTAGAAATTCTTGGTTATGAAATCTAAAAACCATGTCTTTCAGATTAATATATTTGAGTATAAATTCTGTCTTGTGTTTTTCAGAAGATGCTTATAAGACCCAGGTTAGAATTGACAATGAGCCAGCTTATTTGGACATTTTGGACACTGCTGGTCAGGTAGGTAATTTTCATAGCTTTCTCTAATCTTTGAGTCCAGTTTAGGCTTTAATCTCAAATCCATTTATCACAAAGAAGAGTTTAACAATTCAAACGGGACAAGAACAAATTCACAACAGCGATGGGGGATTAAATAAGAAAAGAATTGGAAGGGAAATGTGACTCTTGGCCAACAGAATATTTCAACATTCCCATAATGTTTTAAATATAAAAATATAAATGTAGATGTAATATTGCCACCTAAGATGATAAAATTAGTTTATTCCTCAGATGTATGTAAAACTTGTCTTAGACCCTAATATGATGATAATTTTTATTGGAAAAATGTACTGAGGTAAAAAAGGAAGATCTGCTCAGCAAATATACTCATGGAACCAAGGCTAGAGACAGGCAGAATGGGTGACATAAGCAAGATGCATCACAATCTAATGCATTAATTTACAGATGTGTAGATAAGAACAAGGACAAAAACTTCTTTGGTTTTAAAAGATACATAAGAAAACAGAAAGGTGGCAAATCAAACAATGATTAGAAAAAAAATAAGCAAAATATAACCAACCTTAAAGTGGGCATACCTGTATTAATATCAGACAGAACAGATTTTATTGCAAAAAAGCATTAATAAGGTGTGAAAGTGTCCTTTTGTAACAAAAGAATAATCAAAGATAATTTCTGGTCTATATTCAAGACAAATGTGAATCCAAAACACATAAATCCAAAAGCATGTATAATGGGAAACTTTAATGCACCTCCGTGAGTACGTGCTATGTCAAAAAGTAGTGCAGTTGTAGATTTGAGAACTCATTTAGCTGAAACAGCATGTTGCAGTCGATGTGTGAGTAGGCATTCTTTTCACATAAGTTTTTACACATTTTATTGATGTCTAATACAATTGCACAAAATGTAGTCTGAGATTATTTGATACATATATAATTTTGCTTTGTGACTTAGAATGTGATAAACTTTTGGGATATGTTTAAGCTAGTGACTACCTCTCCAGTGGGAAGGGGAGAGCGACAAAGTGGACTTCAACTATTATATGTAATGAGCCATGTTTCATAGAGTTCTGAATAAATATAAGAGAATATTAATAGTTGAGAGCCTGGATCATAGGTTCACAGATCCTCATTATGTTATTTTCCTTTTGTACTTAAAGGATTTATATGTTTAAATGTTCTATTTCATCTCTTTGATATAACTATTTAAAAATACTACATTAACTGGTACATTGGTATATGCCCCTGGCAATACGTGGTCTGTTTCTATATTTATGAGATTTATTAAGACTATTCGAAGTCCATATATTAGCAAACTCATTTGTTCTGAGGGATATTAGGACAATGGGCTTATGGTAGAAGAGGAGGGCTGAAGCCATTGGGGCTATTTAGAGTGGGGAAATTATTTCAGTTACTTGAAAGAGCTGCATTATCCAAGGGAAAATATACTTCTTTTCAGGGGAACTTTAAGCCTAATTACAAGAAGATTGAGTAGGTTAAATGTCATTCAATGTAATAAAGTATTTTTTAACATCATGTTATCAAGATCACTAGCATACAGTATATACAGTGTGCTCTTGGTTTGGGGGGTAGATTCCCGTGATTCATCACTTACATACAACACCCAGTTGTCATTGCAACAAGTGCCCTCCTCAATGCCTATCACCCATTTTCCCCTCTCCTCCACCACCCCCCCCCATCAACCTTCAGTTTGTTTTCTGTATTTAAGTGTCTCTTATGTTTACCTCCCTCCTGCTCTGTTTATAACTAGTTTTTCCCTTCCTTTTCCCCATGGTCTTCTGTTAAGTTTCTCAATTTCCACATATGAGTGCAAAAATAGGATATCTGTCTTTCTCTGACTGACTTATTTCACTTAGCATAATACCCTCCAGTTCCATCCACATTGCTGCAAATGGCAGGATTTCATTCTTAGTGCCAACTAATATTCCATTGTATATATAAACCACGTCTTCTTTATCCACCCATCAGTTGATGAACGCTTGGGCTCTTTCCATAATTTGGCTATTGTTGAAAGTGCTGCTATAAACATTGCCCCTATGAATCAGCACTCCTGTATCCTTTGGATAAATTCCTAGTAGTGCTATTGCTGGGTCATAGAGTAGTTCTATTTTTAGTTTTTTGAGGAACCTCGATACTGTTTTCCAGAGTGGCTGCACCAGTTTGCATTCCCACCAACAGTGCAAGAGGGTTCCCATTTCTCCACATCCTTGTCAGCATCCATTGTTTCCTGAGTTGTTAATTTTAACCACTCTGACTGGTGTGAGGTGATATCTCAGTGTGGTTTTGATTTGTATTTCCCTGATGATAAATTATGTTGAGCATCTTTTCACATGTTTATTGGCCATCTGGATGTATTCTTTGGAGAAGTGTCTATTCATGTCTTCTTCCCATTTCTTCACTGGATTATTTGTTTTTTGGGTTTTGAGTTTGGTGAGTTCTTTATAGATTTCGGATACTAACACTTTTTCAGATATGTCATTTGCAAATATCTTTTCCCATTCTGTTGGTTGCCATTTAGTTTTGTTGATTGTTTCCTTTGCAGTGCAAAAGACTTTATCTTGATGAGGTCCCAATAGTTCATTTAATAAAGTATTTGTAACAACTGAAAACCTCCTCTGACAACAACAACAACAACAACAACAACAAGCTTCTTGGGAAATAGCCAACCTACCTCACTGAAAATAGTCAACTAGAATTATGCTTTGGTAGAAAGTGAAACCCTTTGTATTTTTTTTAAATTTTTTTTAATGTTTATTTATTTTTGACACAGAGAGGGAGAGAGAGAGAGAGAGAGAGAGACACGGAGCATGAGCGGGGGAGGGGCAGAGAGAGAGGGAGACTCAGAATCTGAAACAGGCTCCAGGCTCTGAGCTGTCAGCACAGAGCCCGACACTGGGCTCGAACTCAGACCGTGAGATCATGACCTGAGCCGAAGTCGGACGCTCAACCGACTGAGCCACCCAGGCACCCCACCCTTTGTATTTTTAATAGTCAGTCTACAAGAATGTATGAACACTTACCTGGTCACATTTGGTATTAATGTAATCATGGATAACTAGATGTTTTTCCTCTCCATTGGTGTAGGGTTGGCCATATTACACTGCCCAGGTCAATGAATTGTCAGCAGATGAATCAACCTGCTAGTTCTTGGTTGAGGTCTTAGGCACTAAAGGTGCTTCTGCTATGCATGAAGAGAAGGCATGAGGCAGGTAACCCTTGGTTACAGGAAAATGAGGGAAACACATGGAACAGACCTAGACTCAAATCAAAGACTAGAGCAAAGCCCAGCTCACTCACAATCTGACGCACATCTCTTCTAGCCACCACACAAACTGATGAACTAGAAAACATCATGAATACTAGTAGCTTCAAGCTCCTAAGTTTAAGTAGCTTTGTCATGCAGCATTATTATGATAATAGCTGTCAGTGCGGCAAATTAAATGAGCCCTTATTAGTTCAATATGCCTAGAGATGGAAACTATTACTTGTTTGTAGATGAAGTGGTGAGTGTGGAGAGAGAAATCTACACATATTGACTCCAGTGCTTTGTAATGCTGAGAGTCTATGCTCTGGAATCAATGAAAAACTTGTAAATAAACAATTTTTAAAATGTATATATCCTTATTTTTCTGAGCTAGCTTCAATTGCAGCCAATCATATTCAGAAATGCATCAGTCTCAAAAGACGATGACTTGTTGGCTTCCAAACTATTAATCTCTCACATGCAAGAGATAATCTATACAGTTGATTTAATGAAACTTATGCCACATAGGGAACAGTAGAGAACACCACTGAAACACATTTAATAATACCATCTTGTTTTCTTTTGTAAATATTCTTATTAAACATCTGTTGAAATGTATTACCGTTACAACAAACCCAGGAAATAGAAACGTTACTGTTGCCACCTAGAATTTGAGTAAAACAGTATACAAAGAAACGACTGTCCTTTTGGAGGCAATGTTGGTAGTAGGGCCAACTAAGTGTTTGTGTTTGAGCTGTACACATAGCCCTGCAGTACTTAAATAATTCCATGGAAGAATCATTGGCCATCACCAAACAGCATGTTGGAAAGGACTTTTACCTTAACCATTCTTCCAGTGCTTCAATTCTCAATGCTCCTGCCAAATGCTCATTAAGCTTATGTTTGACCAAGTCAGATGATTAGGTACTCTGTTTCTGGAAACAGACAAGAGATTTTAGGAAACTTTAATTATTTGAAAGTATTTTCTTACAATGAGATTACATTTTCCTCTCCGTACTTTCTACCTATGGGTCTCAGATCCCTTGAAAAAAATGGTTACTCATTTTATAAATGAAAAATTTAAGTCTTACAGAGGTTAAATGACTTAACTAAAATAATAGAGCAAGCCACTGAGCCAGCTATTACTAGATTCTATCTACACTCCTGTGCAAGCTATTTCTTACTTCACTCCTCTTATGGAATCCCTTTGTATGTATGAAGGTACTATCCTAGGTGAAGAAAATGCAGGATAGAATAGAATTTTGCTTCTGTTCTTAAAATGCTTAAGGTTTGGAGCAATGGGAGATGCTAAATTAAAAATTGCAACAAATTGTGATAAGCAGTATAGCAGAAGTGTAAAATTTTTGGTAATGAGTTATCTCTGATACCTAAATATTCTTTGTTCTGACCTAAATATAAAAAAATCGATAAAAATAGACTTAAATAACAATATTTACATTAATTTAGATGAAACTCTAACTAAGTAAGTTCAGTTTAATTATAAATGTATTGAATTATTCTCCTCCTTATTAGAAATGATACAAATAATTGTCCTCCAAACACTTCAAATTATATATTTTTTGATGTGCTATATATCTAGTCACTGAAACTTCCTAGGAAGAGCAGAGAATTCCAATTTGGAATATGCAAGCTATGGTAAAACCATAAGCAAGTCCAGTGAATAAATGTTACTTTATGGGGAAGGAGGAAGTTGGGAGAGGGTGCTTTAAATGAAAGTCCATTGTTAAAAAGCAAGAATTCAGAGTGATGATAGTTTGCCATTGGCTGAGTTGCAGGGTTAGTCAATTTCTTCTAGAAGATTCAATGTACATATTTTCTTGTTGAGGCCTATAATTAATAATTCTTTCCTGTTGACACTTGTGTTGGGGTGTATAATGGACAGTTCTTCATGTAACTGATATGGTAACTTTTAGCCCTCTGACACTACTTTAGTGAGGATTCTCTTTAATTTTCACATTTCCTGCTTTGATTAAGACCTTTCTCTAGAAGCATCACTGATCAAAAGTCAGTTTTTCTACCACTCTAGTGATTTTGTCCTTCAATGCCAGGAAGGACCTTTCCTGGTTGTCATGTTCTACATCAAAGGGCAAATACATAAGCAGTTGGAAACCACTTATGGCCACATTTGGGTGACTAGATAGGTAAAGAGGGATAATTCTCAGACATTTTTCTTCTATAGTCCATATTTATCAAGATTGTAAACATTGAAGATCATCTCCTTATTAGGTACATCATTTTTACAAAGGTTTTACGGGCACCAAATACAAAACTTAAGAACAAAAGAAATACAATACAGAACAAAAGAAATAGCAAGTCCAAGTTGCCTGGTGGTTCTAAACTGGGACCATAGATCTGAAAGTAGCCAACTGAAAATATTTATTGACATTTATTCCAACTTAAGGGAGAAAAATTCTCCTTATGGAGGCAAACACACAGTCATGTATGCCTTCTGGAAGTCCCAGTTTAAAGCAGGCGCTTAAAACAAAATAGTAAATACTGCAAGAGCACACTGAAAGAATTAACCAAGTGCATTTGGAAAGATAGAGTGCAGGTATAAACATGAGGCAATAGCTAATGGACTCTTTACAAGAATGGCAAAACTTCAAGGATATATTAAACTAATATCTAAAAAATGCTTTTGGAGACCAATGTTATCCAATAATATACCCTATAAGTTTGCAAAACTTGATTCAGAAATCATGAAATTGAATAAAAATCCAGCCAGATAATAGTGCATATGAAAGAGTTTTGTGAATTCTGAGCCTTGTAACCCTTCAGAAAAAGCAAGTAAAAAATTAAATTGTCACAAGGTCATGATGATGCTTTCTGAAAGCTCATAATCGGGGGGAAAGTTTCCCCTTTCTCAAGGACTTGGGAAATGTGGACCAGGGCATTTTCTTTCCATAAAAGATATATTAGAAGAAAACAGTGAAGAAAAGGTCTGGTCTGGACATCTTGGAAAAGCTGTCTCCTCAGATGTTTTCTTTTTCAGTGCTGGGAAATGTTTATTTTCAGGTCACCAGATGGTGTGTAGGTTGAGTCAGAGTTTGGTGCTTTCTTTAGATGGGCCACATGAATCCAAGAGTCTATTCCTTGGAATTTGACAGTACAAGGATAAGTTAGCAATACCTGATAAGGACATTTCTAGTGAGGTTGAAAGGAGTCTGTCTGGAGGTGTCTTTTTCAATAGACAAGATCTCCAAATTGCAAGGTATTATGCTTAAAGTCCTCCCCCAGGAGTGCACTGTGAAAAGATTGCCCTGCTAAAGCATGGTTATTCTTAACAGAAGCAATTAGACCTTTACAGTGTTTAAGTATATCTTCTTTTATTAACTGTGGGTCAGAGAAGTCAGGGGCCATGTACATTGGACATCTTGTGACTATCTCAAAGTGTGAGAGTCTGAGTTTCAAAGAGAGTGACTCTGAGATTTAGAAGGACTAAAGGAAGTGCTTTGGGTCAAGGTATTTAGAGGAGCTCTACAGATTTTATCAGTGGAGTCTTAGTAGCATCAATAGTACATTTGACTCTGGATTGAGGATGATAAGCACAATGAAAGTGTTATAAAACCAGCCAACAACACAGACTTGTCAAAGCACATGACCATTAAAATGGATTCCCTGATCACTATAAAGTTTAAAAGGGATTTCCCAAGTAGGGTTCATCTTTTCTAACAGAATTTCAGTCACAGAAGAAGCAGTGGCCTGTATATAAGGGAAATTTCAGTCCAGTGAAAAATGCATATGAGCCATGACTAAAACCTATGAATAATCCATGAGATGGGGGGAAACTATCTAGCCCATTTGTTTGAGCAGGATTTCCTGCATTATAATTTAAACAGGTGGGAAAAGTGAGGTAGGGAATTTTTGTGGCCTTATTAATATTTTTATACCAATATTGGTTCATGAATTCTCTTAATGTATCAGTAGGCTAATGGTTTAATGACAATGGTATAGTGGTAAGTAGTGAGAATTTTGGAATTTCTCATAGTACCAAATTGCTACTTGTCCCAAACCAGAGTTCTCCCTTTTTATTGAATGAGCACTTACTAGGTTGTCAATATTGTATTTCTTTCCTGGGTCCAATTTCTGAGTATCTTTGGGCAATTTTTCCAAATATCATTTGGGAGAACATCTTTTTCAACTACAACTGAGGTTTGGCTATTAATTTCCTTGAAAGCAGTGTTTTTGGTAGAAATAACAGTGGTTAGGGTTAGGGTTTTCTTTGGTCTCCAGAGAGTTGAATTTGGAATGCCTAGGAACCTTAATAACCAGAGCATCCAGCAAAAGTATGGTATCTAGTAAATCTTGGATAAAGGATCCATTTTTAACTTTTCCACACTGGAGGTAAGAAAACATTAATGTTTCCTAGCATCCCAAAGTCAGGAGCTATCCTAAAGGCATAGGGACTAGGGGTATAAATGTTTGCAGTTTTACAGTTGGTGAAGATACAAGGATGGTTAAAGGGGATCCCATGACTTCTTCAGTAGCCTTAACTAAAAGGGGAGTGGTAGGAATGGTTCTGAGGCAAGAAGGATATCCTTGGGCTACAGTACCCTATGGGTTAATAATGGTCTGTATGTTTTGGGGTGGGTATTCCAATGGCATTCATTCCCTTTCTTCACATACAAAGAGGAAAAGGGGAAATTGATAATTAGGATGTCTGAGGGAGCTTTATTAGACTTTAAAGTCCCAAAAGTTAGATCTTCTGGATCCATATAATAGGATTAGGTATGTCATTTCTTTTAGTAAAGCATACAGAGGTTGAGCCATAAGGGAGAAGCTGGGAATCTAATTTTGAAAGTAGCTAGCCACTCCAAGAAAACCTCATAATTGGCACTTACTTAGTTTTAGGTTTTGGGAAGTTCAGGATGCTATAAAGCCAACCTGGGTCCAAATGTAGTTCTTGTTCTGAGGTCAGGTTCCATAAGTATTGAATCTGAGTTTAGCAAACTGTAATTTTGGGGGTATCTCGTGTCTCTTTAAGGCCAAAAATTATAATAGATAGATGCTGCCTTTCACTGAAGAGGTTTCAGGACAGCAAAGAGAATAAAATCATCTACTTACTGTAACAAAATAGAGTGTGCAGAAAACTTATCATCCAAATCAGCTTTTAAGGTGTGTGAAAAGTAAGGAGACTCTGTAAAATTCTGGGGCATTACTGTCCAAGTGCATTTCTGTTCTTTCCAAGTGAAGCAAAAAGATAGTGGCTATCTTTATCAACCTGAATAATAAAATTCACTGTATAAGTCAATTACATAAAAATTCACTTTTAGTGGAAATGGATTCTGGTAGCAAATGGGGAGGGGGTGTCAGGTAGGAACAACAAGGTGCCAAGGGATAACAACATTAGTTATTTCTTGGTGGTCCTGGACAAATCTTCATCCATCGCTGTTGGGTTTTCTCATAAGTAAAAGAATGGGTATTATAGCCACTAGTGCAGGGGATAATGAGCTCCTGCACCTTGTAATCTTCTATTATGGGCTTGATGCCTTGAAGAGTTTCTTTATTTATGGGGTATTAATTCTGGAAAGAGGGTTTTGAGGGGTCTATCTGAATCTTGATGGAAGGTGCACCATGGATTCTGCCAATATCAGTTAAAGATCTTGCCCATATAGAGGATGATAGCTGAACCAATAAGGACAAATGATGAGTATCCCCAGACTCAGCTAAAGTGTTGTCAGATTGAGCAAGTAAAAGATGTTGAAAAGTCATTTAATTCACCTGGTTGGTTTGATTACTATTGTCAAATTCTAGAATTATTTCCTCCTTTTGAGAGAAAGGAATTGTAGCATATTTTTCTAAGAACTCTCTACCCCCCAAGGTAGAGGGGTAGAGGAACTAAGGACAAAAGAGTGTTTATCTCTCACAGGGCCTAGGTGATGGACATAGGTTCAGAGACAGGAACCTGTTGAGATTGACTAGATACCCCCATTATTGAAACTCTATTAGTACTCCTAGGCAGGAGTTACTTTTAAACAGTGGGGTTGAGCCCTGAGAATGTAGCTCTGGTGTCAGTAAAGACAGAAATTCTTTTCTGGAGAGTGGTTTCTTTGATCCAATTAAGAGGGAGGATTGGGAAGAGCCCCTGTAGTTCCTCAGAACCCCTTATTGAGACTTAGGGGGCATAAGAAAGGCTGGCTAGAAGGCTGAAGGTGCCTGAATCTCTTAAGATGGTAGCAATCTTTTTTCTAACATCCTGGCTCTTGGCAATAACAGTAGAAGCAAGGAGGTTTTTGGTTTTGTGTAGGGGCCTTCATTTGCCAAAGTTGAAAATTAAGAATTTTAGAGGCGTCTCTCTTAGGTGACTTACCTAGGGTTCAAGTGAGCTGGTTTGCCAAGTTAACTAATTATGGAGTGGACATAGTTTTCCATTCCATTCTGGTCCCTTAACTAAAAAATATCATGGTTCAGCCCATTAACAAAGTTAAATACTACTTGAGTGGATTCAACGTCTAAGAAAGACCAGAATTATTGTTAAAGACAATTTAATGTTGATTATAATAGTAATAAGCAGGTTCATGAGGATTTTGTGTGCAAGTCTGAATTTTGTTTTAATCAATTTAGGAATGGCTACTGTAATTGCTCAGTGGAGATACCCAGGGAGTGTTCTAGCATTTTGTCAAAAATTAGGGGTCAGTTTCTCTAAATCCCTCTAAAACATTTCAAAATGTTACTATCAGAGGTGTGTGGGTGGCTCAGTTGGTTAAGCATCTGACTCTTGGTTTTGGCTCAGGTCATGATCTCACAGGTTGTGAGTTCAAGCCCCACTATCCATACTGAGCCTCCTTGGGATTCTCTTTCTTCCTCTCTTTCTGTCCCTTGCTCCCATCTCTCAAAATATATAAACTTTAAAAAAATGTTCCCATCAGGCTACTTTCACCAATGTTGGGCCAACTTAGATGTAAATCCGAGAAACCAAGTTGGTAAGTTTGAATAATTATGACAAATTCTTAGCAAACCTATGGGAACCTCCTAAGTCATTTTAGGAAATTCTGCATGGCTAACAATTCAGCTTTAGTCCAAGGAACAGAGTAAATTTGGGGTTTATTTGAATCATCAGAAGACTTAAATTTAACGGGGCAGGTTTTAATATGTTGGGGAGGAAGGAGGCGAAGGGGAAGAGATTCAGACAATAAGGGAAGTTTGGCAAGAGAATGAGAATGGTGAAACAGAGCTATAGAGGAGGTGGACCCAGTGTAGGTGGGGAGGATGATGTCATGGAAGGTGGGTCCTCAGCAAAAGGTGGCTGCCATGTGTTCTGAGACAAGGAAGATGGGGAAGAAAAAAGCCTCAGAATCCTTTTTGTTGTTCTTGAATTGTTTGCTTCCCTCAGTCTAGTAACTGGATTTTTCACAGGGCAATTTTCACAGGGCTGATGATGTTTGGAAGTTTCAAAATACCAATCAAAATAAACATCCAATCCACTGACAATTTAGAGCCATGCTGTCCAACTCAGTTTTGAGAAAAGTAACCTTGGGCAGATCAAAACTTCTCCATAATAGCAATTGATGTTCTAAGTTACTTTTGGTTGGGTTGGTCCATTTAGTGAGAAATGCAGATAAAGGGGCACCTGAATGTGTCAGTTGGGTAAGTGTCTGAGTCTTGATTTGTGTTCAGGTCATCATCTCATGGTTCCTGAGATTGAGCCCCATATCAGGCTCTGTGCTTACAGCATGGAGCCTGCTTGGGATTCTCTCTCTCTTTCTCTCTCTCTCTCTCTCTCTCTCTCTCAATCCCTCCCTCCCTCTGTTCTTCCTCCTCCTCCTCCTCTTCTTCTTCTTCTTCTTCTTCTTCTTCTTCTTCTTCTTCTTCTTCTTGTCTCTCTCCTCCCTCTCTCTCCTCCCTCTCTCTCCTCCCTCTCTCTCCTGTCTCTCTCTCTCCTGTCTCTCTCTCTCCTGTCTCTCTCTCTCCTGTCTCTCTCTCTCCTGTCTCTCTCTCTCCTGTCTCTCTCTGTCTCTCCTCCCTCTCTCTGTCTCTCCTCCCTCTCTCTCTCTCCTCCCTCTCTCTCTCTCTCCTCCCTCTCTCTCTCTCCTCCCTCTCTCTCTCTCCTCCCTCTCTCTCTCTCCTCCCTCTCTCTCTCTCTCCTCCCTCTCTCTCTCTCCTCCCTCTCTCTCTCTCCTCCCTCTCTCTCTCTCCTCCCTCTCTCTCTCTCCTCCCTCTCTCTCTCTCCTCCCTCTCTCTCTCTCCTCCCTCTCTCTCTCTCCTCCCTCTCTCTCTCTCCTCCCTCTCTCTCTCTCCTCCCTCTCTCTCTCTCTCCTGTCTCTGTCTCTCTCTCCTGTCTCTGTCTCTCTCTCTCTCCTGTCTCTGTCTCTCTCTCTCTCCTGTCTCTCTCTCTCTCTCTCTCTCTCTTCTCTGTCTCTCTCTCTCTCTCTCCTGTCTCTCTCTCTCTCTCTCTCTCCTGTCTCTCTCTCTCTCTCTCTCCTGTCTCTCTCTCTCTCTCTCTCCTGTCTCTCTCTCTCTCTCTCTCCTGTCTCTCTCTCTCTCTCTCTCTCCTGTCTCTCTCTCTCTCTCTCTCTCTCCTGTCTCTCTCTCTCTCTCTCTCTCTCGTGTCTCTCTCTCTCTCTCTCTCGTGTCTCTCTCTCGTGTCTCTGTCTCTCTCCTGTCTCTGTCTCTCTCCTTTCTCTCAAAAATAAGCAAATTTTAAAAACAGAAATACATATTAAGAGGAAATGCCTATAATATTTAAACAAAAACCTGGTTAGGGTCCCAGAATGGGGGAAGCAGCACACTCAAAGCGTTTTGATGATTGGGATCATATTTCTTAGAGGGTTTCTCTAGAGAGAAAGAGAGAGAAAGAGAAATCCTAAACTGCACAGTTTCAACAGGACAAGCCCAGCCCCAAAGGAATTGAACAAAAGACTAGCATAGTTCCAACAGGAAAGATCTAGTCCCAAACAGGAGTCAGGACCAAAGGCAAAAGGAGTGTTCTCAGAAAAGATAAAGCCTTAAAACAGATCCTGACTAACATCTGGAGAGGTCAAAACACAGAGTGGAGCTCAAAATCCAGGAGAAAACTTAACTTCAAACTGCAGGGTTGGTAAGAAACCAGGGAGTTCAATCAGCTCTGTGGGTATCAGCACCTGTCTGCTAACTAGTTTCAGTTATTGGGGGTCATCTCTGGATACCACTTCTTATCATCAAATAACATTTACCTTCAAAATAAAAAAAAAAGTTATTTTACCATCAGAGATGAATTTTTTCAGTAATAGCAGATAATAGCAGTCAGGACATGCAAGCTATAGCAAAACCATAGACAAGTCCAACAAATGTTATTTTTATGGAGAAGGATGAAGCTGAGAGGGATTGTTTTGAATGCAAATTGGTTGCAGAAAAGCAAGAGTTCAGGGTGGTGATGGTTTCTCATGGGCTGAGTTGCAGAGATAGTTGATTTCTCGTAGAAGATTCAATGTACATCTTCCCCTATTGAGGCCTATAATTGACAATTCTTTCCTGTTGATGATTCCTCCATTGGGGTCTAGAATTGGCAATTTTTCATGTAATTGACATTGGTGGTATGACATCCCCTTCTAGCTTCCTGACTGCACTTGAGTAAAGTTTCCCTTTAATTTTTATGTAAACTAGAAATAAGCCTTTATCTTAAGGGTTTGCCATAATAGTCAGAAATATATGAAGAAAAAGTAAAAGAAAAAATTTTAAATACATTCAAAAATATAGACAGAAGAAAAAATATAGGCAGAGATTAAAATACAAACTGATATTAACAGTATCAGCATTAAGAGAATAGTTCAGTTCTAAATATGACAAAAGAGAGCATGTTTACAACCAGACTTGTGTCCTGAATTGATAAATCTCGATCATACACTTTGATTTTTGGGAAAACAGGCTTATGTCATGGTGAATGATTATGTTGGCTCTGAGACAATTCACTATTAACAGTTCTACGAACAGGATGGTCCTAAATCCTAATTTTCCAAGGGCATTCCTAGTTAGTACTTGGTATAGATGAATCAATGCTTGTTAATTTTTTTTTAGCATTGCTATTCCTTCAAAAATGCTCTGTTTGGATTATAATTTATATATTCATCCGAACTATAAACTATTAGCTTTCTTCTCCAGTAAAGTGGCTCTAAAAGGTGACTGTAAAACACCTGTAGGGAGGTAGGTGGAGGATGGGGGAAATAGGGGATGGGGATTAAAGACTACATTTACCATGATGGGGGGGGGGGGGGAAGAAAAAAAAAACCACTTGTGATTTAAAGCAAAGCCAGGAAAGCAAACCACTAAGCAAATAAGCCCAGAAACCAGAAAAAAAAAAACATGACTTGTAATAGCCAAACCAAATGTCAAAAGAAAAAAAAATCCATGGAATAAATTTCCTATATTCTTGAAGAACTTTCTCATAATGAAAGAGACTCTCAGGTCCTCAGTCTCTGTCATTTTGATATTGGAGTCAGATATAATACATGCTGGTTCCTTTTTCCTGAAGAAGTTTTAGAAGCAAAATTTCAGAAGTGGGTTTCTGTAAGTAAATATTTTTATAGTTGAAAAAGAAAAACTGACAACCTATAATTTAGGAGCAAGATAAAATTTTTATTTTATTATTTTATTTTATTTCAGAGAGAGAGAGAGAGAGTGTGTGTGCAAGTGGGGGGGAGGGGCAGAGGCAGAGAGAGAATCTCAAGCAGGCTCCACATTCAGTGCAGAGCCCAATGCAGGGCTCAATCTCATGACCGTGGGATCATGACCCCAGCCAAAATGAAGAGCCAGAAGCTCAACCAGCTGAGCCACTCAGTGCCCCAAGAGAAAATTATTTTAAAACACAAGTTGAAATGCAGTAGTTTAGAAGTATGTAAATCTGGGATCATTTGGATATTAAGACAAACATTTCTAAAGCCAGATACAATGATATTCATAAATAACATTATTAAACTATCAAAAATTATAAGTTATATTTTGGATTTTCTGCTAGTACAATATAAAAACAAACTTCTACAAGATGACCATTAAAAATTGGTTTTCGTGTTTGTTTATTTTGAAGAGAGAGAGGGCTCATGCATGCAAGTAGGGGAGGGGCAGAGAGAGAGGAAGAGAGAGAATCCCAAGCAGGCTTCATGCTCTCTGTGCAGAGTCCACCATGGAGCTCTATCTCACAAACTGTGAGATCATGACCTGAGCCAAAATCAAGAGTCAGACACTTAACAGACTGAAGCATCCAGGTACCCCAAGATGATAATTTTTAGATGTTCTAAATATAAATTTCTATTAACTTCAGGAGGTGAGCGGTGGGGGAGGAAATAGCTAGACAGTGAATTGTATAAAAATACAAAGAAGACACAGAGGCCCATAACCATGTCCTTAGTAATTTAGTGTATGTACAATGCAACAATAAGATGACCTCTGTATATATCCATCTATGCACCTATCTCATTCTCAACATGATTAGTTGGGCATCCATAGATTTACACTGGATTAATCATTTTATAAGGACAAAAGAAGCAAAATCACTATAGTCTCTGGCCTTGAAAAGCTTGCACTTTTATTTTTGCATATGTTTAAGAAAGAATCTAGATTCAGAACTGAGGAAAGAGATGTGAAATTTATTGCTGTGTCTTAATCATATTACCTCTTTAGCTTTCTCTTATAAACATTGAGTGTTCCTTATTAAACCATGTTTTAAGCATCTAATTACTCACCAATGTGATATGTGAAACGTTAAGATTTATATTTATCATTTATATTTTTAGCTGAAACTTGGCAGCCCAAACCTGCCATATTAAAAAAAAAAATTATATACACTTAGCCTAAATGTACCAAGTAAAATGACTACTAAGACACTTTAAATATACTTTTGATTAAAAATAACTGAAAAACGGGCTGTCATTCAATGAACTCATCATTCAAAGTATTTCCTTTAGTATTCCACTTTTGTGGTGGACAATGTGGGGCTTTGCATCCTATAATTACTGCTGGGCTACTCTGCAAACAACTTACACAAAGAAAAGTCCTTAGTAGAATCTCTACTCAATTCCTAAATGTTTTTTCTTAATACCCATGTAAATGACAATAATTATGAACATGTAAAATTAGAAGGGGGTTTAGAAGTCACATGTCTTCCTCTGTTTATAAATAAAAATTCTGGGGCTCAGAAGAGATAATTGGCTTATCCAAGGTCACATGGCTGTTAAATGCCTATATTAGAGTGAATGTCATGCTATGTCCATAAGTCATTCCTAAAATCGTGCAGTGATGTGGTTACATTACCTCCTCTAAAAGCCATTTTTGTGGACAGTATTGAACTATTCATGACTGCTTGCTATTAGTGTATCACTTTTTTGACAGTACTAATGATACTTTGATTAAAAGAATCTTAGTTGAAAACCCCCAGTACAGGAAACTGACAAGAACAATGAATCGAAAACTCGCGATGGTAACACCAAAGAAGAATCTAAAGAAAAAGAATGCCATCAGTACAAGAGTTTGTTTGCCACCATATTTTCCCCTTTATATATTCTATAACATTTTGCATAAAGAGATTATCTTCCCTACTTCTAAATGTCAAGGGGATTTGTAGGATTTTTTTTTCCTTGAGTTACATTGTCATATGTTGATCCATTAGGAAAAGATTTGCGTGATAAATTAATAACAATATTGCATCCATTTGGCATCTCTCTGAATGATCAAATTAGCAAGAATAATAAGGTCAGCCCATACCACTTGTTAGGACTCCTGTACAGCTATATCCTGAAGGAAGAACCCAATTATGAATAAGTACTCCATAGAGGCACCTGGGTGGCTTAGTTGGTTAAGCTTCTGACTTCAGCTTAGGTCATGATCTTGAGATCTGTGAGTTCAAACCTCTGTGCTAACAGCTCGGAGCCTGGAGACTGCTTCAGATTCTGCGTGTGTGTCTCTCTCTGCCCTACCCCACCCTGATGCTCTGTTTGTCTCTCTCTCTCTCTCAAAATAAACATGTTTTAAAAAAAATAAGTACTCTATAAAAGTGAATGAAACATCTGGGCATATGACCTATATATTCCCTATATCTAACATGAGTGGGATATGTAGAATTAAACAAACATTATCTCTGAATCACTCTCTTCTCATTCTTAAAACAGATTAAATGTTACTTAAAACATTTGTATTCTATCGTTCTCAAAACTGTTTCATTCATTCAACAGTGAATTATTATGTACCAAACACTGCTTATGTTCTGTCAACAGCTAGTAGCTATGACAGATTTGAACAAGTTTCAAAAATGTCTCCTGTCTTAAAGAAATTGGGAATTTAGTATAGTAGAGGCAAGAGATACCTGGTTTGTTAAGAGAAAATGTCACTAATGTGTCATAAAGGTACCTCTCAAGTTAAAGGATGAAAATGAATGAGTTTTGCTCACACAAAAGGATAATCAGAGAAAGATAACACAGGAAGGCTTTTTCCAATTAATGGTTAATTTCACTGAAAGATATATTTATACATAAAACTTCTAACAACTGAGTTTGTTAAAAACAATTGGGTGATAATGCCTATCATCACAGACATTCTAAGGAATAGATCATTTTGATGATAAAACCAAAGGTATTACAAGTTTTTTTATTTGATTTCTCTTTTTCTTCCTTCAGGAATATAGCAAGATTATGATAAACATTTTTTTTTCTGTGTTCTTTTCGGGGAGAATAGAGTGAGATATTCTGGATGTGTTGGAGCATCGTGTATAATTGGGAAAGCTACAAGGGGTAAAGAGAGGAATTAGAGGAAAGTTGTGGAAACTGACCTCCATGCTTGGGAAACAATATAACAGAGAAGACAGAATTTGGGATAAGGAGGAACAATAGCTTTATTTCTTTGCCAGGCAAAGGAGGTTGTAGCGGGCTATGACCTTCAAAAACTGTTAAGCCTGCCAGGGGGAAGGGGCTAGGGAGTTTTGTAGGGATATACAGGCTCTAGCCAGTTTCAACAGTAATTGTGTGTGTGTGTGCTCCTGATTTGTCATTTTCAGGGTGGTACTGGGGTCCTGAAACAAAAGGTTGAGGAGGGGAGATTTGCGGAAGAGAGGAGAAAAGTTACTTTAAAATCGAGCTTAACTGAAGCATTAGTGCAGCCATTTTGATTTTTGTTAACCTTTAGGCTTTTAAGCAGTTTCAAAAGGAAATAGCAAATAGAGTTCTTACAACGAAATCCGGACTTTAAAGGAAAAAGTTTGATGTTACTTTGTAGATCCTCTTTCTATACTTGATGCCCAGGTTGGCACATTGGGACCATAGAATAAGGGGAAGAAAACTTATCCAGAAATAAGGACATGAATTTGGCTGCCATGACTATGGACACTGAGTATGGTAAACAGAATACTGTAGAAAATCACTTAGGAAATACTAGCAGTCTGTACATACTTCATAGTTAACATATCAAAATTAGTGTCTGGTGTCTCATTAGGTTTTGGTTTTGGTGTTTTGGTGTTTTCTTTTGCTGGTTCAAAACTCCTGGTGAACTTATTTTCTGTTAAACTATTCTTATGCCTAAGAATCCTTAAAAGCCCTGGAAAATAAATGTGTTGCATTTCATATGAAATTCAGAAACAGATGGAGTTTGGGGAAACCAAACTTCTCCATTAGAAATCAATTCTGCAATTAGGCAGTAGAGCTGCTGAAATGCTCTGTCATTCAAGGAACTTGGGTTATTCATAGGAGCAACTATTGTAAATAGCATGCTGATTTTGGCTTCAACAAGTAACTGGAGACAAACTGTGACCAAAAGAATTAGAAAATATATTGCCCCAGAGCCATGAAGTACTTCAAAGTAAGAAACTTCTAATCAATGGAATTTGATGAGGAGCCACTTACAGAATTGTCCTGGAGACTCTTTAAGTTTATCTGTATTCCCAAATCCTCTAATTTCTGAATTCTTTTTAATACAAATGAAAATGACAATGAACACCTCATTCAGTGATTACTCAAAGTTATAGGGGGTCTCAGACTGGCGGTTTGAAACTAAATGATGAGTCCACCCACTAAGTATCCTTAGTATCACTAAAAAATCAAAAGACATGTTTTTCCTGCCAGCCTCCTAAACCAAAAAATGTACACCCTACTTTCATCTTTGAAGCAAAGCTTTCAACTCCCAAAGGCTCTTCAGATAAATATACTTTCATACCTAAACATAATACTTGTGTGAGTTGCTCTGACAGTTATCTAGGTTCTTGTAACTTATTATCCACAAGTGCTATTCTCTCACCCTGAATCAATTCAAGTTTCAAATGAAAGCTAAAATATCTAATGGAAATTCAAAATGCATTTTTATCAGTAATATTTTTAATGGCTCATAAGCTGAGTCCCTCAAAGGATAGAAATAGTTTTAAAACCATTTTAAATGGGTTCCTCTTCCCACTTTTTTCCCCTCCCAACTATAATACAGGAAAGCCTCATTACGATAAAATGCTATTACATTTCTTTGCAAATGTTCAACTTTGATTTCAAAACCAAGTTGCTGTTCTGGGAAAGCCAAGATGCTTCCTGTACAATGACTATTTTATTTGAGGTAGGTTTCTTGTATAAATAAGGTATAGGTCTGCTGTTACAGCTACCCATGTTCCTAAACTTTTTCTCTCCTTTAGTCTCATGCCTAAAAAATAAAATAAAATAAAAAAGAATACTGAGTTATAGAGCAGTAAACAATAGACATGAAGTGAGATAGTTGTTTTTATCTAATCAACTACAAAGAGCTAAATTCAGTCAAACATCTTCTCATTTAACTATAGAAAGTCAATGAAACTAATACATTTACAGGAAGTTTGGTGCCAGTGCTGTGGACTACCATCTCTCCCCTCTGAGAGAATACTGTATTAGTTAGGGTTTTCCTGAGAAACAGAACCAATAGAATATTAATATTGATATGGATAAGAGGAACTTTATTATGGTAATTGGCTCACACAGTTATGGAAGCCAAGAAATCCACAATATGCTTTCTTCGGGCTGGAGAATCCAGAAAGTCTATGGTGTAAGTTCAAATCTGAAGGTCTGAGAACTGATGTCCTGATGGTGTAAATTCCAATATGAGCCAAAGCCCGAGAACCAAGATCTGCAGTATCTGAGAGCAGAAGATGAATGTCTCAGCTCAAGCAGAGTGAATTCATCCTTTTTCTACTTTTTTGCTCTATTTGGACCCTCAACAGGTTGATGAAGTCAACCACATTGGGGAATGCCATCTGCTTTACTCAATTCAGCAATTCAAATGCTAATCTTCCTGGAGACACCCTTAAAATTAGACCCAGAAATAAAGTTTTATCAGGTATCTGGGTAACCCTTAGCTACATCAAGTTGACACCTAAAATTAACCATCATGAATACCATTTGTGGAAGCTCTTCCATTAATTGGAATCAAAATATCAGATGACTTCATTCTAGTAGTTGTGGTAGTTAGAGAAGAATTTATTGCTGCTTTCACTTTGTGGCTCTGGTAAAATCATAGGAAATATAGCCTAAATAGTGATATAAGTGGTGGCTCCAGGAATATGCTTAAAAAACTTACTGGGGGTCAAATCACTCATGTGGCCAAATATCTTTACACTAGATTGTGATGATGCTAACTGTTCTCTTGGGCATAGGTGCCAGGTCTTCTCTGACATTGATCTTGTACTCCAGTAGTACATGAGAGAAATGTGTAGTTACAGTTGAGAGTCAGCAAGGCAGTGGGATGGGGTAACATTAAAGTAAGCTTGCTTGATACTCAAATAGCTTTAGCTAGGTCTTGATGAGAACTCTCAGTATTTATATAATCATTTTAGAATTTCTGTGTTGAACCTGAGTTAACATGTCCAGCAATAACTGTGTAATCATTTCCAAAACTCCACTTCTGCAGTAACTGATAACAACTTTAATAGTATTTCCAGCCAGACATTTAGTCCTCTTTAAGGGAAGAAAGATCATGCAGATTGGGGTCACTTCAGGAAAAACTGAAATTCTTTTTTTTTTTTTTTTTTTTTTTTTTCTTTTTTTATTTATTTTTTTTTTTTTTTTATTTTTTAATATATGAAATTTACTGTCAAATTGGTTTCCATACAACACCCAGTGCTCATCCCAAAAGGTGCCCTCCTCAATACCCATCACCCACCCTGCCCTCCCTCCCACCCCCCATCAACCCTCAGTTTGTTCTCAGTTTTTAACAGTCTCTTATGCTTTGGCTCTCTCCCACTCTAACCTCTTTTTTTTTTTTTTTTTCCCTTCCCCTCCCCCATGGGTTTCTGTTACGTTTCTCAGGATCCACATAAGAGTGAAACCATATGGTATCTGTCTTTCTCTGTATGGCTTATTTCACTTAGCATCACACTCTCCAGTTCCATCCACGTTGCTACAAAAGGCCATATTTCATTCTTTCTCATTGCCACGTAGTATTCCATTGTGTATATAAACCACAATTTCTTTATCCATTCATCAGTTGATGGACATTTAGGCTCTTTCCATAATTTGGCGATTGTTGAGAGTGCTGCTATAAACATTGGGGTACAAGTGCCCCTATGCATCAGTTTATCCAAGGGATACAGGAGTAAAAACTGAAATTCTTGAATTGTTTTTATAGTAGAGAATTGAGGCAAATGCTAGGTAGGTATATAGTGACTATAAAATTTATGCTTTTTGATTTTTATGTATAAACCTTATAAACCAGAATGACTTTTAAAATAATCCCCAAAGCTATATTAGCTGTTCAACCTATGAATAACATAGTCTTGAAATATGGCACCACATCTGGAATCCTACAAATCAGATTCTCTAAGATGCACTGAGAAACTTTAAGAGCATAAAAAATAAACAAAAACTAACAAGTAATTTTAAATGTTAAAAAAATTAGAAGAAAGGTGATTGATTAAAAATATGCAAATAGGATATTTTGAGAAACATGTTTAATAACACAAATAATTTTCTTTCTTTTTTTTAATATAAATATTTTTCTATACTCAGGGAATAATGAGCAATGCCTTGCCTGGGGAAAAAAACATAGTCAACATATTTTCTGGTAATAGTAAACTGTACATAATCTTAATGAATAGTGCTAACCTATGCCATGGGTATAGCATCTGTTAAGAAAGTTAAGTTGGAAAATACCTTCATAGCTAATTAATATTAAAGGGGTGGAGTTAACTGCCAGCTTGGACTCAGGATCATTTGAGTACTGCTGCATACATAGGCAATAACTCAAAGAATTTGCCCAAAATCTTCTAAATGTTACATGATTTCTAAGGGTTTTGCCCATGTAAGTTTGTTCGTGATGTTGGGTAATACAGATTCTGTGACAATTTTTAAATATTTTTTTAAGTTTATTTATTTTGAGAGGGAGGGAGACAGACAGTGGCAGGGCAGAGGGAGAGCATGAGCAGGGAAGGGGCAGAGAGAGAGAGAGAGAGAGAGAGAGAGAGAGAGAGAGAGTGAGTGAGTCAGAGTCTCAGCCAGGCTCTGTACCGTTAGCATGGGAGCCTGATGGGGGGGCTTGAACTCATGAACTGTGAGATCATGACCTGACCCGAACCCAAGAGTCAGATACTTAACTGACTGAGCTACCCATTCCCCCGTTAAATTTCCTTCTGAGTTGTTCT
This sequence comes from Neofelis nebulosa, assembly GCF_028018385.1. Classification (NCBI taxonomy): domain Eukaryota; kingdom Metazoa; phylum Chordata; class Mammalia; order Carnivora; family Felidae; genus Neofelis; species Neofelis nebulosa. Next base: position 31,025,835 of record NC_080792.1, read on the forward strand.
TCAGAATACTGAACCCTCTTAAAGTTTCTGTGTTTTTAGAAATCTCCGACAGAAAATCAAAGCTTGAACAGGGTTTGAGACTTTCCAGTTAATGTATTGAAATGAACTTGCTAATTATTTGTTAATATTATTTACTTTATTTTTTTAATGTTTTTTAATTATTTTTATTTTTGAGAGTGGGGAGGGGCAGAGAAAGAAGGAGACACAGAATCTGAAGCAGGCTCCACGCTCTGAGTTGTCAACACAGAGCCCAACACAGGGCTCGAACTCATGAACCATGAGATCATGACCTGAGCTGAAGTTAGACACTTAACCAACTAAGCCTCCAGGCACCCCAATCAATTACTTTTTAAAAATATTTTCTATCTCTTGTTTGGTAGTGTGTTTAGCCTCATTTATATTTTCTTAGAAATTGACTTTTGCTAAATTTACTTTAGTGAAGAGGTGCCAGCTGATTGCTTTAAGTGGTCCACATGGACAGTGACCTCCCTAGTCATCATCTCAGAAATTTCTTAGACATCCATGTAGGCATAAGGTAACTGTTATTTTCTAAAAGCTGTAATGTCTTCACTAGGTTATTATTCCCCCTTTGGAACAGGTAAACCTCTAAGCAATTGTTCATAGTAAAAGTAAATTATAAACTTTTATTAGTGTGACAATTTCATCCTATGATTTAATCTTAAGTGGAGTGCAATGACCTAAATTGACAAATGAGTGGTCCTTACAGCCTATTAGAAAAATAGCAACATTCTAGCCTTGGCCTTCAATTCTCTTTGCTTCAAAATAGAATAAATTGCCTCTTAATATGTAAACCCCAGAGAGTACACTGATGTATGAAAATTTCCAATAAGTCACAAAGCTGTCATTTTAAACTTAATGTCTATTGAGGATCTAGCCTGAAGGCTGTTCAACTGTAGAGTTTAAGAGCAATGATCTAATACTTGTCATATTCTCATTTTATATATATTTTATATGTGAAAAATATACATATTATAAGATATGGTATATGTGTATATTTTAATCCTTGACCAGAAATGAAATGTTACTTTAACTTTTTAAAATCCTATAAAAGTATTTTATTAGTTGTCTTAAAATAACCATGTCCCAATATTGACAAATCTCCTGCAGCTCTTAATTCTAGCAATTAAATGGTCAAACAGTAAGACCCCAAATTATCTTGTAAACAATACAAATAACTGATTCAATAAGAAAATTTTGATAGGAGACTCTGTTGTTAACATATGACACTGGACCAAGGAAGTGGATAAGCAAAGCAGAGATGGACTTTTATCTCATGGAGCCTGGTTTTGTGCAAAAGAGAGATGAAAAACTAAACTATAGAATACCAACTATGCAAAGGAAACCTGGCCTAATATAGAGGGTTGAGTGAAGGCTTTAAATTGAGAAGTGAGTTTGAATTCATAAGGCAGATAAAAGGGGAAAAAACTATTCCAGATATGGAAATTGGCTTGTGGAGGTGTCTGTAGCGGGGGAAATGATGATAGGTTTGCAAACTGAGAAGTCCAGTACTTTCCAGACAAGGAGCATGAGACGACGCATGTGACAAGATGGGGCGAAAGAGGTCAGTCTGATCATACCAAGGCAAAGTAATCATTCAGAATTTTATTCCAAATGTACTAGAAGTTGCTGATGAAGAGTAACAAAATCAGGATTGTATTTTTTTAGCCAAATTTAGCAGTGGGGGGTTGTAATCAGGGTTGTACATACTTTTTTTTCTATTTCACCCATCCTCTCACCTACCCTTTCCTCCCCTCCCCATGGTAACCACCAGTTTGTTCTCTGTATTTGAGTATGTCCCTTTTTTTCCTTTGTTTTGTTTATTTGTTTTCTTAAATTCCAAATTAGTGAAATAATATGGTATTTATCTTTCTCTGACTTATTTCACTTAGTGTTATACCCTCTAGATCTATCCATATTACTGCAAATGGCAAGATACCATTCTTTTTTATGGCTGAATAATATTCCACTATGTGTGTGTGTCTGAGTGTATACACCACATCATCTTATCCATTCATCTATTGGTGGACATTTGGGTTGCTTTCATATCTTAGCCATTACAAACAATGCTGCAATAAACATAGGGGTGCATGTATTTTTTTGAATTATTGTTTTCTTACTCTCTGGGTAAATATCCAATGGTGGAATTAATCACATGGTAATTTATTTTTAATTTTTGTCCACAGTGGCTGCACCAATTTGCATTCTCACCAACAGTGCATGAAGGTTCCTTTTCCTTTATATCCCTGCCAACACTTGTTATTTCTTATCTTTTTTATTTTAGCCATTCTAATAGGTATAAAGTGATATTTCATTGTGGTTTTAATTTGCATTGCTTTGATGATGAGTGATGTTGAGCATCTTTTCATGTGTCTGTTGACCATCTGTATGTCTTCCTTGGGAAAATGTCTATTTTGTCCTCTTCCCATTTTTAAATTGAATTATTTGTTTTTTTGTTACTGAGTTATTTAAGTTCTTTATATGTTTTCAATATTAACCTCTATTCTATATATCACTTGCAAACATCCTTCATTCAGTAGGCTACCCTTTTGTTTCCTTCAGTGTGCAAAAGCTTTGTGTTTTGGTGTAGTCCCAATAGTTTAAATTTTGCTATTCTTTCCCTTGCCTGAGGAGACCTATCTAGAAAAATGATTCTATGGCTGATGTCCAAAAAGATAATTGCCTATGTTTTCTTGTAGGTGTTTTTGGTTTCAGATCTCACACTTAGGTCTTCAATGCATTTTGAGTTTATTTTTGTGTGTGGTTTAAGAACATGGTACAGTTTCATTCTTTTGCATGTAGCTGTCCAGGTTTCCTGGCACCATTTGTTGAAGAGACCACCTTTTCCCCATTGTATGTTCTTGCTTCCTTTCTCATTGATCAACTGACCATAAGAGCATGGGTGTATTTCTGGACACTAATCTGTTCCATTGATCTATGCATCTATTTTTGTCCCAGTGCCATCCTGTTTTGATTACTATAGCTTTGTGGTATATTTTCAAATCTGAGATTGTGATACCTCCCACTTTGTTCTATTTTTTCAAGATTGCTTTGGTTATTAAGGGTCTTTTGTGGTTTCATGCATATTTTAGGATTATTCTAGATCTATAAAGAATGTATTTTTATAATGGATTGCATCAGGCTTGTATTTGCAGATTTGGTATACTGTAGAGAAAGAACTATAAGGAAACAGAGTAAAAAGAGAAAGATCATTAAGAGGCCTTTACAGAATTTCAGGTGAAGTATTATATGCCAGCCAGGTGGAAAGAAGTGGCAAACTCCAGAGTTATTTCAAATGTGGAAATAAAATGTAGAAATAAGATTTGGGGAAATGTTTCAGAGTTTAAAAAACCTGACAATATCATTATACTCTAGTCATGGTCTGAAATTTAATAATTTTTCATGGTCAAATTATGTCTTGTTCTGTAAGACGAATTTATTATAAAAAACACTACTCCCATGATTCTGATGACAAACACTCTTAGTTTATTTAGGTACTTGTTTTATTTAGGTACTTTATCATTCTATTAACTCACTCCTGGCTTGCTGATACTACTATGCTGATCAGATTACCCCAGCACCTGGAGCTATCTAAAAGGGCCATTTTTGTCTCTGAATGCATATTTAGGCACTGGAACACTAATACCTTACTCAATAATTTTCTATATATTTTTATAACATAATAGTTCTGGACTTTCTGCTCTATATAGAACAACAGATGAAAATCATTAAATGCTGTTGAAAAATTACATTTAAAAACAGAAATGTAGGTCTAAGTTTACAAAACTGCAAAATTTCCAAATTTCTGCTCTTGAAATAAAGCCTTTATAAATAAGAAAGTCATTTATATAGACCATTTTTGCCTTGTAAAAATGGGCAATACTTTGGCTCCCAAAGCCTATGACAGAATACCTCACCCTGTTTTTGCTACCTGTTACAATAGGAACTCAACCAGCCTTCTCTTTAATTTACCCATCAGGTTAACCAGTGTTCTCTACTTCCTCTCTAAATTATATGATCAATCCTGGCAAATGATTCTCCACTTCAGCTACCCCCACAGGCTTACCAAGAGTTGGGGATGTTGGCTCCTAAACCAGTTTATCACAGTTGTACATAATTTTGTAATGATATAATTTAAGTAAGTTACATGGACTGATAAAATACTGTGAGAGGACAGCCAACATTTAAACAAAGTTGAGTGTTTCAAAATGGCATGTTAATGATGACTCTCTGCTCCCCCACCTCTCAAATGGTAACTGAAACAGGGGTGGCCAAGATGATTTAAAAATGTGGCATTAAAAATCTATGATTCTGAACTATGAATTCATAAGTGTCTTAAATTTTTGCTCCATGTTAAAGATATAAAAACTTTAAAGCATGAATGATGCATTATGGATGTTATATGCAAAAATATAACTACATTTGGCAGACTTATTTTAAAAAAGGGGTGTGCTGGCTCATCATCAAAGATTGGAAGATGAATACACATTTGTATGTTTAAAATGAATATAAAATGTTTATCATCTAAAATAACCACACTTTTTAACTGATGCCATTTAGAGGGGTGAAGTCTCACCAGGTTTTTATTGTCCCTAAGAGTCCCTGGCCATAGGACAGCCCAGACACCAAATATTGTTTGCCCAAAACATTAGTAAATACTGTCTTCGAGATCTTTACTTTTTGGGGCTAGAATATGGCTTCCGTGATTCACAACAGTCTACCTCCTGCCAAATGTCTATGTACTTTGCTCTCATCTCCTCTCTTAGCTGCCTTTTCTGATAGCTGGATTCCATGGCAATTTGTGACACATACCTGATCAAATATTTCACCTCTGCCACAGACTGCCTGTTGTAAGTAGGGAGAAATGAAGTACATCTGAGCTTTTTGGTTATTTTTCCTCTGATAGATACTGAGAGAATACTAATTGAGATAGCACCAGGTGCAGGCAAACTCTTACCCAAGAGCCTGCTGCCCATTGATGGTGCAGCTCCTTGGAATAATTAAAACAGGCAATTTGACTACAGATGCATTTCCCTTGTTAATCATTAGGTCATTAGCCTTAATAAGATCAATCTGTGATTAGATTCACTGTATCTCAAACCAATGAAATGGGGCAGAGAGGAAATCCAATTTCAGTACATGTTTCATTTATCTCTAAACTTCATTTTATGCCATAAAGCCTGAATAGTCTGTAGAGGTTATAGATGCACTATTTTGATACCTAAATGATCAAAGATTCAGCAGAAAGACAGCAAAAGGGGGACATGTAGAGGAATAAAAAGCAATCTGTTCCTATTTCTGGGACACAGAGTCAGTGTTGGCTGGTTTAGTGGGGGGTTTGATGTATTTCTTCTAATCATTAGTGTCCCCCAGCAGGGGTGTGGGGTGTGGGTAGACAGTAGCATTGCTCTTGTGATGCTAAGGGAAGTTGATCTCTCCTGAATGTCCCGGATTGCCTCAACACCTGGAATAAACCTAGACTCACTGATCACCCAGTGATTCAGTTTTACATGAATCTTGTAGTACAGGCAAATCCATAGAGACATAAAGTAAATCATTGGTTGCCAAGATCTGGGGGAAGAGGGAATAAGACATGACTGCTAATGATTTGGGGGTTTCTTTCTGTGATGACACTATTGTAGATAAAGTGATGATGGTTGCAAGGCTTTGTAAATATACTGAAACACTGAATTGTATACTTCAAAATGGTAAATTTTATGGGATAAGAATTAAACCTCAACCAATTAAAATTTAAAAATATCCTGAGGATCATGCTACACCAGACCAGTTACATGAGAACATCTGACTTAGAGACTCAGGAATATAGCTAGGGAATAGAGACTCTTGTCTCTGCTCTAACACTTAGTAACTGTTTCACATTAAAACAAAACAAACAAAAAAAAAAAAAAACCCCAAAAACATGAAATCATACAAGGTAAGAAATGGAAGTATTCTGTGACTCTTATGTTAGGCTTTAACCTGATAGTACCCTCTTTAAAACTTTACTGGGGAAAGTTTGGGGGCAACTTGAATACCAAAGAAAGGTTAGGTCATAATGAAGTCATTGTTGTTCAGGTGTGATTATGGTCAATGCCATCATGATCAACTGGCTTCTATCTTTACATCAACCTAGTATCTTTGAGTATTTGTTTTCTTATTTGTCACAAATTTTATCTGAATTCTTGGGCATCTCCAGGTTTGGGTGCCAACAGCAGTAACTCTTGGCAGAATTAGCAGGAGTATTACTGAGCCATTTCAACCTGTGGTTATGGGTCTTGTGGTTTCTGCATTGAAACAGATGGAACTATCATGCACAAATTTTTTTCTGATAATTTGATCCCTGCTTAAATGGCTTCCTCAGAAATGTGTTAAAATATGACATTATATGATCTTCTTTAGTCTTTTCATCTCTAACATGGAAAGAATAGGGTGCCCTACTAGCTTTCCAGAGCTCCATCTATAATAAGCTGTGTGGTGTAAAATGCTTTGATAGGCTCAGTAACAACAAGTATGGTTAAGAAAAATACATCCTGTTTCTTACTTACTGTGACCTAATTCTGCTATATATACAGGTATAAGTAATGAAGATGGTAAGAAAGATGATGAATACACAGTGATTTATATTTTTGAAAGGATAAAGCTGAGGAGAAAGATATAAATTTTTAATGGAAATAATAGAAACTGGGCAGAACAGGCTCCATTGATAATTGAAAGAGGCAAAATCCAGTCTCCCAAAAAGTTTGAGTGCAGTTATATACCTCAGGGAGTAAACTAATGAAAAATACATTTTTAAACTGGTTTAGCTGTATCTAGTTCATGAATATATTTATTCGTAATTCTACCTGAATTTAAGCAACTCCTTTACACTCATTAGTATACTTGCTTGTGGCAATTCCTATCTATTCTACATAAGTTCCCAAACTTTTCTGGATGATTCTGAGAGAAGGGCAGAAAAGAGTGGGGCAATTTCTTGTATATTGACAATTGTTTGCATAATCCTTAGCAACATTTAAAAAAATGTTTGTTTATTTATTTATTATGAGAGACAGAGAATGAGAAAGGGAGGGGCAAAGGCAGGGGGACAGAGAATCCTAAGCAGGCTCTGTACCATCATCATGGAGCCTGATGTGGGGCTTGAACCCATGAAGCATAAGATCATGGCCTGAGCTGAAATCAAGAGTCAGATGCTTAACTGATTGAGCCATCCAGGAGCTCCAGTCTGTAGCAACATTCTAATTGGCAGTGTTGCTAGTAATTAGGACACTTCCTCAGCAATGGTTTTGCCAACAATAGGTGTGAGATATTGTTTCTTATATTTGTTCACTAGAATTGAAAAATCAGTATCAGAAAAAAAATTCAGAGTTTCACATCAGTCCTTTTCAACCAAAGAAATGGATGAGAATCATTGCTCCATCCTACTGTGAGCCAGGTCTGTTCTAGAAAGACCTTCTGGTAGAACATGGAGAAAGCACTGGCCCATGGGATGGACTGGATATTGGGGACTTAAAGAAAATGCACTGGGAAAATAAGTTAAAACGCTATGTGGTTACCTACCTCATTAAGACCTTGAAATGTTGTTTTTTAAAAATGAAAACAAAAGATACTCAGCTTCAAGCTAGTAAGAAACTCAAAAAACTAGTGATTTCTACATAACATGGAACTTGTTTGGGAGTCTGTATTTTGAATGAGAACGAACATGCTTCATAAATCTATACAAGACCGAATTTTTATCATTAATCTATCTGGTTTCTTTTTGAAGTTGATGCCCACCTAGAAATTTTATTAACGTATATTATACCACTTTTATTTTTTTACTCTTCTCTGAGACTTTTTCCTTACAATTTAAGAAACTTGAGGAACATAAACCCTATACTTTGCAAGGGAATAGTGTTCAGCAAACTTGTGAGCCTTTCTTTTCAACTCTCAGTTGAAAACCAGAATCCCTTTTGGAAGATAAGGAAAGAATGGTGTCTGTGCTCAGCCTGGAACATTGTAGCTGAAAAGACTCCAGATATCATCTGTTCTCTAGTGTTACTTTAGTACTTTATTTTTTAAATTCCACTCTTTCTATAAACCTTTATTTATGAAAATAATAACTCAAGTTTTTAAAAGGATGGCATTGGGAACCCCAACAAAATTTGGAAGAACTGGGAAGAGAGACTGGATAGAATATCCCAAGGCTTTCAAGTCACCATTTAACAAGGAGAACAAGGCCCTTCCATGGCACATGTATTGGTGACTCTGTAAGAAGCAAATAGTCTTGACCAAGTGTTGGGCTCTGGACACATTTTGAGCATTCCTGCCCCTAATAGGACAGAATCAGAGGGCCATGGGAGTCACACCAGCACTGGCTCCTCTGCAAATGCCTCCCACATCTCTGATAATCTCCTGTTTGTCCTCATCCCATACTTCCAAAGCAATTGCTATGTCTGGCCTTAGCATGGAATACACACTTTTAGGGCATATTGAATTGTCTCACTCTCCCATAAAACATCTTCCCTTCTAACTGTTGATTCTTGGAATGCTGTTGTCATGGTCAATACCATAATCAACGATAAGGCTTTGGGAGAGGTTTAAATTTATATTTAAATGTGTATCATGATGTACAGATAAACATGATAGTCAACATGTGTCTATTTTCACTGTTTCAAAACATTAAAATTGGAAGAATGAAACTTGATACTAAAAGACTAAAATTATACTCATGAAAGAATATAGTACAGGAGAGTGGACAATAGATGAAAGATTCAGCACACTTTTGGAAGAAACAAAGCAGATGAATGGGGCTGATTTTGTAGATTATCGGAAACTACAATCTAGGTGTCTGTAGACAAAGGTAACAGTGAAAAATGTGATTTATTCTATAGACTTCTGGAAAAGCTAAAAAGTGTAGATCTAATGTGCTGAACAAAAGGAGGAGCCTAAAACTGTAAAGGAAGGGAGGATAAAAATGGAGGATAAGTTTAACTAAAAAAGAAGAGCCTTGTTCTCAAAGAGATTTATAGGAAATTTCAATAGCAAGAATAATACTGCATTTCTTAAGCTGGGTGGCGCCTATATTATTCCTTACACATTATAGATATTACATATGTAATAACTGTATATATCTGTGTGTTTATATAAAGTTTTGTATTTAGTAAGATTGTAAGAATACCTTGTAAGAACTAAAAAAAAAAGGTAAGGCTTGAGGTTAAGTATAGAGGAATTAGCTGAAAATTGATGCAAAAGGAGAAAGTATTGGAAAGAGTAGGGATAGTTAACTGGTGCTTTGGGTATATGTCTTGAAATACTCAATTATTTATGTCATGTACATGAGTTATTTTAATTCAAAAAATCTAGAACTGCTAAGAAATGCTTCTCTATCCCATGTATATAAATGAAGAGCAGATATTGATTCTTCTTGTGTGTGTATATATAGTCCATACCCTAAGAAAGCCCCTTTGGGGAATAGATTGTGATGCAGATCAATTGGAATGGAGATTCAGTGTGATTTTTTTCCTTTGGTATTCAACCAAATTGATTATTCAAACATTCTCCCCACTGGTAGGACAGACAGCTCTCAGGCTATTAAATCCAAAGCCCCATGTTGTTCTGCCCTTTTGCAGGTCCTCAAGTCAAAGGGGATGGATTGCCACTTCATTAGGTACCACCTCCCACCCCTCACACCCTTCCACACAGATTTTTGGAGCAGGAAGATGTGTGATGTAGTTGTTTTTGACTTGGAAACCCTGGTCTATGTCGCAGGGCATCTAATTAGAGCTCCTAGTTGTGAGTATTGCTTCTGCAATCTCTATTTTAATTTCTCCCCAGCTGTGCAACTGGCTGAAACACAGATGGGAAGTAGAGCTGTGGGAAATCAGAAGAATTGAAAAGTGAGTTGAAAAACCAATGAAGCTTTAACAAGAGCAGGGTTGCTCTGAGAGCTCCAAGCTCCCAGGGTGGACAGGATTCTCTAACTCTCTCATTTCTCTTCCTGTGCTTTAGGGTGCAGCTGTGTCTTGTGTAATGGAGAAGAAAGTGGGTGGCTGGAGGGTGACTTGGAAGAAGGGTCCTGGTACTAGAATGTTTTGCTTGCTTTAGATTTGCTCCAGCTGATGGAGCAATCCCCCTTGAAATGAACTATTTTTCTCTTGACTTTTTCCTGATTAAAACAACCATCTAATTTATCATCCAAAGCAGACACTTTTCAGCATATAAGAGATAAGGATTAAAACAAGTAAGGCATAATGCATGCCCATAATCCTTGGGCAAACTGGAATATTCCCAGGGCCATTAGTTGGAACACGTGTGTACTTTTTGAACTTATATTTTGTGTCCTGATTTCCATTCTTATCTTCCCATCTGATGTGGCTCATTCTTAGACTCATAATTTAATAATAAGATACCTGTCTGTCATGGCCCTAGAACTTGCCACACTGGTACTTCACTCTAGAAGATCCTCCTGCGCTTCTATAGATTTAAGACTATTGCTGAGAAAGATAAAATATCAAAGATCTGGCACTGGGTATAAACTTGTAACTGCCAAACCTCTCCCTCTCTCCTTTGAGCTTGCTAGTGCCTTTCAACATTTGAACATATGAGACCCTTATATTTATAAGAAAATTATCCCCAACCCTTGTTTCCCAGCTTTCTTTATGCTTAACGATATCACAAATGTTTCAATATTCTCTGCATAAAATTAAATTTAATTCATTCCAATTAAAAACATATTATATGTGCCACATTTAGAACGGTAGGAGGTATGATGTATCACACAGAGACAGAAATAAGTCTGTTGAAAACTGCATTCTGTAAGTAGTTCTAACTTTTTTTTTTTAATTAGGTACAATCCATCTAATTTGTATAGGTACAGACACAGATATAAATACATACAAATTATACCTGGAGGTATTTTTAGTTCAGATATTTAGGCATAGGACAAAAAATGGAAAAACACCTATCCTCTAGAATAAGAATGACATTCATTTTATTCTGTTTACTTCTACTTTCTATACAATTACAACAAATATTATACTTGTGTTGTATATCAGTTTTTAGTTCATTTCTCTGTTCTGACTTTGAACCATACTTCATTCGTGTGCTACTGACCCTCTTTTCTATGTGTAACTCCGTTGACTGCCTCATTTTTAAGGAGCTATTCTAATACGCTGTGCAAAACCAGTTGTCAAATGGCACCGGAAGTAACAAAGGTCAATACAGGAAATTCACAAACCACTGGAGAAACTCAATTCCATTTCCTTAATGTGCTCAGCCATGGGCAATGAAATACTTGCTCCAACTGAACTGCAGTTGTTCCCACTGAATCGTAAAGACTCAACTGATCACAACATTCACAAACAATTTGACCTGGGCTCCACAAATGAATTAATCAGTCTAGCTGTCAACCTTGTTTCCCAGACAAAGGAATTCACTTTGCCCTCTTAAGCTTCCTCTCCAAGTAGAACCACTAATCATTCATCATTTATGCATCTCAATTTCCAACCTCCTTGCTTTTGTGAATACACTTTGTTCCTATAGGAACATTTCCCCCTATATCTGCAATGTCTAAATTCTATCCCTGAGACAGGAATTAACACAAACCTAGCTTTTCTGTGAATTACTCCTTGATCTGCTCAGCTGGAAGTTCCAAAATCCTTCCTCATATTCATAGTCAGGCTTTTTATGTAAGGGAGAGTGGTATGAGAGATTCCCTTCCCTTATTTGACCCAAATCCCTTCTTGCCAGGCAAAGAAAGCCTAAAATCAAACAAAATAGGGTTTGTTTGTTTGTTGGTTGGTTGGTTTAAAGAAGCAAAAAGGGCCATCATTCATCTTTTGAGCTTCTAAAAGCATGATTTGGTCAGGAAATTCAAGGCTACTAAGGGAGTCTCAGAGCTAATTTTGGCCCTGCATATTTTTATTTTCTTTACTATCTTTGGATCCTATTGATAGACTAAATATTCTTTTATTTTACATCTCTTCAGAACTGATAGAGAGCATCATCTTAAACCTCCTGCAGCAGGAATTACATTTTTGATATTTTAGGTCAATGCATTATCCTTGGTCATTCCTAGTTTCTGGGTGTTTTAAAACTCCCTTAGTAAGGACAAAATTGGAAACATTTAGATTATAAAGCTGCTTATACAGTTTAGCAAGAATACTCTGTTCTGTTTCTAAAATAATATCTCCATTAGCAAATAAAAAATACAAATAGCTTTTAACCACTGGAAATCCCTCTGAATTGTAGGTATAATATACATGAGTAAATAGAATGTTTAAAAAATATACACTGTAAATTTCAAAACTGACAGGAAACATTAGATTCACTGTGGTTATAAAGAGCATAGACTACTTCCTACACATAAGAATTTTATTCTGTGTTATGTTTAATACAGTTGTAACAGACTTCCCTGAAAGAAGGGAATATAGAAACACATCAGATACATCAGTGATTTTCAAAGTGTAGGTCATAGACTAGTAGCATCAGTATAGCCTGGGAACTTGTTAGAAAGGCAAATTCTAGGGCCCAGCAAGCTGTGTGAAGAAGCCCTCAGAGCGATGTTGCTTGCTAGTTTCTAAACCACTAGTCTATGATAGAAGTTGACTAAAGCTTCATTTTTTTTTAATGTTTATTTATTTTGAGAGGGGGAGAGGGAGCATGTGCAAGGGATGGGTAGAGAGGGAAGGAGGGGGGTAGAGAGAATCCTCAGCAGGCTCTGTGCTAAAAGTGCAGAGCCTGACGTGGGGCTCGGACTCACAAACCATGAGATCATGACCTGAGCCAAAATCAAGAGTCAGGTGTTCAACCAACTGAGCCACTCAGGCACCCAAGCTTGACTTTTTTTAAAAATATTTTTTTAGCATTTGTTCATCTTTGAGAGACAGAGACAGAGCGTGAGTGGGGGAGGGGCAGAGAAAAGGAGACACAGAATCTGAATCAGGCTTCAGGCTCTGAGCTGACAGCAGAGAGCCTAATGCAGGGCTCGAACTCATGAAATGTGAGATCATGACCTGAGCCAAAGATGGATGCTTAACCGACTGAGCCAATCAGGTGCCCCCCAAGACCGACTTTGATAAACATACTATATCAATTGAAAGTTTTATACTCCTTTAGACTAAATGACTATATTCTTTAATACTGTTCACATATCATGGCCAGTGTATTAATTTAATTGACGAACTTTAGTTTTGTTTTAAAGGATAATGTACAGTTACATAAGATGTGCATTCAAAGTATTCATACCTGGGGCGCCTGGGTGGCGCAGTCGGTTAAGCGGCCGACTTCAGCCAGGTCACGATCTCGCGGTCCGTGAGTTTGAGCCCCGCGTCGGGCTCTGGGCTGATGGCTCGGAGCCTGGAGCCTGTTTCCGATTCTGTGTCTCCCTCTCTCTCTGCCCCTCCCCCGTTCATGCTCTGTCTCTCTCTGTCCCAAAAATAAATAAAAAACGTTGAAGAAAAAAAAAAAAAAAAAAAAAAAAAAAACAACAAAGTATTCATACCTTAAAAAATTTGATTCTGCATTTTTTAAAAAGAACTAAAAACTAAAAACATTACCCAATCAGTGCTTTTTTTGGGTCTACAACAACCTATTTACCTGGTAATCCTCGTTTCTGTGTTTTCTCAAACAAACATTTCAAATACAATAACTATTTTAAAATCCATCAAACATTTTGACTAATTTTACCTTTCAGCTGTTGATAAAGTGGTTTGATCTTATTGTCAGATTTGCTCTGTGTAGCTTTCTCATCTTATAAACACTGTCTTTAATAGATAAGATAAAATGAGTCCTTGCACAAGTCTGAGAAGCAAATAAAATGTTTTTTTTAAGACCAGAAGTTAAAGGTCACACTAAGACAAAATAATTAATAACCAAACCAAATGCAAGCTTATCACTGCCTGATTGAAATCAGCCTGTTTATTCTGTCAAAGGGAAACAACAACAAAACTTATGTTTGCTCATGTAGTGTCAAAAAGCCTATATCCAGTTCACATGGTTCTGGTAGTCAAATTCTCAGAGGCATGTTCAGCTTGCAGTAGTCTAACACAAGAAATCTTTGCCAATCTGCTTGGACTCTTCAAAGAAAGAATCCTATGCCTAAATGTGTGTTAAACTGGTATCCCAACATTTTCTCTCCCGTGAGATAAGAAGTTTGAAAATAGTAGATTCACTTATCAGCTATTCATGTTGGTAGAATGTGATTGCCCTTTGCAGGAAATTTCTTATCAAGTAGATATCAATGAGCAGTTTAATTAAATTAATTTTAAGTGGTCAGTGACAAAAATGCACATATAATATATTAAAGCAGAAATGCTGAAGTTATCAAATGGAAAGAAATTACATTTGACAAAAAAAAATTTAGATAGAAATGTACCACATTCAATAATGTAATTAGTCATTAAATAAAATGTTGAGAAATGTGGTTTTATAAACAAAACTCCAAAACTAATGCTTGGGTTTTATTAGTCTGCAGTAATTATAACAATCCCTCTCAAAACTACTTTAGTTATTACAACTGCCTTCTTGCCTCTCCTAGAAGGCTTAATGGAAAAAGACTTTCCAGAAGTGATATAATCTCTCTCCTGGGATATTTGAAAATACTAGCTCTAATAAATTACACACCTTCATAGAAATAAGTGTGATCTAGTAAATGGGACTTGGGTAAAATCTTTGAGTGTTAGATCAAAAGGGATTCTTAGCATCCAAGAGGCTCAGAGTAGAGCCCTAAAATTGGTGACTTATGAGCATAACTGTCTTTGTCTATATAACATTTGTTTGATTTGAAGAGTTAAAACAGCAACAAAAATTTTTTTTTACATTTTTGTTTATTTTTGATAGAATGGGGGAGGGGCAGAAAGAGGAAGAGAGAGGATGCCAAGTGGGCTCCGCACTATCTGCACAGAGTGCAATGTGGGGCTTTATCCCACACACCACGAGATCATGACCTGAGCTGAAATCAAGAGTCAGACACTCCACCGGCTGAGCCAGCCAGCCTAATCTCAAAATGGGGAGATGCATCACAAAAATCCAGATTTCTGGCCCTCCCTACCATGTGCAAAGTACTCTAGAGCTAAGCAGGTGCCACCTCATTGAGATACACACTTGTTCTCCAAATCATAAATGCCCACCTGGACAATCACCCCTTCCTCAGACTCTGTGATCACCTGCCTGTGCCAGGCATGGCCTAGGGACTAGGGTTACAGCTGGAAATGGATGCAAATCTTCTACGTCACTAAGCTTACACTTTAGTAGGGGAGACATATAAACAAACTCAATGGTCTGTTAGATGGACTGGGAATTGTGGAGAAAAAAGGAGCAGGGAGTGTGGAGGGGGTGAGGGAGGAGTTTTAATAAGGTGGCCAGAGAAGGTCTTTCTGGAAGCTAACATTCAAGTAAAGCCCTGAAAGAGATGAGGGAGTATGCCATGTGGATATCTGAGGGCCAGTTAATGTTATAGCTTGGAGGCAGGAGCATGATCAGCATGTTCAAAGCACAGAGAAGAAGCCAGCATGGCTGGCATGTGATGAGCAAGGGGAATGTATTAAGAGACCTGATCAGAGAGGTGAGGGGTGAGGGACAGTCTGCATAAGGTCTCCTGGCCCATTGTCATGACTTTGCTTTTGTACCGAATGATATGGGGAGCCATTAGCCTGTTCTCAGCTGGAAAAAGACCTGATCTGACATACTTAAGAGGCTCACTCTGAATGTTGTGTTGATAAAGACTTCGGCTGAGCAAGTGTAGGAATAGGAAGAGCAGCTGAGAGGCTAATATAATAAGTTGAGTGAGAGGTGATGGTGACCTGTACCAAGGTGGCATCAGTGGTGAAACAAAAGTAGCTGGAGTCTGGATATATCTTCAAGGTGGAACTGACAAAATAGACTGATTTAATGTAAGACACGGAAAACTAGGGAAAGTCCAGGATGATTCCATAATTAGGACCAAAGCAATGGGAAGCTAGGGTAACTCTTAACTAAGGAGAAAGACTGCATGTAGTAGTGACATTCAGTGGCATGTTGAGTATATGAGGCAAGTACACTCAGCAGAAAGTGGGTTCAGATGTGGAGACTCTACTCCTCCTGTACTGTCCCGATAGTGGAGGGACATGCATATTGCCTAATTAAAGAGGCTCAGAAAAGGCACCAACCACTCCTTTTGGGAAAGACCTCGTGACAGCACCCTCCAGTCTCTGCATGAGATGAAAGCAGTCCATATGCCAAGCCAAAATGAGAAGTTGTTGTGTGTGCAATTGTTATTTCTAGGTTCTAAGGGAGTGTTTCTACCTTGAAAGGTGAATGGTAAATCAGTGTAGGTATTTGATATACTATTTTGTTAACCTGAACAATTAAGATGACAGCTCTGAAATGGCATGTCCAAGGATTTACACTTAAATGATATCCTTGAGAATTTGAGTTACCATTAAGAGAATAGCTTATTCTTTTATAAGCCGGTATGGTGGAAATGAGAAAAATAAAAATACCTATCACAATAATCCTAGTTCTACCACTTAACTAGCTGTGGGACCTTGGACAAGTTAGTCTCTCAGTTCCTTAGTTTCTCTTCTATTTAGTCCCTTAGCTCCTTCTTCATAGGATCATTATGAAAATTAAATGAAATTTTATGTAATTCCCAGAATAATACCTGACTGATAATAACTATGAAATGTTAGTTCTTAATTCTATTTAAATGTTTCAGATATTAGTATTTTAAAGCCAATCTATTACCATTTGTATAGCACTTTTTTTTTTCATAGGAAAGAAGTTGATGTGACCCATTCACAAAAATCCTACTGGTTAGGAAGGATAGTGATTATCATTACCTTTTCAAAAATCTGAAGAAACTGGGACCGGGAAGACTATTCCTTAACTGAAGATCACATACCAAGTTGTGGTATATATTGCTATTCTTTCAAGGACATCCTATTTCCCATGGAATGTCATGCAAGGGGGACATAGTATCCTGAGACTATGCAAGTTATGATTATTTATCCCTAACTGCTCTGGACAACTCTGTAAATGGGTAGGTGAGTAACCAGAGCAATGAATTCAAGGAGGTATTTTTAGAAAGATTTGTCCACGTGACTATTCTGGATTTACTTTCACTGTTCTAAGAAGTTAATTACCCTTTGCATTACTTGTTGCTAATCAACTATTTCATATTATGTCTATAAGCAGCAAACAATGGAAGTTTCATCTCTCCTAGAAAACTAATTTGTCTGTAAACCGAAACTTTCAATGCTTCAACTCAGAAAAATAAGTAATGCTGGGTGGGAGGGAGGTCAGTAGGGAAAGTATTTTTAGGCAAGGGAATGGCTTTTAGTGTCCCTCAAATCATACCATCTTGACAGTTTCCTATCCTGATTCTATGTACAACCAGTCTATTTTCTTCCCTGACAGAAGCTCTTGGCTCCGGTCATGCAAATCTGCTTAAAATGATATACACCACTTGCTCATTTCTCTTTTGCTTCTATAAAATCTCAGTCTGGATATCCCTTCCCCACATTCAAGATTAAACTATTCCTTCTATCCCTTAGATGTGGTTTAAAACTCCCCTTCTGCTGAATGTCAGTAAGCCAAATATATGTATTAGAAGCCTGAGTGTCACACCTGAATGAATGAATGTTATTTTCTAAGATCTAAAGTGGGAATAAATGGGGCCTTGGTTTACACTATCAGCTGTTGCATTTACAGTCCTAGACTATTGGGATTTTATACAAGAAAACAAATGGCATTGTTGCTTGTAAGAGTTAGCAAATTTACCAGCATGGAATTGTGGGAAGTGTA
Source organism: Neofelis nebulosa (assembly GCF_028018385.1). Classification (NCBI taxonomy): domain Eukaryota; kingdom Metazoa; phylum Chordata; class Mammalia; order Carnivora; family Felidae; genus Neofelis; species Neofelis nebulosa. The sequence goes on from NC_080792.1 coordinate 31,043,610, forward strand.
CCAGAATTAGCATCAGGTGGAGTTAAAATTCCAATCTTCACCATCCACTGACTAATTCTGTGACTTTGGTCCAAGTATTGAATATTCCCGAGCGTCCTTTTCCTAATCTGTTAGGTAAAACTCTTAATAGTTTTAAATCCCATTGTATCAACCAAGCTTATGAAAGAGCCATATAAACTGTGTAAAGTGTGATTCTTCATTTTTTTAACAACTATTTGTAGAAGACCTACTAAGCACAGTGTGCCGGCACCTTATCAGGCAGTCTGCCATGCAGCAGAGAGCATAAAACAGGAGAATATATAGAATACTTTGTGAGATATTGAAAATCTAACAACATTTTTACTTTTTTTTAATGTTAATTTTGAAAGAATGGAAGTGAATATGAGTGGGGGAGGGGCAGAGAGAGCTAGATGATCCAAAGCTGGCTCTGTGCTGACAGCAGACAGCCCTATATGGGGCTCAAATCCACAAACCGCAAGATCATGACCTGAGCCTCAAGTTGGATGCTTAACTGACTGAGCCGCTCAGGTGCCCCCAGAACATTTCTACTTTCAACAGAAGCTTGAGAATATTGGACCTGCAACATTTAAACTGAACTTTGAGGAATGAAAAGGGCACGCAAGGTACAGGAGTTGCATAAGCAAAAGCATAGAGACTTTAAAATGTACCTTTCCTGAGGCATTGCTATTCAGCTTCAGTTACATTACTTGAACAAATATGTTAAAACACAAGTGTTGGCTGCTTCTCAGAGTGTTAATCTATATGATTTATACCTACAAGACCTTCATTCATGTAGACAAACAACAGGGAAATGGACAGATTAATGCAAATTGCCATGAATTTGTATTTCATCATCTCAAACAAATCCTCCTGGCTTGAGTCCTATATTCAAACTACGGTACTTATGGAAATTAAAAAAAAAAAAAAACTGAAGTATTTTTTTCCCTATATTATATGATGTGCCAAGAGCTATCAAAGTTATGTTGTTTTCTAGCCTAGTGCTGAAAGGGAGAATGAGTTCTGTAACCAGAGTTGCAATTCAGTTTTGGGGAATAAAAACTAATGCTGAAGAACTAAAACTAAAAAGGACAAATCTGGAATCAATGTGAAATAAAACAAAAAAATTTAAATTTAAAACAGTTATTTTCTTTCAGTAGTTAGACCGGGTTAAAGGTCAGCAAGTCATTTTAGAGGATAATTAAGATGTCCTTCTGTAGGAAATTATCTGTGGCTTTAGACTCATTTGTAGCCTTCTGAGTCTAAAATAGGTGATTAAAAAGGGCAAGTCCAAGTTGCAACTTCTACGTCTCTTTTTTGATGACTATGACAAGTAGAGCTAGTGGGTCTATCTTGGGTTCCAGAGGAAACAGACCGAGGGGAACAGGGGTAAAGGGATATTGGGTCATACTGCATCACAGGAACTCTTGGAAGTGATTTACATAGAGAAATCTTCACAGAGCTATAGTTGTATTAATTCACTTAATCATCATAAAAACCTTGTGAGGTAAATGCTTGTTGTGCACAAATGAAAAGGCAGAGTCCCAGAGAGTTCCAGAATTCAAACGCAGTCAGGCTGGCTTTGAAGCCCAGCGGTCTGTTCCCTCTCCTCCTAGTCTTAATTTTTGTGGCATGTTTCAGACTTCAAATCCTCTGCTTTATGTTTTGAATGACTTCATGCAAAAATTTCCAAGTCAATTTTACTGAATCTCTTCTAAGCAAATCAGATGTAATCTATCATGTGTGTTACTAATAATCTTTTGTCAGAGTAGGTTGATATTTCTGTTGATCTTTTTTTTACCTAAATAGAAAAAGAATAGTTTCCATATTCGGATCATTCTTCAGTAAATAACACTAAATTCTAACACTGGAGTAGACAGTTTGCTGTTTGTGTAGGCAACACCATCTTTAGAGTGAGTTTTAAAGTGAAACCTGTCACCATGTTCAGCTTTCTTTCGGCAGCTTTGAAGGAAGCTTTTTTTTAAGGGAGGGAAGGAAAGGACTTGGAAACTTCAGAAGTGCCTACCAATGTGCTCACCTCTACTGAATCCTGAAGACCAGGTGCCATTTGGTTTTTCTCCATCTAGGACAGAAATCTCAAATATGTGAGTTCACGCTTGCATAGTCTCACTGCAGGTATCTCCTTGATAGGCTTTTTTACAATAAAGCTTTCTGCATGTGTTGATTAGAAGTGTCTTGCTTTATTTTCTTTTATTATTTTATACCCTCAGCCATAATCCACACATGATGTATTTTCTCATTTATAACTTTCAAATATCAAATTTTAAGCATCTATTGTGTTAAGAGCACAGTGGCAATTATTTTTGGCCTTTTTTCTCACATCAATCATATTACCTCTGTGTTAAGTACTAAGCTCTTGGACTGTTTTGGAGACCCATATTTGAACAGTCTTCCATTTGTCTACTCTGTGCCTGATTCTGAGGTTTTGTTAACATGAACCAACCTTGTAGAGCCTTTGGAGTCTTCTATGAGAGGTAGAAAACTCTGGAGGCCTTGGCCACCATTCTACATCTGCCTTTCAAATAACCATGGCCAATCCCTTGCCTCTTGAAGGGTTTTATTTATCCCATTACCTCCCTAAAGAGGCACAAGTACCATTTCCTGGGTTCCTTGATATAAGATTGGGTAGGCTTTTATTTTTCCCCAATGCATTTTTATCCCTATTTGTAAATTTATGTAACTCCGGGACATACTTGATCCATGTCTTATTGCTCTTTTTTATTCAATCTAGATTTGAGCAAATTGGATTCAACTCTGAAATATGTAGAGCAGGAAGCTTTGTGGTTAGTTGATAACTAAATCAGTTTTGCAGATGGATTTGATGTTCTCCAGAACACATCTCCTACCTTCCCCCCCCTTTCCTGCTTACCTCTGAAATCATGCAAGACAGCTTACTTTACGACCATATTTCTAGGATGTCAAACTCTTACTATTTCCCTTTTTCAGCTTCTCTGATAAACCTCTGAAGTCCAAGTAGCATAAAATATAATTTTAGATCCACTCTGATAACAGTACTCTCCACACAGGCACTGCATATAAAAGGAGATATATTTTCAAAGACTTTGGAAATTACATTGGTGAATAGATTATTGAGTAATAAAATGTTGAAATTAGAGTTTGTTACTTTGTTTTCCAAAAGGTTGGATATAAATGACAACAGGGATATAGCTAGTATTTTTCATTGACAAACCATTTTAGAACCAAACATACTATAAGTCATTTTTTTTTTAATTTTTTTTCAACGTTTTTTATTTATTTTTGGGACAGAGAGAGAGCATGAACAGGGGAGGGGCAGAGAGAGAGGGAGACACAGAATCGGAAACAAGCTCCAGGCTCCGAGCCATCAGCCCAGAGCCTGACGCGGGGCTCGAACTCACAGACTGGGAGATCGTGACCTGGCTGAAGTCGGACGCTTAACCGACTGCGCCACCCAGGCGCCCCATATAAGTCATTTTTATAGATAATGACACATTATATCATTTAATCTCCACATTGGTGGTATTAGAGAAGCATTGATTTTCCGTATTCCAGATGAAGAAATAGATGGTCAGCAAAGTGAAGAAACTTGCCCAGCAAATTCAAAGTCATGTTTATGGTGCTCTTAGGTCAGATTCTCTTCATCAGATCAGCTGTACTCTGACCTTGATGTGGAATTGGAGTGATAAGATCATCACATGTAATAGAAGAATGTGTTTCAGGATTAAATTGTTGTTAGTATGATACTTATAAAAAATGGGTATCATAGAATGACCAGGACTGAGGAAAAGTGTTGAGAAGGTTAGAAAAATTTGTAGTATCTCTGATTTTTCACCTCCATCATCTAAAATTTGAGAATGGCTCTTAGTTATGAGTTTTCTGGGGGAAAAACATGTTGCACTTTTCTTAGTTGTTTCACATACTTAAATGGAACTTCCCTAATATTATTCAGTATGACTAGAAATTTGGGTTCTACTTTTGTTATAACAAAAGCTGGTTGAGAAATGGAAGTTGATACGCATCCTAAAAATTCCATCAGTTAAATGATAATGCTCTTGATACTGTGATCTGAAAAGTTTATCCATCTGTTAGCTTTAAATACCTGATATATTTAATATACCAGATGCTATTGTGTGAAGGGCATATAAAGATGAACATAGTAGATAGGTTCTCTGCCCTCTTGGATCTTAGAGTCTCACTGGGGTACCACAGAAAATGGTAGTAACATTGTCTATCATGCACTATGATAGGTTAGTAAGGGCATTATGGCTCTTAACCATTCCAGAGGCATCCATATATGCTGAAATCTGAAAGACATGGAAGCAGGTCTTTTTCTACAAAAAGGTGAGGAGAGAGCTGTTTGCTTTAGGGATGATGTTGGGAATTCTGTTAGTGCATTTTCCATCTAAGAAGGGTCTCATTCATTTGCCACTGCCCACTGTGTTCTCCTGTGAAGCAGTTCAGAATCACCTCAATATATGCTTTTCCCTCCCCCTGCCCTCCTCAAATCTACACCAAGATATTCTCCAGCTAGATAGTCCGTTTTCCTTAATAGCATTAGCAGGGCTTTGCACAGAGGGCAATAGCCATAGCTACTGAAGTGGGGGTAATGAGGTGTCCTGTGTCCCAGCTATTCCTTTAGTGATCATAATAGCTGTCCCTTGACCCACTGTTACTTATTCTGTATGTTGGTGACTCAGTGACAATTCCTAAGATTTCATTAGAAAGACTTATGATAACCTTGTTTCTGCTTTCATCTTTTATCTTTTATAAATTTTGAGGTACTGTTGCCATCATTTTGTTTTCCAAAGATACTATAGATGTATTTAAAATCTGGTATTACAATTGCATTTTTGAGGGAGCATTTTGAACAGGAAATTTCTAATTTTTAAATATCACTGCAATAGAGATGGGTTCAGAAAATGTCCTAAATTTTTATATGGACTAGGCAATGAACTGCATTCTTTTAATATGTTATATAAGCATATATTAATATCTATTCTCTTTTATTATGCAATTTAAAATTCATAAGAACTATCATCTTCTCCACCAAATCAATTTTGGGACATCTCACAGACAACATGATGAAAGTAACCCATGTTAATAGTTTCAAAATGCAATTCTCCTCATTATCTTTTTCATATCATTTTTCTTATAGTCAAATGTGTAAATTTTTAATTATTGCATTTTAAATAGCTACATGAAAATGATTCTAAAATTACCAAACTAGAATTACAAAGTTATTTTGTTTTTAGGAACACATTGAGAAACTCACTGAATTTAAAAATAAAATGAAGCACAATTATGCTCATGTAACCAAGTTATCTTGTAAGCACAGTTACTGTAGGAAGTTGAAATAATTCAGGGCAAATAATAATTTTTAGTATATTCAGTTGTTTTTATATGTTGGTTTACAAGGTGGCAAACTTTTTAAACAGGGGATATTGGCTGACAGGAGCAAAAATTCTCCTGATTTTTCTTGTGTAGACATGTTCCTTAAAAATATAAAATTTTAGGGGTACCTGGGTGGCTCAGTAGGTTGAGCATCCAACTGTTGATTTTGGCCTATGTCATGATCTCACAGTTCATGAGTTTGAGTCTCACATCAGGCTCCACACTGACACTGTGGAGCCTCCCTGGTATTCTCTCTCTCTGTCTCTGTCTCTGTCTCTCTCTCTCTCTCTCTCTGTCCCTCCCCTACTGGTGCTCTCTCTGAAAATAAATAAACCTTTTTTTAAAGTATAAAATTTTAGAACTTTTTCCTCTAAATTTTAAGACTGATCAAGGAAAATGTGTCTTGTAAGTCTTTTTACACACTCCCGTAGTACTACACTCCTGTAGTTCTAAAAGTAGTAATGACATCACTACTTTGCTTATTATGTCTATTCCAGAAATATTCACTCAATGTAGAAAAAACATAATTTATCTGAAATGGCAGCCATTCAAACAGCAGCAATTTGATTGAAGTTTTCATATATCCAAAATGTGGGCAATATAAACATTAAAAAGAGTTTAAGCCTTGATGTTGACTCTCAAAATACTTAAAATATACTTGATGACACAAATCTAACTCAAATAATAATATGAGAAACAATTGCTAAATTTTGAAGTTTATAAGTGAGGAAAATATAGAAAACAATAATACATACAAATAATACAATACAATACAATACAATAAAAATACAAATAATACATACAAAATACGTACTCAGGTCACTGAAGATGAAAATTGGCTTTCCAACAATATAAAAGAGAAGACTAGTTTTTCTGACCTGGCATGAAAAAATGATGACATCACTACTTTTGTGGGCCCAGATTTTCTCATCTGCAGAGTAAAAGAATTGCAGTCAATAATCACTAAAATCTCTATTAGCTAGAAAAAGTTCAAGTGTGGGGAACAATGAACATGAAGCCACAATTAGGAAAGGAGAAAACTAATATGATCAAAACATTGAAGGAAGTGACCCCATTACAGCAGAGAGTGCATATTCAGGATTAATTGGAGATAAAAGTGGATAGGCAGCATGATATCAGATTATATAAGGTCTTAAAATCAGGCAGATAAGTATAGATTTGATGTGAAAGCAAATGGATAACCATTGGACCTTGGGAGGCAGATGAGCTACATAATGAATCTATAGTGCTTAAAGAAGATTAGTTGGACAGGGAAATAAATGAATGATGGATTGATTGGAAAAGAGAGCCTAGGGTTAGAGCAGCAACACAGGAGGTTGTAACTAAACTGGAAGGTAAGATATAGCTAGTACTTTACAAGGATCAGGAACCCTGCAATCTCTGCCTCATTGTTGAAGGCAAAACAGAGCTGGAAAGTTAAAGTGGTAAAAGGAAAATAGGTTACATTCAGGAATATTGCAATGGGGAAAGGGGCCCTTCACACATAACCAGGCTCAATTCTGAATACAGCATGGAAAAGTGAGACTTTAAAGCTAAAGAACAGAGTGGGGAATCAGTAGATGGGAAATTGCTAAGAAGAAACTTCAGGAGATAGGGGAGTTCAGGCTCAACCAAACAAAGTAGGATTCTTAAATGAAGGCAGGCCAGGGTGATCAGACATCACCTGGAGGACAGTAGAAGTTATGGACTCTAATTAGATATTGAGGATGATGAGATAGGATATTGGGAAATTCTAGTTAAATCAACTTAGCAGAAGTCTTGCTAAAACTTGACAATGTAGAGACACAGAAGCTTAAAAGTTGAGACCTAGTTGATAAATTCAGGGGAGCCTAAGCAGAATTTGGTCAAAGAAAGAATCTTTGTCACTGTAATTATGATATTATGGAGGACAATACATCTTCTCTGGGTGTCTTTTCCCCATTTGTATGGTGAGAATGTGCCATCTTCTCAATACGATTCTAAAATTTAAGTTATCTAGAGACAAATTATTGTATTACAATGCCAGATGATTTGCTTTTTACCTTGGAAGTAACTAAAGAGTAATTTATTTTTGCCATTCAGCTATGGAAACATGAATTACTTTGTGTGATAAGGTTGTTTGAGCATGTGACCTATATAGGACATATTTTTCATAAATATATACTATATATATCTTGCATATATCACAATTTTTCTTTGGAGTAGTATCCTACCACATGCCTTAAGTCAATTAGCAAATGCAATTTTGTCAGGTGGGTTTTCTTGTTCACTGTGTTTTTGTTGGGATCATCATTTCAGTATCACATTGAGAAAGACTAAAATGCAATGGATGAAATCCTTTCATAACACAGGTACACTGTCTTCTTCCAAGATGCTCTCCTGTAGGTTTTATCAGCAGGAAAGCAGCTCCCAGTATGAGTGACCTCCAACATAAACAGGAAACCAGCTGTGATGAGAAATCTCTTTTAGTGGATTTGTACCAACAGAGGCAGTCATGAAACTGCGTCTTTGAGGAAATACAAATCAAACAGATGGGGGAAAAGCAAACAGACTTCTATGGGAAAGAAATTTGATGCATCTGAAGACTATATGACTCATCCTTTCTTCTTAGAACAAGACAAATGATTGAAGGTAGAGAATGAGATAAGGAACATTAAATTACTTTTTAATTGATGCAGAATTCAGTGGAATATATGTTTACCTAAAAGTTAAACTAGATCTGGCCTTACATGTACAGGAATGAGTAACTAAAAATCTTATCCATTTAGTTTAGAGATTTGATTCCTTTTTGTCTTCATCCTCTAGCCTCTTAAATGTACATCACCCGGGGAATAGTAACATCACTTAAAAACATTTAGCTTTAAGTAATTAACCAAATGATAATATAATTATCAATTGGGCTCTGATCCAGGCATGGTCCCTAATGCTTTGGAAAATACAATGCTGAATAGTCCTCAGGTAGTTTAGTCTAGTGTTGGGAATGAGAGTGAAGCATATGAATTACAATACAAAGAGTTGCAAGTGCACAAACAAAGCTTAAGTACTGAGCATGTCTGGCAAGAAGTAATTAAACTAGAAAAGTAGCTGTCAAAAACTGTTTTCATAAAATTTCCTTTACAATAGATAAATACACTCTCAATGTGACAAAGCTCCAGATTTCAAAAAAATGGTGAAAAGAATCCTGGTCCCTGCAAACAGATCCAGACTAGTCGGCTTTACACTCGAATTCTTGGCCCTTTGGTCAATCCAAAAGATGTGTCCCCTGATGGTGGCTTTCAGACCTCTCCCATTCAGTTGTTATTCTTTCCTATAAACCAGATTTCTAGTTACTTGTGGACAGTTCCTTTCAGATATCTAGTGTCATCTCTAACTAGACAGGTGCACTTCTGTATGAGACAAAATACCTTTAAGTTATTTACTTTCCCAATCCACTTTTTCCTGTTACTACTTCTGCAGCTGTCCGGCCTCCAGAGTGACAAAAACTAGAGCTATATTTAATTCTTCCTTTCTTTGGAGAGGAAGGTGTGGTATGATGTCTCTCTAATTTCCTATTTGGTATCTGTAGGTCTTGGGCCATATCATTTAGTATCTCTATAATTTCCTTTTTTCCCCATATCTAATGTGGGAGCTAATAATGAGTTAGAGCATGTGCAAAAGTCCAGCATATTGCCTGGTATAATTGCCTAGTATAATTGATAGAACCACCAATAGCATTTTTCCATTTCTTCTCTCTCATTCCCAAACTGGTGGGCATCAAGTCTTTCTTTTTTTATTCCTTGAAATGTCAGAAATATTTTTCTTCTCCCCATTTCTCTGTTTTTCAATCTCTCATTCAAGTGTTTTCCCTTTTATTTTTCCTCCATGGAAAAACACTTCAGGATTACTGTAAAAGCCTTCAAAATTTTTTCTCTGCCTTTAACTTCTCTTTTCTCCTTTACTCCTGTTGCCAGATCAATCCTACCGAAATACGGCTACAATAATTTCCTCCTTTAAGAAATTATCTTGAGTTCTTCATTTCCTATCACATCAAATCTGAAACCAGGTTATCTGGGCTTTCCAGAATGTGACTTCATTCAACAACAGGAACATGTCACCCCTTTGAGTAAGCCACACTCATGTCTCTTTCTGTAATAACATTTTCCATATGAGTACATGTTTCAGTCCCCTACCACATATCCCTCAATTTTTCTCCAATCCCACATTTCTTCCCACCCTATACATCTATCATTGTCCAGTCTTGTGTCCCTCACTGGGGCCAGGAAACTTCAGTAATGACCTAATTAATGTCCGAACACAATTGCCACTGCCCCTTCCTCTGACAGACCTGCCCAGGGACCCTCTCTTTTGAGTTATTCTCACATGTATTCTTGGCTACTCTTTTCTGGTTCTACCATGCTAATAGGGCTGGCTTCATGGGCCAGGAATCTGTGCAATCACCTAGGGCTCCATGATGAAAATGTCCTGTATTTGGTTTAATGCCCTACTGTTGCTATCTTGAAATGCTTAATTTTTGAAAAAGTCCCCACATTTTCATTTTGCACTGGGCCCCATGAATTAGGTAGTTTGCATTGCAACCTCAGCATTTATTTTGAGTTGCACTGAGGTAAGAACTTTACATATGGGAGTAATATTTGTTATATCCAGATTTTAGGTAGTATAAATCCTCCAGTGTTGCATGCCATATAAGATTCTAGGAACTTCTTAGTTTTTCAGCATTAAAATCAAAATATTTTTAACTATCTTCCTCAATCTTAACATGTTGTATTTTCTACAAAACAGCTTTTACATTATCTTATTTGAGTGTTTCAGCAGTATCATTGAGTAAATCTACAAAATGTTTGGTGAAACTTAAGTTGAAAAACACAGACTTACTCTTAGAAAACCTACTACTGCAGATCCTGTTGACATTGAGGGTATTGTCCCATTTGAAGCCCCATAAGAGAAACTGCATTCAGCTCTAAGTGCTCAGGGAGAGACTCGTGTCACCTGACACATGAGTATGTTGTTGTTGACCACAAAAGTGATGGCATTGATCATGTTCGCAGTGTAGCTTTGGTTGTCTAGAAGTTAAGTCAAATTTGCAGATTAAAGCATTTTATCTTGGTTTGAGTGTTCTAATTTCTATTTTTTCTTTTCCATATTTACTCATATTTTTGTTATATGTATTAAGTCATCTCAAATTTGACACATATAAGTACTCAAAAATATTTGGTGAATGAGTTAGGCAGTATTCCATGATTTAGTGCATTCTTGAAAGTACATGAGTGTCAAATATTGAAAGACAGGGATAGACAAATTTATAATGGAGATGGCTATATTCTCTGAAAACTACAAAATAGTATAAATTCATTAATTATATTTTGCCTTTTGGATACAATCCTTGACAATTTACTACCAGCATTTATAAAGGTTCTTTGTTCGTTTTAATTGAACAATCTTAGCCACCTGAAGGCATCAAGTTGAGACTGAAGAACTACCGTTAGTATTGATTTCAATTTTGGTACTTTGCATCAATTATAGCAAATTTATGATACCTACACTTTGATCACTTTGATAATTTCATTTTTTCATTCCTTCTCTAAAAATACAAACAAAAGCAACAACAAACACTTTGCTCCTCCGACAGCCTCCCAAAACTGAATTGTGGACTGGTATGCAGGCATTTGATGTTTAAGTGCCATGCAAATGCTGAATTTGGATCATGAAAAGTTATTTAAGGGTAACAGTACATAATCTTTGGAAGTAGAGTTGCACAAAAGCTGAGGAGCCCTTTACAGTTGACAACTTTAAGAAAAAACTAACCCATCTCATTTTTTCCACCAATCCCTCTTTGCCCTCCTCCTGCAAACTGCCCTTGCCTTTCTCTAAATATCCATGGTTCATGTAGTCCTTAATTGTTCTTCATTTGTTTTCTCCTGGCCTAGTTATGTTTCCCCAGCCTGGACAGGGCCATAAGTTTTTTTGTTAGTTTATGTATCTGACCATTTGGCATAGTGTCAGCTGCGTGAATGATTTATTTTTTTCATTTACTTTTTGTGTACTAGAAAGATAGGTTGGGTGTGGAAATGTCATTATCATGAGTATGGCAACCAGTGTAGACCATGGTATGCGTGTTTTGTGCTAGAAAGCACTTGATTAATCAAAATACTTCGTGTTCAGAATAAAGAGAATTCTCACACTATTTTAATAGGAGAAAACCTATCAAAGGGAACTGATGAAGCTACAACATTTTACTCAGAATAGTTGGAAAATATTAGAAATGGTTATGTTTGCAGCATTTTACATAGTAGGTCTGTTTCATAGATATTTTGCTGGTTATGGATAGCAAATGGAATCTGGTAATGCTCCTGAATAATTAACAAACAAGTTTCATTTATAGCAAGAAGCAAATGAAGAAGATATTAACATTCAGGATACACAGAACATAAAGCACAGAGATCTTTAATTCATGGGTGAATAAAGACGGAAGCAACATGTTGAACATAACATTTTTTTATAAAGTGATTTCAGTTATCATATATTATTAAGTTGATAATAGCTGTAAAGATTCTGCTCAACTTTCTGTTCCCCACCAGCCTCCAGTGCATCTTTAAGTAAAACCTATATATGCTATGAAGAGTTCATATGGATAAGATCAGCTAAATGGAAAGTATCCTCCTCATTCATTGGAAGAGCTTAATTATATCTGTTTTATCGGTGGAAAGATTCTCCTTTTTGGAAAAAAAAAACACACCTTAGTTTTCCAATTAAGCATATTTGATAAATGCTTCCACATTTATATTTAATGCAGCTAAAAGAGGATTTCATGACTGTTCTCCCAGTGAAAGGTTCTATTCTGCAGGATTTGTACCAGAGATAATCATAGGCTTAATTTGTATTGTATCTTAAAAATTGATCAAAGCATTTTCACATTTGTTCTTTCATTTGATCCTTTCTATAGCCCAGTAAGGTGGGTTAAGTGTGTGTCCTAATCCCTTTTGACAAGGATATTGAGGCACTGAGGGGTTAGGTGATTTGTTAGAGGGCATACTCTGAGTAACAGACATAGGAGGCAAGTATGTACTGTGCTTGCCAGGTCCTGTGCTCACATTATAAAGACCAGTTTGAACACAAACACAGTTATAAACCTCTACATCTAGATGCAAAGCAAAATCAAACAAGGAGCTTTTTAAAATACTAATGCTATAACCTCATACCTAGAGACTTCAATTCACATCAGATGGGAGGACTGGTGGGTCCATTAATATAACATATATGTGATTTTGAGTCTAGTTAACCAGAACAATTGGATATTCACTCACTCGTTCATCCAATATTGTTCTGTGAATTTTACTTTCCAGTCCTTTGACTGTCTAATAGGTTGTTGGATTTATTCAAATTTATCAGTCTTTCCTCTACGATGTAGTAATTGTTAATGTACTCAAATGTATTTTTTTTTCGTTTGTCTCACATAGAAATAACTTTCTCCACTCCAAATGTACAAAAAAAAAATAAAATAAAAAATAAAACATATCTAGAAGAGAATTTGTAAATAGATAAAAAACCTCGGAGATGCTCAATATGACTCTCATACAAATACAGATGAAAGAAACCAGATTCTATTTTGTACCCTAAAATTTGTCAAAGGTAGAAAAATTTGATAAGTGGAATTGGTGAGAATGAGGAGAAACAGGTACTTTTACATAATGTTGGAAAGAGTTATTGGTATGACATCTTTAGTGGTGAGATTGGTACTATTTCTAAAAAGTAAAAATGTGTGTTCTCTCTCATCTAGCAATACTACTTCTCAGATATACATCTGTGCAACATGGATGTTTAAGAATCTATATTGCAGCATAGTTGGTAATAGGAATAAAAGGAAGGCCTCTAAATGCCTGTTCATTGGCAACCAGTTACATAAATTATGGTACATGCATTAAAGGACTTATGATACATTCATGGCAAATAATACTTACCTGTGCTTATATGGAATGATCTCCAAGGTGTATTAAGGCTATTAAATCTTAATTAAGGTTAAAAGTAAAAATTATATATACCATGAGCCCATTTGAGAATAAGTGTGTAAAGGTGGAATGTGGAGGTCTTTGCTTATGTGTCCATAGACTATTTCTGTAAGGGTAAAGACACTATTAACTGTCATGCATTTGGGAAAGAAACCTGGGAGTTTGTGATAAGAAAATCAAATTTTATATACTTCTGTACCTCTTGAATATTTGCAATGTGTGGGTTATTTTTTAATAGACAATTAAAATAAACAATTTTAATGCTTAACGATAGTAATTGGCAAATACAATGAACTGCAAATTGTAAGATAAATTTCTTCTGGTTTAGTTTGTATTTTTGTCGTTTTGATCATATATACTGATGTAATAAATCCTTAAATATCATGTATACTTCTATGGTAATTGTATCATTTCTATTTAAAAAATGTAATTATAAGTTGGAGAAACCTCATTTAACAATTTAAGTCCATAGGTCTCTAGTCAATCCACATCAACTGTGGGATTCTGACTGAGGCAAAGTATTATCAGAATTAGAGAATGTCAGTGGTGCCTGGGTGGCTCAGTCAGTTAGGCAACCAACTTCAGCTCAAGGCATGATCTCATGGTTCATGGGTTCGAGACCCGCATTAGGCTTTGTGCTGACAGTTCAGTGCCTGGAGCCTGCTTTGGATTCTGTGTGTGTGTGTGTGTGTGTGTGTGTGTGTGTGTCTTTCCCTCCCTCATTCACACTCTGCCTCCCTCTCCCTCTCAAAAATAAATAAACATTAAAAAAAAATAAAAAGAATTAGAGAAGGCCAGAACTGTGAGGGACACCAGAACTTTTGTAAGTCAACCTTATCTTACAGATGAAGAAACAGGCCCAAAGGATTTTTTTTCTCCCATGTTAGTGCATTACACTCACATGGTGAAATTTAGAATTGAGTTTAAACAAACTTTAGTACTAAGTAAATGGTGATAGTACGAATCAGAGAAGATAAGTTATTCAAACTAATTCCACATCAGCTGACTGTTAATCCTTGGGTAAGTCTTTTATTTTTCCTTTCTGGGCTCAAGTTCTTAGAACTTTTTTAATTTGTTCTTTTTTCCCCACTCTAAAATAATTTTAATCAATTTGAATATAAGAAAATTTAACTAGTATATAAAACTCAGCAGAGATAAAGTAAAATTCTATATCCCGACTTTATAAATTGCTGTCTTAAACTAATTTGTAGTGGCCACCAGTGAAGTTCTTAAAACTTTAATGATAGATTAAACCCAGCGATACTGTTTGTACCCAACCCATGTTGATTCAAAAAGATTCACCCACTAACTCAGGACCTATTAACTTTATTACCCTCTCTACACTCATAAGCACCTCGGTTTCCCAAAATTTTTGGATCTATGTAAATGCTCCTACCCTTCAAAAGTCAAGCCATGTTAAATCAAATTAACATTTATTTCAACAATTACTCTAAAAAAGGCATTTTAGTAATTCTTATAAATAGTTCACTGGGTGAAGAATTCCCATCTCTGCAAAATCTTCAAATACAGTTCAAGATCATGGGATCCTTCCTTTCTTTGAGGACTTATTTCACAAACATTCCGAGTCACAATATATTCTTGTGTTCTTTTACTGTTGAATATGGCTTGTTCCACAGCCAGGATCTAATTTTTATACTTCCCATTGCATGTATCTAACTAGCCCTTGTGATTTTAACCATGGATTCAGCAGAATAACAGTGAATGAAAACAGATATTTAGACTAAAAGGAATGTTTTGTATTGCAGCTCAGACCAAATGCAGAATTTTGAGTTGCCTGGAAATTGTAGGTCAGGTGGGCTACAACATGAAAAACGAATACAGCAGTGTCTCCCAGGTTAGGACAGCGGTATATTTCTCCCTGCAGAAAAAGAAGAAGATGTAAAAGTGAACAGAACTTGGAAAGGGACCCATGACTCAGCCAACAAGTTCCCTTTGTTGATGCCCCTCAGGAGACAAATCTAAGAAAACCCAAACACATAAACTGGGTCTTAGATTATCTGTGCTAATAGCTTCCTCCATTCGCAAGGATAATCAAAGTTAAACTTGTGTTTCTTTTCATCTTTTTGAGGAGAAAATTATTTCCTCTAGGTTTGAATGTTCAGAGTACACAAAATTAGATTCCCTTTCCTAAAACGAGATCATTAAGTAGAAAGCTATTAAAAGGATGTGCATAATCCCTGAGAGTTCATTAGTTAACCTGCTATTTAAAATCTCTCCCCCCAAGATCTCTTGAATCAAATTTTCTATGATTAAATATCAACACTCTGAACACTTTAAAGCTTTCAGATTTCATGTTCAGACCCCATACTGCTTTTCTATATGCAAACCCCAGAAATAAACTTTTAAAAATTTCTACCCAAACTACTTGGTCTCATAATTTATCTACTTTTTACCTTTTATTAATGTGTTGGCTTCACTATCTTAAATTCTGTAACAATTTTGTTCTTTTTCTACAGGCAGAATTCACAGCCATGCGGGAGCAGTATATGCGAGGTGGAGAGGGATTCATCATCTGTTACTCTGTCACTGACCGCCAGTCATTCCAGGAAGCTGCCAAGTTTAAAGAGCTCATTTTTCAAGTCCGCCACACCTATGAAATTCCCTTGGTGCTGGTGGGTAACAAAATTGACCTAGAACAGTTCCGCCAGGTGAGTGCCAAATTTTTTTTCAGTTTGCTTTTAACTCCGAGAGTACGTAATACCAAGTATGCCTGCTTTCCAAGGTTCATACTGAGAATTATGAGAAAGAAATGACGCATGTGACTTTTCTAAAAAAAAAAAAAAAAAAAAAATCTTTTAAAATCTCTGGTGGATTGTGTTAGCCACCACAATATATCCCATCCCACATGCTACTTTGCAGTATCTTTATTCCATCAGGATGATGGAATCCTCCTGTCTGTTTTTCCCACTCCTTAGATTTGGGCTGGCCCTATGATTTGTTTTGGGCAGTAGAGTATAGTAGAGATGATGCTGTGTGCCTATAGAGGTAGAGTCATAAGAGTTCTGCAGATTCTACCTTTGCCACTTAAAATGCTTGCTCTTGAGATCCAGCTACCATGTAAAGACCAATGTAATCATTAGAGAGATCCATGTGAACAAAGCAACATCCAGCCTCACCGCAGTTCCTGCCAAGGCACCACATATGTGGGCAAAGCTACTTATCATGTTCTAGAACCAGCTACCATCTGACTATAACTTTATAAGATAACCTAGTCAATCCATATGGAAGAGAGACAACTCTCAGCTGAGCCTGGTCTGGGTTTCTGACCCAGAGAATCATAGGCAAATAAAATAGAGTTGTTTAAACCACCATATTTTAGAGTAATTTTTCATGCAGTGATGGGTAATCAAAATAGGACTCCTCCTACCTTCCAGAGTCAGAAGCTACTACTTTTCAGGTTGAATAAGAAACACCTTCCATATACCATAAATCTGCTTCAAGCTGCCCCTGCTGTATCATTGTGATCCTCAGTTCCTTTCTCCAAACAAACAAAACTGACAATACAGAAACTATGGCTAGCTTCTGATAAAGCAGAAACCACATATTGCAATCCTTTACCAGATTTCATGTGGTTCATTATAATTTATTCTTATCTGATCAGATACTCTCAGGGCCTGATGGGCAAACTGATGGCCTCATCTCTACCGGGTAATGATACTTCAGTTGTCCTTAGTACTCCTAAAGAGATTAAATGACCAAAACCTAGTTCAGGGGCCACGCAAATCATCTCACAATTCTATTGTCATGACTCACTTTGTATAAAGTTAAATTACTAAGTCATGCAAAACAAATTTTTGTAAATTGAATTACCTAAATTGAATGGTTTAGTTATAATTTTAGATACTTTATCTTTACTTAAACTGCCCTTAAATTTGAGCTGGACTTTAATAGTTTGTGTGTTTCCAATTAATAATTTTTATTCTTCTTAAAGTAACCTCATAAATTCTAAGGCTAGAATCTTCACTAAAACAGTTTACTCCTACTTTAAGTGTTAAATATATTTGTATTTTTGTATCAAATGACTTTTAAGTTTTCTCAAGTGAAAATATCTCATATGGAGCCAATGCTTATAAATCTATCTTTAATACAGAAACAAAATTTCTACGATTTCGTGCAGTACATTTTTGTAGTGGCATTTTTTGTATATCTGACTTGAAAATCTAAGCATCTTAAAGTGGCAGCTATTTTTTAGGAGCTATAATATTTGTCTCCTCTGTACCTGTTCTTCTGCATTGCTTTATTTTTTTTTCCCCAAAGTAGTGTTTAGTATGACATGGTTACATTTCTATGAGATAGGAATTCAAGTTTATCTCACCAATGAAATATGAATCTATTCTGTGATACTTGACAAAAAGGAAAGAAAAAAAGAGAGGTATAGGTCTAGTGGTGAACTCTTCAGATACTCCTCTGAAGAGTGGGGAGGTTCTAGGTTTTTTTTTTTAATTTTTATTTTCTTTAGGACTTGTGGGAAATGACATGTGGGAGCACCCCGAGATGCAAATATACCATCAGTGATTACATGACCACATTTAACTGTACTTCTTAGAATTTCTAGGAAACATAAACCTTTAATTGAATGCCAGTCAAGAGAGCTACAAGTGACTCTTGTAAGCTAGTACATTTGAGAACATGAGGGAAACATCTTCAGGCAAAAGTTAATCACATTGTCTGTAGAATGATTTCTCTCCATGATTCCAACACTGGCTAGCATTTGCTTTCCTCTCCCCATCCTGGCTCTGCTTCTGCTTTCCCAGGATCAAAGGTGTTCAACAGATACCCGGTCTCAGCCTGGGTAATTGCAGATTAGCAGTGACGTGACTCACAGGCATCACAAACATCACTGAAACAAATTACAAAAATAATATTAAGCTGAGTAATTTAGCAGATTTGACATACTTTCCCTTTTAGATAAAAGCAAGTAAACAAGATAGTCATAGAAAGTGCAAAAACCATGAAAACTCAAATTACAATCTTTTTAAAACTGCTCATGTACCAATGTCTCCAATAATGAAGTGTTGATATGCAAATTTGGCTTCTGGCTGTGGTGTTTGCGATAGAAATAATTGTTCCTATAATTGTAGAGTGGTTTTTCCTTTTCAAAATGCTTTCAATTCTCACTTTATTTTAATCCTGTAACTGTCCCGTGTAGTTGTAAGGCAAGCAGTTGATGGATGAGGATATTTGAGAAGTAAGTTTACTGATAGAAATTGATTTTAATAAAACACTGCTGTTAGTGACAAATTTAAGACTAAAACCCTGATCACATGTACTCTTTTTCTTACATCAGTCTTTAAAGGATAGGTCTCCATTTTAGTTTTGGGTTTTTTCCACATTTTCCCCCCAAAACAAAGATGTTGACACCTGCATCATCTATAGCTCGAAGGAGTTTTGTGAAGAGTCCTAGAGTGATAATGTTAAACTCTGGAAGCTTCTGAAGGAAATCATGCTAGTGCTTATGTTCAGTGTTAGGAGGCAGAGAAGCAGGGTTTTTACTTGACAGCTCTTCTTCCTCATAGAAAGCGGTTGAAAGGGAAGTGCTGATGATAACAGCTGCTTCTTATCATGCTTGTGTGGTAGAGTGGGTGGCTACATTTTGAATCCATCTTGGTGAATTCGAAGTCCCTTTGTACCAAGAAAAAGAAACAAGTTTTGGTGCCTGATGTCCTTCATCATAAATGACATCTTTAAGAAAATATATTGAAGCGCTCTGTTTAACTTTGAGTATTTTCTCTGAGAACAATATTCATTTTGACACTGATCCTGATGATGCATTTAGTATTGCAACACTCTGTGCCAGGCACTTAGCACACATAATTTTATTTCATCTTTACCATAAGGCCACAAAGTAGGCTCCTTTATGGTACCTATTTGCCTATGAGTTATCTGAAACTTCAATACATTCAGTGACTTGCTCAAGGTCACATAGCTAGTTAGGGCTGTGAGAACATGTCCAGTGTCTCTGATTTGAAATCTCACTATTTTATAATTTGGGCCTACAAACCATTATTGTTTTTCATGAAATTTGTCATATTCATTTCAGGATCTTAGCATGCTCCTGAGAGGATAGAAGATAAGCAATTGCATTTTACTGGAGCAGGAAGGAGCAGAACGATAGCTCTTTGGAGGTGGAGCGAGGAGCTCCAGGGCAAGGAGCTGGACAAGGCAGTAATAGCCAGAGTTGGGAAGAATGTGAGGAAAATTAAGGGCAAGGAAATGGTGCTCAAAACTACTGAAAGGCACTGTTCTCTAATCAGGGGCACCATCTTGTCCTGAGTCCAGCCAAACTATTCTAAAGCCCTTTTTAAAGTCCTAGGCTACAATAGGTCCCTGAGCTTGCATGGCCTTTCTCCCTATTGGGTCTTCTGCTGTCACACTGGGGAGTGGAAAGTAATAATTTCTGCCTTTTTTCTGTTTTTGCAAAATTCTACAGAGTAAAAATGGTGCTATAAATGGAGTGAGTCCCAAAGATCCGAAAGCTGGGTTAGGAAAGTTTTACATCTGTTGTAGACCACAAACTGTTTTATCCTGAAGGTAGACCATGACAAACCTTTCAGTGCTGACAGTCTAATTGCAGCTTAATACTCAGTTTGAAGTCTTGAAACTCAGCTTTCCACAGCCTAACTCTTCGAATGCAGATCTGGAAACATGAAATACCTTTGTTTATTCTTCAGTTATCTACCTAATGAAAATAGTTCAACTCCTTTATTGAGAGGGGCATATGAAAGCTATAGAGACAAGAAATTTCTGTGTTAAGAAAAACATCTATTTAGAGTTTTTGTCAAGCATGTACTTCCCTTGGCAGAGCGGTGGCAGTTTGGGGACACAGTAAAGGAATGAGTAAGCCAGTCTCTGTCCTCAAGGACTTTCTCTTCTGAAAGGATCAATGCATGTGATGTACAACATTGTATTAAACAACAGAACTAAATGTTGAATGATACGACACATGCATAAGTGCAATTGTTGTTGAAAACCAGGAAAAATCAATGTTGGCAACATTTTGAGGAAGGAAGATGCTGAATGGAGTGGCATCCTGACCAGGTAGGAAGGAGCAGGTGAATGATGACAGTCCTTCGGGGAAGGAACAACAAAAGTAGGTGTAGAGAATAGGCAATGTGCACCAGAGCTGTGAGTGTGCACAAGGCATGGAGTATTGAGGAGGAGAAGTTGGGAAGACCAGCCTGCCTGGCACATGTATATCAAGCATCCTCAGGATAATTTGATAGATAGGGCCTACCTTGAAGACACACTTGGTCAAACACAAAGCATAAATATGTACCAGAGCATGTTGGATATGTTATAATGCAGTAGTTGCAAATGCCATTTGAGTTTTTAAAAGTGCAAAAGAGGGGCGCCTGGGTGGCGCAGTCGGTTAAGCGTCCGACTTCAGCCAGGTCACGATCTCGCGGTCCGTGAGTTAGAGCCCCGCGTCAGGCTCTGGGCTGATGGCTCGGAGCCTGGAGCCTGTTTCCGATTCTGTGTCTCCCTCTCTCTCTGTCCCTCCCCCGTTCATGCTCTGTCTCTCTCTGTCCCAAAAATAAATAAACGTTGAAAAAAAAAATTTAAAAAAAAAAAAAAAAAGTGCAAAAGAGTAATACTTCATCTTTAATCAGTATATTAGATAATTGATACAAACATATTTTTCCAAATGATGAGGGTTTTTTTGTGGGAAAATTCATGCAATATAATGGGAATACACATTTAAATTTGACAATTATCTAGCCTTACTTATCCTTTCCATAGCATCTTCTTGATAGGCTATTTCATTTCATTACACATCCAAATATATTAACTCCAATTAAAATGGAAAAAAAAGCTTAGAATTTGATGTAATTTATCTAGATGGGTAAGTTTTGAAACTAGAATTTGGAGGTGGAGTTTTGCTGAAACTATTTTTTAATCCAATTTATTTACCAAATATTTAGTAATTACTCAATAGGTAACTGGCACATTTTTAGAATCTGGTTGTTCTGGAGTGAACATGACAAATTCAAACTTAAGAAGAATCTGAAATTATAGTAGGGGAGACAGATAATGATCAATTTGTGCATGTATGTACCAACTACACACTACAAAAATGGTGTCGTGAGTAAAATTATATGCAAATTTATTTATATTTATTTATAATATTTATAATTATAAATATATTTATATTTATATATTTATACATAAATACACACATGGGAAGAAAATTCTTTCAAATATTTGAGCAGAGGTGTGGCACGAATGAGTTTTCGTTGTCCATCTAGTTGATGGAGGAGGGCAAGAATGGAAGCAGGAATACCAATCAGGAGATTTAGTCATCAGGATGAAGGATGATGGCAGCTTGGGTAAAAGCAACGGACTATTCATGAATTCCATACTCATGCAGCACGCTGACAGGATGACAGGTGACAAAATTACAGTGAAGTTTGGAGACCTTTCATGTATGGACAAACTGCTACATCATTCAGTGGTACCAGAGGGCACTGTTGCATTGTCACACAACACAGTGGGTGTCCATGATGAGACTCCTCAAGACAAAGTGAAGACCTATATTTAGCAAATACATTTTAGAAAATAACAAAGTATATCATCAAAAGAACCAGGTAGTCCTGAGCTTGAATATTCACTGAGACAATCAGTGTGTCCTTGGACGCATGAGTGGCAAACTCAAGATGAACACCCAAATTCTCCTTCAAAAAAGTATATTCCTCCCAGCACAGAGACAGGAGGCATAGTCAGTAGATCACTTCAGCTGTCAGATGCTTCAGGGTCATCCTCAGTAACAAAGCCTCCTTGACTGAGGTCCTACCCTTCCCAGGGATACCCACTTGCAATGAGGCGTGGGCAAAAATTTCCAGCCATTGCAATCCAGTGGGACACTGCGTCAAGCAAATCTTGCTCCAGATCCCCATGCCAGTTTGGCAAAGACTCTGTTGGGCTTGCATTGTCATTGACCTTCTCCCTGTATCCAATCCAGCTTCCTACTCCTTCCTTCACAAGCGTTGATCTCTAACCAGTATCATGTGCTACAAAATCCCTCCCAGTGTCTGCTTCTGTAGAATGGGGATAATATTATTTTCACAGGTTTTTAGGTAGTAGATGAGATAATGTCATTAGATTAGCACAGTCCTTGGTACAAACTAGGGACTTAATAAATACGAGGTACTACCATCCTTATCCCTCACCTGGATTGTTTATTCTTTGGGTTATTCTAACAGGTTTCATAATTTAGACCCTACCAAATCAAATATTTAGGTATTGTGTCAAAAGGAAAGGTGATTAAAACTGGGAGAAGGCCCAGTGAATTTTTTTTTTTAATGTTTTGTTTTTTTTTTTAATTTTTTTTTCAACGTTTTTTATTTATTTTTTTGGGACAGAGAGAGACAGAGCATGAACGGGGGAGGGGCAGAGAGAGAGGGAGACACAGAATCGGAAACAGGCTCCAGGCTCCGAGCCATCAGTCCAGAGCCTGACGCGGGGCTCGAACTCACAGACTGCGAGATCGTGACCTGGCTGAAGTCGGACGCTTAACCGACTGCACCACCCAGGCGCCCCATAATGTTTATTTATTTTTGAGACAGAGAGAGACAGAGCATGAACGGGGGAGGGTCAGAGAGAGGGAGAGACAGAATCGGAAACAGGCTTCAGGCTCTGAGCTGTCAGCACAGAGCCCGACGCGGGGCTCGAACTCACGGACCGCGAGATCGTGACCTGAGCTGAAGTCAGCCGCCCAACCGACTGAGCCACCCAGGCGCCCCAGGCCCAGTGAATTTTTTAACTGCAGTGTATAGGCTTCAGTGCACAGATTTTGCAAAATGTATTTTGAAATTGTTTTCCTACTTTTCAAATGTGGAACAGAGTAGCCATCTTGAAGTAACTGAATTTTGAACAAAGCTTTGGAGGAATCAATGTTAGGAATTTCTGTTAGATCATGAGCTAAGTCAAACTGAGTAAAAAATGACAATAAATGAGAAAGACCTAAAATTATGTTTTGCCATTTTAGAAAAGTTAATTTTTCCATGTATGGACAGCCTCATCCTGATGAGGATGAATCTGTATCACCTAGAAACATTGTAGGAAACACAAATTCTCAGCCTCTATCCTAATCCTCGTAAATCAGAAACAATAGGAAGAAGGCACAGAAATCTATTTGAACAAATGGGGTGATTCTGCAGTAAGCTAGAGAGCCACAGGGTTAGAAGGAATATAGATGGAAAGACATGAGATGATTTATACTTCAGACTCCATAAGAGAGAATCTAGACCCTATAAGCATTTTTAAAGTCTTAAATGAGATATTGGAGACCTGAAAGAAAAACACACATGCTCTTTTTCTCACACACGCAAGTATGTACATAGACACATAAAAAATAAAAATTTTAAAAACTGATACAAAAAGAACAGTGATGAAAATATCCTAAATTAAATTCACTTCTCCATTCAAATATGTCATAAGAAAATCTAAATTTTACTGCATATATTGTACACCTGTGACTAAATGGCTTCCCATTTGGCAGTTTCATGTTTCATTGGAACAGAGGTTGTGTCTACTCAGTTTGAAGTGACATAACTGTTTGCTTCCCTTCCTTATTTAAATGGTGTTACAGTGAATTGTTTGGTTTTCATGGATCATTGGCCACATTTGTAAAATTGACAAGTCAGTGGAAGTATATAGAAAAGCTTCTTTTTTTTTAATTTTTTTTTTTATTTATTTTTGGGACAGAGAGAGACAGAGCATGAATGGGGGAGGGGCAGAGAGAGAGGGAGACACAGAATCGGAAACAGGCTCCAGGCTCCGAGCCATCAGCCCAGAGCCTGACGCGGGGCTCGAACTCATGGACCGCGAGATCGTGACCTGGCTGAAGTCGGACGCTTAACCGACTGCGCCACCCAGGCGCCCCGAGAAAAGCTTCTTTTTAAGGAAAGGAGGAAAGAAAAGCTTTATGGGGAATCAGATTAGAGCTTTGAAATGAAATCCCAGATACAAAGTTGTTCATATCTCTTAAAAATTTTCAGACCAATCACTTAACTTCCTCAAAAGAAATACTGAGTAGGTGAAGTTTTAAAATTCTTATTATTCTATTTGAGATTTCTGCCCTCCTTGCCCTTTCCTAGGTATCCTGGTATAGCCAAACTCTGACATTTGTGATAATTTTAGTTCTCAGGCTTCTGGTTGTATTGAAAACAAACAGAAACAAAAAACTCTCAGTATGTTTGTGCAGCTATAAGTATAGGTATCATAGAGACCAAGACGATCCTGTAAATCCAAAAGAATGATATTTATAGGTTGAATTACAAAAACAGGTTTTCCTTGTTATCTGAAAGTACAGTGTTCCTATAAAACCTTTTGTAAACTGAAAGGACATAAAGCAAAGAAGTAAAGAATATTTTGTAAAAGTGAAAATCATCGTTAGATTTCATTTTGATGAAAATAATCTGAAAATCAGATACTAACATAGGTCTTAGTAAAGGCAAGTTTTCTGAAGTGAACTTTTCAGTAGCAAAGGAAACCGATATTCTGAAAGAGGAACACTTCCTGTTTGCACACTGGGAACTCTTACCCTTCATTCAAACACATGTTTGGGAAATTACATAATCATCTTGCTTTTGTATTTGTTTTGAGAGGGGCACGTGGGGGCTCAGCCAGTTAGATGTCTGAATTTGGCTTAGGTCATGATTTTGCAGTTTCTGAGCTTGAGCCCCACATCGGGCTCTGTGCTGACAGCTCAGAGCCTGGAGCCTGCTTCAGATTCTGTGTCTCCCGCTCTCTCTGCCCTTCTCCTGCTCGTGCTCTGTCTCTCTCTCTCTCTCTCTCTCTCTCTCTCTCTCTCTCTCTCGAAAATAAATAAAAAATATTTAAAAATGTGTTTTGAGATAATTATACAGAACAGGAGGTTACAAGCAAATGTGTAAAGACCCGTGCACCTTTCTCTTAGCATCCCCAGTACTATTTTCTTACATAACTATAAAATATCAAAACCAAGAACTTGATATTTGTTCAATCCATAGAGAATATTGAATTTCACCAGTTATAACACACTCATCTGGGCGTATATTTGTATAATTATATGCAGTTTTATCACCTATGTAGCCTGTATAACCACCACCACCACAATCAAGATACCCTGTTGTACCATTATCTTAAGACTCCCTCATGTTACTCCTTTACAGCCATACCTATTCGCTACCCACCCCAATTTCTAACCCCCAGCAACCATCAGTCCACCAGTCCATTCTCCATCTCTGCACACATGGTTTATTTCTTGATTGTTACACATGGAAATCACCGACTATGCATCCTTTTGAGATTGGCTGTTTTCATTCAGCACTATATCCTGAAGTACATCCAAGTTTTGTTTATCAATAATGTGTTCCTTTTTATTACTGAATAACATTCAGTTTGGATATAACTACAGTTTGTTCATCCATTCACCCTTTAAAGACATTTGGGTAGTTTCCAGCTTTCTTTATTATAAATAAAGCTGCTATGAACATTTATGTACAAATTCCTGCATGAACTCAAGTCTATAATTCCTTGGGATAAAGGCCCAAGAGTGAAATTTCTGGGTCTTAGGATGCATCTATTTTTAGTTTTGAAAGGAGATACCAACATATTTTCCAGAGTGTCTGTACTTACTTTACATTCTCACCCTTGCCAGCATTAGATGTTATCACTATTTTTCATTTTAGACATTCTGTTAGGTGTATAGTGGTATCCCATTATGGTTTTAATTTGCATTTCTCCAATGACTAATAATATTAGACATCTTTTCATGTGTTTATTTGCCATCTGTATAGCCTCTTCAGTGAAATGTCTGTGCATGTCCTTTGACTATTTTATAATTGGGTTATTCCTTTTTTTATATTTTTTATTTTTATTTATTTATTTTTTTAGTATTAAGCATTGAGGAATTCTTTGTAAACTCAAGATTCAAGGCCTTTGTCAGATATACGATTTGCAAATATTTTCCCCCAGTCTGTAATTTGCTTTTTCGTTCTTTTAACAAACTCTTCTGCAGGAAAAATTTTAATTTTGTTGAAGTCCATTCTTTACTTAAAAGAATCATAATTTTGGTATCAAATCAAAGAATACCACTTAGTCCTAGGTCTCAAAGATTTTCACCTATGTCTTTTCTTGAAGTTTTATGTTTTACATTTAAGAGCATGATCTATCTTGAATTATTGCTTGTATAAAATGTTTTATTATTATATTATTGTTATTTGCTTTGTTGTTTTGGTTTGTTTTGGATATCTAATTGCTGTAGTACCATTTACTGAAAAGGCTACCTCTTCTCTACTGAAATGCTTCAGCAAATGATTCCATTTTTTCTTTTGGTCTATATTCTCTTTGTTCAGATTGAGTACATTCTATTGATCTGTTTTTAAGTTAAATAATTCTATTATTCTAATTCTAGAGAGAGATTGAGTGCGAGTGGGGGAGGGGCAGAGAGAGAGGGAGCACAGAATCTGAAGTAGCTCCAGGTTCTGAGCTGTCAGCACAGAGCTCAACCCAGGGCTTGAACTCATGACCTGAGCTGAAGCCTGACGCTTAACTGACTGAGCCACCCAGGGGCCCCTTATTGATTCATTTTTAATTGTGAAATATATCATAGAGTTCTGGAGTAAACCCACATCTTAATGTATTATCCTTTACATCTATCTCACTATTCTTATTAGATTATCTTGAAATTGTCCCATTTTATAATTGCCAGGTTTTAGTTTTGATTATTTCTTTTTCCTAATTTTTTGGAGTTTTATTTACTACCCTGTTTACAAATGCTTGAAATGGATGCTTAGCTCATTGATTTTCGTCTGTTCTTTTCTGATTTATGCATTTAAGTTTGTAATTGTACCTCTAATGAAGACTTTAATATAGCTATACCCTAAATTCTTATGTCCTATTTAAAAAAATTTTTTTTTAATGTTTATTTATTTTTGAGAGTGGGGGAGGGGAAGAGAGCGAGAGGGAGACACAGAATCCCAAGCAGGCTCCAGGCTCTGAGCTGTCAGCAAAGAGCCTGATACAGGATTCAAACTGACGGACGGTGAGATCATGACCTCAGCTGAAGCCCTTATGTCCTATTTTATCATTAAGTTCAAAATTTGTCTAATTTTGATTGTGATTTCTGCTTTTACTCATGGGTTTTTCAGAAGTGTAGTTCTTAATTTCTGGGCATATGGTGAATTATGAGGTATTTTGTTAATGAATTTCTGCTTAATAAATATACTCTATAATTTTAGTCCTTTCAAATTTGTGGTGTTGATTTTTAAACATGCCATGTGATCAGTTTTGGTAAATGTCCCATATATATTTGGTAAGAATATACATTTTTGGGTGGCAGTTCATGTATGTCCAGATTTGTAGTCATTTTCTTTCAACAATTTGGAGATAGAATTCCATTTGTTCTGGTATCCTTTGTTTGTGTTGGAAAATAAGATACCCATCCAATTGTTATTTTGAAGGTACTCTGCACCACACCTCCTATACCACAGTTGCCACCCCTGATGATTTTAGGATTTTTCTTGTCTATAATTTTATTTTATTTTTAAATGTTTATTTATTTTGAGAGAGAGTGAAAGAGCGAAAGAATTCCAAGCAGGCTCTGTATTGTGCGGAGCCTGGCCTGATGTGGGGCTCCATTTCCCAAAACATGAGATCATGACCCAAAATCACGAGTCTGAAGGTTAACAGACTGAAGCACCAAAGCACCCCATTGTTGTCTATAATTTTAAAGAGGTTTACTTTGAGGTACCTATGTGGCTTTCTCTCTCTTGCTTACTTGCTCTCTGGGTGTGTGCTTGTTAAAATCTGTGCTTTTTGAGTTGTGGCTTATTTTTTTTTAATCAGATTTGTAATATGCTTAGTCATTACCTCTTCATATATGACTTTTATATTATTCTTTCCCTTCTAATATCCAGTTAGAGCTATGTTAATCTTTTTCACCTTATCTTATATTTCAGCTAGGATATTTTTCTGTTATTTTCCATCATTTTATATCCCTGCACTTCATTCTAGATATTTTCTTATGAATGCTCTTTTTGTTTACTCTTTCCCTTACACTTAATCTGATTTAAACTAACACACTGAGTTCTTAATTTAAATTGTTGTGTTTTTAAATTTTAGTAATTCTGCTTTTAAATTTTCATCTTATTTGCTAAAAATTTTAATCTTTCCTGTCCTTGAAAAATATTAAACACATTTATTTAAAACTTGAGATGAATAACTTTTTTATCCATCTAAAATCTCTTTTTTTAAGAAATTACTCTTGATTTTTTTTTTTTTTTTTTTTGGCACTGTGACTTATCATATTTACTTCTGGCACAAAACTAAAAAGACTAAAAAAATCCCACATCAACTTAATATAATCAGGAACTTTATCTATCTTGATCTGTCCCTCAAGGTCTACTAGTTTATTTCAGTGGAAGGGTTGTTCAAAATTACCTAGTGGGCTATAGCCAGAGGAAGAACTCACCTGTACACTTTAATAACATGTTCTTTTGTTGACCAGTGAATTCTTTGCTGTAGCAGTTAAGTTTGTAGGCCTTGTACATACCTCTAGCTGTTCTAAATTGACCATAAGTTAATTTAAATGCCAATGAGTAGGATTTAGTTTTATTTTAAAAAAGCTCTGTGAGCTACATGTACCAGAGACTGGCCCCTGAGAGCCCACTGTTACTGGTAAGAACTAGGGCTATACCCATATGGTCCTCTGTTGGCACTTAGGAGACAGTAGCCAAATTAGTGGGTGATAGAAGTGAAGGGAAGCAGGGTCACGTATAGGTGGGATAGGGGTTATGGTAGATTCTTCCCAGTCTGTGTCAAACACCCTTAGTAGGTCCCTGCTTTTGAGCTTTTTGTTTGGTTTTTCTCAAAATGCATATGATAATTTTATCCTTTGTACTCAATTGTTCTGATAGTCTGTGGAGTAAATTCCAATGCCTGATCCCATCTAAACACAGTCCTGGCGCACCTCTCTCATGCCAACTTCCCATGCCTTGAATTTTAAACCATAAGCATACTAAACCATTTGTTCAGTGAACATCACACACTAGTGTGCCCTTCTTGTTGTGACTTCTCCACTTGCTAGTGCCTCTGCACTGTTCACACTGGATCCATTTTGTGTACATCTGCCCACACAGCTTGTCTGTGCACTTAATGGAAGGAGGAACTACTTTATACTAAATGAAAAAAAAAATCAGAAGAAAGATGTTTAAAAAGAATAGGCAAAGAAATGCTTGGTGTTTTTTTTTCCCTTACTGGACACAAACTGAGGGAAGATGGAGACAAAGTTTGAGATAATAATTCCATGGAACACCACCATCCTAAGAAAAGGTGATTGAAAAATAGGTGTGTACATCCTTTAAAGCACCAATGCTAAGTATGATGCTGGATATGTTGAGAGAGACCAGGCAGAAAGCTAGGTCTCTTGGTCCAATCCTTGAGTGTAGTATAAGGAAACAGGAATAATTGGAAATACTGCATTGTTTTCAGTAGTGTTTGTCCTAATGGAGGAGACAAAGCCATTTTTGTAATAAACAGATAAAATCTGGGGCCAAAAAAGACAGGTTTTGAAATGCAGTGTTCTATACACAGCAATTAATGATGTATATCCTCTGCTTCCAATCTATCAGTAATACTACAAAAATGAGAATAATCTGCAATTAAAATGACCATGAGGAGCAGCAGGGGAGAGGCTGGATAGAACATGGTTTTTCTCTAAGAAACCAATAATGTCAGAAGCATCGTTGGAATATCTTAAGTATAGCATGCTACTATTTAAATTAAGATTTATATTTTTCTTATATTTTTTTAGATAGAAAAGATCAAGGAATAAAGACATATAATCAAAGATGACATTTCTTAGGAAATTCATGCAGTAATGACATTAATGTGATTTCAGCACTTTTATGGTTCTATTTTGCTGTATATTCAGTATATGTGTCTGTATAAAAAATGAGACATTATGAGACAGGATAGGTTTGGTTTTTGAGAATAAAAGAGAACTTGTATTATTTGGTTCTTGCCTGATGGAAAATAGAGTCATAATAATGGGCAGAGCATATAACTGCATATGTAATGTGCATTCAGGCTGGCTGGCTGTTCTCAACCACAGAACACCTCTCTCCCTGCTTGCTTATTGAAACTTGGTATTCGGGGCGCCTGGGTGGCGCAGTCGGTTAAGCGTCTGACTTCAGCCAGGTCACGATCTCGCGGTCCGGTCCGTGAGTTCGAGCCCTGCGTCAGGCTCTGGGCTGATGGCTCGGAGCCTGGAGCCTGTTTCCGATTCTGTGTCTCCCTCTCTCTCTGCCCCTCCCCCGTTCATGCTCTGTCTCTCTCTGTCCCAAAAATAAATTAAAAAGTTGAAAAAAAAATTTTTTTAAAAAGAAACTTGGTATTCAATATTAGGGAGTGCAAACTTTCATTCCAAGAGAGACAGGCTTAAAATGAAAATGCTCCTGGAATAGGCAGATATATATATGTATATCAGAATATGTATCTGCCTGTATACATGTAAATGTGTGTGTATACGTTTATCTCAGTATTTTTGTTTAATAAAAGGATAAATATTGCTTATAAACGTATGTTCTTCTTCCTCAGTCTTTATCCCTAGTTCTGGGTTCTAGAGCAAGCCTCCTTACCTGTTACCTGCTCTCTAATCACCAATACATGTTTCTGTATATTTACAAACCATGTGTAGTTAGAAATAACAGGTATTATAATTTTGCCTATTTGTATATATTTAAATACATCATATGTATACCCCCACATATTCGTACATGTAAGTATACAAGTCTACCTATGTATCTATTCAGGCAACTTGTTCTTGTTTCACACACGGTTATTATTTTGATATATATGTTGATAAATATATAAACCTAGTTTATGCATTTTAATGGGTTGCATAATCAATTAATACATTGAAATTTATATTGACCTATTGTAAAATGCTTCCACCAGGTTTTTCACGTTACTAGCAATGCTGCCACAAACATTTCTTTGCACATCCATTCAAAAACATGTGCAAAAAGAACCTTAGCAGACATGGCTGAAGTGAAACTGAACCGGGTGAAGGCATGCAAATTTATAGTTTACTGGGTATTGAGGGTATTGACAAATCACTTTCCAAAATAATTGTACCAATTTACACACCCTCTAGAATATATTAAAAATCATTTTCTGCATCCTAGTTATTGGGTTTTACATTTTTGTCAGTCTAACTAGTGTGAAAATCTGTCATCACTTTGATTTCCATTCTCCTGATTGCCAATTAGGTGGGGGAACTTTTTCATGTAACTTTTTTGTATCCTCCCATGAGTTATCTTTTTACACTTGGCCACATGTTTATTGTTACCTACCCTTTGTATATGAATTAATAGGAGTTACTTACATATTTTGATGAATTTTGTTATGTTTTATGTGCACATATACATACATATGTACATACATACATCCATTCTATCACTTCCTTTTTTCACTTTAAGTTTTCTTTGTGAGTTGCATTTTGAGATTTGCCTAATGATTTTTTCTTTAGCAAGACAGAGCTGGTATTGCTGATCAATCTATTACATAAATTTCATAATTGTTTTCTTTACTATATCAAATACTAAAGAGATCTGACAAGTACATACTAAGACTGAAGATCTGTCCACTTTTTCTTGTAATTTGGTTAGACTGTGTCCTATATAGGATGATTTTCTTAAAAGCACATGGGTATATACTGTTGGATCTCCCAGATTGCTTCTTTTTTTTTCATCAATGAAATAAGAAAGACTTTATTTTTATAAATTCACCAAAATGCATTGTAAACTTTAGTCCTGCTCTGGTCCAGTTACTTTTGAAGAAAAATTAATTCTAGTATAGTTTATGTGTAGTATTATATTAGTTTTAGGCATACAATATGGTGATTCAACAACTCTATACATTACTCAGTGCTCATCAGGATAAGAGTACTCCTAATCCCCTTCACCTGTTTCACCCATCTCTGTACCCACCTCCACTCTGGTAACCATCAGTTTGCTCTCTATAATAAAGAGTCTGTTTATTGATTTCTCTTTTTTTCCTTTATTCATTTGTTTCTTCTCTTAGGGTATTTGTCTTTCTTCGACCAGCTCCACTCAGGATTATACCTTTTAGGTCCGTCCATGTTGTTGCAAATGGCAAGATTTCATTCTTTATGGTTGAGTAAAATCCCGTTGGGTATCTATATACCATAGCTTCCTTATCCATTTATCTATCAGTGGACACTTAGGATGCTTCCATAATTTGGCTATTATAAATAATGTTGCAATAAACATAGGAGTGTACATATCTTTTTGAATTGTGTTTTTGTGTTCTTTGGGTAAATACGAAGTAGTGGAATTACTGGATTTTATGGTAATTCTATTCTTTTTTTAAAATTTTTTTAATGTTTATTTATTTTTGAGACAGAGAGAGACAGAGCATGAACGGGGGAGGGTCAGAGAGAGAGGGAGACGCAGAAGCAGGCTCCAGGCTCTGAGCTGTCAGCACAGAGCCCGACGCAGGGCTCAAACTCACCGACCGTGAGATCATGACCTGAGCCGAAGTCGGATGCTTAACCGACTGAGCCACCCAGGCGCCCCTATGGTAATTCTATTCTTAATTTTTTAAGGGACCTCCATACTGTTTTCCACAGTGGCTGCACCAATTTGCATTCCCACCAATAGTACACAAGGGTTCCTTTTTCTCCACATCCTTGTCAACACTGGTTGTTTTTTTGTTTTTGAGTTTAGCCATTCTGACAGGTGGGATCTCGTTATGGTTTAGATTTGCATTACCCTGATGATTAGTGATGTGAGCATTTTTTCATGTGTGTGTTGGTCATCTATATGTCTTCTTTGGTGAAATGTGTATTTATGTCTTCTACCCATTTTTAAATTGGATTATTTGGGGTTTTTTGCACGTGTTGTGTAAGATTTTTATATATTTTGAATATTAACCCTTTATTGGGTATGTCATTTGCAAATATTTTTCCACCATTCAGTAGGTTGTCATTAGTTTTGTTGATTATTTTTTTTGCTATGCAGAAGTGTTCTATTTTGATGTAGTCCCAATTGTTTAATTTTGCTTGCCTCAGGAGATATATGTGAAAAATGTTGAGCAATGTCAGAGAAATTACTCCCAGTGTCCTCTTCTAGGAGTTTTATGGTTTCAGGTCTCAGATTTAGGGTTTTTTTTGTTTTTCAAATATTTGTTCAAGTTCTAGTTAGTTAACATACAGTGCAATATTGGGGTGCCTGGGTGGCTCAGTCAGTTAAGCCTCTGACTTCACCTCAGGTCATGGATCTCACTGTTCGTGAGTTTGAGCCCCCTATCAGCCTCTGTGCAGAAAGCTCAGAGCCTGGGGCCTACTTCGAATCCTGTGTCTCCCTACCTCTCTGTCCTTTCCCTGCTCATGTTCTGTCTCTCAAAAAATAAGCGCTTAAAAATTTTTAAAAATTAAAAAAAAACAGTGCAATATTGGTTTCAGGAGTAGAATTCAGGGATTCATCACTTATATACAATACCCAGTGTTCATCATAACAAGTGCCCTTTTTAATACCAATCACCCACCAAGCCCATCCCCCACCCACTTCCCTCCATCAACCCTCAGTTTGTTCTCTATCTTTAAGAGTCTCTTATGATTTGTTTCTCTTTTATTTCTCCTCCCATATGTTCATCTGTTAAATTCCACATGTGAGTGAAATCATATGGTGTTTATCTTTCTCTGACTTATTTTGCTTAGCATAATAAACTAACTCCAACCAAATTGTTGCAAATGGCAAGATTGAATTCTTTTTGATGACTGATATTCCAGCATGTACACACACACACACACACACACACCTGCCTCACATCTTCTTTATCCATTTACCACTTAATGGATATTTGGACTCTCTCCATAGTTTGGCTATTGTTGGTAATGCTGCTATAAACATTGGGGTGCATGCACTCCTTCTAATCAGATTTAGGTCTTTAGTCCTTTTTGTGTTCTTTGTGAATGGTGTGAGAGAGTGGTCCACTTTTATCCTTCTGCATGTTGCTGTCCAGCTTTCCCAACACTATTTGTTGCCTTTTTCCCAAAGTATATTCTTTCCTCCTTTGTCAAAGATGAATTGATCTTATAATCACGGGTTTATTTCTGGACTCTGTTCTGTTCTATTGATCTGTGTGTCTATTTTTGTGCCGGTATCCTATGGTTTTAATTATTACAGATTTGTAGTATATCTTGATACCTGATTGTGTGCTCTCCAGTTTTGTTTTTTGAGATTGTTTTGGCTATTTGGAGTCTTTTGTGTTTCCATACAAATTTTAGAATTGTTCTAGTTCTGTGAAAAATATTTTCAGTATTTTGATGGGGATTGCATTAAATCTGTGGATTACTTTTGATAGTATAGATATTTTAACAATACCTTTTCCTCTAATCCATGAGCATGCAATATATTTACATTTCTTTGTGGGTCTGCATGGCTCCTGACCACATGCCTGCCCTTCCTACCCTCTCTGATGTGACCTCTTCTTTAGATTTAGCTGTGGGGAGGCCATTCTGCCAGTCTTCAGATTATTTTCTTGATTGTTTACACTGATGTGGGTGCTATCCAGCTGTATACATGGGTTGAGATGAGTCTAGGACCCTCTACTCCACTATAATCCCTTGAAGTCTCCAGATTGCTTCTCTATTATTTTTCCCTTTTCCATCTTTTCAAAACTGCTTTATACACCACATTCTATTACTATAGCTTTTTTCAGTTCTCTTCTCTAATCCTTTAACTCCTGTCATGTTGTTTAAATTGTTCTTGTAACTAGCATATAAAAATATTGTATAAATATAAAATATAGACTGAAAAACAATGTCATATATTTGCATTTTTATAATTATTGGTATATTATAATTTATGTTTCTGCATTTGTGGTATTTCACTTTGTCTCTGTGTTAATGCATTCTTGTCTTTAGTTAACCATTATTATTTTTTATCTCTTATTGTTTGGAAGTTCTAGTTTATACCTCATATGTTACCCTCCAGTTTTCCACAAACATATATATCTTTTTCCCAAGAGAAGCCAAAATTTGTGTTTTTATTTTTTGAAAAACATAACATTAGCATGCTTCAACTGCCCTCCAATTTTTCCCATTCCTATTTTCTAATTAATTGTTACTTAAAATCTTCTAATTTTAAAATTTTGAAATAGTTGATGTAACAGAATATATGTAAATTATAGGTACATAAAAATAAAATGCCCATCAATAAACTCTACAACCAGCTTGCGAAACACAGAACTATGGGTATTCTATGGGCCTTTACATATCATTTTCCTCTTGTATTCTTCTGAATTTATATTCATAATAATTTGCTTTAATTTAGACTCATTACATGTCTATGTACTGATCATCATGACATATTTATATACATTTTATAGGTAAAAAAAATAAAGCTTACTGGAAAAGGTCTCTTGGAAAACATTGGTTCAGTAAGTTATGTAGATATTCCAAATGATTCTCAAGGGTTATTTTACATTCATACAATTATTAAAGACCCACAAGGCCTTCTGTTTATCTGAGATAAGCAGATATCAATAAATATCTATATCTATTGCTATTTACCATATTAAAAATTAAAACTCGGATAAGTATCAATATATATCTATTGATATTTACCACATTAAAAATTAAAACAGAACTTTAAATTTATTATTTTTACATTATTTAAATTAATAATAGTAACCTGATTATATGTTAGTATCAATAACTGATTCTTAAAAATAAGATCAACCTATATTTTCCTCCAAATTTACTCACAGTTTTATACTATTTGCAAATCTCACTAATGTCTGGCCAAAAAGAAGACAGCTGAATTCTCATATCTGCTTTTTTATTCAGGCTGCAATGCACATTTGGTTTGGTAAGTATATGGAAAAAATCCAAGGTTAGAAAAGGGAACATATTTTCAAAGTTCTTCCAGGTAGTTGTGGAGATTTTTATTTCATGATACAGGATATCCTAGAAGGGATATTTTCTTAAAAATTAGTTGCCAAGTAGAATCTATACCCATGTCAGTTGAATTTTATACTCTTGTGGCTTATTTGTTTGTTGGTTTATTTATTTTTGATACTCTTGTATCTTAAAATTTATTGGTTTACCTTGCATTTTTAAATAGACCTTTTACAAAAATATACATGGTTTTGTAATACCACACACTGGTCTCATAGAAAATATTGGTTCACTAAATTATGCCTATCTTCCAAATGGTAACATATTTGATTATATAATATCAAAATAGTAGGTTCATTAATTTTACTTACCAGTTTCATTTTATTGTTTTTAATTTTTTTTAACGTTTATTTATTTTTGAGACAGAGAGAGACAGAGCATGAACAGGGGAGGGGCAGAGAGAGAGGGAGACACAGAATCTGAAACAGGCTCCAGGCTCTGAGCTGTCAGCACAGAGCCCGACGCGGGGCTCGAACCCACAGACTGTGAGATCATGACCTGAGCCGAAGTCGGATGCTTAACCGACCAAGCCACCCAGGCGCCCCTACCAGTTTCATTTTAAAAGTCTTCTAGAATTGGGAAGTTCATGATAGAGGATACAAGGTTGCCAGAATTCTTATTTTTGTGTGAATGCTTAAGTTTTGTTATTGGCCACAAATATTGTCAGTAGTACTCCTTGAAATGAAAATTTCATTTTCTTAATTGTCAAGAAAATGTATGCCAGGTATTCAAACCTGAATAACGATGGCTTATCTGTTAAGCATTCTTTCAGGCAAAATCAGTGTTTTCTAAAAATGTGGCTATCTCAGCTCATAACTCCAGCCGGCTGTGTAAGTGCTTTAACTCAAGAAAACCATTGTATATTGGCAGCAGAGAGCTGTTTTATGTGTATGTGCACTTCACATTTCCTTAGAAATGTTAATTCAAGGGTCAATATTTAGTGAAATTAATTTTGACAGCTTCAAGTTTATTCTAAAACTTTATGAGTATGTGGCAGCAAGTGATACTGTACTTGTTCAATCTGGTGTCACTACCTTGATTCATGCCAAAGCAACAGTTCTTTTACTCAATATTGTTTTTGTACACATCAGAACACATGCAAGCACAGTAGAGAAAAAAGCCAAATAAAATCTTAACGGTATTATGGAAATAGTTTTGACCTCTTGAATCTACTGAAAGTCTTGAGAATGCCGATAGCTGTGTGTTTCATGCTTTGGGAGTCACTGCTAAAGATAAGCCTTCTTTATTTTCTGATTGCATCCCTTGGTGTTTTTTCTAGTGTATCATTTCATTTTTTTTTCCCATTGAACATCTTCACATTTTCTCTTTACTGTTGAGTCCTTCTGCCTCAGCCTACAAAGTTGAATCTCTACTGTCCTCAAATATCTTGTTTACTGAAATATGATTGATATTGATCTTAAAACAGAGAAAATTGTTTCATAGAATATTTATACGTATAAGGAAGTCTGTGGTAGAAGTTTGAACCAGGGGGATGATGGCACGATATTTAGATAGAGCCAATACCATCAAAAGAAACTCTTTCACTAAAAGGTAATTGTAGGTGTGCTTTCTAGCTTCTTGCTTACTGATAGCTGTGGTACAATGTATACAATAGCCATGCAGTGCCAACCTGGCACATCCTAAACCTAATTGTTTATATATGGGGATTAGCTTTATTTCAACAAGTGCTTGCCTGCCTCTCTCATGGCATGGACTACGGATCTCACTTTCTCACACAGAATCTTGACTCCAAGGTAGGTTTTGTGAACAACTCCAGAGACATTTTAATTTCAAAACTCATTAAGTGACTGTGCAGTCTGTCACATGTGACGTATTGTAATAATACCATCCACCTAAGAGAAGCAGAAATTTCACCCAAATTATACAGCATTAAATTTTGTAGAATGAAAAGCACATCATTAAAGATAAATTATCTTACATTTCTTAACCACACACTTAATTTAGATTAATTAAGAAATATAATGCATGCTCTGTATGTACTAATTGATTATTAAATATTATTACTGGGATTTAGTTAATAGTTAACTTAATTAGTTTCTAATTATTCATTTTTATTAATTTAATTTATTAAATTTCATTAATTGTTTTGAAATTGTATAGTTTCATATTAGTCTAACTTGTTCGATTTAGTGATATATGGGATTGTATGCTATTGAGGAAGTATTTTACTAAGCTTTTTAAAAATGTAAACTGTTAAATGGTGCTACATATTTTAATGACATTAAGCCAGGTGTTTTATGGAAATTTCTTCAATATTTTTGAATGCTGTCCTTCGACTTAAATACAGTAATCATTTGAAAAAAATACTCTTTCCTGATGATGTGTTTAACTACATAAATGTCTCAGGTCATGTTTTCTTAGCTATTTTATAACCAACTCATCTGAAAGAGTGAAGTGTATAGGAAAATTGCCCTGAATTTCTTCCCTTACAAAGAAAAAGCAATGCTGCCAAGATAGGCTTTTGCTTTTAAGATTAGAATATCCAAATTACAGAGCATGTTAGCATGCTTTTATAGCTTAAGTGATATTTCCAGAAGGAAATGACGACTCCAAAGTTGAGCTCTTAATGCACCTCAGGCTTGCATTACCTCACACATTTGTGCATCAAAATAAAGGTGATCATCTTAGAACTCAAGCAAAAGAACAAAAACAAAACAGTATGAGTGGAGTCTTGAAGATTGGAGAGTCTTTTCTTAATAGATACTAGAGGAAAAGATTTTTAGGTATAGAGCAAATGAGCAAATGAGGAGGAAGAACAGATATCAGGGGAACAGAGGAGGCAGAGGTGGGCACCACAAACACAGCCTTATTCTCTATATAAGGAATCTCAAGTCTCTTGATCTCTCTTGCCAGCCTACATCTCTGTCTCACCCGCTGAACCCCATAATTGAGGCATCATGGCTTTCAACTACCTCAAAATTTGTCACATTTCAGTGGCCATACAAATTATCTAGCATCAAATTTGAAGCTTCGCTATTCCTTATCTGCAGATTCAGATTCGTTGTGTCTGTGATGGGACAGCAGAATCTGGTGACCAGCACTCAATGTAATGCTAATGCGGGTAAATGATCTGTGGACCACTTTGTGAGAAACACAGCCCAACTCAGCCTCCCTATGGAACCCATATTATACCTTCCAATCTCCAGCTAACAAGTCAGACTCACTGTTGTGATGTTTTGACAGTTCTGATCTAGGATTCCAGTTCTACCCAAGGACAACTTGTCCTCTTCATTTTGCCCAGGCTGTCAACTTATGTCCCCCATTACATCACTTGTTCCTTTCTTATTCACCCCTTGCTCACTCACTTCCTTATTCTTTGTCACTATCTTGATAGGTTTACAGGTACTCAAATTCCTTTTTACCACTTGGTTTCTAGTTGGTCAGATGTCTTATACCCTGTACTGTGTTGAATATTGTGACTCCAAAATATGTCTGTATTTTAACCCTCAATATTTGAAATGTGACCTTTTAGAAAAGGGAATTTTATTTTTAACAAATTGGAATTATAGTTTTAAATATTTATTTTTTCCAGCTTTACTGAGGTTTAGTTTTCAAATAAAAGTATAATATATTTAAAATTTACAACATGATTATTTGATTCCCACCATGGGGTTAATTAAAATACCCATTACTTCACATATTTAATTTTTTATAAGAATACTTAGTTCTACCCTCTTAGCAAATTTCAGTTATCTAAAACAGTATTATCAACTGTAATCACCATGTTAGACATTAGATCCTCACACCTTAATCATCTTATAACTCAGAGTTTGTACCCTTTTACCAACCTCTCCCTGATACTTACTTCTGAGATAAAAGTTTTTCCTCCCTGCAGATTGAAATCTTCCCATGTGTCTTGCTGATAATTGGGTTCCCATTGGTTTTCTGTTGACTTCTGCTAGAATTTGGCTCCAAGAAATTCATAGTCTGTGACATATATACCTTTCTGATAGACAATCTTTTTGTTTTGCCAGCTACCTTACAAAGTACTCACTGCTTTGACTATAACAATGTCCCTTCTCCACATTTTTCTATGTCACTGACACCACAGGGTACATTGGAACCTGACAGCAGTGATGTACAGCTGCAAGGGCTCAGCTAAGCTGTACTGTTGCCACTGAATGCTGTCAGCCTTCTGACATAGACAAAGAGCTCTATCAGGCTTGCTATCCTAGATAAAGCTCACAATCTCCCCATTGGTAAATTACTATTACTAAGGTTTGATCTTTTAGATACAAAGACTTCATGAAGAAATTAATCTTATAGCCTATTCGCATTCCAGTATCAATTGTTTGAAGCTGAGGAGCTAAAAACTCTTCCATAAATGAGTTTTGACTAAGAGCAAAAAAGATCAGAGGACTAAAAATGAGAGTGGTATACTAGCCCATGATAGGATAAAGATGATGGATCTATCTTTGACTTCCTCTTTCCTGTTTCTCTTTCAACTTTGTTACAGGTATTTGTAAACTCCCTACTAGCAAGACATATAAAAAACTATTTTAAAGGTGGTGTTTCATTTCTAATATGATTCATTTCTTAACGTAACCAACTCCATGTATTTAAGGTCCTATAATCAGGGTTAGTTTTTAAAAGCCTAATGTAAATCTGAGCTCCAAATGTCCTGGGCTTTGGATTTTAGGGTTCATTGATTATGTATATGTAATAAAAATTCAGGAAAGTCCACTATACTGTAGTAATATATGTATTTTTTTTGCCTCAAATTCTGGTAAAGGTTGAAGCAGTAGGCAAAGATACAATGCTAGTTCTCACACTTCAAGGAACCTAACTTACACCACTTTGAGAATGGGTCAACCAGAGACCTGCTTAAGCAATGCTGTGAATTCAGTATGCAAACTTCTTTCCAGGCAGAATAGAATGAGTTAGACAATGTTTTTATAAGGCAACAGAATTGCATGTAATTTTATTTAGCCATTTTTCTTTAAAGGAAAAATATTCTTAGTTTTCTTATAAGCATTTTGCCACTAATGCATATTTTATATACATAATTCTAGTCTCTTTATTTCCCAAACAACTTTGGTGTTTTCTCCAACTACATTTTCAAATGGTGTGTTTCGTTTAGATTCAAAGCAACTCCAGATTCTGAACATCGAAGGTTCAGGCAGCACAATGGCAGATAAGATTTAATACGAGTAAAATCTTTTCGGAATGCAGATCTCAAGTTCTTACGCAGGATTATTTTCTCTGAAGCAGCAAGATATTCTGAGAACAGAGATTTTTCTTTTTTTTTTTTTTTTTTTCAACGTTTATTTATTTATTTTTGGGACAGAGAGAGACAGAGCATGAACGGGGGAGGGACAGAGAGAGAGGGAGACACAGAATCGGAAACAGGCTCCAGGCTCCGAGCCATCAGCCCAGAGCCTGACGCGGGGCTCGAACTCACAGACCGCGAGATCGTGACCTGGCTGAAGTCGGACGCTTAACCGACTGCGCCACCCAGGCGCCCCGAGATTTTTCTTTTTTAAACAGCTTAAGGATATGTATAATTCAGTGGGCTCCAATTAAGTTAGTATTAAATACATTAATTTATGAGAATTTCTTAATCATAGTAAGCCCAAGCCTGGGTTAGATTTTACAGGAAAAAAAAAAGTTCACTTGATGGGAAAATGTGGCCTACCCAATGGAAGAGTTTTTAACGATGCAAGCTAGAATATATGACAAGGTCTGAATGAGTGCTCCAAGTGAGAAGTGCTATAGAGTTCAGAAGGGAACACAGAGTGTAGATCGGAGGAGGCAACCATGAAATTTGGCAGGAGGTAACACTGATCTGGGCCTTCGACCTGGGCCTGAATAAGTTCATTGTTGTTTTTATTGTTTTTAGTAGATTTCATTTTTTTTAAGAGAAGTTATATGTTTACAGTAAATTAAGCATAAAGTACAGAGTTCCTCTATACCCTCCATCCTTACACAGGCATAGCCTCCCCCACTATCAACTTTCCCCACCAGAGCAGTATATTTGTCACAATTAATGAATCCACACCAATATATCATGATCACCCAAAGTCCATAGTTTACACTGGTGTTATACATTCTATGACATGTATCCACCATTGCAGTATCAGAATAGTTTTACTGCCCTAAAACTCGTCTGCTCCTTAGTTCCTCCCTCCTCCCAACTTCTGGCAAACACTTAACTTTTTACGGTCTCCATGGTTTTGCCTTTTCCAGAATGTCATATAGTTGGAATCCTACAGTATGTAAAGCCTTTTTAAGATTGGCTTCTTTCACTTAGTAATATTTGCTTAAGTTTCCTCCATGCCCTTTCATAGCTTGACAGTTGATTTCTTCTTGGCACTAAATAATATTCCATTGTCTGGATGTGCCACAGTTTATTTGTCCATTCACCTACTGAAAGATATTTTGGGTGCTTCTACTTTTCACAATTATGAATAAGGCTGCTATAAACACCCATGTGCAGGTTTTTGTGTGAGCATTGGATAGGGTTTGTATGACCCATGAAAATAAGATGCAGAGAAAATATGTTAATAAATTGAGTAACTTATTTCAAGATGATGACAATCATCTGTTTTTAATATGGAGATAGAGGAATATATGGCAAATAAAAGCATGTAAATATCAAGTTTGATGTACACTCAACTGGCTATTTTTCAAATCTGTGTAAAATATTTAATTTAGGATTGAGGCTGAGTGCAGCATTAGGGAAAGGCAAGGAAGAAGAATTAATGGTGTCAGTGCTGGTCTTTGCTTTGTCATTTTGGCTTGTCACCGTATTCTGGACTTTGTCAAATACAAGCTTTGCAGTTAACTAGATGTTTCCTTTTTTAAGCCAATGAATGAAGATCTGTTTTCAGTATGTCGGTCAGAGTGCTCAACCTTCCCCTTCACCCAAAAAGGCTTATCAAAATCTTATAACTACAAACTGAACATAACTTTTGGGAGATACAAATTTTTTTATTGTGTCTATTTCCAATGATATTTTAGATTCCTTCCCACAGTTATACCCCAGGCAGCTGTTCTACTCCTTAAAATAGCTCTGTGTTTATGGAAGCTTAAAAAGGCAGAGGTGAAATGATTTATCTTTATAATTTTTTAATTTGATGTTTGATTTTTCCAGATCTGGCAACATAGCTAAGAGAACGTGGAACCGAACAGGGTCTAAATTACCTGACGATATTAATGACTTTGGCCACTACATAGCATATGCCTAAGAGGGCAGATATTCTGGATCTTTTTACTGGGTCTTAAGTCCTTTTTCC
The DNA here is from genome assembly GCF_028018385.1 of Neofelis nebulosa. Taxonomy (NCBI): domain Eukaryota; kingdom Metazoa; phylum Chordata; class Mammalia; order Carnivora; family Felidae; genus Neofelis; species Neofelis nebulosa. Next base: position 31,087,247 of record NC_080792.1, read on the forward strand.
TTCTTTCCCTTTATTCACATTTAAATAATTGGAAAAAAAACTAAGTTTGTTTTGCCAAATAGGCTTTACACCATCTAGGAAATAGTATTAAAAAGAACAATTCTCACTGTTAGGTACATTTTTCTATGCTTTTTTGCTAGTGGTAACTTTGAAAATTTCTGCTTGCAAGTTGCTTAAAATATGATAATGAGTAGTAAAAAGTAACTGTGCTTACTTCCTGAAGAAATAAACAATTGGAAGGGAATATAATGATAAACTACCATAAAACTCATGTTTTATAAATTGAAACCACTCAAGTCAAATGATTTTCTTACGGTCATCTTACTGGTAGCCAGAAATGGTGCCACAATCACCCAGCTTCTCATATGATAATATAATGTCTAATATCTAATACTGTACTGCCTAAACATGTCAATATATTTAATGATAATTAAATCACTCAAAAGGATCTGATCATTTGGAGGAAAGGAGAGGAGCACTCATTTCTTAAGATGTATGTCCTTAGAACAAAACAGAAGGAGTTCATAGACCAAGGGCAAATCTGGTTAAGTGAGTGGTGATTCTTATTCCTACTTGAGAGTATTCAAAGTACAAGGGTATAAATATCAATACAACCTAATGTTCTTTCTGCATTTCTCTGTCTCTTTGTTGTCAACACACATGCCTGCTTATGTTACATGAGATACAGTGTGTGTGTTTATCTTCTGTAATTATATGTATAAATGTTTGATAGCAGTATACATTTTTAAAAGGAAGCTTGTCAATAATGTGTCCATCACAAAATGACTTTTCTCCTTCTCTTTGAGGCATACTTGCCATTCATCTTCCCATACTAAAGCAGAGAACTGACTGACTCACCACTTGGGACATTGTAAAAAACAACACCTTTCTTCTAGTAACAACTTAGGAATTAACATGTTGAAGACATAAGTCTCCCACTATGCAGGGATATTAAGAAATTAGATACTCATGGTGTTATGCAGTCAAGGGTGAGTCTACTTATTTCCTTGCAAGAAAGCAATGCAACTAGCCACATACAGTTATAATGATAAAAACAATATAATCCATCTAAGGTGAAGTGAAATTGAATATTTTAGCATGTGGTAAAACACAAGGAATCCTAGTTATAGAGAGGCTATTTACATTAATTTACATACTATAACTACTCCTGGGAAAATACAATGATTAATGTTGGGTCAGCAGAACCCCTTCATATATCAGTACACCTGAGGGAAGCTAAATACCTAGAAGTTTTATAAAGGGTATATAATATGCAATTGATTAAATTACTGTCCATTATATTAAAATGCAATCTAATTGTGATATCTTTTTAAATTAACTTATTTTTTAGAGCGGCTTTAGTTTTATAGCAAAACTGAGAGGCAAGTACAAAGAGTTCCCATATACCCTCTCTTCTCAATACGTACAACCTTCCCTACTACCAACATTCTACATTATAGTGGTATATTTGTTAAAATGGATGAACTTATATTGATACATCGTTTTTACTCAAGGTCGATTGTTCACGTTAGTATTCATTCTTGGTATTATACATTCTGTGGATTTTGACAAATGTATAATGACATATATTTACCATTGTCATATCATACAGAATAGCTTCACTGCCTCAAAAATTCTTTGTGCTTTACCTATTTACTGTCCCCAGTCCTCACAATGTCTAGCAACCATTTACCTTTTTACTGTCACCATAGTTTATGCCTTTTCTAAAATGTCATGTAGTGGAGCCATACAGTTATGTTGCTTTTTCAGATTGTCTTCACTCCCTTTGTAATATGCATTTGTTTCCTCCACTTTTTTTAATGTCTTGGTAATACATTTCTTTTTAGTGTTGAAAAATATTCCATTCTTTGGATGTATCACAGTTTATTTATCCATTCACCTCCTAAAAGACATCTTGGTTGTTTCCAAATGTTGAAAATTATTAGTAGAGTGCTATAAATATCCATGTGCAGGCTTTTGTGTGAACATCTATTTTCAGCTCCTTTGGGTAAATATCAAGGAGCGTGATTGCTAGTTGATACGTTAAGATTCTATTGAATTTTTAAGAAACTGCCAAATTGTCTTCTAAAGTGGCTACACCATTTTGCAGTCCCATCAACAAGGGTGAGAGTTTCTATTGCTCCACTTCCTCACCAGCATTTGGTGCTGCCACTATTGTAGAGTTAGCCCATTGTGATAGGTATGTAGTGACATCTCATTGTTTTAATTTGCATTTTTCTAGTAACATGATGTTGAACATCTTGTCACATGCTTATATGCCTTTGTATATCCTCTTTTTGTGAGATATCTGATTAGATCTTGGGCCACTTTTTAATTGAATTTTTAGTTTTTTTGTCTGGTTTTAAGAGTTCTTTGTATATTTTAGGTAACAGTCTTTTATCAGACAGGTCTTTTGAAAAAATTTTTTTTTCCAGTCTGTGGCTTGTATTTCCATTCTATCGGCATGGCCTTTCACAGAGCAGACATTTTTAATTTTAATGAACTCCAGCTTACCAGTTAATTTTTTCATGGATCGTGAGAAAAATTTTATCTAAAAAATCATCGCCATACCCAAGGTCATCTCGGTTTTCTCCTATGTTCTTTTCTAGGAGTTTTATAGTTTCACCTCTTACAAGCCTATCACCAGTTTTGAGTTAAATTTTGTGGAGGTCGAAGAGTCTGTGTGTAGATTTATTTTTTTCCATGTGAAAATACAGTTGTTACTGTAACATGTGTTGAAGATTTTTTGCTCCATTGTATTGCCTTTGTTCTTTTGGCAAAGATAAGTTGACTGTATTTATGGGGTTATATTTTGGGACTCTGTCTCCTGTTCTGTTGATCTATTTGTCTATTCTTTCACCAATACTGCATTGCTTTAATTACTGCAGCTTTATAGTAAATCTTGATGTCAAGTAATGTTAGTTCTCTGATTTTGTTCTTGTCCTTAAATATTGTGTTGGCTGTTCTGGGTCGTTTGCTCTCCGCATAAACTTTAGAATCTGTCGATATCTACAAAATAATTTACTGGGATTTTGATTGGCACTGTACTAACTCTATAGGTCAAGTTTGGAAAACTGCTATCTTGACAATACTGTCTTTCTATGCATAAACATAGTGTATCTTTCCATGTATTTAGTTATATGATCTTTCATCGAGTTTTACCATTTTTATTATATGAGTCTTGTATATATTATATTTATGTCTAAATATTTCAGTTTGGGGGTGTTAATGTAAATGGTATTGCATTTTTAAAACTATAACTGACATACAATAGTAATTTCATATGTATGAGGCAGGGGTTAGATATCCTTATTCATTACAAAATGATCACTATGATAATTTCAAATTCTACTTGTTCATTGCTGGTATATAGGAAAGCAAGTGATTTTTGTACATTAATCTTGTATTGCATGACTTCACTACTGCAGCTTTAGTTCTAACATTTTTGTTACTGTTGTAGTTGCTTCATTCAGATTTTCTGCATAGGTGGGGTCATGTGACCTATGAACAAAGTTTTACTTCTTCCCAACCTGTATACCTTTTTTCCTCCCTTCCCCCGCTCTTTTTCAAATAAGCCAGGGCTACTAGTACAATGTTGAAAATAAGTGGTGACAGGAGATACCTTTGCCTTGTTCTGATCTTAGCTTCAACTTTCTCACAATTATGTATGATGTTAGTTGTAGATTTTTTTTTTGTAGATTAAAAAAAAATCAAACTGAGGAGGTTCCTCTCTATTCCTTGTGGGCGGAGAGCTTTTATCAATAATGAGTGTTGTATCTCATCAAATGATTTTTTCCATATCTGTTGATAGGATCACATATTTTCCCTTTTTAGTCTTTTGATATAATTAATTGCATGAATTTGTTTTAGAATGCTGAACCAGTCTTGAACCCTGCGCTAATTTCCACTTGGTCATGGTGTATAATTCTCTTTACACATGGTTAGATTTGATTTGCTAATATTTTGCTGAGGATTTTTGCACCTCTGCTCATGGAAGATACTGGTCTAGAGTTTTCAGACCGGTTTTGGTATTAGGGTAATGCTGGTGTCATAGAAAAGGTCTAGGAAGGATTTCCCCTACTTCTGGAAGAGAGCATAGAGAATTGGTATAATTTGGCAAAGTTCTGCAGTGAACCCATCTGAGACTGATGCTTTCTGGTTATCACTTATTGAAATATTATTACTTTAATAAATATAAGCCTATTCAGATTGATTATTTGTGTGAATTTAGGCAGATTGTGTTTATCCAAGAAGTTGATTGATTTTATCTACGTGGAAATTTATGGGAACAGAGTTCATAATATTCCTTTATTTTTCTTTTAATATTCATGGAATCTGTAGTGATCTCTTTTGCTATTAGTGATATGTGTTCTCTTTTTTCTTAGTTATTCTGGCTAGCAATCAATTTTATTGATCTTTTCAAAGAGCAAGCTATTTGTTTTGTTGACTTTTCTCTTGATTTCCTATTTTCAACTTCATTGATTTCTACTCTAATTTTTATTTTTCTTCTGCTTACTTCCATTTAATTTGCTCTTCTTTTCCTAGTTGCATAACATAGAAGTTCAGATGATTGATTTTAGATGTTCTTTTCTAATAGATGCATTCGATACTATAAATTTCCCTCTAAGTCCTGCTTTTGCTGCAGCCCATAAATTTTGATTGGTTGTGATTTCATTTTCATATTATATATATATTTTTTTTCTTTGAGATTTTTCTCTTTGTCCAATATGTTACTGTTATTTAAACGTGTGTTCAGGGGTGCCTGCATGGCTCAGTGGGTTAAGCGACTGACTTCAGCTCAGGTCTTCAGCTCAGGTCTTGATCTCGGGGTTGGTGAGTTCAAGCCCTCCATTGGGCTCTGTGCTGATGGCTCAGAGCCTGGAGACTGCTTCAGATTCTGTGTCTCCCTCTCTCTCTGCTCCTCTGCTGCTTATGCTCTGTCTTGCTCTCTCAAGACAAATAAACATGAAAAAAAAAATCTTTAAAAAATAAAAAAATAAAAGTGTGTTTAATCTCCGAGTATTTGGGGATTTTCCAGCTATCTTTTTGTAATTAATTTCTAGTTTAATTCCATTGTGGTCTGAGAACAGGCATTGTATTATTTTTATTCTTTTAAACTACATATGTGTTTTATGGTTCTGGATGTGGTCTTTGTTGGTGAATGTTCCATGTAAGCTTAAGAAGAATGCATATTCAATTGTTGTTGCCTATAGATGCCAATTATGTCCAGTTAATGATGGTGTTGTTGAATTCTTTTTTTATTTTTTAAAAAATATTTATTTATTTTTGAGAGAGAGTGAGAGAGAGACAGTGTGAGCAGGGGAGGGTCAGAGAGAGAGGGAGAGCAGAATCTGAAGCAGGCTCCAGGCTCTGGGCTGTCAGCATAGAGCCTGACATGGGGCTCAAACTTCTGAACAGAGAGATCATGACCTGAGCCCAAGTTGGACACTTAACCAGCTGAGCCACCCAGGCTCCCCTCATGCTCTTGAACTCTGTGATGACCTTACTGATTTTCTGCTTGTTACATCTATCCATTTTTGTTAGGATGTTAAAATCTCTAATTATATTCGTGGATTCACCTACTTCTTGCAGTTCTACCAGTTTTCTATCAGTTATGTCTCAGAACGCATGTCAACAGCAAAATTAATACATGTTTAAGACCAATTATAGATGTAGTGGTAGACATTCATGTATACACTGGTATAGAGAGGATGCATAAATGATTAAATTATAAATCCTTCACATTTATTAATAGCTAAGGCACTGAGTAGGATATTAAATAAAGGAAATTTTCCTGTTTATTTTTTTTCAATATATGAAGTTTATTGTCAAATTGGTTTCCATACAACACCCAGTTCTCATCCCAAAAGGTGCCCTCCTCAATACCCATCACCCACCCTCCCCTCCCTCCCACCCCCCATCAACTCTCAGTTTGTTCTCAGTTTTTAAGAGTCTCTTATGCTTTGGCTCTCTCTCACTCTAACCTCCTTTTTTGTTTTTCTTTCCCCTCCCCCATGGGTTTCTGTTAAGTTTCTCAGGATCCACATAAGAGTGAAACCATATGGTATCTGTCTTTCTCTGTATGGCTTATTTCACTTAGCATAACACTCTCCAGTTCCATCCATGTTGCTACAAAGGGACATATTTCATTCTTTCTCATTGCCATGTAGTACTACATTGTGTATATAAACCACAATTTCTTTATCCATTCATCAGTTGATGGACATTTAGGCTCTTTCCATAATTTGGCTATTGTTGAGAGTGCTGCTATAAACATTGGGGTACAAGTGCCCCTATGCATCAGTACTCCTGTATCCCTTGGGTAAATTCCCAGCAGTGATACTGCTGGGTCATAGGGTAGGTCTATTTTTAATTTTCTGAGGAACCTCCACACTGTTTTCCAGAGTGGCTGCACCAATTTGCATTCCCACCAACAGTGCAAGAGGGTTCCCATTTCTCCACATCCTCTCCAGCATCTATAGTCTCCTGAATTGTTCATTCTGGCCACTCTGACTGGCGTGAAGTGATATCTGAGTGTGGTTTTGATTTGTATTTCCCTGATGAGGAGCGACGTTGAGCATCTTTTCATGTGCCTGTTGGCCATCTGGATGTCTTCTTTAGAGAAGTGTCTATTCATGTTTTCTGCCCATTTCTTCACTGGGTTATCTGTTTTTCGGGTGTGGAGTTTGGTGAGCTCTTTATAGATTTTGGATACTAGTCCTTTGTCCTATATGTCATTTGCAAATATCTTTTCCCATTCCGTTGGTTGCCTTTTAGTTTTGTTGGTTGTTTCCTTTGCTGTGCAGAAGCTTTTTATCTTCATAAGGTCCCAGTAATTCATTTTTGCTTTTAATTCCCTTGCCTTTGGGGATGTGTCAAGTAAGAAATTGCTACAGCTGAGGTCAGAGAGGTCTTTTCCTGCTTTCTCCTCTAGGGGTTTGATGATTTCCTGTCTCACATTCAGGTCCTTTATCCATTTTGAGTTTATTTTTGTGAATTGTGTAAGAAAGTGGTCTAGTTTCAATCTTCTGCATGTTGCTGTCCAGTTCTCCCAGCACCATTTGTTAAAGAGACTGCTTTTTTCCATTGGATATTCTTTCCTACTTTGTCAAAGATGAGTTGGCCATATGTTTGTGGGTCTAGTTCTGGGGTTTCTATTCTATTCCATTGGTCTATGTGTCTGTTTTTGTGCCAATACCATGCTGTCTTGATGATTACAGGTTTGTAGTAGAAGCCAAAGTCTGGGATTGTGATGCCTCCTGCTTTGGCCTACTTCTGCAAAATTACTTTGGCTATCTGGGGCCTTTTGTGGTTCCATATGAATTTTAGGATTGCTTGTTCTAGTTTCGAGAAGAATGCTGGTGCAATTTTGATTGGGATTGCATTGAATGTGTAGATAGCTTTGGGTAGTATTGACATTTTGACAATATTTATTCTTCCAATCCATGAGCACGGAATGTTTTTCCATTTCTTTATATCTTCTTCAATTTCCTTCATAAGCTTTCTATAGTTTTCAGCATACAGATCTTTTACATCTTTGGTTAGATTTATTCCTAGGTATTTTATGCTTCTTGGTGCAATTGTAAATGGGATCAGTTTATTTATTTGTCTTTCTGTTGCTTCATTATTAGTATATAAGAATGCAACTGATTCTGTACATTGATTTTGTATCCTGCGACTTTGCTGAATTCATGTATCAGTTCTAGCAGACTTTTGGTGGAGTCTGTCGGATTTTCATGTATAATATCATGTCATCTGCAAAAAGTGAAAGCTTGACTTCATCTTTGCCATTTTGATGCCTTTGATTTCCTTTTGTTGTCTGATTGCTGATGCTAGGACTTCCAACACTATGTTAAACAACAGCGGTGAGAGTGGGCATCCCTGTCGTGTTCCTGATCTCAGGGAAAAAGCTCTCAGTTTTTCCCCATTGAGGATGATGTTAACTGTGGGCTTTTCATAAATGGCCTTTATGATCTTTAAGTATGTTCCTTCTATCCTGAGTTTCTCGAGGGTTTTTGTTAAGAAAGTTTGCTGAGGGGCGCCTGGGTGGCGCAGTCGGTTAAGCGTCCGACTTCAGCCAGGTCACGATCTCACGGTCCGTGAGTTCGAGCCCCGCGTCAGGCTCTGGGCTGATGGCTCAGAGCCTGGAGCCTGTTTCCGATTCTGTGTCTCCCTCTCTCTCTGTCCCTCCCCCGTTCATGCTCTGTCTCTCTGTCCCAAAAATAAAATAATAAAACGTTGAAAAAAAAAAATTAAAAAAAAAAAAAAAAAAAGAAAGTTTGCTGAATTTTGTCAAAGGCCTTTTCTGTCTCGATTGACAGGATCATATGGTTTGTGAGTAATTGTTTTATGTATTTGGGGGCTCCTGTATTCGGCACATAGACATTTATAATTGTTAGCTCTTCCTGATGGATAGACCCTGTGATTATTATATAATGCCCTTCTTCATCTCTTGTTACAGCCTTGAATTTAAAGTCTAGTTTGTCTGATATAAGTATGGCTACTCCAGCTTTCTTTTGACTTCCAGTGGCATGATAAATAGTTCTCCATCCCCTCACTCTCAATCTGAAAGTGTCCTCAGATCTAAAATGAGTCTCTTGTAGACAGCAAATAGATGGGTCTTGTTTTTTTATCCATTCTGATACCCTATGTCTTTTGGTTGACACATTTAGTCCATTTACATTCAGTGTTATTATAGAAAGATAGGGGTTTAGAGTCATTGTGATGTCCATAGGTTTCATGCTTGTAGCGATGTCTCTGGTAGTTTGTCTCACAGGATCCCCCTTAGGATCTCTTGTAGGGCTGGTTTAGTGGTGACGAATTCCTTCAGTTTTTGTTTGTTTGGGAAGACCTTTATCTCTCCTTCTATTCTAAATGACAGACTTGCTGAATAAAGGATTCTCGGCTGCATAGTTTTCCTGTTCATCACATTGAAGATCTCCTGCCATTCCTTTCTGGCCTGCCAAGTTTCAGTAGAGAGATCAGTCATGAGTCTTATAGGTCTCCCTTTATATGTTAGAGCACGTTTATCTCTAGCTGGTTTCAGAATTTTCTCTTTATCCTTGTATTTTGCCAGTTTCACTATGATATGTCGTGCATAAGATCGATTCAAGTTACATCTGAAGGGAGTTCTCTGTGCCTCTTGGATTTCAATGCCTTTTTCCTTCCCCAGATCTGGGAAGTTCTCAGATATTATTTCTTCAAGTACACCTTCAGCACCTTTCCCTCTCTCTTCCTCCTCTGGAATACTAAGTATGTGTAGATTATTTCTCTTTAGTGCATCACTTCTCTAATTTTCCCCTCATACTCCTGGATTTTTTTTTATTTCTCTTTTTCTCAGCTTCTTCTTTTTCCATAATTTTATCTTCTAGTTCACCTATTCTCTCCTCTGCCTCTTCAATCTGAGCCGTAGTTGTCTCCATTTTATTTTGCAGTTCATTGATAGCATTTTTTAGCTCCTCCTGGCTGTTCCTTAGTCCCTTGTTCTCTGTAGCAAGAGATTCTCTGCTGTCCTTTATACTGTTTTCAAGCCCAGTGATTAATTTTATGACTATTATTCTAAATTCACTTTCTGTTATATTGTTTAAATCGCTTTGGTCAGTTCGTTAGCTGTTGTTATTTCCTGGACGTTTTTCTGAGGGGAATTCTTCCGTTTGGTCATTTTGGATAGTCCCCGGAGTGGTGCGGGACTGCAGGGCACTTCCCCTGTGCTGTCTTGAATAACTTGCGTTGGTGGGCGGGGCTGCAGTCAGACCTGATGTCTGCCCCCAGCCAATTGCTGGGGCCACAGTCAGACTGGTGTGTGCCTTCTCTTCCCCTCTCCTAGGGGTGGGATTCACTGTGGGGTGGCGTGGCCCGTCTGAGCTACTTGCACACTGCCAGGCTTGTGGTGCTGGGGATCTGGCGTATTAGCTGGGGTGGATCAGCAGTGTGCACAGGGGCAGGAGGGGCAGGATCAGCTCACTTTTCCTTCAGAGATCTGGTTAGGGAGGGGCCCTGCAGCAGCTGGAGGGAGTCAGACTTACCAGAGGGATGGATCCGCAGAAGCACAGCATTGGGTGTTTGCGTGGTGCAAGCAAGTTCCCTGGCAGGAACTGGTTCCCTTTGGGATTTTGGCTGGGGGATGGGCGAGGGAGATGGCACTGGCGAGTGCCTTTGTTCCCCGCCAAGCTGAGCTCTGTAGTCTGGGGCTCAACAACTCTCCCTCCCGTTGTCCTCCAGCCCTCCAGTTCTCTGAGCAGAGCTGTTAGCTTATAACCTTCCAGATGTGAAGTCCCTCTTGCTGTCAGAACACACTCCATCCGGCCCCTCTGCTTTTGCAAGCCAGACTCGGCGGTTCTGCTTGTCCGGCGGGCCGCCCCTCTGCCCTGCTCCCTCCCACCAGTCCGTGGAGCGCACACCTCCTCTCCGCCCTTCCTATCCCCTTCCATGGGCCTCTCATCTGCGCTTGGCTCTGGAGACTCTGTTCTGCTAGTCTTCTGGAGGTTTTCTTGGTTATTTAGGCAGGTGTAGGTGGAATCTAAGTGATCAGCAGGACGCGCGGTGAGCCCAGCGTCCTCCTATGCCGCCATCTTCCCAGGATCCTCAATTTCCTGTTTATTTTGATACACTTTGGACAAGGCAAATGGATCTGAAGGAGTATATAAAGGAAAAATATCATTTTCCTGCACTATTATAAAGTAGAACAGCCACTCTTCTGATCATGATAGTATGTCCAGATCTACAAATTAAGGACAGATGAAATAAAGTATCACAGAACCAGCTGTTCTTCATTTTGAAAGAAATTGCATCCATTAATTAGTTCATTATTAAAATCAAATATTACAACGTGAGATTGAGATCAGCAATCATCTTGGCAATTGTCTAAGAAGGGATTAACCTAAGGATTTATACCTTTCACCCCATTTTAATCCATGCATGTGGAGATGTGGTTTAATTCCTTTCCCAAAATTCATGCTTTGAGACTAAGTAAACCGCTACCATATAATATGATGAGGTATTTAGAAATATTGATCAGCCCCCAAATCTAACCCTTTCATCAGCTGGAAAATTACTGGGGAAACTAAGATTAGCATCGGGCCATTAGCTGCGGACTCCAGGTTTGAGGCTATGTTACAGAATATGAAAAGGAAGAGAAGAGAATCTTCAGCAAATTATAGAGAAAACATTAGCACCTATTACACAATACAAAGGAAAAACACATTAGTGCTTTACCACGTGATTCCTAGTCCTTTGCTTTCTATTTTCTCTGTTAACAGACAAGAAGTGAAATTGGAGTTTTTCAGTGACATGGCTGGCTCCTGATGATATCTTTGGAACTTATTTTATCATTCTGATATATTTAACAGTCCCTGGGTTATAGGGCCCAGAGCAGATAGATTATTTGTTTTCCCTCATTCTGTAGGATAAAATTCTGCCTGAAAAGAAAAACTCTTTTTCTGTCAAAGATTATAGACATTAAGAAGGATCCTGTTTCTGTGTTCAATTTGATAGCCTTTTAGTAAATAAGATCCTGATGCTGCCAATTCCTTTGTATCAAGGTGGTAGCAGGTCTGGCATTAAGTTATTTTTTAAAAGGTAGTAAACAATTAAACCTCTAAAAAAAAAATCACCCAGGAATCTACAGAATTATGCACTGTTATTTGCAAGATGTAGCGATGATGGTAGTTTCTTAGAGTTGTTCTATGATACACAATTATGAATCAATTATCACAAGGGTACAGAATCAGTTGGGGTTCTGAACTTTGAGCATATTTGATGCTTTTGATGCTGTTGATTCTGAACAGTTTTTCATAGTAAAAGTATAGCTTCTAATAGCCTTACATCAGTTGTTATGACCAGTACCATATAGCACGCTTTTGTTAGCTTATTGAACTGTGGAACCTGTCTTCATCTTAACTCCCAAGGAGAGAAAGAGGGGGAAAAAAAAAGTACAAGGCTTAAGAGCCACAGCTTACTGATTAACTTGGAGCAACCTTAATAGCAACAATACTAATAGAAGCAGTTACCATTGATTGTGCACACACTGAATGCCAAGCATTGCTATGGGTAAATATGAATATATAAATATAAATAATATAAATACAGTACACTATTAATACTTATAACCAAATCTGTAATATATTTGTTTTTCAGATGAGAAACCTAAAGCTTAGAGATAATTCAATACCTTTCCCAAGTTTTACAGATAATATTGGCATACTCGATTCTGATAAAGGTCAGGCTGACACCAAAGCCCATGTTCTTGTTAACTTGGCACTTTCTTTTATACCTGGCCTCTAGACTGTTCTTCCATTATCAATATGATTTCTAAAACTATAGTGTCTTCCCTTTGCTTGACTCAGTTGCACCTTTTTACTTCCCTGTCTCCTCCCCATCCTGGTAGTTTATATTTCTGGGTACTGGGGATGTCTTGCTATGATTGTCCACAAATGATGCTCTAATGACAAAAGGAGGGAGTTAAGTTACAGTGTACCCACCTGAGACTACATGGTGGGGGAGAGGTAGTTTTTTGAGAGTACCCTTGGGCAAGATAGATTGCTTCAAAAACTAAGATGCCCCAGTAAGTGGAGATTCTTAAAAAATGGATTTGAGAAAAGGAAGGACATCCAACCCACAACAGATAGATGAGGAGTGAGTACATTTAGATGTACTGAATGGTTTGAAACTAGACTACATGATTCTAGGCACTATATCTTTTTTAACATGCAACTTGGCTCTGTCCAGTAAGGACAGACTATTCAATTTCTCTACACTGAATTGCCTATTCCATGTTTGAGCCCCTGGAGCATGTCGCCAGTACCCTCACCTTTCCATGACATTATGTGTCAGCCACCTTTGAACCTTTCTGAACTTGGCCATCTGTTTCCCTGGATCTCTGGAGGCTATACTTGACCAGCTTCTTACATCAGAAACTAAACCTGAACACTGAAAGTTCCTGTTTCATACCGCTTGTCAAATTTAAGGAGAGGTTACCCTGGAATCAAATATGTACGTCATCCTATATAAAATTCTGGCTAAGATTTCTTTTTCTATATAGAAGGTATATTTTTCTTAAAAGAAAACCCCTCTTTTCTCTTTTCATATTTGTGTAAGATTTATTGATTGCTTATATTTTATATATTTTATCTCCATAGTAACTCCACTAACAAACCCTTAAGGTTCTGGGTGCTTTTATTTAGCCTATTGGGTATGATTAGTCTCAGTGTCATTACATCTCTTTTTTTCTCCAAAACCACATTTTAAAATGAATTAAATGGAACAAATAATTGTTCTTAAATAGATGTAAACAATTTTGAGTCACAAAATTATTTCATACATCATAAATTTATAGCACACCAACCCTGTCAACTTCTATTTTTCTTTGTATAAACAACACTGAAAGACCTAAAATCTGAACTCCAGTTTTTTAGGGGTGAATATATCACTGAGGTCTTGCAAAGAGAGAATATTAGACCTCTCTTGTGTGCTTTTCTAGATAAACTGTTTCTAATCCAAAGAAATTTGGGGCAGCCAGGCATCCCTACATTAGTTCAAAATTAGAAAACAGCCAATCTTACTACCGTGATTATTTGTAGTTTAATTTACACATTCCCCTCCTATTACTCTCTATATTGGTTCATTTCATTTGTTGTATTAATACTCTGCACCAGAAATTATGTTAGCATTCATTATGTGCTACAAAATAATCTGCTAATCTACTCATATACTGCGTTGATTCCATTAAAAAAAGAAAGGGCATTAAAACTTAAATGCCCAGTTACCTTCTCTTTTCTAATATTCACAACAATGTATGTAATTTCCCAAATGTTCCTGCAGACCTACTTGACCATGACAGAGTGTGAGAGGCTGGCATTGGAATATCTCTGTTCATAATAGAGACAAAATATCTAGGATATGGGTTCATAAAATCCAGACAGCTCAATTTATTAATAACTATCTTTTACTATTTTGATATCTAGCATGTCATCATTTTTGTAATAGAATCTATTTATACCCCACACTTTGTTATTAAACTCATTAAATTATTATGTTCACAATACAATTACTAAAATCTGTTTAAAATATTCATCCCTATGTTGCCTGATGGAGTTTTCATGATGCTTTTGATGGGAAGCAAATGCTGCAACTGACAGAAATGGTAATATATTTCAAAATTTGTACTTTTAAAATGTTTGCTTTAATCAGCAGCCTACCATGGAAAGCCATAGGCAGCAGTAAATCAAAGATGACCACTTTATCTTTTCCCAATTTCATTTGAAGAAAAAACTGAAAGTAATTCATTTTGAAGAAAAAAAACCCACTAATTTAATCACACATTCTTGTTGCTAATAAAACACTTTCTAAGGAGGAGGCAGTGTTACTTTTACACTTAGATCCTTTGTCATGTGAGAGAACTAATGTAATAAGTTCATTTCCATGTCTGGTCCCTTGCCTATTGGTGAAGTTTGTGAAATATAGGAGCATTGGAAGTATAAAGCTGTGTAACTGATTATTAGGAAATTATATATGCAAATAAGTTTTGAATCTTTCAAAAAAGTCTTGAATTTATTTCAAGGGACTTTGATTGTTGGTCTTTAATATCTCTATGGGAGTCTTTTAATATGAAGACTAATGGGATGTTATTGCTATCTCACCAGCCGCCTCCTGTGATAGTAAACTTTCTTGAAAATGTATTCCTGATGTTTTCTCTCTCTCTCCCTTTTCTCTAATTGTGGATTCCAATCCACTCTTCTCTAATTGGCAATAAAGTGCTCTCCCCATCTTGTTTCATTAGTGATTGGTGTTTTTTTTTTAAGTTTGTTTATTTTAAGAGAGTGAGAGAAACAGGGAGCATGGGGGAGGGGCAGAGAAAGAGGGAGAGAATCCCAAGCAGGCTCCGTATTGTCAGCACAGAGCCTAATGCTGGGCTAGACTCATGAACTATGAGACTCTGACCTAAGCTGAAATAAAGAGTTGGACACTTAACCGACTGAGCAACCCAAGAGCCCAGTGATTGGTGTTTTTATTACAGGGGTAATAGAGTTCAGTTTGTCACCTCTGAAATGGTTTTTACCTATAAAAGCAGCATCTAAAGTTTTTTAGTTATTTGTCTGTGTTTGCTTTGTTTCCACTTCAGTGCTCTTTTTAACTTGCTTCCTGCCACACCTCTTTTAACCAGTTGTTAACATCATTTAAGATGAAGTAGCAAATGAAGCAATTCAATTGAGAGTCACTCCAATGGAATGATCTAATGGCTATCAAGCCATTCACTTTGATAACATTTGTGAGAAGAGTTTCAATGGGACTCTGTAGTAGAAGTTCTGGCAATGGAGTAAAGAGTGAACTAGAGCCTGTTAGATGGCATTTTGTTCATCTGACAAATTAACTTGTGATCTATGGACTATAGTTACTGGATTGCTATTCAGGTAACATAAATATGCACCGACATGACTCTCCAGGCAGATTGAATGAGCATCTCTAGTAATGGCGGCGGGATTGGAGAATGAATATGGAGAATGAGGCACCCAGCATGTCTTGAATGACACAATCTAAGAGGTGTACATAACTTCAAGAGCCATGGTGAAAAAAATATGTGATAGAAATATATCAACTATGATGAAAGTTAGACTTTAAGTTCCTTTTGTTTATTTCAGGGTTCTATATGGAGATTTCCAAAGTGAACTTTTCTCAGATGACTAGTATTGCTTTTGGGTTCTCATAGTAGTAATCATAACTGTTAACATTTGGGAAGCAAAAGGTTGATTTCCTTTGAGAGTCTGTACCCTTTGTGCTTCGGAAATTCAACTGACAGTCCATGGGGAAAGAAGCCTCAGAAGATATATAAAGTTCAAGAGCTGTCAGCTCCCAGGAGGGTCTGCTTTAGATCCTGGGTTACCCTTGTCTTCTTAGAAAAGCCTTTGAGATTCACTGCTACGCTCCATCTTTAAACTGGCAGGAGTTTTAAGAACATATTTCTAAACTATTAAGTCTCAGGACATTAGAACTCTTAATGTTCTGACACTTATAATTTACATTCATTTTTATGATTAACAGTTTGGAAGACAATAAAATTATATGTAAAGATTCTTTTAAAGCTGAATGACCCTTAAATTCTATCATATACAGTATAGTAGAAAAGATACTCATCTGCCACTAATGAGCCACATCCTTTTAGAGATAATACTATTTAACCCTACTGGGATTCTGATCAGAAAATGAGGATATGACTCATGACCTCGAAGAACTCTTTTTTAGAAGTAAGTTTTACTAAAGAGTCATCTGAACAGAGGATCCACTGGGGAGTCAAACATCTGAGTATTTGGGATCCTCCAACATTTGAATAAAACTTTTCTCTCTTTATATGCTCAGAATCATAAAATGCTACTTCAAAGAATTATTTACATATTCACAATTCAAATATTTCTGAAAATAGCACTGGGGCTTCCCACTGAGAGAAAAGATTTGCTCTTCCTTGAAAATGCTGGACAAGGCAAAAGGAAATATGAGAAACCTCAAGCATTCACCTATAGTAACCATTTTGCCAAAGTGCTATTTGGAATCTGTCTCCTGCTGAGGCTCTAATGTCCAATTTCTTCGACAGAGGATTTACACATGAAGTATGATAATGTTTGGCAAGGAAATTAACATAGTCATAGATGGAACAAATATAGAGAGTACCTCAAATTAACTACAGAGCAATTACAATGACATCGTGCACTGTGCAATAGTCCATTAAGCAATATTAGATCACCAGCTTCCTGTGTTACTGGCTTTATTGTCAGGAACAAAACTAACTTAGTTTAGTAGTATTTTGTGTAGTACTCAGAATTTTGCATATGCTAATACCCTGGGTCTGCCTGGGGTTCTGAAATGGATTTTTAGAAACACACATCATTCATTCTTCCTTTAGCTGCAATTCAAAAGTGCTCTTATTTTGTAACTTGTAGACCTAAGTATTGGTGTTTAGATGTGTGGTGAGATTTTTTTAATTCTTAAATGATCCTATTAATATAATTTCTGTTATAGTTTCATATATGATAATTTCGTATTTGTATGTCATGTAGAAATTTTTTAATATCATAGAGGGATTTTACCAAGAAAAATCATACTGAAATTCTACTACCAAATAGTTTATCCAAATTCTCCTGTATACTATCTTTATTTGGTTTGAAAATGCTCTAGACAAAACAAACTTACAACTCTTCTGTATGTACAATTCCAGAGGAAAAACGTTCCTGGAAGAAAATTTCCTCACATAGTACTATAAATATAATCTCTTAAGTTTCCCCCACTCCAACTATTTCTTTTCTATGTGGAGAAAATCAGTACTCCTATACATATACACCCACACCTGCATATGCAACTAATGTAAGCTTATAAAGGACTTTAGACTATTTATCACTATGACATAAGTACCTAGAATAGTTTCTAGCACACAAAGAATGTTCAATAAACAAAGGATTTTTTTATTGGAGTGAGATGCCTATTTGGAAAAAGACAGCTATAGGTAGGTGCTGTAAGTAAAGGCCCTTTCTGCAAAACACATGTTGATCCTACAATGACCCTCTTGGTTACCAGCCCTCCTACCTACTGTGAAAAATTAAGTTTGGGGGAAGACATATTATAAATCTAAAAATGTTGGTCTCCATAACTTACTAGAATTATAAGCAACATACCCATAGACGCTAAGAGGTGTTCTGGGATCAGAATTAATTATCCAAGTAGAGTTCTAAGCTCAGCATTAGACTGTGGTCCTCCTCTCATTCAGATGCCCCATTTACCAGTAGCAGAAATCAAAGCTTAGAGTTTCACTGATTGACTCAAGTCAAGCCAGCTAACAGTACCAATGACAAGACGTCATAATCTTGATACCAATTTTTAGCCTTTTTTCATGCTAACATGAAAAATGTCATCCCCTTTAACTGAATCACATAGTCAGTTCCACCAGCCAGTGTACTAGTGAAGGTAGTATAAAGCATCAGTGTGAATGAACTGACTGTTTAAGAGGACTGATGATTCATTCCAGGTCAAAGTACTTAAAATATACAACCAGAGTCCCAGTTTTGAGTAAGTGGTCATCATTGAATTTAACAAACACTGCTACAAGGATAGCATTTTTAAATAGAAAACTAGGAAGATGCAAAATTCTCAACTTTATAATAAATAGCACACCACAGTCTGAGATCTAACCTACATTCTGGCTGACAAGCATTTTCAGACAGATGTCAAGTATGGAGAGAATGGATCAGCATTGCCTCTAATTCGATGTCTTCAATGCCTCAGTAGCTGGATGATTTCCCATCCTTGAATACTGGCCCATTAAGCTTGTCTTTTACTGCTCAGCAATAAACTTGAATGGCAGAAAATAAATAGTTAAAAACTAATCAAATGGAAGGCAAGGGCCCAACATGATCTCATTCGTCTGAAATGGGGAGGTGTAAATGGCAACCAGAGGCTAATTTGGAAAAAGCATGAAATGCTTATTTTCTGTAGCAAGGAGAAAATAAGGTCTTTATAATCATGTGGAAAAAAATTAAATGAACAATGAACTTGGAATGATCCATTCCTATGCCCAGGATATAATTAGAAATTTAAGATACATACTTCCATTATAAGACATTCAGATGATGTGATTCAGAGCATAAACTAAGTAGAGGAAAGCAGAATGGAAATTCAATGTGAACTTGGACAATAGTATATGGAGGGTCTTGGCTGACTGGTTGTTTTAAATTTGCCTTGCTGCATGGTAAGTCCAATCAACTGCCTCACTACTCATTATAAAGCATGACTGAATATAGTAAATCAACTGTTCTCTGTTCAGTTCAAGAGTGGTCATGCCATAATCCAAATTAGGTATAAGCCCTCTTTTGTTCCACACAGGCTGATGGAGACAGACAGGAATAGATTTGAAGAAAATTATAAATAATTCAAGTTTTTGTCTTATCCCTCCCAACTCCTTCTTCTCTTCAAATGTCTCTTTGGATAAACTTTCCTACTCATTGCCTGGACATACAAAACAGGTGGTTTTCTTTACCAGAGTCATTTTGCTCATTGAACATTGCTCTCATTCATTAAGCCAATAAGCATTCCTTACCTACTACCTAAGTAATTAGTTACTAGACATGAAAAAGATACAATCTTCACCCTTAATCTAATGGACCATCAAACTCTTGACCTAATAGGTCATAATGAGAATAATGTTGAAAATGCCTAGATAAAGTTCTAGAGAATCCAGAAGAGGGGCGTGTAACCAGCCTGGCTATGCTGAGAATGCTGCCTCAGAGGAGATGATATCTGAGTTGAAATTTTAAGAAATAAGAGCACATTAGCTAAAGACACATTAGGGAACAGAGGATGCAGGAAAGAAAAAGAGCTTGGAAAATTTGAAGAATTTTAAGTTATTTGCTGGAATGCCACATGCGTGTAGAAGAGAGAAGCAGCACAGAGTGACGTAGGTGGAGAGCGCTAAGACAGGATCACCAAGAGCCATAGCCATTGCTGCAAGAACTCAGTATTACTGGATGTTTTAAACAAGGAAGTGACTTACTTTTATTTATATATTAGAAAATGTTTTGGAGATTAAGAATCAAAAAGGGGCAAAACCTGAGATATTATAAGCAAAATACAATAATAATAGTTGAACAAGATAGTTACAGTGGGAAAGTAGAGAAAGAAGATAGCGAGGTAGCAAAGTCCATGGGATTTATTGACCAACTGGCTGTGAGAAACAAGTGAAGACCAGGTGTTTAAGCAAACTCCCAGTGCTTGTTGTTTATTTTCTTTTGTCAATTGGTATGCTGTGGTGCCATTCACACTGAGGTTTTAAGTACCATAGAAGCAGCAACTTTTGGGGAGTTAGGAAGAGGTGGAGAGGGGAAGTGTGTGTTGGACACATGCACTTGCAGTTATAATCCTTGTTCTGAACCAGGGCTGGCAACCTCAGTTAAGACTCCAGTTTCAAACTCATCAATGTATATCAAGTATATGAAGTATAATGAAGCTTCAGAGAAGGCAAAGAAGAATTGGAAATCGGAAACTCTGGGGAACATGATTGTTTCAGAGACAAGAGGAAAGATAACTACATAGGGGGAAAAATGAGAAAAATAACCACACACAAAAAAGGAGAAGAATAAGGAGAAAACAACAAAGCAGATAACAAAGGCAAAAGTAAGGCAGTTTCAAGAATGACAGATTGGTTCCTGCTAAATGTGTTTATTTTCAACCCTTTTGAAACTCCACTAAACCAACAGTAAGGGGAATTTTGTAAAGGTGGAAACCTACAAGGATCAAGAAAACTAAGGACATGAACAGTAAAAGTTTGGAAGCTGGAAAGCAGTTTGTAAACAAGCAGTAGAAAGAAAAAAAAAAGAAATTGACATATGCCACAGAACTCTCAGAAAGCCCTACATATATGTCTGGAGATGTAAAGGTAGGGAGGGCGTAAATAGGACTATTGCTGGGAAGTCTGGAAGTACCTGTGATACTAAATACCATACTTTTGCCACACAGCTGTAATATTACACCTCTTCCATGTACAAAAAGATTGGATTTGGGAAGAGTGAGGCAGTATCTCTATTACAGAGATGCCAGGATCAGAGAGAAAGGTGGGACCATTCTCAAGAGAGGAATTAAGTGAACATTTGAATATTGCATGTTGTAAGCCTTACCCTGCTTCTTCCACTAAGCTCTCAGAAATTCAGTAGCCACATGAGGAGGTAGAATTGATCTATGAGGAAAAAAAGGGCAGCCTATGAGAATTTATCACAAATATATTGCGATCAAAACTCAATCACCCAATCCCAAACAAATCACCATAACAGGAAGCCCACGATTGACAAGTGTTCTGAGTTTATCAGCTTTTTTTTAACAGCTTTTTAATGCCCCACTTTTAAACGTGAACAGACTGTATCTGATCACCTGTCATTTGAAGAAACCTTCAACATGAAAGCTAGAGACCAAAACAAACACATGCAAAGCAACTTGGTGGAAGTGGAGGATACTTAAAACAACCACTACTATTATCCTCAGAGAGATTAAACAATATTGTCCCATGAAACAAAAGACACCGTAAAATAAAAACAATGCTTGCAGAACAAAGTGATCACTTTGCAGAAAGAAAAACACTAGGAGGTCTGATAACACACAAGTGAGTGGTTATGAATGAAACATTTCTTCATCATAGCACTTAATAACAACACTGAAATTTTGAAAACACTGAAGCTGTGCTTTAAAAATTCTGTAAGTGAATTCCAATAAAATGGACATGGATTCAACTCAGCTATTAGGAGTGATATTTCAGATTTCAAGCTATCAGGCATATTTCCTCCATGTACATTTTTTTTAGGAAACTCTGGGAAATGTATGCCTCATCACAATGAAAGAGGAAGGTAACAAAAAGAAAAGCATTTAGGGAAGTGAAGATTTGGCTCAAGGGAAAAGTAAATGAAATCCGCAGAACACCAAGGGTCCAGGATGAGAAGTATACACCAGTTCTACAAAGAAACCCTCCAGAATGGAACAGATCAGGAGTTTCCAGAAGCAGCGGCTTACGGAGAATTTCAGGTAAAATACCTGATATGTTTGCATACAGTGAGAGGAAATTAGAATACTTGGAGGAGATTTTGATTGTGAATTAGTGATAAGTACACAGAAACAAAAGCAAAGACCAAATAATTAACTCTAGGGAAAACAAAAGGTTGTGGAGAAATCACAACGTTCACTTAAAATAATATTTAATACTCTAATCAAATTATGGGAGATAAGTGAAAAGGAAGTCAGAGTTGGAGGGGTACAGAAAGCGAAATCCTCATCTTCTCTGGGGCGATGTCAAGAGAAAACGCCTGACAGAAAAGTCAGGAAGTTGCGATTTAACCATGGTTTATGGTGATATGGAGGTGTACACCAAAGGAATAACTAAATGATTTGAAAAGTGGTTGCCAGAGGGAGTGGAAAGTTTGGAAGCAGGAGGTGAGACAGGCAATTTGTGTGTGGGTATGGGGGAGGGTTGTCTAATTGTTCACTCATGCATGGTTAGCATCTAGACCAGAACCTAATAGCACTTAAGAAATATTCATGATGGAAAGATGATAATAGCAAAAATAAAATTAAGTTACCTTCATACGTATGACCACAAAACTAACAGCATTTGCAATTTCAAAGTCACCTTTAAAAAAAAGAATTTCAGGGGCACAGAGGTAGCTCAGTCAGTTAAGTGTCTGACTATTGGTTTCAATTCAGGTCATGATCTCATGGTTCGTGAGTTCAAACCCCAAGTCAGCTCCACGCTAACAGTGCAGAGCCTGCTTGAGATTCAGTCTCTCTCCCTTGCTCTCTGCCCTCTCTCTCTCCTTCAAAATAAATAACTTAAAAAAAATTAAAAATAAATATTTCAGGTCAAAGTGCTAGTAGGAATAGAACATTAAATGAAACATGATTGAATATTAAGCAAATCACATTAACTTCACATGTATATACATCCTAATCCTATATTTTCTACCTATATCTGAACTGCCTTGATCCTTTTAATAATTTGATAGTTTTCTTGTTTTGTTTCAAAAATGCCTCTCTCTTTGATAGAAAGTAAAACTCTGAAAATGATACCTCCCATGGGTAGTGGAAGGTGAAAGAAAGACAGAATTATTCTTTACTCCTTGGGTGCCCTGGAAATATGGAGCTCTGAAGACAATCTGTAAAAGAAAAAGGCTTTGAAAAACTAGGAGAAATTTCCTTCATGGCTAATGAGCCAGGCCATTTTTCAGTACAGAAAGTTGTCCATCTAGTGAAAGTAGATTTCAAAATGTTGAGGGGTATATCTTAAAGGGCTTAGACTTTCCATTGCAGTTGCCAGGGCTGGCAGGAATTTAAAAAATCTAGATCTCTGAATTTCCTAAGAATTGACCTTCAGATATTTTAATGCATGTGATAGCCATTAATTTTCACAAAGCATTAAGTTGTGTAAGGACAAAGAACCTGAATGTGCCCATAAAAAATACCTAAGAGTACAATGCTATCACCTAACAATTTGCTTTCTAGACCATTGTCTGCTACTAAGGAGAAAAAAATGTACTAAAATAAATTTGGAATTCTAAATAAATAAACATGAAGAATGCATTTCTCAAAATTACTTAGAAATATACTTTATAGTGTTATTTACTAACTTTACAATATTCAGTAATAATGTTATTCAAGGTTTTTATTTCTTCTACCCTGCGTGATTACTTTTCTTACAAGTGGTGGAGACCCAGGAGAGCAAAGAGGCATGAAATTGAAAACAAAGTTAATTTAATATCTCATTCCTTCTCTGAATCATCCTGGATACTCCCTTTGTCTCTACTCCCTTAGAAGTAATAACTCCTATGAACAATCTTCCTCAACAAGTCAGTGTATTTTCCTGAAAAAAAGTTTCATAGACAATTCAATTAATGTTTGATTTCAAAATACATTATGAATATTTGAATATGTGATGAAAATAAGCTGAACTGAGAGCCAGAAGGTCTGAGTTCTTTAATCTTGGCTATCCTCATGAGAGATGTACTCATCATCTCACTTCTTTAAGACCTAATTTTTATACTGAGTCAGAGTATTGAACTAGTACATGGTCTGTAAAGACCTTTCCAGCTCTAAACTTTTTGACTCTAATATAATTCGGTGACTAATTGAATTGAGTTTTTTGTGTATGTTAGTGATTTGACATTTAGTCATTATGTTGATGCTTTAGGAGGTAAAAACATCAGTTATAACGCAAGAACCTCCTATTGCATTATAATACGTAAAGTACTATGTGTGCTCTCTCATTCAAACTTTACAATTCTATGAAGTAGGTAGCTTTCTTTTTTTTTCTTTTTCCTTTTTTTTATTATTTGTTTTTAATTCTGAATAGGCTCCATACCCATTGTGGTGTTTAAACTCATGATCCTGAAATTAAGAGTTGAACGCTCTGCCAGTTGAGCCAGCCAGGCCCCCTCTCTTTCTTTTTTAAGTATAGAAGACCAACTGGGCCTTGGAAAGAGTAAATTAATATTCCCAAGGAGGAGAGCCAAAATTTGAAACTAAGTGAGACCATATCCATTGTCATTTGCCTCAAAGAACAAGAATACCATGCTAAAGCTACAGAGAATACAAAACATGGAAAGAAGGAGAAGACTGAGTGGAAGGGGCTGCAGAATAGAGGGGGCATGCGGGCAATAGGGACAGCTGAGAGAGACAAAAGCAACATGAAGAAGTGATCTACTTTAGGCCATGGCTCTTCAAGGTGCCAGTCATAGTGACCTGTTGATTATGCTGACTCTGAATTTTTTTTTACCTGCTTCTATCCAAATTATGTGAGTATACTATTACACCAGAGGCTTCGTGTAGTGATGAGTTCAAACTTTGGAGGAACAGATTCCAGGCTATGTGTTGTGAATCTCAGGGTACCAGACAACCCTGAAGAGGCCTTCCCTGTAATCCTTGCAAACTTTCCCTCACATGTTTCCCCTTCTTTCCTCCCAACTACGGACTGGTAGGCAAAATCATTATAACTACAGCTTTACATTTTGGTCCCTAAGAAAATTTTAATTCTCCCTTAAAATAAAGGTTTTTTTTATTATTATTCTTGTATGATGAAGATTCTTAACAAGAATTTTATTAAAAAGAAGAGTGCACTATATTCCAGGAAATAAAACAGTGGTTTCACAGTGGCAAGAACCAGGGAAACACAAGATAGGTTCTTGGTTCTGTACATGCATAAATAAAAATTAAGCATTTAACAAACCATTATTTTCCTGTTAAAATCTAATATCTTCAAATGTAAGGATTTCAACAATGCAACAGAAAAGAAGGCACCATCTATTGTAAAGATCCCATTTCCATCACATACAAATATTAGTTGTGTTTATGCAAAACAGTTTGACTAAAACACAGATCTCCACAAATCTGCAAGTATAAATATGAAAAAAAAGAAAATCTCTTTTGCATAGACCTCAATTAAATTACAATATTAAGAAGGCTGCAGCAGGAGTCCATTAAAGATTTAGTTACCTTCTGTGGTGAACATTAAGAAGCTATTACTCAAATTCTATTTAAACTGTTAAAGGAATTAAAATGTATAAGAAGGACCATTACATATCACGAGCTAATTTTCTAACGAAAGCTTAGCAGCTGATAGATTGTTTAAGCCTCTCCAAGGTTTTAGTTTTATACTCAATAATTCAGAGGCGAGAGCAGGGTTATGTTGATTCATAATTTGCTCCCGTCCATCTCTCAGCGGAATGATGCTGTGATGGAGAATCAGCCTTCATTTCCCATTCTGTATCTAAAGTTGCACTCTCCAAGTTAAACTTGGCAATTATCAGCAAGAAAGTGACATTGTGTTCTCCCAGGGACCACAGATCATTCACCATTGTGTTTTCTGACTCCCATATCCATATTCTCCACACTATGCCATCTAGCCTCTCCCTGCTTCAAACCATTGCCAAGGACAGAGAAGTTAATTTTCTTTTATTAGCTTAGAAATGTGCCCCTTCCTTTCTGCAGAGAAATTACTTTTTAGGAATGTAAGGTTTTTTCCTTTTAATTTTATCTTTGAGGAAGAATTGCTTTAAAAATTTTCCCAACATCTGCTTTCCTCATCTTGAATATTCTTTATGTTCAACCCAAGAAAAACATTCTTTCTCCTAAATATGCTTTATTTTATTTTATTTTTTTTAATTAAAACATCAAGGAGGAGTGCCTGAGTGGTTCATTCAGTTAAGCCTCCGACTCTTGATTTCAGCTCAGGTCATGATCTCACCATCATAAACTTACCATGCTGAGTGTGGAGATTGCTTAGGATTCTTTCTATCTTTCTCTCTCTTTCT
Organism: Neofelis nebulosa; assembly: GCF_028018385.1. NCBI lineage: Eukaryota > Metazoa > Chordata > Mammalia > Carnivora > Felidae > Neofelis > Neofelis nebulosa. The sequence goes on from NC_080792.1 coordinate 31,113,064, forward strand.
GCCCCTCCCTGCTCGTGTTCTCTCTCTCTCCTATTTCTCTCTCTCTCTTTAAAAAATAAAAATTAAAAAGATCAAGGTACAGCAAGGAGAAGAACAAAAAAATTCAAGAACTATACAACCACTGCAAAATAAAACTAAAATAAATGTAGGGAATGTTATCTAGACTGAAAATGCTCTTTAGTTTGCGTCTTTGTTTTCACTGATAAGAATTGCTCACACTCACTGTCAGCCAGTAATCAGTTCCTGAATACTGTTACCTGATCAGCACTGCTCTATCAGGTAGAGAGCACTGCTCTACTCACAGAGGGGAATCTAATGTGAATTTTAAGGACTTTAATGTAGGAAAAGTATGGACTTTAAATTGTAAGTGTATCAACTGTAGAAAGGTTTCTTCCTTTGGGGAACCAAAAGTTTAATTAACTAGATAAAACACAAGAAACAAATAATCGTTACATTTCAATCTTTAGGAGAACAAACTGGATATAATGGGCATTTTACTGCCCAGCAACACTCTGAATCATTTTAACAAACGCACCTTGAATTATTTCCCTTGGGGAAGCACCTGTCCCCAATCTCAGTCATATAAAGTCAACTTTACCCTGGGGCCAGGGACTAAGTTATAGCAAGCTAAACCTAAACAGTATATTCCATCATTTGCTGACATTTCTATTTCTCAAACTATGGACTACAGGATATTCTAAAATGTTGAGAAAAAAAGAAGTGAAACATTACATCTTTTACATATCACAAACAACTTTGAAATGTAAGGACTTACTTTCCATGGCATCATGTTTGTGCAATTTGTTTTTCAGTGGTGGTTCTGATAAAAATAATCAGTGCTGAGTGGAAAATCAAAGTGGAACAGGAAACAAGGGTGGAGAATCCCATCTGATCCCAAGGTTTGAGAAATTGTGCAGGGCCCCATACATCCCATGAGTAATTTTGGTTATTTAAGTATAAAAATAATTCTGGGTGCCTGACTGGCTCATTTGGTAGAACATCGAACTCTGGATCACAGGGTTGTGAGATTAAGCCCCACATTGGCCATGGTGCCTACTTGAAATAACCAAACAAATAAATAAAGTAAAAATAATTTTAACTTAAGCGCATTATATTTTTTGAACAGCTACGATGCTGTTTGAACCTTAGTTACCTAATAAACAGAAGTGTTTTGTATTTTGTTTAGCCTGGGTCATGAAAAAACTATTGAGACACAAAGGTGATGTTCACCGAGAAAGTCTGGGCTCACCTGGACTACAGTGATGCATTCGGGGTTGGGTACAAAATGCAAATGTAGCCGATGAGTTCTAGGACTAGACTGCTATTCAACTGTTGTGAAGAGGAGCAGCCCTCCTTTGGCAGCAATTTTGTGATTATGGGGGTAGAGGATTTCTGAATTTGTATAGATACACAACGTGGTCTTTGAAGATGAAGTCAAATACAATGGACCCAGAGGAAAAAAATTGGGGTCTTGGTGGCATTTGAACAGTTAAAACAAGATGCATCTGAATATTGTGACATTCGTAGTTCTTAGCCCAGTCTCTGGGCTTTTAAGCTATATGAATTAAGCATTACCTTTATTGTCTTAGCCAATTTGAGAATCAATTTGTAACTAAAAGAAGTTAAAAATGTTACACTGAAAGATAACAATCTGTAAAATCCTAGGGTTTTTGGTTTTTACCTAACATCAAACTTAATATGAGGGGATCACTTTTTACAGTATTCTGATGAGAGACCAGTGGAGAAGGCCTTGGGTGCTCATTCCCTTCCTTCATTTGGCAACCTAGCAGGGAGCTAGTTCCCTGGATTGAGCAAGTCTGTGAGATGATGTCCATATTCTTGACACATAGTATTTCCAGGACCCTTATATGCATTCTCTTCCATGGTTTCTGGATTCACAGATAATTTGAAATACCTTGTTACTTAGAAAAGCTAAGAGTTACTTAGCAGTTCTTAGGCTGACACATACATTTTTTGCATGCGAAGGGATGGCGTTCACTGTTTCTCTGAAATGCTTCCGCTTGCAAGCTATTTTACTTGTTGGCCAAGGCAAGTCCCCCACCCACCGCACACGCACACACACAATATACATACATATATGTACGCATCATAAATACTTTGAATTTATGAATTATACAAAGAGCTTAAAATATGTTTTAAAGTATGGTTTCTTTGATGTAAAAAATCAGACAAATAGAGGAATATTAAATAATTATAAAATGTGTCATTGCTTAGTGCAATAGCATTTAGAGGGTTTAGGTAACTATTGGTTGGAACAGTTGTAGATTTACTCTTGAAATTGCTTTATAGGGCACCTGGTGGCTCAGTCGGTTAAGTGTCAGACTCTTGATTTCAGCTCATGTCATGATCTCATGGTTTGTGAGTTTGAGCCCTGCTTCAGGCTCTACACTGACAATGCAGAGTCTGCTTGGGATTCTCTTACTCCTTCTCTCTCTTCTCCTCCCCTGCGCTCTCTCTCTCTCTCAAAAAAATAAACTAAAGAAAAGAAAAAACGGCTTTATAAACATGAACTGAATAATTATCTCCCACTGTGAGGTAGTTATTGAAAAAGAGGCCTATTGTGTGATGTAGGTCATCACGTCAGAATGTACTTGTTAATAGCTTGACAGCAGTCCACACAATAACAATAATAATAATAACAGACCTGTTTCTATTGATGAGAAAGTTAATCTCTAAAATGTAATACTCAGTCTTTTGGAAGAAAATTAAGTCATTAAGGAGTTGTTCATGTACTATAAAACTATTAAGTGGGATATTGGCAAAACAGCTGAAAGTAAAGTTCCCAGAATTTAAGGCAAAACCTCTATCATGAATATTGTTGGTAATGAGTTTCTTTTTAGATCATCTCAGCAGAGCTGTTGTGTTACCCACCTTGATAGGGAACCATTCATATAGAATACAGTTAGTGAGGTGATCTTGATGATTGGCTTCCCACTCAGAGTCTGCTCAAGGATGGTATCTTCATTCGTGATACTTTAAAGATGAGTTGGGACACCTGGGTGAGTCAGTCAGTTAAGCATCCAATGCTTGATTTTGGATCAGGTCATGATATCACAGGTTTGTGGGACTGAACCCTTTATCGGGCTCTGCATTGCATGGAGCCTGTTTTGGGATTCTCTCTCTCCCATTCTTTCTGCCCCATGCATTCTCTCTCTCTCTCTCTCTCTCTCTCTCAAAATAAATAAACATTTAAAAATAAATGAGTCCTTATGGAGTGCCTGGGTGCCTCATTCAATGACTACTGATTTTGGCTAGGGTCATGATCTCACTATCCTGAGATTGGGCTCCCAGCTGGGCATGGAGCCTGCTTAAGATTCTCCCTCTCCCTCTGCCCCTCCCTTCCTTGCTCGCTGTCTTTCAAAATAAAATAAAATTAAAATAAAATAAGAGTCCCTGTTTATAAAGTGTTTGATACTTTTTAGAATGTTGTTTAATAATTAAGTAACAAAGTGCAATCCTTGGAAAGAATAATTATAGAAGGTAGAACATTCTCAGAATATTAACAAGGTAAACCTCACCTGGTTCTATTATTGCAAAGAATTCTGATTATCAATATTTGCTTTGTATTTAAACTTGAACCAGATAACAAAGTCATCAGAAGACAAACTATATTTTCTAATGCCCAGCAAAGTATTGAGGCAAATAGCCCCTAAATAATTATCATTTAAGAAACAATAATTTAAAGACTATCATGTAGAAAAAAGAGTGTATCTCTTCCACAAATGATGTTATGACTTAAGCCAAAGGGAGAATGTGCATATGAACACATTTGGGGGTATATCTATGGAAGAATTAACTAATTAGAGCTTCTATCAATGTGATAGGCTGCCTAGCAAGGAGGATAGAACCCCTTCATTCTGTGTTCAAGTTAATACTAGACCATCATCTGTCAAAGATGTTTTCTGATAGGCGTTGACTAAATTGGGAGAAAGTCTGAGAAAAAAAAGATGGCCATTAAAATTCTTGGTTCTATAGTGATTCTATGATATTCTAATTTGTAATGGAATGCTATCAGTAATAAATTCAATTCTAGCATCTGGTACATGGTTACCTCTAAGTCATTGGTCAGCCTTTGCTGCACAAATCCTTTGGTTTGGATGTTAATAAAGATGGAACTACTTCCAAAAGAGATCTGTATATATTCTACTTTCACATAGTTGAGAATTCACCTACAAGTATTTACTGACTTCTTACAGAGTTTAAGATAAGAGCATATGCAGGGCCTATACTGCTATCTAGTAAATAACAAGCACTCGTTTAATAAGTTTTCAATGAAAGAATATATGAAATTAAAAATACTGTTTTTTGTACTTCAACTTGCTAGTCATAAGACCTTCAAAAAATTATGGAATATCTTTAAGCCAGCCTTGGTTTTCTCAGTTTCTTTAAAATTGGGTTTTTAAATTTTTTGTTTTTTATATATTTTTGAGAGAGAGACAGAGTATGAGCAAGGGAGGAGCAGAGAGAGAGAGAGAGAGAGAGAGAGAGAGAGAGAGAGAGATACAGAATCTGAAGCAGGCTTCAGGTTCTGAGCTGTCAGCAAAGGGCTCGAACTCAGGAACCATGAGATCATGACCTGAGACAAAGGCAGATGCTTAACCAACTGAGCCACCCAGGCACCCCTAAAATTGGGTTTTAAAGTATAAACTAGACCCCATTTTTCCCCAAATGGCCAGCATAATGTTGGCTGTCATTATTAATAAATTATTACATATGGACATGTAAATAAAGGAGCACATATGAGAGATCCTATTGAGAAAGAAAACACAGGAATATACAAATGAATGGCCATTTATTTAAATCACTTTTCTTAATGTGTGTGATTGGGCAGTAGATAGACTTAGTGACTTAAAAAGAATATATGGAAAAATCTGCCTGTGTCCATTTTGTAGATTGGTAAGTCACATGGTATAAATTGGTAAGACAAGTTTTATCGTCCCAACTTTCAAACTTACTGATTTTGACTTTCCTTGTGAAAAGTACTCCTTAAAGTAAGATGGTGGCTCTGAAGGTTGGTTACACACTGGAATCACCTATGGAAACTACTATGCCTTAGGTCCAACCCTAGAAATTCTACTTTAATTGACATGGGGTTCCAGAGATTTAAGAACTCCCCAGTTAATTTTAATATGCAGCCATTGCTGAGAACCATGCAGTCAGGAATACCACTTTTTAACTTTTTATTATTTTTTTTTAGAAAGCACTTGTGTGTGAGGGAGGGGCAGACAGAGGGAGAAAGAGAATCTTGGGCAGGCTCTATGCTCAGCATGGAGCCCGACGTGGGGCTCAATCCCACAATTCTGGGATCAAGACCTGAGCCTAAATCAAGACTCGGGAGCTCAACCAACTGAGCCACCCAGTGTCCCATCACTTCTTTTTTGATCACCTGATCTATTTAGGATATTGATTGATTGCCTATTGGACTAAGTGCTTATAGAGTACAATGAGACTGAATTTTATAGGTCTTTGTTTCTCAAAGTATGGTCCTCAGACCATTTTCATCTGCTGGGAACTTGTTAGAAGTACAAATTTTTAGATCAACCCCAGGTTTTCTGAAACCTAAATCTAGGGTTAGGGCCCCAAAAACTGTTTTGTTCAAGTGATTTTAATGCACTCTCCTTGAAAATAACTGCCTTAGGAAATATGAAATTTAAAGAATCCCTGCAAAGCCTCTTGTCACTAGCCACATTTAACAAATATTCTCAGGTTAGCAGAATTGGCAGTGCTAAAAATAAAAATTTTAAGTGAAAACAAATCAGGAAATGATCATAAAGAAGCTGCCCTCCCAGTTAAGATAAAGAACGGCTTTGGGAGGAACATTAAATAATATTTCAAGTTGAGTAAATAATGGCTCAATTTTGATGAAATAAAGGTTTTTAAACTTAAAATGTGAAGGTATTAAATTTGAAGCAGAGGACTCAAGGAGTAAGTGCCCTTGGTGACCTAGAACTGGGTATAATCTGGCAAAATAAGGCAAAAGAAGTATGTAAAATGAATATAAGAAACATGACTCTATATTAAGGACTCTTTGAATTGCCTCAAGATGCTTAAATCCAAAAGAAAATGAACCCTTTAAATATATGTATCAAATTACTGTTCACCTGAACTAAATAATACTGTAAATGTTTAGAATAAAAAAGGGTTGCACATAACTTTTGAAGATTACAAAATTACATTAATCTATTATCTGAAAAGAGAATGACCCCAGAAGACCATGTATTCATTATCCTTCTTTTGCCAGCACAAAATAAATACTGAAATAATTGTCGTCTTGAATAACACTAAAGCCAATTCCCAAGGGAATGTGACCTTAGAACATGGAGAAGAGGTATGCCATTCTCATAATGAGTAATGGGGTTGTACCTGCTTGATTTGGATATAAAATAGACAAGAAAGACAGGAGAGGAAGGGTAAAGTAGTTTCACGGAGAACTTAAGGGCTAGAAGGGGCAGGAATGTAATCTTTTCTTCAGAGTTTTGCCCAGCATTGACTCTGCCCACAGATTACTTATCTATGAGTGAGTGTATTTTTGTTTTATAAATATTAGCCAATATTATTGATGTCTCAATATATATTAATATATTAACCAATATTATGGATTCATTTTTAATCATTAAATATTTTTTGAGCAAGGACTGATAAAACACATGTATTATTTCAAGTATACTTTGGTAACTTGAATGTTTTGAGAAGGTGGGGATGGAAAGAAATAACCCATCAGTTTCTCATACCAACTATTTCTAAACCATGATCTCTTCTTAGCATTTTAATTTCTTATTTTCTTTTCTTTTAAATCAGATATGGCAAAATAAAGTACTAGATTATTTTGCTGCTTATTTTCCTATAAAAGGATCTAGGAATATGCTCTTAAATGAATTAGTAGTATCAGGATGTATTACTAATTTGGGGAAGATCGTCTATGTTAAATTTCATGGTAATAGATTTATACATTTTTATCTGCTCATTTTTTAGAAATACCATTACATACCATGTGAAAGTCACAGGGAAAGCTTTTGTTAAAGAATTAAATTCAATCTGTGTATACTGGTAACCACAATAAGAGATACACTTGGGTCTGAGGTACACAGGGACTTAAACAGCAAGTCCTTAAGAAGAGCAGTGACTGAGACCCAGAAGACCATGGTCTAGGGAGACATAGGGGATGTCAGCTATCATAATCAGTCCTCAAAGTTTATGCTGGATTAAGATTAGCATTATTAGGCTGGGATCTAATATGAGGGGTCATCAGGAAAATTAGATAAAAATGCTCATGGCTCAGGTTGAGTTAGTTCAGTTAGTAACTGGTCTATAAGCAGCTGTGAATATGAACTACTGAGTCCAACCTCTTGGGGATGAGAGCTGACAAAAATGAGTCACAAAGTCTGGACTTTAGTCAATCACATTGAATTTCACAGGGATGCTCAGGTACCAGAAGAATAGTTGGCAATCTATCTAGTAAATGAGGGAGGCATTTTGGTCTCGATACTAGGCAAAAATTTTCATAGATCAGCAAAGACCATGGTCACATAGGTCATATAGTGAGCTGAGTCTGTGGCAGTGATCACCTGCCAATAGATGTAGAGACTCCTAAAGATAACCTGTCTTGGTAAGGCTTAGTAGGTGGCTGGGCAGTGTTGAACCTCACCTACAGTGAGTGAGGAAAGTAGTATAGACTTAGGCTTAGTGAAAAAAGGATCATGAGTCTTTACAGTGCATAGAGGGAATGGTAGATTTAGTGATATGTTTCTAATAGCATAGGATTTCTTATGAAAAGACCAAGAATTTCAATATAAGTGAGTCTCTTTGAAAAGTGTCAAACTAACTAAAGAAAGGACTTTTAATTTCTTTCCTGTGCTGCTTTCATTCTGAGACAGGGCCCAGAACTCTAATTTCTGTGGAAGAACTGTAGCTTCCACTCAGAGTGTAGCAGGTGCAGACCGTACAGTGGAAATGCCAATTGGTATATTAATGATAACTGTAGAAAGGGTTGAATAATTAAATGACTATTGTACACAGGGGTTTCATGGGGATTTGTAATTCATAAAACTTTTTTTCAATTATTCAGGGGCATAATGTGGAAAAAGATGAAATTGAAAGCAAATTGAAAATCTCATTAGTGATGTGGGTATCTCAAGAGCTGATACCAGGTCCTGCTTCTGTGATGGTTTAGGCTTTTCAAGTAAAAGGCAGACAGGCATGATAAGCAGCAGGCAGGCATGAGTGATTGATAAAAAAGTATTATTTAGTGTGTTCTGGGTCAGGAAGTTATTGAAAGGGTTGATTGATTCTGTTTAATAGTATTACCTTCCTATAGTTTTTCTCTGTTTCTTTAAACAGTATTTTTATTCAATTTATGGATAGAGTTACTAGTTCCTCAGATCAATGTCTTATGATATTTCATTATTGTTTATTCATTTTCGACGAAACTAGTCCCTAATTCAATTAGTTTTTTCAGTCTCCAAATTCATAGGTATCAATTATTTATTTATGCTTTTCTCTAATTTAGAGTTATTCTTGAAATACACACCCTTTGATGGTTACTTGAAAATAATTAGATAGCATGGCCTGATCAGGATTAGGAGTGAGTTTTTATAGATGTATTCCAAGTTTATGCACTGGGAGAGTAACTCAGCAAGCAGTAGTGGAAACAAGTCTGGAGAAGTAGGGAAGGCCCCAATGAATATCCTGGGAGTTAATATAAAAGAGTAATTGGGAAATCAATTTCTCAAAATTTCTAAGGGAGCATGTTTGGCTTTCAACTTTAACTTGGAAGGTATTTGCTTTACTATTTGATAAGTGGTCCAGCTAAATTCCATGTTACTCTCATCCACATAAGTTTTATCTAGCTTAACTACAGGAACTAGGTAAAGCATAGAAGCATAGAGGGAGGATTTTCTTTTCATTCCTAAAAACACCAAAAGGAAATCAAGAATGGTCAAATATTGACATATTTAATGTGGGAATAACGGTGAACTATGACAGTTTGGATTAACCGCCCTTTGATTTTGTCAAGCTTCACTGAAGGAAGATTTTAATTCGTTCTACACTACCTATACTATGGCCAACCTTGGACTGATGCATCACATTGATGCAACCTTTGGACTGAATCAATACCCCCAAAGACCCGCACAGTATTTAAAGTAGTGATCCAGAAACTTCCTCTAGTCCAAAAAGCTTTGTGAAGGATTTTTGTTTGTTGTAGAAAAGCAGATTGAGTTTCTACTCCCTACTCTGATTCAGTACCTCTGGGATAGGACCTAAGATTTTGCATTTTAAAACAAGTACTCTTGAGGATTGTGAAGCAGTATGCATAGATGGAAGCCTTTCTGCCATTACTGAATCAAAATAAGCCTTCATCAAAGTGGCCTTTCAAATGATGAGAAGTCCAAAATATTTAAACACATGCATGCACGCTTGAATGCCAAAAGTCAACAAGAGGAAATTCTGCTAAAGTATATCTACTTCCATGAAAATTATCATCTGTAATGGAGTTGATTTCATTGGCATGTCAACATAAATTCTATGAGTGTGATCATGATCATTAAATATTAGTCTACAATTACCTGGACTGAGGCTTTTGTTCAATTCATTGCCTGAAAATACTTAATCTTTTTGATACCTGTCTCCCTCCAAAACAAGAATAACAAAATAAAACAGGAATCATGCAAATCCAAAATTGATATCTTTGTGGGGGATTTAAAGATTCTAAGTATTAATGGATTATTTTGTATGTATTTTATGCTCTCCAGCATTATGACCAACCTAATCATAGGTGTTAGTGAAAATATAAATAAGACATGTTACAGTGAAAGTCAATACCTGCTCAGGATGCTGAGTCACTGATGTTGACTAGCACAGATGTGAGTTCACACAGGTTGAATGTTGGGTTGTAGAGCACAATGCATGATGTATAACATACAATAAGGATACTAGAGGAAAATGTATAGATATCCTGTGAGAATTAGAATTTGGTTAGGTTTGATTTTTTTTTAATGTTTTAAAATGTTTGTTTATTTTTCAGAGAGAGAGACAGACAGAGTGTAAGCTGGGGAGGGGGCAGAGAGAGGGAGACACAGAATCCAAAGCAGGCTCCAGGCTCTGAGCTGCCAGCACAGAGCCTGACGTGGGGCTCGAACTCACAAACTATGAGATCATGACCTGAGCCACCCAGGCACCTCAGGATCATGTTAGGTTTTGATGGACTCACAAAATAAAGAATTGATTTTACAAATTCACAAGTTATAATTCAGAAAATATGGAGCTCACATTGTTGATTCCTGCTCTTTGATAAATGCAATTAAGTGCTATGGTAAATTGTGTTTGGCTTCATAAATCACAGCATCTCTCTGGATCACATTACAGATGTACGTGATGGCAATATTTTTTAAAAGAGAAGCAAAGTAATGTGTTTTTCTCTTTTGCTTTCCAACATGCCTGTCCTTCTCTCCTATTCCTCCATAAAGTTTAAAAATCCAACTTCCAGAGTGGAAGGTGGGATTAAGATGTGGTAGCAGGAATACAGAGAAAGCTAGAACTTCTAAAATTCAAAATCGTAGCATGTTTTGATATGATAGGATTAAAAGCCAGCTATTACTGAGAGATAATTTTCTAACTGCCTTTAGGCCCTGTTTAGATCTAGTGAAGAAGAGAGAGGGTACATTAGATTAACTGACAGAAATAGAAGACCAAGATTATTGACACACTGTTAGAAACTCTAAAGGAAGATTTTTCTGCAGGATCTCTGAACAAAATGAATGATCCCAAACCAGCATAAGAAAAGTGTCAAATTATTAATAGGGGTGGAACAGCATTGTCAGACAAAGAGGACTCTTGGTATTTCTGAGCTTTGCTTTGATCTCCTGTCTTGGAAATGCTCCATTGAGAGCTAGCATACCTGCTATGGGCTGTACTGTGTTGGAGTACCTTGTGGTATCACCACAGAGATGTGGGTTGGAGAGTCTGAAATAAGTATCTAATTAAACACATGGCAGAGACATAGAGGCATGAAAGACAAGAGAAAATTGAAGCAGCTGCAGGCCTTTACAGAATATCAAAAAAATAGGTAAACACTGCTATCCAAAAAATAGTCTCTTAATGGTAGAATCCAGAGGTAGAACTTCAGTCAGATATATCTCAGAGGATGCCACCCAGGAAAGGAATCATAAATCTCCTTGCCTAGTCACTGGGTTACTCAAATACTTTGTCCATACTCACACGCCATTTGAGAGTATCTGGCAGAAGAGATTGAGTAACTCTTCCAATGTAAAACAAAAGGGATCATTTGAATTAAGTTCTAACAAACTTGAAAGCAGATGGCCCCAAATACAGTTGTTTTATTTCCTCCCTATGCATAGGTATAAGTCTTATAAGAAAGATGAGATCAATTACAGGAAAAATAAGTTATTATATCTTCTCTGTACATTTGGGCATGGTATGAATAGACTGTGACACACACACACACACACACACACACACACACACATGCACCCTTCATAAAGATTAAGATTAATTCTCAGAGATAGGTGAAAGGAATAAAAGTCATTTCCTTACATAAAGTATAACTGAGAAACCCTTGCCATCCTGAGAATATATGAACATGGCTGGACAGACTGAGGCCATTTTTCTCTTTGGTTCATTTCTTTCAGGCTCTGCCTAAAGGCTTGCACTGGAATAAAAAAACAACACAAAACAAAAACTGCATAACCAGTAAGTTTATTACAAAAACCTCAATAGCCTACTGAGGGCTACCCAGAGACTGGCAGAAATGTTTCTGTATCTCAGGCTTAGGAAGAATTCCTCCTATAAGGGTATTCTCACTCTATCATCCCCATCCTCTCCCCAACTAGAGATCAAAGGAAACCACATAATAATTTTTGTTCCAATTATAATGGAGCAGAAAAGCACTTCTGAAATGGTGAAGTAAGGGCCTCCAAAAATTACCATAAACCTAATAAGAGCACTTTCAAAAAATGTCAGAATCAACTTTTTCAAACCTCTGAACATTAACCGTATGCTTGAAACTGTCCATGAGTAGTAAAGAAAAAAGCTTGACTCCAAGACTTGTGTCATTTTAATATGTCCAATTCACTGTCTCTCTCTCCCCACCTCTAATGCCCTCTGATGCTTATACTCCTGAGAGCTCTCAAGTTCCAGAGCAGCATGTGTGTTCATAGAGAACATGCCCTCTTCCTACAACAGTGTCACATTTTTTTTTAGTTTATTTATTTTGAGAGAGAGAGAGAGCACACAAGTAGATGAGGGGCAGAGAGAGAAGGAGAGAGAAAATTCCAAGCAGGCTCCATGCTCTCAGCACAAAGCTGGAACCCAAGAACTGTGAGATCATGACCTGAGCCAAAATCAAGAGTAGAACGCTTAACCAACTGAACCACCCAGGTCCCCCACCCCAATAACTGTGTCACATTTTATTGCCTAGATGCAAAAGGACGTTCTACCTGAGCCCAAAACTGTAGTCTTTAATGAATTTAATAACATCAGCTTTTTCTCTTACCTTTCTATCCATAGACTCTTTCCCAGATACCATGTAATTCCCTCCATAAAGCTTTCTTTAGCCTGTAATGTACTCCTAAATAAGGCATCCCATGTACCTCAGTTGCAAAAAGTAAGGACCTCATTCAGATCAATAGATGTAAGACCATTCTGGGACATGGCCACTCCATTGCACAATTCTAATAGTGTTAATTATGGAGGCCCTTTCCAGGGATTGGCTGTGAAGTATAGGGGATGTAGTTGTACAAATACACCAGCAAGTCTCAGCTCTTTGATCTAAAAGGTCTTATTCTATAAATACGTATCCTTTTTTTTTTTTTTAGCAATTCATTTCTATTTTGTTTTGTATGTATAATGATAACTTCACGGGCTAAAGATCTATTAGGCTAGGTCAGAAAACATAACTAGAAAAATAAATTTTTTTACTAGAGCAAAGAGTTTTTCATAACAACTCAGTGCTGTTGTGCACACATGTGTAGTTTGATGTAAAAAAAAATGAGCTGAAAAGAATCTCATGGACAAAACAGTTAGGCAGGAATTAGAGAATGTGAATGGGGTCTCTAAATACTTTAGTGCAGGATTCACAACTGTGCAACTACCGACATTTTGGGATGGATAATGCCTCATGGGAGGGGATGTTGTGGGATGCTTAGCATCCCCTGCCTCTCCCCACTAGGTGCTAATTGCTCCCCCACCCAGTTATGACCACCAAAAATGTTTCTTTGAGGGGAAAGGGCACTAATTCCTCTCCTCCACCAACTGAGAATCACTTTTTAGTCTAATCCCTTTATGTTTGTTTGTTTGTTTATGTTTGTTTATTTTGAGAGAGGGGGTGGGCAGAGAGAGAGTAAGAGAGAATCCCAAGTAGACTCTCTGCTGTCAAAATGGAGCCCTATGCAACTATGTGGAGCTCAGTCTCAGGAACCATGAGATTGTGGCCTGATTCAAAATCCAGAGTTGGACTCTTAACTGACTGAGCCACCCTGGCACCCTACCCCTTTATGATTAGAAGGGAAATTGAAGCTTAGTGATTTCAAACGACTTGTTTTTGGTGACAAACTAGTCAAAGCAAAAAATCTGGTTAGAGCACTCTTGTGACTTCTTGCCCAATGTTCCTCTTGATATCATCCTCGATAAAGACAGTGAAGACATACTACATCTTAAAATACTGATGTTTTACTAATTTTGTGATTCAACTGAACTAGTGACAGGTATATGGTTCAATATCAAATGTTTGCCTATCTTCCTTTTTATATTGTCTTCAATATAATGTCTGAAACAAGGTAGTACTATAAACAATAGAACTGGATTCAGTGTGTTCTTTTAGGTTAAACTCTGTAACTATTGTCTGCAATGCTGACTAGACTTCCTGAACTTTTTTAAATGGGCGAGAGGTAAGATTTATAAAAGATATATTGCTAAGTAATCTAAGGAAAACCATGAGATTACAGCTGAATGGTGACTTTTAGAAGGTGTAATTCTGTGGCATTTCTCCCTTTCTACTTATATTCTGGGTCAAGTGAATCGATGAATTTATTCCATTTTCTGTTCTCATTACAGATTTTGTCAGGAAAAGTGAGTTATCACAGAATTTTATTGTGTGATACATTTGGTGAATTATAGCAGTGAGCAGAAGATGGTTAACCTCTCTTATAATTGTATATCTTGAGTGACTATTCTGCCCTTTCCAAGTGCTTCTGGAATAAAAATTTACCTCTTAATCTCTATATAAATTTCAGGTGGTAATGCTTAAGTGACACTCTTAGGAGGGTGGAGTATTTCCCTCATGAAGAAAAGTTTTTACCAATAATCTGATAGCACTATCTCAATAGGTTTGTTATGTGAAGAATGTTAAAAAAAATATTTTATCTTTCCTAAAATAACATTGGATGTAGACGTGTCTTAGCTGTACAAAACTTTGTGCTGGTTTTCAGAAAGGAGAACACTTACAATATGTAATTCATCTGATTGATTTCCTACATGGCCTAAAACTTTGTTTACTATGGACTCTCTCAAAAGATCACCATAAAAACTTGTTAATAAAATAAATTTAAGTGTTTTATATCAATTCAGTAACAGAGAGAACCACCTTTAGAGGCTCTTAGTTGTGTCTCAGAAGAGAGAGATCAGAGGAGGTAACAAGATTTTTGACTTGGGATGTATAATTTTAGGTGGGTCTTGCAAAGAGAGTAAATTGTTAAGAAAGTTTAGAATTTATGACATGCTGGCTTTAGGTTGGTAGGTACAACAAGATGAAGGTCTTAATGCATATTTGGTAAGCAAGTTTTAAGCCTTTATACAAAGCTATTTTAGTTGGGTCACAGTCTTACCTTCTAGAAATAAGTGCTTCTTGGGGCAAATAATGTAGTTATTTTGCTCGTTATCAGTATTATTTCACTGTATGCCTAGACCCATAATGGTTTAACACATGGACAGGAAAATATCCCAATAAGGCCGGGAAGGAAAATTATGTCCATTTCTGTTCCAAATGCCAATTTGAATTCACAGTTATTAAGACCCTAAAGGAAATGTAGAGACGAATATTAAAAACAGAGCATCCTGGGTAAGAAAAAAGGCTCAAAACAACCCCACATAAGAATGCTATAGCCCTGTGTTTATTGGAAATATTGGGTAGAATTCTGTCTCTCAGATCTTTAACTTGCCAGTCAGTTATTATATGCTCACTATATTAAAGATCCTAGGCAAGGAACTATAGTAGTATAATATGAACAATACATAGGTCCCTGCCAATCAAGCAAAAGTTACATTATCTTTCTCTCTAACTTATTGGTTGGGGAATTGGGATCCTTATTAACCAAGAAAGCAATAAAGGAATATATAGTGTAATCACTTTGGGCAAAGTTCTGGGCTATAGAATATGGAAACCAAAGTAGTGTAAGATGTGGCTCTTGCCCTCAAGGAGTTCACAACCTAATTGTAGAGATGGCAAATTTGTAAAGAATAATTTTTTGAAGTTATAAAATAAACTGCTAAATTGTATGTTACAGTTAAAGGATCAAGCATTGTAATAAACTGCCAGTTGTGAAATAGTAAGAGAAAGTAGAGAAGGAATAATGTGTTTTCTTTGAAGTTCAACAGAAATTCCAAGTTGAGGATAAGGTTCTTTTGCATAGAACAATGTTCCAATGCAATGCCCTTTAATCAGTGTATGAACCCAGAATTTCTCTCTAAGCATTTACTTCAACCTATTTTTAAACACACATGTGAGAGATTTAGGAAGAGATATTTGAGTTGCATTTTTGCAGAGCCAAAAATAGCTTGAAAACCTATGCAATTAGTTAAAACTATTGAGCATGTACACAGGACTTTAGTAGCTTTGAAAAGAGCTACAGATCTATAAGAAATCCACCTCAGATTTTCAGAAATTCTGCTGCAGAAGCAGAATGAAAACAATAATAATAGCTTAAAGTCTTAGGTGAGGAGCCTAAAATATAGTCGTAGGTGATAAAATGGATCCAACAATACTGACAACCTGTTCAAATATAAGATTCCATTTCCTTCATATTTTATGCTTTTAACATGCAAATGTTAGAAAATAAATACTCATGATGAAGTAATAGGAATTCAGAGAACAGAGACTTTATCCATTTATTCTAAATGATGGATTTTGTTGCTATGCTTAGACATAGCCTGAGTTTATGCAAGTGATTCATTTGGATTCTGACTTGTGCATGATCAAGGTTTATGAAAATATAATAGCTTGTCACATGCAGCAAAGCAGACTCAATTGTGACAATCCTACAGCAACTCATTAAATAGCCCAAATGTCTTAGCAGATCGATCTGTTTTTTAATCATTTTATCAATAGTAAAGGTATAAGGAGCTAACTTTAAGCATACATACAAGAAAAAGTATCACAAATTTATCTCAAGCTATTAGAGAATAATTAAAAGAAGATTTCAAAAGAGAATTAAATTGAATCCACTTAATTTTACAGAGACATGTAAATTATAAGCTGTACAGGCAGAAGCAATACAGTTGTAGAGGGCATGTGATCACAAAAGATGGTGAATCTTTTTTAAAATTTTTTTTTTCAACGTTTTTTATTTATTTTTGGGACAGAGAGAGACAGAGCATGAACGGGGGAGGGGCAGAGAGAGAGGGAGACACAGAATCGGAAACAGGCTCCAGGCTCCGAGCCATCAGCCCAGAGCCTGACGCAGGGCTCGAACTCACGGACCGCGAGATCGTGACCTGGCTGAAGTCGGACGCTTAACCGACTGCGCCACCCAGGCGCCCCAAGATGGTGAATCTTTGAAATGGAGAACATTTGTAAACGGATTTCTTTGTCTCTTACTTTGACTCTGTGTTGGTCAACATCTCTGAGCAACAAACACATGGTGCAAGTGAGGAAGGAGCCCCAGTCTGAATATTATGTGATAGAAGCCACATTACTTCAGTCTTTCTCAAACCCCATATTTAGCTACATTAGTTCAACTGCTCAGGGCCTTATTGGTATTTCCTCATGTCCTCTAATGCACTAGGCTTTATATCTGTGGTTGCTTATACTTAAATTCATTACAGCCTTTTTACAACCTTCAATTTCTATCAAAACTGGCCTTTCTTAAGTTTTAGAGCCAATTCATGGATTTTAAAGCAACAGCTAGGAGCCTGATTAATTCATCTAGATGTATTAAACTTTAAATGAGAGTGAGCTGTATCATAATCTACCACTTTACTATCTTAAGATACACTTTGTACTTGAATCAATGTCTTGGGAATGCATGACTTAATGTAGAGGTTACAAATCCACGGTGGAGAGTTGGGAGTGATAGTGTTCAGAGGTTAGCACTATTACATCCTTGTTCTGTACTTCTAACTGGAGTCAGATGCACAGCCTAGTTTCTGCTAGCAGGCAGGGATCAGGGATGACTTTGCATGCATACACAGAATCTCATGTACCCTGCAGTCCGTCTCATCTATGCAGCCCCCTCATTGAGCAAACTTTACCCATAAGTGTTCGTTTCCTGCTGTGAGACACAGGGTGTCTTTGAAGGGTGGAGAGATGGAAAGGAGGAAGGAAAGGAAGAAAATGTTGAAAACAACTGCTTTTCCACCCTTCCACCTATGTCTCTGGTTCTATAAATAAGATCTGATAGACACTATTAAGCACAATTCTGGAGAATCTCTCACCTGTTGTTTCTGTTTTGTTATGGTTGTTGTTGCTATTATTTTAGATTTCCAAAACACATTATTTCCCAATGTCCTATTTTCTAATACTAAGACAATTTACAGAAAAAATTAGGATTTTTACATTTGCTTCTACCTTATTGTGAAGATTAAAAAAGATTCTATATTAGAAAGTAAGTTATAAATTATAAACATGTCACAAAAGTAAAGTGTGAAGTGGTTCTGCAGATGTGTGAAAGAGAATGACCTCAAATGGTCAGGGATATCTGAGTAAATAGCAGCTGCATTTTTGCTGGATTTTTGGCATCATATGGGTAGAATAATAGAATCAATTGAACAAAAGTAGGCAAAGTTTTTTTTTTTTTTCTGGTCATTGGCATTCCCACTTAGTTCATGAATTCGTGAATTCATTTATTCATTTCCTCAGTCATGATCACCTTTTATATGTACACTATGGGAGGCTATGTGGAGGATATAAAAGAATATAACCTCTGGTTCTGACTTCTGAGAGTTAGAGAGTAGTTGAAGAAATGATGCATATAGCAGTGACAAGACACAGTAGTAGAAAGAATGCCTAATGCTGTCAAGAGGTAGATGAGATCATTGGGCATGGGAGCATGGAGTTAAGGAAGCATCCTGGACAAAGTGGGACTTTCAACCAGGAAAAAAGGATAGGTAGGGGCCTGAACCTCTGTCAAAGAAACAACTTCAGTTGATCTCCTATGAAGGCCAAAGGAATATCAAAGGGTAAATTGGAGTTTTCTACACATGGCATCTATGGAAATTTTTTTTCTTTCCATTCATCCATTCTCAATTATCTGCCCCAACCTTTAAAATCACTCCATCTTCTAGGAATATCTTTGTCAGTGGTTCTACCCAACTTGTAAAAGGGATTCATGTGTAAAGGCTATTAACTCGTTCATCATCAAATAAGGTCTGCCACCAGATTTATGTCCAGACCAACCTTACTCTTTACAATACAATCCATTAACTGTGCATAAACATGTTCAAGCAATTTAGATAATGTGGGAAATGGTGAAACTGAGTGATAGCCATGCCCCAGGGTAAAATGATTCAAAACTGGTGGCACTTTAAATTTCCTGGCCAGATGTTAACTGATTGTTTGGATAGCAAATTAAACAGAGAGAGGTAAAAGGGGGAAGGCTCCAAAGAATTATCATCGCCAGATATCTTTCTTCCCTAGATGTCCCTCTGTGGCCCCAAAATGGACTTATTCACATTTTATTCACCTGGTTACTTTATTCACACACACACACACACACACACATGCACATGCACACACATGCACACATACACACACAGGGTGTTTTTACTTAAATACAAATTTTGCTCCCTAGAATATTTTGGATATGGGAGGGAAGTGTACTTTGGGCCTTAGTTTTAGAATACTTAGGACAAAAATTATATATTATTACATTTCAAAGGAAACTTGGAATTTATTTAATGCAGTCCTAATTATAAAGATGAGAAAACTGAGGTCCAAGAGGGTTAAATGACTCACCCCAGGTTGGATCATTATTGGCTGTTGAGCTGAGAACCTGGTGTATTTCCTGCCTCCCTAGAGTTTTCCAGCTCATCATGCTTGATTAGGTTAGAGGTAGATAACTCATGGACATTATCCTGCTTGGGTTTATAGGAGATGATTCCCTGATGATATATCCCCATGATTGCCTGTATGATTTAGAAAGTTCTGTGTTGAAGAGGGTTTTTCTTGTTGTTCTTCTTGATGAATCCCACTCTCAAATATAATTTGGTGCTTCAGTAGTATGAATATCGATATTAATAACTGTACTGAGTGCCTAACACATGCTACACACATGATGAACACTTAACATACATCATCTCAGTTTGTCCTCACAGTTAGCGTCACAAATATTGTGAGTCCACTTTTAGCCATGGGAGAACTGAGGCTCAGATGAGTTATAACTGCTTAAGGTCTTAAGGTTGATAAGTGGGGGTACAGGAATTTGAATTTGGGTAGTCCGACTAAAATATGTTTAGATGCACTGGCAAACACAGACACTAAATCAAGAGGTATCTTTCTGATTTCTTATAACCTGATTTATAATTACAAAAGGATAGAAGGCCTGGAAATAGTGACCTACATATTTAAGGACTTATCTTAGAAAAATCATAATAATCAGTGATTTCATTAGGTCAACAATTGCAAACACCAAAATAGTTGTTTAAATCAAGTGTTTCCAATTACTAGTTCCTAAAATGGAATGATCTAATAACCCCTTCAGAACTATACTTTGAAACTATTTATCACTATTTAACAAAACTTGACAAAGTACTTTCTGTGAATGATAAGCAGTTTAGCCTAAAAGATGAGAGCATTCTGTGGCCACATAGCCTGCTTGGATTTTGGCTCAGTCACTTTCTGTCTTTATGACTTGGGCTAGCTCTTTAGTACGTACATCATCCATTTTCTCATCTGTTAAAAAAGTGGTGATAATAACAATTCCTATCTCACAAGACTGTTGTAAGGAATGAATACATATACAAAAATGCAGAATCTTGCCAGGGAATAGCACTGTGTAAGTGTTAGCTATACTATTATTCCATGCTATGTGCCAGGTTCTAATTGCAACTATCTTAAATCTGTGAATATAGGAAGATGTTTATGTGATGAGATATACACTTGTTTAACTTAAATTGAAATAGACCTCTCAGGCTTCACATTCCTGGACATGTTAGACTACTGTAACCCTTCTAAAACCATTGGACTTGGGGGTGCCTGGGTGGCTCAGTTGGTTGAGCATCCGACTTTGGCTCAGGTCATGATCTCACAGCTTGTGAGTTTGAGCCCCACATCAGGCTTTGTGCTGACAGCTCAGAGCCTAAAGCCTGCTTTGGATTCTGTTTCTGCCCCTCTCTCTGCCCCTCCCCCACTTGTGCAGTCTTTCTCTCCATCTCTCTCTCAGAAATAAACATTAAAAAAAAACATAAGACTTGTAGGTTAGATTTTGTAGGAAGCACGTGAAATTTTAGCATGTACAACGTTTATTAAGGAGTGCTTCTGGGGTCCCACAACTGTGAAAGGAAAGAGAAGAAAGGAAAAGGGAACAGAGGGAGAATTTGAGCTGCAATGAATTTTCAAGGACTATCTCAGCCAACTCCATTTGAGAGAGCTACAATTGTCTTCTTGGGTTGTCCTCAATTGTATCAAGATGGTCAGGCCTTTATATTTCAGCATGGGTTCAGACCTTGGGTCATTCTAGAACTGCCCTGGGATGGCACTTAGGTTAGCAGGTTAGAGAAAGCCAATTCCCATAGGAGCTAATAGGTAAGACTATCCAGTGACATCCACATTCCTGAAAGCTGGTCAATAAGGCCTTCATTTTAGGGGGGTCTAAGTGGAGCATCACTTAGATATCACATGTCTATGACAAAACTATAAATTCATGAAAAATTAGGTTTATAAATCTGACAGCCAGCCTGATAACACATTTAGTTATCTATCTTACCTAGGCTCTGCTGACTGACTGACTACCCAGGATCTATTCATATCACTCTGTTAAATTCAAATGCTCATTTCTTTTACTTTTATAAAATGTGTGTATGTGTGTGTCTATATGCATAGATAGATAGAAAGACACATATATATATCCACACACATACATACATACGTACATGTAATGTCTTTCTTCTTGGAATGCTAAAATTTATAATAATCCAGACTATAATTATTACTCCCCAAAGGCCTACCTAGAACGCAGTTATAAATAATTTCAGCTATTTGTCCAGCAAAAAAAAAAAAAAAAAAAAGAAGTAAAAGTTAAGTCTCCTTGTTAAAAATATATGTATTTTTAAAGATGAGAAATTATGGTTATATAGACTGGAGACTGGGGGAAAAATGACAGTTGTTGTGGAGGAAAAAATTTACTCTCTTAAATTCTTCTGGCTAATATAAGAATGAAATTGATGAGATAGATTAATAGGAGAAAAACAAAATTTAATAATTTGTATATCTCTTTTTTTTTTTAATTTTTTTTTCAACGTTTTTTATTTATTTTTGGGACAGAGAGAGACAGAGCATGAACAGGGGAGGGGCAGAGAGAGAGGGAGACACAGAATCGGAAACAGGCTCCAGGCTCCGAGCCATCAGCCCAGAGCCTGACGCGGGGCTCGAACTCACGGACCGCGAGATCGTGACCTGGCTGAAGTCGGACGCTTAACCGACTGCGCCACCCAGGCGCCCCTGTATATCTCTTAATACGTGGGAGAAACCCAGGAAAACTGAATAACTCCCCCATATAATTGAAGCCATCATCATGAATACCATCTTCACCCAAAGGCAAAAGATGATGTTGGGAGTGGGGAGTCAGTTATGAGAAGCTATCAGGAGAAGCACAGTAAACATTATGTTTCTTATACAGGTTTAAATCCATGCCTTCTCTATTGAAAATGGCTTGTCGAGATTGAATGATCTTCCCTTCCTAGTAGAGCAAAGGAGATAGCTTAACTAATGGAAATTTCCGTTATAAATGTTTCTTACAAAAGGGTAACTTCTGCTAGGTTTTCAGAACTTTTCTTGTACCTGCAGTTTCTTTAAAATGACCAGCTTAAAATAGTATGTCAAAGAGCATAGCTTGATGTGGTAAAATTTGCTCCCCTACATAGGTTTGACCATCTAGATTGGGGTGCATTCTATTTATTAATAGAATTACCTACAACTTATTTAAAAGAGAAAAATATCTTTAAGGGCAATTTGCCATGTTTTTTCCTTTTAACTTAAAACCACTTCCTATGGAGTCTGATAGAATGCAGAAAAACAGATATGGCTATTCATGGAGTTTTTCCAAAGTCAAGGGAAAACTCAACCTCAACTCAAAGGAAAAGTTTCAACATTTATTTTTTTTATTTTTTATTTATTTTTTTACTACTTAATTTTTATTTATTTATTTATTTATTTATTTATTTATTTATGTTTTAAATTTACATCCAAATTAGTTAGCATATAGTGCAACAATAATCTCAGGAGTAGATTCCTTAGTGCCCCTTCCCCATTTAGCCCATCCCCCCTCCCACAACTCCTCCCGTAACCCTCAGTTTGTTCTCCATATTTATGAGACTCTTCTGTTTTGTCTCCCTCCCTGTTTTTATATTATTTTTGTTTCCCTTCCTTATGTTCATCTGTTTTGTCTCTTAAAGTCCTCATATGAGTGAAGTCATATGATTTTTGTCTTTCTCTGACTAATTTCACTTAGCATAATACCCTACAGTTCCATCCACGTAGTTGCAAATAGCAAGATTTCATTCTTTTTGATGGACGAGTAATACTCCATTGTGTGTGTGTATGTATACATACATATATACATACATACATATGTGTATATATATATATATGTATACATACACACACACAACATCTTAAAAGTTTCAACATTTGGGGCGCCTGGGTGGCTCAGTCGGTTAAACATCCGACTTCGGCTCAGGTCATGATCTCGCGGTCCGTGAGTTCGAGCCCCGCATCAGGCTCTGTGCTGACAGCTCAGAGCCTGAAGCCTGTTTCTGATTCTGTGTCTCCCTCTCTCTCTGACCCTCCCCCGTTCATGCTGTCTCTCTCTGTCTCAAAAATAAATAAACGTTAAAAAAAAAATTAAAAAAAAAAAGTTTCAACATTTAAATTTGAATGATGTTTGTTCTGGATTTTTTGTAATCACCTCTTATAAGTTTGAAGAAATTCCCTTTTTTAATCCTGGTTTGCTAATTATTTTTTATATGAATAAATGATACATTTTATAGAATGTTTTTCTGCATTGACTGAGGTCATTGTGTATTTTTACTCCTGTTCATGAGGTGAATTACATTGTTTGACTTTTTTAAATATTCAACTTTGAATTCCTAGGATAAACTTAACTTTTTATTTATTGCCCTATTTTGATGGATTTGCTAGTATTTAATTTGCTAATTTGCTAATATTTAATTTAGGACTTTGGCATCTGTGTTTGTGATTGGTCTGTAGTTTTTCACTTTTGTAATTCCCTTACTAGACTTAATTATCAAAGCTGTTCTATAAATCAGTTAGATCAAGTGTGCTAATAATGCACCTTAAATGTATATTTCTACTGAAATTTTTGTTCATTTTATCTGTTGGTTATGTCAATTTTGTCATATGTTTTGAGTCTATATTATTAGGATTATCTACATTTGGAACTATTATATTTTTCTGATGCTGTAACCTTTTCTTTGGAGTTCTGAAGTGTACTACTTAAATTCTCAACTTTATCTTACTACTTGAATATGTTTGTCTTCTTTATACAAAAGCCTATGCTGGCTAACAGTATTGGCTGGATTCACTATTGTTCTGTTTATGACACCAATTGTTTCTTTTGGATTTAATTTAAAATGGTCTCTTTCCCTCTAAGCAGCTACATGAGAGTCTAGCCCAGTTGATATCTTTATTTTGGCCTTATGAGATTCTAAGCAGAGAAACTTGGTGAGTCACCCCATGATATATGACTTACGGAATTGTGAGATAATAAATGGGTATTATTTAAACCATTAAATATGGTAATTTGTTACACAGCAAACAAAATAATGCAGGCTACCTCTGATAATCATCACATAGAGAAGAGGTCAGGGAATCTTTGTGGAAGGTTCTTGAAGGATGTTTGCTTAGCCACTGCTAATTATCCAAGAGACCATGGCAATTACCTGCTTCATTCTTATTCATTCTCATTGCATTCAACCCTCTTTTCCAAATACCATATTGGAATCACCCTAGTCATGCTTATCAATAACATATTTGTTGTCTAATTTGATGGACTGTCTTCATTTAGTATCTTATTTGACCTCTTCACACTATTTTAAAAGGTTAACTACCACCTAGACTCTGTAATCTCTTTTCCTTTTAGCCTTTAATTTTTACTGCCCTATGGAGTTTTATCTTCAACTCTTTATCTGTAAATAAACATCTCAGCAATCTCTCCCATTCTCATTGTGCCAGTTATCTTCAATATGCTAATGCTACTAAATTTATGTTATCAAGAGTTTTTTACTGATTGTATATAGGACCTATACAATCCTATATATCCAGCTTCTCAATTTTTATATCCCATACGTTTCTAAAATTCAAGACATTCAAAATTGAACTTATTATTGTCCCTCAAACATTCTTATATTGTTATGGCAATAAATAGTAGCAATGTACACTAAGATGCTCTATCCAGAAACCTTAATATTACCCTTAATTATCTCACCCTCCTTCTATACAATTAATAATTGACTATTTTCAAATGTCTCTTATGTGTATGGAATTGTTTTAGTTATCATTTCTGTCTCTTTAATACTTCTTAAATCATTCTAGTCCTATATCTTCTTCAAGTAATATATATCCTCTTCCAAGAATATTTTTATTCCTCTTCTTTACCAGAATAACTCGAATTGTCTTTCAGATGCTGTCTTATACATCAATTCCTTTGGGAATCTTAATATGTGTTCTGAGACTTCTCTTGAGCTGAGAGACCCTGTTTTACCACTGTCTCTGCAGTCATTGCTACAAACCTCAACAATTTTCTGATAATCCAAGTCTCAGTTGTATGCCTGCCAAAGTTCTATAGAAATAGGTCACAATAACTTTCTAAATTTGGAAATCTCTGAGCTTGCTTGCTTTATTCCAATGTCACAGAGGCCAATAAAATGATAAATGAACAGAGCTGTGCTTTAAATCTGGAGCTCTAAAGGTGTGTGAGTGTGTGTGTGTGTGTGTGTGTGTGTGTGTGTGTATTCCTAGTTTAGTTCTTTTCCTTTGTGACTCTATGTCTGAGTTCTTTACACCAAGTTTTCAAAGAGTTTCATAAAACTATATCTGATAATCTCAAAATTATTATCCTGAGATTAATATTTTATTGCTTCCTTTTGGTGTCTTACTAGTGAGAACACAGGAGAAGTTCACAGAAGACACCTATAAGCAGCTGGGGATTTTTGAAAGGCAGAGATGGCAGGTTTTAAAGTTCACAGGTTTTAGGCATTACTTATTAATACAAGGAGTCTTCATGGATGATGGTTTTAGTGGAACATGTTGTCCCTTTCTTATTCTCTCCCGTAATTCAAGTATGGTGTGTCTCTTTGGAGTTCCCATAGCACTGTTCTTACCCTTACTGTAGCACTCATTACACTTGGTGATTACCTATTTACTGCATTGACCAGAGTCAATAGCTATTTGCTGACAAGAGACTTAACATTATTCCCCATTATATCCCTAATACTTAGAATGTAGTTGCTGAGTAAATATGGCGAATTTAATTGATTCCAACAAGGACATTATAATAGAAATATCACTTGCTTAGAGATTGGTGGAGACCTAATAAATTCACTGAACTTCCTTGGGCCTCAGTTTTCTATACTGTAGAATGATATTAGAAGAGACAATCTGCAAGTATTCTTTCCACTCTAGCAGATGATAATTCTAGGGGGCTGAAGTCACCAGAACCTGGTCTTCTTCATTTCTTGAGTACATTTTCTTTTAGGTGACTTCATTCCTAGTCATTCTTCATGCTCGCACGATGGTTGCCAATAGTACATCTCAAGGGCTATATAAGCAGAAAAGAGATATTCTCTTCCCTAATAGCTTGAATTAAAGTCTTATACCTGATTCTCATTGACTTGAAAAATGTGGTCCTATGACCATCATCACTGTTATGAGGGGAGATATAATTCACTAATTGATTTAGGCCTGGGTTAGTACTCACATCTGGGTTGGGAGGTCGAGTCAGCCTCATTTAAACCATATAAATGTTTATTTAATACAATAATTACCATACGGAGTATTTGATGTTGTTAACTTAGGGAGAAAGCATAGTGACTTCAAAAATTAATTTCACAAATATCCACTACAATGAATGAATGTCATAACTATTAACACTTAATACCACAAACATATTAAGTGAAAATTTAACATCTGGAAAGACAGCTTTCCTCCCTCCTAAGGTATGTCCTTTGCAACTTTATGTTAGGTCAAAAAGAATATGGAACCAAACCAGTATTGTAATTTGTATTTTCAAATTGTACCTTATTTTACATACATTTGTTATTGGTTTATATCATTAAAAATAATTTTTCATCTTTATATTTCCTTACATCTATCCTAGCTTAAGGCCAATCGTGGGCATTCACCATATGCTAACTACATTTGCATTGACTTATTTATAGATTAAACTACTAGATTATTTGATGGAAAGTTAGTTTTGCCATAGTGGAAACTATCAGGACTGAGTATTTTCTTTATCAAGCTGTAATACATTTCTTATTAGAGGGAGGAATTGAAATTTTATCTCAGTTTGATGTGGGAAGATGAAGTAAATGAGTTTTCTCTTAAAGTCCCCGGCTCTGCCTATATGTTTGATAAACATCCGAGGAATATATTTATGACTTCTAGTCACTCAACATCCTATAACATAGATGTGCATAAATTAATTTTTATATGGTTACATTCAATAAAATGGTTTGAGAGAAAAATCAAATATTTTACATCAGTAATTTATATTTGCATCTTCAATTTCAGCCTCTTTCTGACTAGGTAATTTATACACTTTTGTTAGAAGATGACAGACATCAATAATAAGAGACCCAAGGCAATTTTATTTCCTAGACAATTTGATAACATCCCTGTACCCTTTCTACCAGATGGAAACTAAGTTAAGTTGTGGTGCGATATATATTAATGGATCAATGAACGCAAATAAAATTAACAAATGACAGTCAGACGTGCATCACAGCAGAAGGTGAATCTGGCAAAGATCCTGAAGGAATACTTTCCCCTAGAGGAAAATGTCACTAATAGACAAATTAGTTGCATCTCAGCCCAGAGCAAATAAATGCTTTTTTACCTCCTCAGTTGGCTACAAGTTACCTGGCACGATGGGGAAAGACTGCAGAAATGAAATTTAGTAGGAATAAATGTAAAGCTCTAACTTTGTCTAAAAGTCTCCATTATATGAATACAGGGTACAGGATATATAAGACTTACGGACATGAGTTACCCGACAAAACTCTGGAAGGTTGAGTGAAAAGAGACACTCAATATGTTCTGATGGCATAAATCAACTGTCTGTAAAGCTTGAGAAATCTTAGACTGAATTAATAAAAATAAGGAGTTTGCTCTCTTGTACAATCATGGAAGCATATACCTATTTTATAATATTAAAAGAAAAATATTAAATCCATAAGTGGAAAGAAAAATAAATATGACAAAATCCAAATTAATATACTTAGTCCATTGGTGTAATAAAGTTACTGAATGGTAGATACCGAAATATAAAGAGAAGATAAGCTCTCAATGGCAGCGTAGGGTATGCAATCTGAAACCCAGTGTTTAGATTAGAGTTTAGATTAATCTTAAATTAGACTCTAATTCTGAGGATATAAAGAGAAAAAATTATGGGTTATATATTTTTATTGTTACATGAGAGAAGCAAACTATCAGGAGCAAGAAACATTTTTTTTAGAGGAACCACATTTATCCTAAACTCCTCATACAGCTCTTTAGTGAAAGGAAATTAGAAAGCAATTATCATTCCATAATTTAAAAACTACAAATTTTCCTTAAAGGGAACTGATGGTTTATTTAGTTTAGGCTTTAAGAATGAGAAGTTGTTATAATGCCAGCTGAAGGCTGTGTTGTTGTTTCTTTTCTCCAAGTTTACGGTGAGCAAGGGATAGGGAGAAAGGAAAATATGTGTTTCTCAGATATGTCTATCATAATTATTATGCTTATTATTTGAAATTTTTAAATGGGTCATTTGTTGTGACATGCCATTCACATCATTCACTTACTCTCATTTCCTTTCTGTCCCTGATCTAGCACATCAGCTGTGTTCCCTCTACTTAGGATCTTTGTGTCCCAATTTCTGTCTCCTCTATGGCTCATAGATAAGCATTCAGGTGTTCCTAAGTAGGAATTTTGTGCAAATTTTATTGTGGAAATGCCAGTCTTTGAAAGGTAGTTAAGTAGTAAAGAGCATGGGCTTTGCTCTCTGACAGATGTAGTTTTTACTTTCTTGTTCTAGACTCAAGCATATTGCTACATGTCTCTAGACCACAGCTGGACCACTTGGCAATGGCAATACTATTTCAGGATACTGTGAGTTAAAAGCAATATATGTCAAACGCTCGTAGCAGTTCTTAGTATAAATTAAGTAGGGTTGCCAGAATTACAGATAAACAAAATGCCTGGTTAAGTTTGAATTTCAGATAATATTTTTTTAGTGTAAGTAGGTTCTGTGAAAATAAATGAAGACCAATGCATGTGAACAAGAAAAGTCTACTTACTCATAGCAAGGAAATTAGTCACTGTCACCTGCATTTTGGCAGAGGTTCAAACACAAGTAAAGAAGTAATAAAGCTTTGCAGTAGAAAAACCAAGTTTCCAGGTATGCCCTGATGGAGGAAAGCTGTTGGTTAAACAAAAACAAAAACAAACAAACAAGCAAACAAAAAATGCTGCAGGTGTACTAACTGGAAATGGGCATCCTGGTTAGGGGTGCATATTTTGCTTCTTTTGGGTGGTCCTAAATTCTAAGCAGGGACAAAAATTAGGCAAGCTTAATCAGTTATTAATCAAGTCCTGGCCATTTGGGGCCAATGGATAAGAAAGTATCTGGCTACCTGGATTGTCACTGGAAATAGAAGTCAGGCTTTCTGCAAGTCTGATTAATAGCAGCCTGGCTTCTTGGGCTAGTCATTGTGGAAAAGGGGTTGGTTTTTTGACAGGCTGCTGAACGCTATGGGTCAAAGTTCTATTTAAATATATATAATATTATGTATAAATAATATAAGTAATATTATGTATAAATAAAATGGGTCAAAGTTCTATTTAAATATATATAATATTATGTATAAATAAAAATATATGTAAAAATCAGGCTATTTTCCATTTGTATATTCAGCTTCTTAGCCCTGAGTATTGTATGATGTCGTGCATTTTATCTCACAACACTAATATTAAGTACTTGCTAAGTGGTTGATGCTGAATAACTAATATTTCAGTGATAATGATATGGCATGTGAGTCTTCCAGAAGTGCCTGCATTCTATAAGAAGACCAGTTTAAGTGTACAGAACACTTAAATGTACAAAGTGAGATTCTCATGGTGTAATTCCAGACCATGGATTTTCTTGAGAATTTTTAGGTCAATAAAGTCCTCAAGTCACACTGCTATTAACCATCTGCTCATAAAGTCAAAGTCAAGAATAGTGAGAAACAGGTGGTTTCAAGCCATTCCCATACCTCTCATTTCAACAAAGTACGGTATTCTCACTGCCTTTTTTTTTCCTTTCTTCACTCTTTGCTCCTCTAATGTTTATTGATTCTGCTTCCTTTATCACTTTCCATTGATTGGTGATGTCTATAGTTATGCATTAGGGGTATTGATCCTGAAGGAATGGCCCTCTAATGGGGGTCAGCTGAAGTCAGACATGGAGCTTGGCCCTTTCTTGATTTTTATTATTGGTTTATTGGGATTTTGCTCCTCTCATTTTCCAGTGTACAATGGATTGGTTTGGGGTGAAGGAAGATTTTTAACATGTTTACTAGCTGGGCTTATTTCTGTCATGTTCATATCATCCTGTCATTCTGGGCCAGGTGTTGTGATGCATATTGCCGGGACCCATCTGGCTTGAGTGGTTGTTGCCCGAAGTTGCTCGGCAAGCTGAGGTGTGCACTAACTCTGGCAAGCTCCTCCTTCTCAAACGAGAGAAAGTTGTGTATGCCAGTTTCAATAACATATGTAGCTGTTTCTGATGCTTGTTCTTTTTAGTTGTAAATAACAGCTGAAGCAAACTATCTAGTGCTTGATCAGAACCAATGGGCTTTAGGGTTTCTAAAAATTGAAACTTTTGGCTTTCAAGTTCTGAGGCCTTCAAACAAAAAGATACTGGAAATTTAGAAAGGTAACATGTTCTATAAGAAAAACAAAGCAATATGAAGAAAAGGAGTTTTGGGTTCAGACAGATCTGTTTTAATACTTCATACTAACACTGTCACTGAGTGAGCAGCTGTGGGAACAGGGGCAAGTTATAGGACTAAACATAAAATAATTAGCAGTACAGTGGAAAATATAATCAGGGATCAGATTGTGTGTGCCACGTAGGATTTCCAGTACTTCAGAGAAGAAATTCATCATTCTTAAATTGGTGAAGTTTTATATTGCCATGACATCAGCACTCCCTTCTTCCATAATCCCCTCCTCCTCCCCAACATTCATTTAATAAGTATTTCCCTTCCTGAAATATACTTGGTAACATGCTTGACTTACTTTTCTCCTTAATGTTTCGCTGTTACTTATCTACACTTACTTAGTCTCCTTGGTACTATGCAGACACAAACTTCAAGCATACAGGTTCTTAAAATGCCTAATTTCAATTACAAGAATATTTTTTAAATGTGTAATTCAATTAAATAAGTAAAATAATTAATTAATTAATTAATTTTTGTCCTGGTTTTATTTGCAGCTCAAACCAGGACTACAGAAAGACCATGATTTGCCCTAAATTCTAGTATTTTCTATATCCATCTTCCTCTCATGTAGCTGTGTTCCCCTAATTCAGAGAATCTTGTTACTGGAGAAGGCTTTTTAAAATTCTTATTCAAATCAACTAGCAGCTTTGAATAGCATTTCCGCTCAAAGTAGTTCTCTGAAAAGGTGACAGTCCATGAACTGTATATTAATAGTATGAGATGAAATAATACAAAACTTAAAAGTATTTCAAAAATTTGAGACCATTTGAACATTGCCATGGTATTCCAGGGCATAATCAGTTGAATTATTTCACTGAAGAGGGTTTAGACCGTTTTGAATGTGACTGAATTCACATGGTTATTTGCATATGGCTTCACCTACATAGGAGACCAGCATACTAGGACTGTTTATCTACCTGTGATGGCTGAAAAAAGAAAACAAACAAGTGGACCTTATTCACAGAAAGTTTGAAAAACACTACATTAGTGAATTTCGTGGGTCTTTCTGAAATTTTTCTCTTAGTCCAGGCCTGTAATACACACAGCCACAGTCCTTACCATTGAGAACAACATTCTTGAGATTCTTGATATTAGGGAAAAGCATGATTAAATACTTATGCAAATCAGAAAACATTTAAAAAACTGTGAGGTACTCAAATTTTAACTTTTTCCCTTTTGAAGGATGGGATAGAGGATGATGTATCCTCTCAGAATAATTTGATAATCTCAAAGAAAAGTGAAAATTACCAGTAAGTAGCTATTCCTCAGAGAAGTTAAAAGCCTGGTGGCATTTTGGTTCGCTGTTACTATTCATATCATTTCCATGGGCTTAATTATCCTTTGTGTTTATTAACCTGGCATGGAGAAAAGTTGAGTTGTTATCCCCAGAAGTCTATCCTCAGTACCATTTTAAGGTAAAACTCTAAAGTGAGGTTGGCCTATTATGATTTCTCATCATCCTTTTTTCTTTTATCTTCTGATGTTCTGGTTTCCAGTGTCCAGGGATGTCATGCTGCCTCCTGGCCTCTGACTATTCCACAGGCCCAGGCTCCTGAGGCAGAGCAGGACACTGCAGCTGTGCCTCCAGCCCCATCCGTAGGGGATTAGTCTCCTTGAGCCTCCATGAGACACCCATGAATCTAAACCTAAAATGGTGGCTGTGTAAATCATTGCTTCCAGTGAGCCGAAAGTCAAGGAAGTACTGACACTTTCTTGGAAAAAAACTACAAGATGATGAAGTATGAAATGAAGGTTTACTTATTTATTTTTTGGTCTGGTTAAAGTTTTGTACCATATTCCCTTATGGATTTTTACTGTCCCAATTTCTTTTCTATATGTAAGAAATAAGTCTTAGGTGAGAAATAAGGGTATCACACCTAGAAAGAGAATTTAATGATGACACAGTTCTTTACCATCATTTTACAAAGTAGAAAGATGAAGCCCTAAAAAGTGAAATTATTTGGATTCTTTTATACAGATACATTATTGTTGGGGCGCCTGGGTGGCGTAGTCGGTTAAGCGTCCGACTTCAGCCAGGTCACGATCTCGCGGTCCGTGAGTTCGAGCCCCGCATCAGGCTCTGGGCTGATGGCTCGGAGCCTGGAGCCTGTTTCCGATTCTGTGTCTCCCTCTCTCTGCCCCTCCCCTGTTCATGCTCTGTCTCTCTCTGTCCCAAAAATAAATTAAAAACGTTGAAAAAAAAAAAAATTTATACAGATACATTATTGTTGATAAAGAAACAATTTCATATTTAAGTTAATACAAATTGGTTAATTTTATTTAAGTAATTCCATTTTGAACAAAATATTTGAGCTAGGACAATGTGGTGCCCATTCATTTAAGACTCTTCATTAATCTTGGGCCATCTGAAAGCATATGGTCTGCATGTTATCTGTAGAGTTAGTTTTAATATTTGTAGGCATTATTTCCTTTTCAGAGGTCATCATTCTAAGGTACAATTCTAACTTCATGTGTTTTTATGCACATGTTTATACATGACCTGCTGTCATATCTATTGAATCTTGGGTAGAAACCTTTGAATCAACAAATAGAAGTGGAAGCTTTCTTTTTTTTTTTTTTTCAATATATGAAATTTATTGTCAAATTGGTTTCCATACAACACCCAGTGCTCATCCCAAAAGGTGCCCTCCTCAATACCCATCACCCACCCTCCCCTCCCTCCCACCCCCCCCCCCCATCAACCCTCAGTTTGTTCTCAGTTTTTAAGAGTCTCTTATGCTTTGGCTCTCTCCCACTCTAACCTCTTTTTTTTTTCCTTCCCCTCCTCCATGCTTTCAAAAGAGAATATCTAGGGGTATGTAGGTGGCTCAGTTGGTTAAGCATTCAACTCTTGATTTTGGCTCAGGTCATGATCTCATGGTTCATGAGATCAAGCTCCTCATCGGGCTCTGTGCTAACAGCACAGAGCCTACTTGGGATTCCCTCTCTCCCTGTATCTCTCCCCCTTCCCTACTTGTGCCCTCTCTCTTTCAAAATAAATAAACTTAAAAAAAAAAACAGAGAATCTAATGAATAGTGTGGACTAATGTAAGCTTAGGAGAAATAAATGTATTTACAAGTGCTAATTAAGTATGGCCAAAGTAGAACATGGATTTCCAGAATCATTTTGACCTGAAATTTTACTCTGGTTGAAATAGTTAAAGTGAGGGATCTTAACAGGAAGAGTTGTGAGTTATAATTGCATATGGACCTCAAGTAGAATCATTTGTCTCCTTATGTTGAACTATAGAGTGAGGACAGTTTGAGGACTCCTGCTTGACCAGTTCATTCAGCAAAATTTAATGAATTTTGTTTTGTGCTTAGATAGTTTAGCAATCATGTCTGTTATGGGACTAATTTATGTCAAGCATGTCAAAAGCATTCTGAAAGATGCAATGAATTCACTGTGGCACCAACCTGTTTTAGCTTAATTTTTAGGTATATAATTTTTAGGTATATATTTAAGTGGACAAAATTACTGAACATATCTATTAGTGGGATTTTTTTTTGAGAAAATAATATGATTGATTCTCCACTATATAACTTTACATTTAAATATCTTCCAATTTTTAAAATCTTTATTGCTGTAATTCAAATTATTTTCCTTTATTATTTAGTAGAAAGTAACTTATATAGAAATAATCCTGTTTTCACTAGAAAGAATTTTGAAAGCTATTAAAAACCATTGTGGGGGCACCTGGGTGGTTCTGTTGGTTAAGTGTCTGGCTTTGGCTCAGGTCATGAACTCATGGTTCATGAGTTTGAGTCCCGTAGTGGGTTCTGTGCTGACAGCTAACAGCCTGGAGCCTGCTTCAGATTCTGTGTCTCCCTCTCTCTCTGCCTCTTCCCCACTCATGCTCTCTCTCTCTCTCTCAAAAAATAAATAAACATTTTTTAAATTAAAAAAAAAAGCAATGTGGAAATTGTGTGTGTGTGTTTGTGTATGTTGGGGGGGGGGGGCGATGAGATAGAGAAAGAGAAATAGGGAGAACATGTAAAATTCTATCCCCTAGACTACTGCATATATAAATAGTAGGGTTGCAAATATTCAGTGATGTAATTAATGTAGATGGACCAAGATCAGTTAAAGCATTATTTTAGAAATAAGATGGAACTTTGGGTAGGGTTCATAATATATTTTACATGAATTGCCCAGTCAGCTTAAAGCAGACACAAATCTAGATTGTAGACTTTTTGATCCTTAATCAAGAAAACTTGCAACCACACCATGAACAAAACAGGGACCTTTGGACAGTCAATCCTATTCTTTCCTTGTGAACTCCTATAGTAGATGAGTCTGCCTTTTATTTATACATCATCTCTGAGAAAGAGCATAGTATGGTGGGAAGATGAGGCTGACGGGGTCACCTCCACACCAGTTTCAAAAGGGGTGCTTACAAGTTATATAACTTTATTGTTTGCACTTCCACCACAAAAAATGGAGTGATATATGCTTTGAATGGTTGCTTGTAAGATTAAAATAGCACGTTTTGAGTTACCAAGCATCTTACCTGGCAGACAATAAGAACAACATGATGTTTCTTCCCCTTTCCACTTTTCTCAGATATATACCTTTCACTATCTATAGCCCTCCTGTACAATTTCCCTAGGAGCAGCACAATATCTTCTTTCCTTTTTTTCTTTCTTTCTGTCGATTCTTACTAAACTGCTGGACATAGTTGGTGCTTGAACTGTATTCACTGTTTTGAGTTGAATTGATAAGAATACATTGAGTAAGTGAAACTCGTTTAAGTTGCAATTGAGATAACTTGAGATTTTGACTCAAAAGAATCCTTGTAAGCCCCTCTATGACTTTCAAGCTTCAAGGGTACGTTATTTTACTTATTTTAGTTAAATGAGCCAGGATATGTGAATTCACATGTACTGTAAAATGCTATACAAATTAAAGTAACTTCATTGCTGACAGTTTATCTTTTCATTTAAAAGTTAAGACTTGCATTCAGGACCATTCATTACTATTTATTAAGAAGGCACTTAACCCACATTCTGACAGGGGAAATTGCTTGAAAATCAGCTTTTGAGAAGAAAAAAATCCAAGGAGGAGAATAGCTGTTTGGGATCACTTTGTAAATGGTGTGGAGAAGTGACTATAAATTTATTTGATCAATGTTTTCTGCTGGGAATTTACATTATTTGGAAACTGCTTGATCATATATTTATTTAAAATACTGGGCTATTTGTCACTGCTTCAGCCTCAAGATTAAGGCTGATAGTTCGGTCCATTCTTACCTGGGTCAAACACTGAATGATTAAGGTCCAAATCTATTGGCACATACTGGGCCACGAGCTGCCTCCTCCTTGATTCCTCCTGTCCAACCCATTTCCAGGATTTTCTGTAAAACTGGTCCTCTGGTGGTAGTCTGCCCTGAAGCTTTCTCCCCCAAGTCTACATCTGACCTAGGAAAAGAAACGCAGGTATGAAAATAAGAGACATGATCTGCTGTGGCTTGGGTTTGCCCAAGTGCTTGTAGGGTCAGAAGAAAATCAGATGAGTTTCAAGTTTTATCATCCAAATCAGTGGTCTAAAAGCCAGGAGATCATTGAAGGATCTCAGCTGTAACAGGGAAGGGGAGAGGCAGCAAAGAGTAGAAACAAGGTTGATCATTCAGATGATTTTCCCCACCATGATTCCTGCTTGACACTAGGGAGTGGAGAAGAACCAAAAGTCAACTCTCCTTGGAAATCCCTGTCCAAGTTTACTTTATGTTTTGTATATCTGTTTTCCAGACCTGCAAGAATTGGACTGAATGTAAGACTCATTAACATTCACAGATATAAACTTAATTTTCTTCTTCCATTAATCTTCTTTCTCCAAAGAAGAAATGTCCTTTGATTCTGTCAGTTTCTGCTCTTTGGAGGTTTGTCCTTTAGGACACCTCTGTCCTCACAATGAGCATACAGACCCTGTCCTCTTCTCACTTAGAAGAAGGGATAAGATAAACCATCCTACCAAGAGAAATATGTCCCAACCATCATTGGATTTATATTTTTAAAAAATTGGTATGGGTGGGGCTCCTGGGTGGCTCAGTTGGTTAAGTGTCCATCTTCAGCCAGGTCATGATCTCACAGTTTGTGAGTTCGAGCCCTGTGTCAGGCTCTGTGCTGACAGCTTACAGCCTGGAGCCTACTTCAGAGTCTGTGTCTCCCTCTCTCTCTGCCCCTCCCCCACTCATGCTCGCTGTCTCTCTCTCTCTCTCTCTCTCTCTCTCTCTCTCTCTCTCTCTCTCTCTCTCAAAAAATGAATAAACATTTAAAAAAACAAAAAAATTGATGTGGGCAAATTTTAACTCAAAAGGAATAATCTGGGAGAAAAGCAAAGACCAAAACAGAGCTAGTTTTGTGAAGAATGGGAGCTTCCTGCTGTCCTTCAAATCAATCTTCCTCTGAAGCATTTGCCTATTTAGATATAAAGCCAGCTTTATGAGAAAACAAGCATTTTAACACTGAGATGATCCTAAGCACAGATGTTTAATTCATTTTATTTGAGAAACCATTCTTGCCTCTCATAGTATACACAAAGAAAAGAATAAACTATCAGGCACACTCATTTACATAATCTGTTCAGTTTAAAATGGTAATTAGTTAGTCCCAGGCTAGAATGTACAACTCAGCAGGCAAAAGTAATTTTAAAATCATTAGACTTATATATCACGGTCAAGAGGTCAGCACACTAGAATTTCATTATGCAATAAGGAAAAGCATTTCCAGTTCCTACATCTTTGTTCTGTGCCCTTCTTCAGAAGAGTAAATTAGAAAATACTACGGGAAGAAGAATCCATTTCTACCAATTACTTTCAGAAAGAAAGTAAAATTGGCAACCCAGCATTTCTAGTTTAACTGGAGACCTTGATCAGCTTTGATTCATTTAATGGTCCTGGTAAGGGAAAAAAACCCAGCAGATTATCATCAAAAGCTTTCATCATAAGCCTATCTATGACTAAATCAGGATATAATCCCAGTCTTGCCTCAAATTCCTAGCTCACCTATCGTTTTATACTTTTACGGCACTCGGCCAAGATGTACAGAGTGATGGGGAAGATCCCTGACTTTTAATTTCTAATAGAAGTCCTGTTTCCAGCTCCAGATGATTAGCAAATTCCTGTTTTTTATTTAGTTCCTAGGGTTTGGGTGTATATACTTTACTGATCCAAAGATTAATCATCTTCCACTTTTAGCAAGTTTAATTAACAGGCAGTATATAATTTTCCCTCAGCCATTTATAGAGGCTCTTCCTCCCTGGAATATTCCACAGCAACAAAGTGAAGTTTTTATTGAAAGAGTTCTCACTGGCATACATTTATGTGAAACATGCAAAACCATTACTGTGCTGACCATGTTATAGTAAAGAGTAGTATAAGCTGCTATTCCAAACAATTGTTGTGAATAGAAACAATTGACAAGACAACACCAAACTAGGGTGTTATATCAGCCTAGACTGGCAGCAGCTTTTGTAATTAGAAACTATACCAAGAGCTCTGTGATACAAACTGATGTTTTCACCCTTACAGATAGTAACTCTATCAGCTTGCTCCTTAAGGAAGTGACAGGTGAATAAATACAGCAGACAAGTCACTGTTTCTGAGTTCTACCCATGAGTATCATGCAATGGAGTGTTGTGGAGTTATCAAGAAGGAAAGCTGGACATCTCTGAGACCTTTTACAAAATCTCAGTCCTTGGTTGCTTCTAGGAATTTTAATTTTTCTGCTCTCCTCATCTGTCACTCTTCTCACCTTTTTGTTATGTAAATATGGCTTTCTTC
This sequence comes from Neofelis nebulosa, assembly GCF_028018385.1. Classification (NCBI taxonomy): domain Eukaryota; kingdom Metazoa; phylum Chordata; class Mammalia; order Carnivora; family Felidae; genus Neofelis; species Neofelis nebulosa. The sequence goes on from NC_080792.1 coordinate 31,151,508, forward strand.
CATCTTATTTATTTTTTATGCTATATTTATTTTTAAATTCCTACTGTTGGTTTTTAAACCCATCTAATTTTATATTTAATTTTTTCTTTCTAATTTTGCAATAAATTTATTTTCTGATTCTTCAAAATCCTTTGAATTACATATATTTTGTTTTTACTACTTTTATTTATTTCGGTTTTAATTACTTTTTAATTCGCATCTCCTCACCTCCCACATTTGCATTCTGTTTCTTATAGATCTCCTTGTTTTCTTTTTTTCTTTAAAATTTTTTTAAAGATTTATTTATTTTTTTAATATTTATTTATTTTTGAGACAGAGAGAGAGCATGAACGGGGGAGGGTCAGAGAGAGAGGGAGACACAGAATCTGAAACAGGCTCCAGGCTCTGAGCTGTCAGCACAGAGCCCAATGCAGAGCTCGAACTCATGGACCGCGAGATCATGACCTGAGCCAAAGTCAGATGCTTAACAGACTGAGCCACCCAGGTGCCCCTATTTATTTCTTTTTGAGAGAGACAGAGATAGAGAATGAGCCTGGTGGGAACATGCTCTGAGAGCATGAGAGAGAGGGAGATACAGATCTGAAGCAGACTCCAGGGTCTGAAATTTAAGCACAGAGCCTGATGTGGGGCTTGAACTTGTGAACTGCGAGATCATGACCTGAGCCTAATTTGGCCACTTAACTGACTGAGCCACCCAGGTGCCCAATTTTCCTTGTTTTCTTAAATTTGATTGCTCTTTTTCCTTTTTTAAGAAACATATTTGGAAAGATGATATTGGTTTGAGAAAGTTCAGTCCAACCACAGATAGGCAGGGGGCTTTCTCCTTGACCTTTAGCTGCTACCAGATGCTGCTCAGTACTGGAAGCCAGACCTGAACTCTTCTCCCCTCCCTCAGAATATCTCTCTAATAGGCTCCACCTAGCAACATAGGAAGCACACAAGTCAATCTTCCAGTAAGGACTAATTATCCTTGGGTAGATAGCATAATTAGACTTTTGTGAAGGTACCATTTCCTGGCATCTTACACTGGCTACACTTCATACGAGAGGATGTGTATTTTCTAGTATTAATAATATTTTTCCTTCTATAATCTTAGTTTTTAAAACTGTGTCTTAAGAGCTGTGATCTCTCAAAATATATTATTCATCAAATTCTAAGTGTAACCAGAAAGACAAAGATTTAAAAAAAAAAAAAAAAGGCAGGTTGTCCTCAGAAAAGTGCCTTATTTGCTCTGCACCACCCTCTTCTTACAGGACTGATTTTGCTAAAGAATCAAATAGAATTGAGCTCCAGGAAAGGACCACATAAGAAGAACAGTCAGGTTCTGGCACTGACCTGTCTCTAGTATACTTACTTCTACATAACTAAATGTCTCCTCTGACTGTCCAGACAGGGTGTCAAGGCACTTCTCTGTGTTCACTGCCAATAGGCCATGGTGAAAGGAGTCCTCAAATTTGGCAATAGCTGCACCCCTGTTGGAAAAACAAAAACACTTTTTCAGAACTTATTATACTCTCTTCCTGCCCTGAATATCAGAGCTTAAAGAGAAGGATGCTCATTTTACTTCTAGAACATAGATTTAGTTTTTAGGCAATGAGCAAGACTCAGGCTAGCCTTTTTCGGTCTTCTGTTTGCCATGGGAGATCAGGACTGTGAATCTTCAGGCTCCAGGATATGATGACAATTCCCTTGACTTTCTGCATTTCTTTCCTTGGGATTGATGTTGAAGATACTACCATGTGTCCATTCTCATTCTGTGAAGAGTCTTGACCCATTATTGTGTATGCTGGCTGATTGATTGTCTTACATTAACTCTACAAATTAAATTGCTCTAATAGCCAAATGATCTTCTTAGTTAATTTCTGCCAGAATGAAGGGCTATGTGTCAACTGTTCTAAAACTAAAGTTACCACTTTAAATAGAAGCCTCCCATCATATAATTAGATGGTAGCTGAGAAATCCACTGGCAAATCAAACAAGTCACCTTAAGTAGATATTTTGCAAACATACAATTTTCAAGGGTGTTTCAAGTAATGTTCAAGATAATATATTTATTCTATTGGCACACAACTGTGAGGTTTATTTTAGTGACTGCTGTAAGTGTTGGATAATAATTGCACTAAATATTTCCTAAGCTATTTTTAGGATTGATGAATATACATGTAAAATATATTAAAAATTGACAAACCACTCTCCAAAGTGGCTGTAATAATTTATGGTATTGCTAACAGTCTCAGAGTTCCTCATCAACATATATCCTTATCAACATTTAAGATTGTCAAACTTCTTCCCTTTTTTTCTTAATCTGTGGAGATGAAATGGTATTTAATGGTAGTTTTATTTTATTTTTGGCTACTTATGGATTGACTATCTTCATATGTTTAGTGACCATTACATTTTTTTGCCTACTAATAGCCTATATCTAATTTCTATTGTGTTCAATTTTGGTTGCTTACCACATTGTGTGGAAGTTCTGTATATTTTTCCCCAAAATTAATACCTTATTTACTTTATGCTTCAAATATTTTACCTAGTTTTTTTTTTTTACTTATCTTTTGATTTTTACCTTGTTTGAATCCTTTTTTATAAACAGGTATTTGATTTTTTATACAAAAATGTCTCTTGGAGCACCTGGGTGGCTCAGTCAGTTAAGTGTCCAGCTCTTGATTTGGCTCAAGTCATGATCTCACAGTTCATGAGTTCAAGCCCTGTGTTGGGCTCTATGGTGACTGTGCGGAGCCTGCTTGGGATTCTCTCTCTCCCTCTCTCTCTCTGCCCTTCTCAAACTCTCTCTCTCTCTCTCTCAAAAAAAGTAAACTTAAAATTTTTAAATGTCTCTTATTTTGTATATGATTTTTGCCTTTTAAGTCTGATTTGAGACATTTTACTACCCTGAGATCTTAAAGTCAGTCTATTATAATTTATGTGTTTTAAAGTTTTGTCTCTTGAGTCTTTAATCCTTTTGATTGTTTTGTACATTATTCAGTGAAGGAATATCATGCTACTTTTTTTTTTAGATGGAAAGCCAATTGTCTCAAGATTATTAAAACTTTGTTCTTTTCTCTAACAATTTGTAATACCTCTTCTAAAATATAATATTTCCCTTAAGCTTTTTGGTGTCTGAAACCTCTGTTCTGCTTATTCTTGCATGAATACCATTCTGTTCTAGTTACTATAGGTACATAGAATTTCAGTAAACCTTGAACTCACTATGCATGTCTTCTCTGTTTTTGTCTTAAGATTTGAAAGCTTGGACCTGTCCATGTGAATTTAGAGAATTGACATATTTCAAATAATCCAGTAACTATCGTAATCTTGATTTGCCTTCTTTTGTGTTCTCAAATGTATATATATTTTTTCTTTTAAAGACTTAGTTTTATTAGGTTTGTTCCTAAGTATATTTTATTTTGCTAACATGAATTTGTTTTTCATATTTTATTTTTCTAATATTTTATTAGTGTATAAAGTGCTATTGATATTTGAGAATTTGTCTTATATCCAGCAAATTTGCTGAACTCTTACTTATTCTTATATTTTTTCTGGAAATTCTTACTAAATTCTATATAGATAATCCTAATTGTATAAATAACATTTATTCCAAATCTTCCATTTCTTAATCTTAATGCACTGCCTAGAACTTCTGTGTCATATCAGATTGTTGGGGCAATAATACTGTTATCAGTATAATTATAAAATGTCAACATTAAACATGATATTTGCTCTCAGTTTATCAGGTTGCTAGGAAGGGTTTTTTTGTGCCTTTTTTTCTCTATGTAAGGAGGCATAAATATAAAATTATATGATATATTCTCTATGTATTTCTTTTAAAATGTTTATTTTCTCTTAATCTGTTTTGTTTTTCTATTACAATAACAGATATCTTGATGGTGGGACAAACCTAACTAACCTCATGTTTCAATTCTGGCCATATCACTTCTACATGAGTAGCCTTGGAGAAGCTACTTAATATCTGTATCTTTTAGCTTATCTTTTGTAAAATGGAGTGCCTGCCTCATTGTGTGTGTGTGTGTGTGTGTGTACAAATAACTTTTGTAAGAAAAATATCCTGACTTTCATACAAATATGAAATGAACATGTATCAATAATTTTATATAATAAATGAGGGACCCAGGAAAGTGTCACAACTGGTTCAAAGGAGAATTAAAAATATCATACATATAAGCAATTTTGAAATAAATTTACAAAGATATGCAATCTTGGTCTATCCAAAGGGCAATAATAAATTATATTCCACAACACAAAAATCATTTGCATTTCTATATTCAAAAATTATTTGCATTAAATTAGCTTTCTGTAATTTTCAGAGTTGTGAAATAGCTCAAAGACAATGAAAGACAAAGATTCTATAGAATCAGATAAACCCAGAGGATGTGCTAGATAATCCCTACTTTTCAACTGAATACTATCTTTGTATTTTATTTAAAAATCCATCCTAATTTTTCCTAGATATTGCTGTGAATTAATATATATATAATATATACTGTTGCACATAAAACTCAAGCTGTCTTTACAGCTATTGTTGTCATTGATATTATTTTATATACTAGTTAAATTGGTTTATTCATATGTTACCATTTTTATACATATATGCTTAAGTAAATTGGGCTATAACTTCTAACATTCTATTGAATGTCTTGTTTATATATTTTTTAATAAAATATGTTCTAGCCAATGTTATATGGTAATATACCAGTGGCGTATACTTGGAGGATGTTTCAAGGAACATTGATTCAATGCATTACTCCTTTAAGAAAATTTCTGTTTGGTACTAGTACTAGAAATACTAGTATTCATCAAGTAATCATTTGCTATCTATCTTAAAGACATTGACTCATGTGGCTGGTTGGCCATGCTTCCCTGTTTGCACTTTTAAAGGGTTAGAGCTAAATTCATAACCCACCTCTAGCTTATATTTAAAACATTGTGGAAAGAATTTGGTTCCCTGTATTTTTCTTCCTGTTATCTTTTCCTTGCCCCATTTCCTCCACATAATTAGTATTTGTTTTGTCTTGATGAATTATGTATATTTATGGAAATCACTTTGACCAATTAAAAAAAACTGAAGTGACCATTATTTTTCATTAAACTGAGAAACATAACTAAATCATCAAATTATTTGGCTAAACAGAATTATGAATTCAGTCAAAATTGTAGAACTGGTTATACGTGCAAAATGTCAAATTCCTGCAATTATTGGAATTAAGGAGAATGGTCCAGTCCAATATTTTTCCTTTTAGCCTATAAATGGAAGTTAATTCAACTTCATGTACATGGCCCTCTGAACGTGACCTTCTATCAAACGCAGATATAACTTGTTGAAATTTTACAAATAAAGCAATGATATTATGTGGTCTACATTTTTCATCTTTCTCACAATTTTTCTCCTTAGTTCTTTCTCCCTGTAATGAAAAAGGAAAAAAACAACAGGATTTAAACTAGCTTTAGCAAGAGATTCGCCTAGGAGAATAATTTGATATGAATATCATTATTAAAATCCCACTGCTTCAAATGGATTTTTAGATTAATATATCTGCAGAGATATAAAATTATCTGATTTATAACTATGCATTATTAGATCTGAAATGTCAGTTATTATCTCCTCAGCTTAATACTTAGATTACCATATAATTTTATGCATCTTTGAGAAAAAAGGTTGAGAAGTAGCATGGATATGAATCTTCTGTCTACTGTTACAGTTGAAAATGTAGTGTCAAGAATAGCTGTGAATATTGCACCCTCATATTGACTTAATTCCAAGCAGGAAGAGACAATGGAGTAAAACTAGCATACATCTTCATAAGTCATTCCTTGTTTATGGCTATTCTTTGTTACAGTTTAATTAACTTCCTGGGTTATGACCTTCTACCCATTCTTTTACTTTTAAGTAGTGAATGTACAAAACTAAACAAGAGAATTTGTCCAATTCCACTTTCACTTCCTTCAGTGTATAGCATTTAAGATTAACAATATGCTACATGTTGAAAGAGAGAATTGAAAGTTCAAGTTTCTCTCACAAAGTCCTAAATTTGTGAATCTAGAAGCCATTGGGAATAGTAAAATTGATCTTTTCTTGTGATTTATTTACCAACAGTTATTTTGATACAAATAAATAAATGAATGGAGGCTATATGAAGATGAACCAAAAGACCTCATCTGAAAAGACAATAATTGATGTTATTATGCTTTACATCTATCGAATCTTACAAGATGGTAGTAAGATTGAACACATGCTTGTTCCCCATCCCCGATCCCCACTGTCCCCTCCATGCTAGAATGGGAAAAAATTAGGGTGATGGGAAGAGAATAGGCTTCAATCTCAGTTCTGTTTCTTGCTCACTTGGTGAATTTGGCTCCATGAATTCACCTCCAGTTTCTTTCTCCATTAAACATGAATATCTACCTCAAACATTTGCTGTGAACATTAAATAAGTTATAGATGTAAAAACTCCTGGTATTGTAGCCATGCATAATGGACAATAAATTATACACATTGTGTTTGCCATTATTTTTTTTCCAATCCACATCTCTTTTTACTATTAGCAAGCTTATAAGTTGGTAAATTGCCAGCCTCACACATAAGCATATTAGGAAGATCTTAGAAGAAGCTTGATCATTTGACTCTCTTACAGTACTTTCCATCAAATATGCTTTTTATCCTAGCAATTATTTAATTGCCTAATATTTGTTCCTACAGTGTTATCAAAGTGTTTGACACAAAGTAGGCCTTTGATAAATGTCCTGTGAAAGTCAAATGTGTGGATAACAAGTTGATTTTCCCTTGCTGATTTTTCATCCAAGCTGTGTAAGGAGAAAGCCTAAATACTAGTTAGGGATAGTTATCTGCCATATCCATTCCAGTTTTGAAGCAAATGTATGAAACATTCTCTGATCCATGCCCTTACATTTGAATTTGACTAGCTCTGCAGTTTTATTTCATAAAGTAGTACAGTTGAGGGAGCACTCATAAAACTTTTTCTGATGAAAGATCTAAGTATTGTTTGTCCTTACCTTTCAAAAACAGACTTCAGAGTTGTCTCATTTGAAATTATCAGTACATCCGTCCTAGCAGGAACTCTACAGGATCTAGATGCCATATTGTGGCTCTCCTAATGTTGATTTCTTTGCCACAGATGGGCTTCCCACAATTGCTTTCTCTGGCAGTCTCAGCAGTGGGTATCAATCGGTTTCTTTTTTGTGTCCGAACTGTGCTTCCAAGGGTAGATGCCTGCCTTGCCAATTTTATTATAGTTGTTTTTCTCTTTGGATGTTGGCCAATGTTTTGTATTTTGAATTTCATGTGGATGCTTTTTAAGCTATTAATTTCCAATTCTTTTTCTCAGATTGCTGCATATGCCCTTATATATGCATAGTACTTTGCGCATTTTAGTATGGTCTCAAAGAAATGGTGTTATTGTTGTCTTAAAATGTAGAATGAGAATTTTATTAGTAGACCTCTTTAGTAAGAAAGACACAGACATATGACTTTAGGAAGTTTCTGTATATCAGAGTTGTTAGAGCAAAGATGGACGTAGGTGCCAGATCTTCTGCTCAGTTTCAACCAGTGCTCCAGATTGGGACAGAGTGCTCTGGTGTCTTTATTCATGTTGTACTATAGCATACTAGAACCAAGCATTACAGATGAAACAGTCAAGAATATAAGGTCGGAAGAGATTTGGGACAGCTCCTTTTTAAACTTCCACCCTCCTCTCTCCATCAACATGAACTCAAGTTTTCTTTAATATGAGGGACATTGTCAAAAATTTTGCATCTAGAGTTTTGCACAATATTAGCCACTGAGCCAATTAATACCATTTATAGAATATTCCTCATAAGTATGAAAGCCTTGAAAGGAGTAGGAACTATCTCTTAATTCTGACAAATTTGTTTTTTAGTTGGAGATAAGACTGTTTCAAACACAAATGCAACCATGAAATCAAAATACCTTAATAGGAAAACAATATACTTTATAATTTAAGTGAGTGTATGTATGTGCATGTACACACACACACACACACACACACACACACACACACACATATGGATGGGGTTGGCCAGTTGTTCATATCTCCAATAGCTGTGCATGCTGCCTCCTCTGGATTTAGCTCTCTTTCCTGCCTTACTTAATTCCTACTGAATTTCTGTTTAGGCAAGTCTTTTTTGACCTCATTAATTAGACCAACCCTTCCCACCTCCCATTAGAAGTTGCTAGATTTTCAGTGGCCATACTTAACATAGCTTCTGTTTCACATTTATTTGTACAATTATTTAAGAAATGTCTTCGTTCTCCATGTGATTCAAGCTCTGGGAGGTTAAGGACTGTGTTCTTTTTTGTGTACTCTTATAATACAGTGCTTTTCACCATGTGGTATGCAAAGTATGTAATCATTAAGCATTTGCTAAAGTAATTCATGAATCTTCCCTGCCCAGCTGAATTTACATGGAAGGACAAGCAGTGGAGGAGTATTGAATGTACTCCATAACTGGCTGTGAAGTAAGGTTTTGTAACCTTGGCACTATTAACATTTTAGGCTAGATCATTTGTGTGTGTGTGCTATACTATGCCTTGTAAGATGCTTAACATCATCCCTGGGATCTAGCCACTAGATGTCAGTAGAATTTCCCTCACTGCCCATTCCCCACCCTCCCACCACCCTCTCCCCACCTCCCTGCCCCCACCCAGTCTTGACAACCATAAATGTCTCCAGACCTAGCCAAATATCCCCTAGGGTTAAAATCCTCTCTGGTTGACAACCATTGCTTTAAAGTAATAATTACAGCCTATTGCCCACATTTTTCACAGCATGAATTGTCTGTTTTATCAAAGCTAACCTACTTATAGTCATGTAAATCCACCTTGTACCATTTTTAGGCCATTGTTTAAGGTGGTATTTCTGTTCTTTGCTCTTTCTTTTAATCTCTTCCTCATTGGCTTCATTTCTTCAAATTTTCATTCTACAAAGCCTGGTTCCAACTGCCATTAGTTACATGAAGCTTTCTCTATCAGTCAGGGTCCTAGCAAGAAAAAGAGGACACACTCAAAAAAGATAAAAAGACTATAAACAAAGGTGGGCAGAGTGTAGTCAACAGACAAAAAATCGTATTCCATATTTGTTATGATCCTAAGGCCTAATGAGATAAAGAGATGGAGTGGTTATAAAACCAGGAAGAAAGGGCACCATGATAGGCTGTGACTCTCCGTAGAGGGTTCAAGGCAAACCAAGGTGACCCCTTAAGGAGGAAGCTAGGAACATAGTCTGATATCAGCCTTCTTCACATCAGTCTTTTCCATGGTTCTCCACTGGGTGAATCCTACAGAAAATTAGAGTAGGAAAGTCTGTTCATGTGGCCCCTATGGATCAAAATCTTGTTGTGGAGATCAGAATGCAGAGGATAGTGTGATGCTGCAGATAAAAATGGAGACTGTTTAGCCCAGCTTTTCTCTCTACCTTTTTAAACAAAATAGAATAGCCTTGAGCATTTATAGCACATATAATTTGTATTATTCCTGTGAAATTAACTTGTAGGGCAGACAATAGCTCTTCCTTAATTGCCTTGATTTGTTTTTTTTTTAAACAAATCCTCCCTTGCTTATGTGTTAGCACACAATTAGAGTGAATCTAAACATCTTTAAAAGCAGGACTGTGTTTTAATTTTAGTATATTGCCCTGGACACAGTTGATTACTAGAGGCAAGTTTTAAAACTGTAATATTTTGTTACTGTTTAAATTAGTTTTGATTTCTAAGTGGAAAGTGTGACAAGTACAAACATCTCATGCTCTTCTGATCTTGACCAACTTTCTAAAGCAAAATGTCCCTTCTTTTTTGTCACTTCTTTTTTTTTTCCTCTTCCCGTATGTTGTAATTTTTTTTTTAGTTTTTATTTAAATTCCAGTAGTTACCACACAGTATAAGTTTCAGGTGTACAATTTAGTGACTCAATATTTGCATACAATACCCAGTGGTCATCACAAGTGCACTCCTTAATCCTTATCACCTATTTCACCCCCTACCTCCACCCCCTCTCTAGTAACCATCAGTTTGTTCTCTATAGTTAAGAGTCTGTTTCTTGGTTTGCCTTTCTCTTTTTCTTTCCTTGTGACTTTTTTGTTGTTGTTAAATTCCACATATGAATGAAATCATATGGTAATTGTCTTTCTCTGACCAACATGTTGCTTAGCATTATACTCTCTAGCTCCATCCACATCACTGCAAATGGTTGTCACTTCTTATTTACCCTTTAACCCCGCTATAATTAGTATGCCACCTTCTTCATGGGACTGAGTTTGGTCTGTATGTATCAGTAGACATGCTATTTCATTTTCCTATCAGAATCCCTGCATTGTTTGACAGACAACTCCTTTCCTTAAAACTGTCTTTTATCAGTTTCTATGGCAATAAATCTTTTATACTGCTTCTAAATCTCTGACCATTTCTTCTTCTACTTTTTCCATTTTCTCTATAAACTCTATAAATTAATTTCTGTAGAAATGATGTTCTCTAGATTCATTTCTCTTTTTTGTCTAAATATTCTTCTTAGGTAATACTATATTTACTCATTGATTTAAATTATACTAACATACTCCTAACTCTCAGTCTGTACCTTTAAGCATCATCATGTGAAGTCACAGAGGCTCTCACACAAAACTTTTCCAAAATTAAACTTAGTCTTTCTTCTTTCCCAAAGTAGTATTTCATCCTGGTTTCTCTGTGTAAAATGATAGCAATGCCATCCACTTCAGAATCATCAAAAAACGAAAACCTCAGAATAATCCTAGCCAATTCCCTAGCCAGCTTCCCTTTCTGATTATCTGTAGTTAATCCTTTATAAACCTATGAGTTTATTTTCTAAATAACTTTCAAATATGTTGGTTGTATCTCATTCTCCATGCAATGTGCTTTAGAGGAAACTCTGCGTCTCTGTGCAATATCTATTATGAGAATCTCCTGTCTTTTGTGTGTTTGAAGTAAGAACTGGCTGGAATCTTTCCTGTCCTTACAAGTCCAGGGATTTGAAGTAGTTCTCAAAAAGTCAACAGTATTTGCAAGTTAGTCAAAAGCAGTGAGGAAATGTCAAATAGGTCCAAGTTAGATACAAAAGGTCAGTAGCTAGAGAGACATAATGTAAACATGACTTCTAAAGAGAATCAAACAAGATGATAAACCGAGAGAGCCAAAAGTCAAGAACAAGAGGGAGACTCATCTAAAATGAGAGGTAAATGATGAGCAAGATTAATATTCAAAATAGTTTAAAATCTGTATAGTTTTTACACCCACCCACCAAAAAAGATGCTGGCCATAGGCTTAGAGCAGGTTCCTATAGATTGAGAAAATTGTGGGATGCCCAAGGAGAAATTAACATGAGTAGAACATCAAGTGGAGGGCTTTTCTGGGCTCAAAGTAGTGGCTTTCTGCCATCTGGTATGGAACTAGTATAGCTTAACTGTAATTTGGCTGTATGTCAGCCCTGGGAGAAAGTGAAGGATGAACGGATAAAATATCAATGGAGTAACTGCATCCCATAATGAACTACCAGGCCCTTGCATATGCTGTGCTTAATAAAAACTATATGGTGGAGATAGACTATAACGTGCTAATTAACATCTGTCCTCTAGTGGTATCTCACTCCCATTCATACTCCATAATGCCACTTGTGATGTTTTGAAACACATATGCTATCATAGAGCTATGTAGCTTCTCCACGATTTGCTTTCACTAATCGTATTTCACAAATCATATTTGTAATCATATTACACATTGTGTAATCATACACAAATATGATAAAAGCTCCCACTCTTTCTCAACTTGTACTTTACAGCTTGTTGATTCTGCACAGTCTTGAATTTTTCAAGTATATCAGGCTTGCCCATTCTTTTGTTCCTTTGCTTATGCTGTTCCTGCTTCCTGAAACATCTCACAAGTGCCCACAAAGAAAAATTCCTACTTGTCTTTCAAGAGACTAAAGTGTCCTCTAATCCTCACAAGCTGAACCCTGCATCCTTCACTCTTGAATGAATGTATGTACCCTCTTTTCCTAGCCTGAAAAAGAATGAATGAATATATGCCCTCTCATGCATTCTTTTTGTAAGAACCCTCAGAATTTGGCATGATGTTAAACTGCCTTGTTTCTTTCTCCTACATTAGACACATATGTTCTGCTCAAGGTCAGGATTCTGAGGATATTCATCTATAAATCTCTAGCTTCAAGCATAGTGTCAGATGCGTGAAAGGTAGTGAACAAATGAATGAGTGAATGAATGTTCATCAAAGCTGAACTAAAGGTGAATGCCAGTGATGGAATAAAAATGTAATTGAATACTCAGGTTGGAATCTCATAGAAAACAATCCAATTTCACTAAACTGTTCAAACAATTGGGTAAAAAATTAGTGCACAAATAGTCATTTGGGGGGCTTGTTTGTGTGTGCACATGGTTATTCTGTACCTATTGCTCTTTGGTTTGTTTTGTTGTTGTTGTTTTACTGCATTCTCTATTGACTTGAAGGAATTAACCTGGTAGATGGAATTGGGCAATGAGTCCAGGCATGTGGTCAGTGGTACATGTTAATAAAATCATTGCCGGGGCGCCTGGGTGGCGCAGTCGGTTAAGCGTCCGACTTCAGCCAGGTCACGATCTCGCGGTCCGTGAGTTCGAGCCCCGCGTCAGGCTCTGGGCTGATGGCTCGGAGCCTGGAGCCTGTTTCCGATTCTGTGTCTCCCTCTCTCTCTGCCCCTCCCCTGTTCATGCTCTGTCTCTCTCTGTCCCAAAAATAAATAAAAAATGTTGAAAAAAAAAATTTAAAAAAATAAAATCATTGTCTTCCTATGTAATATAAAATAGGAACTCCATCTTTTGAGACCTGGGGATAACATGACAGGGTGAATTAATTCATATATGTAGAGTACAATGAGTTATACATATGGATGTACATTATTTAAATATAAGAACATTTAATAAAAGCCCATTGTACTGGAGAATGCAATATGATAAAGACAGGCTTACTTTAGAAGAAGAAAGACAAAATCATATCTAAAGTAAAGATTTAACAAGATATTCTTTGGAAATAAACGGTTTATGAATTGCAATGTTTTCTATGTTTGACATATTGCTTACATGGTATTCCAAATATCTGGTGATTTTAATGAAATGGAACTAAGGGGCTTCAGTATCAAGTGTAAGAATACAAATGCAAGGATTGTAGCATTTATGTTGTTTCTGCATAATCCTATCACATGCTGAATACAAATTTCGTAACTCATGATTTTGGATGCTACCAGTTCCTGTTCGCTGTATCATCTTGTCATATAATGCAGAAAGAGAAACACTTGTTTTGTGTAAGAATATCCCATTTTTGCTCACAAACTGAGTTTCTTACCATCTTTGACCTCATTTGTAATTTGTTTTCTTGCATAAACAGTTTTTTGATCTAAGTATTGGTATAGCAATGATTTGGCTCTTTGTCCTCTTCTCAGTTCTGTATTCTCATCACAGTTAACACTTGCAATACAAATGAGAAATTGAAAACTACTCTAAAGATCCAATATTTACAAGCTTTTTGGTGACTGAATTTTTCTCTATTCCAATTCTTCCTACATAGAACCACCCTAATTGTTGACTGTGTGCACTGTCTTTATTGTGTCATTGTTCTGGCTATCACATTGCTCCCAAATGTTGCTGTATTTTAGTCCAGATGCTCCATAATTTGCTGCATGCAACCCGCCCAGCTATATTAACCATGTTTTCCATGTATCCACTTTCACTACAATTAGTGATGTGCTTACAGTGTTCTTTGCTTATTGTTCATTGCTCTTTGTGCTCCTTGACACCCTCAGCTAAGCGAAGGTAGATCTGTTGCTGCTTGCAGCAAACTTTCTCAATCCAACCTAACCTTCAAAGCCAAAAAAATAGATACCAAGACCTCCAAGCATTTATTTGAATATTGTGTTATCGAAAGAGTTTACATATACAAAAAAAAAAAAAATGGCACCATACTTTCTACCATTTAAGAGTCTAATTACTTCATGTATAAACTCTGTCCTCAAATTCTCAGGGGAAAAGGATCACATTTTATACTTCTAAAATGTTTCTCACAGTACCAGTTGTAATATATAATAGAAGTAGGCAAAAGTAGAATTAGAAAGTTCCCTTGTGGATCTAGCTTGCCTCGCTAATGGGCGTCAATATTTTGACTGTTTATGTCCAGTAATACATAGCCAACTTATTCTGATTCACAAGTTAACTCATATTTACATCATACTTTATAGTTTTTAAAAGAAGCTTCACATATAGTATCTCACTGTATCTTAACTGAGCATATTTAGTAGATATTTCATTAATAATAGTGATTACTGGGGCACCTGGGTGGCTCAGTCGGTTAAGCGACCAGTTTTGGCTAAGGTCATGATCTCACTCTTTGGTTCATGAATTTGAGCCCCACATTGGGCTCCACAATGACAGTGCAGAGCCTGCTGGGGATTCTCTCTGTCTCTCCCTCTCTTTGGTCCCCCCTCCCTCTCTCTCAAAATAAATTAATAAACTTTAAAATAATAGTGATTACTGTTTTCAATAAAAATTCATTTCATGAAATATCAAAATAATATGACTAATATATTACTTTAATAATATATACTCTGGTATAAATGTAAGTTTTATATTTAAATTATTCATATATTATTTAATAGAAAATGTAGCACAGGAAATGATATAAAAATTTCCATACTAACCATGATAATAATTATTATAAATGACTAATTATTGAATGCCTTGTGTATGTACTCCACTAGATACTTTATAAATATTATATCTTATTCTCACAACAGTCTCAAAAGTTAGGCATTCTTACTATTTTATATATAACAAAATTGAGGTTCAGACAACCTGGCTTGTCTCAGGTCACACAATTATTACTTGGCCAATAGAAATTTCAAGCCCAGATATCCATGGTTTCAAACTCTTCCTTCTTTTGCCTAGACTAAGCTCCATCTCTCAATCTCCATTTAAAGATAAGTAACAAGAAAAAAAAAAAAAAAAACTCCAATGCAGACAGATTTTGCATTTCAACCAGTTTTACTTCCATCATGTTGCAATTGCCTTCAAATCTATGCTAATCTGTTATTTTAAACTCCTTTAGTGCATATCATAATTATGACATCTAATAAATGTTAACCTTTTGATGGAAGTAATTTCAAACCTACATGAACATTATTCAATTAATTACTCAAAGACATTGTTGGATAATAATTGTGAAACTAATTATTATAGATCAAACTGGTCATGAAATGGATTTTCTTTTCCATTATGCCAACAAAACTTTGCAAATCTAATCCATTGTCCTTCACTCTGTGAAACCACTTATGTAGATGAAAAGTATTAAAAGAGAATAAACTTTGAGAACACAGTGATCAAATGATCAATTTAGCTTCAACTGAATTGTGAATGTTTTACCTACCAAGTGAGTTCAGACCTGTTAAAAATGCTGATGTGGGGGGCGCCTGGGTGGCTCAGTTGGTTGAGTGTCCGACTTCAGCTCAGGTCACGATCTCTCAGTCCGTGAGTTCGAGCCCCGCATCGGGCTCTGGGCTGATGGCCCAGAGCCTGGAGCCTGCTTCCGATTCTGTGTCTCCCTCTCTCTGCTCCTCCCCCGTTCATGCTCTGTCTCTCTCTGTCTCAAAAATAAATAAATGTTTAAAAAAATTAAAAAAAAACATTAAATAAATAAATTAATTAATTAAATAAAATAAATTTTAAAAAATGCTGATGTGGTTCAAACATATTTTCTCTCCCTCCACCAATCCTACATGCTGCCCATGTGAGTGAGTCTAGAAATGCCATTTTCTGAGACAATGAGGAGTTATGTTCAGGCTATATCTGGGCTCTGATTTCAGCTTGACCAGGTTTGAATAGGAAATTCAATCTAGCTCTTTCACTTTTTCACTTCAGAGACAGATTGTAGTCCAAGGAAACTAAACAAATATTTTACTAAAATGTAGATTTTTGCTATTTGAAGCATGGTCATCAGACCAGCAGTATAGCACCCTCAGAGTTTGTTGGCAATGAAAATAAGGCAACAAGTTAAACACCTCCAAATCAAAATACTGAGTATAGAAAAATAGCCTTCAGTAAAAACTCCTCATTTACTCTTACTACTCATTTAACTGCTATTGCATTTTTAGAAGTTTGTTTATGCAAAGTAAGAGTTGATCATTACATTCCTTTATACTTCTCTTTTACTCCTTACCATAAAATCACTTAGCTTTTAAGTGAATTGAAATAGACTAGAACATGAATTTAATTAACCTCAGGATCTAATATTCATTGAAGTGGTCTTGCAAATAAAACAGAGTATCCTTTAAAACAATATGGATATCCACTGGAAACTTAAAATTTAAGATTTGTTGGATACCTTGTGGACAATCTAAAAGGTTTACAGACTGCATTTTTTTGAGAAATATTCCCTGTATGATTTCAGCATTATAGCTATTTGAAGGTTTTTTAGGGGTGCCTAGATGGCTCAGTCGGTTTCAGTTCAGGTCATGATCTCATGGCTTCATGAGTTTGAGCCCCATGCCAGACTCTGCACTGGCAGCACAGAGCCTGCTTGGGATTCTCTCTCTCTCTCCCTCTCTCTCTGGCCCTCTCCCACTTGTGCTGTCTCTGTCTCTCTCAAAATAAATAAACTTACAAAAAAAAAACCCAGATTTATGAAGTTTTTTTAGAATGGATTCCTCTCTGGGAGAGATAAATATAAGTCACAAACCCTCTGGACTAGATTGCTCTTTCACATACGCATTCAGCTTGAGAAGCCCAAGACTTGGATCAATCCTTTCTTTCTACTTTTTCTCTCTTCCTCCTTCCATAAAAATACATTAGAGATCTTGTTAAAAGTCAGGTATCGTGCTAGACCCTAGGGTTGCAAAATATGGAAGATATGTATCCTTTATTTGAGAAGGTAAAGAATTGAGGCATAGTATGATCATAATCCAACATTTGCCATGTTGTATGATAAATATAGCAAATACAGGAAAGAGATGGATGCTTTCTAACAGTTCTCTTCAAGGCAAACCCAGTAAAACCTTGGATTGCGAGTAACTTGCTCTGTGAGTCTTGTGCAAGACAAACAAACATTTTTAACAAATTTTAACTTGAAAAACAAGTGATGTCTTGCAATACAAGTAGTACATGATGCTGAATGTCACATGATCATAACTGAGCCAATGATTCTTCTTCCTCTCTCTGTGGTATTGTGGGTAATTGTCTCTGATGCTCAGTCTCAGGCTGCAGTGTTTGACAGAAATCAGTGATTTTTCAGAATGTTGGAAGGCGCCCAAATCTGGCACTATTGTATTTGTTGGCATTTCAAAGCTCCTATGGACAGTTCTTTGCTTTTCCATATGAGTAAGTTTAGGAATGCTTTGCTTCATTCTAGGTCAGGCTGCATGCAGATATAGACCCTTTCCTCTGCTGCCTTATTATTACATTAAATACAGTACATGGCAAGAGTTTATTAATACTGTACTGTTGACTACTGTACTGTAGTCAACATCCATGTGAGCATATACAATGGCCCCCATGCAGAAAAATGTTGAAAAGAAAAGCAGTAATTAGAAGGAGATGATTATGGTAGAAATTAAGAAGGAAATCATTGAGACGTACTAACGAGGTATGCAAGTGGCCAAAATTGCAAGATTTTATAAGAAGTCCCACATCTGCATCTTGTTCACAAAGGAGGAGGAGAAAAAGAGGAAGCCCCCACTTCAAATGAGATTAGGGATATGTGTAAAATGTGGGAAACAGTGCAAAATCTTGTAGAAAAGCACCACCCGAATAAGGCTGTAGCAGTGCAATCAATGAATCTGTTTAACGACAACATGATGTCACATTTCTGCAAAATCCTCAAAAGGAGGCAAAAGCAAGTGTCAGTGGCACGAAAAGAAAAAGATTCCATGGAGCCAATAGACAGCAGTGATTCGGTTAGTGATAGTGAAAGCTGTCCTACACAATAGGACACAATAGGAGGATAACCCTCCTCTTATCTCCCTCACACCAGCCACGAAGATATTCAAAGGTAAGTGCAGGTTAATTAATTTATTTTTTTTATATTTTTATTTTCTTTATTATTTTGTATTACATTACAGTAGTATAATCATTTTTATTCATAATATTTTTGGATTGTGAAATGAATCATCTGTATTTCCATTATTTCTTATGGGGAAATTTGTTTTGTATACAAATGCTTTGGATTAAAACCATGTTTCCAGAATGAATTATGCCCTCAAACCAAGGTTTTATTGTATATCATTCAAAATGAAGTAGTTTATGCTGAAGATGTTCCTCGAATTTCAGTGAGTTAAAACAACAAAACTTTATTTTTTCTTCACACTCTTGTCAATTTTGGGTTGGCAGAAAGTTCTCCTTCACGTGATCCTCACTAAGGGACCTAAGTTGAGGGAAGGTCCTTATCTGGATATCCATGCCTCTCAAGGCAAGAAAATGGGAATATGAAGACTTGTACACTAGTTCTTAAAACTTCTCATATCTTATTTAGTCAAACCATGTCATATGGCCACAACTAATTTTAAAG
The DNA here is from genome assembly GCF_028018385.1 of Neofelis nebulosa. Lineage (NCBI taxonomy): Eukaryota > Metazoa > Chordata > Mammalia > Carnivora > Felidae > Neofelis > Neofelis nebulosa. The sequence goes on from NC_080792.1 coordinate 31,170,105, forward strand.
GTAACCGGGATATTCAATGCTACTATGTCCTAGAAAATAGAAATAGTTGATGAACAGCATTAATAATGTCCACACTTGGGCACCTGGGTGGCTTAGTCAGTTAAGCATCCGACTTCAGCTCAGGTCATGATCTCATGGTCTGTGAATTTGAGCCCTGCTTTGGGCTCTGTGCTGTCAGTTCAGAGCCTGGAGCTTGCTTTGGATTCTGTGTCTCTCTGCCCCTCCCCAACTCACACTCTGTCTCTCTCTGTCTCTCAAAACATGAATAAACATTAAAAAAAATAAAAATAAAATGTTCACACCAAGAGACTTGGGTTGCTCCTATCTCAGGTGGTGTACTACTCTACATAATTCTAGGTCTCTGGGGTTTCTTCTGCTTGCAAGTATCTTCTTTATGTACTTATAGGTCCACCACTTCCATATTAGTTTAGAAACGTTCAATACTTATACACAAGTATTTCATACTTATTTACCTTATATTTGCTTGACATTAAGTATTCTTTGGGTAATTATTCTTCTGGAACATTTGTTGATTTTTTTTTTTCTTCATCACTGTATATATATGTTCTCTTGGTATTTCATGCCTTTTTGTCAGTGATCAGATATCCAAAATTCTAGAACCTTACCATGTGTTTTAAATGAAATCATTCAAGTCTAATTATATTGTTCAACTAAAGCATGGCAATTTGTAGAGTTATAGATAGCATTATCTATTGGCTGTTTATCACTTTACCTATTTTAAAATTTTACCTATTTAAAAAAAAAAGAAAGAAATTTTCAGGCCCTACTATCAAGGAGATTAAACACAAAGTTTAACCATCTGATTGTATTTAACTTTTCAATTCCTACCAGATTTTTATAGCCTGCGTGGCATTCCCAGATTATTAACACATTGTTTTTCATGGCCTAAAGCATTTGTAAGACCCTCCAACTTTAGTTTAGCTCTTTATTTTCTGGCTGTGGCCCTGCTTCACAATTTCTGCTTTATATATCCTTGCACATAGTTGTCTTCTATAAATATGCCTTCAATATGAGCAGTTTGTAAACTCTGAGAAAGGTTTTCTGTTATTGGTGACATGGTCCTATCATTTAATATTCAGTGGGAAACCACAGATAATGCTAGAACAGCTCAAGAAGCCAGGGCAGCATTTAAATTTTAATCATGTTTATGCTAATAATCCCATTCAAGAGCTTCTATTTGTCTGTATGGTCCATTTGATCTGAATGACAGAGGACATCTCAGGGATTGACAAGAAATGAAATAATAATATCTGAGTATTAGAAGAGGGTTTGGGGGTCATATGCTCTTACTTCCCAGCCAAAATCTGAAATTCCCTGCACATTTGTGAAGCTGAAGGGAATGAGTCTGGCATTCCAAACTGGGAGCATGGCATGGACTAAAGCAAAACTAGAGAAAACTGTAAATCCTGTTAGAGAGCTACCACTGGGGAAGATTGATCTGAAGTTTTAGGATTCAGATTAAGAGAGCAGACAATTCTAGGAAGCTGAAACTAGAAAGCTAGTGTGGCTCACACTGTTTGAAGGCCATGCAAAGGAAGTAGTTTAGGTTTCATATCTTAAGATTGGGAGGCTTTATACTGGAGTTAGTGAGAAGGCATTAAAAATTGCATGTGGAGAAGTTGCTCTGAACGTTAGCTCCCGATCTCCTCTTAAAGAAATCAAGGGATTTTCTTAGGAGTAAAGAGATTTAATGTCATAGGTAGGGGTTTTTAAAGAGGAAGCTGTTATTTATAGCAGAGTCTATGAGATTCCTTGCTTCAGATTAATGGACTGGTCATTGAGGAGAATAGCCTCTCCATTTCCAGGTAGTTGAATGCAGATGACCTAATGGTTCTCTTTCATCTGTGATTTTTTATGGTACTGATTACATTAATTAGGAGAAGATACTGTATAATGAAGCTCGTCAGGAAAAAAAATTAATAGGTTACTTTAATAAGTTTTTTCTGTGATTTGTGTTGCTGATATGAACAGCAATTATCCCTGTAAGTAATGAGCCACTAATGAGCATGTCTTTCTTAGATTGTGTTGCAAGTTCACTTGTGGAGTTATACTACAAAGGCAAGCAATGATTTCTTTTCTGTAAGTAAGTAATCTTGACAGGGGTATTTGTAATAACGCACAACAATGAATCCCATTATTTATTAGTATGACCCAAATCATACCTTAAATATTACCCTACAATTCTTTAATTCTCTACCTCCCTCTGTCTTTAGACAGTTATTTTATTACATGCAGATTCATGTAAACTTTTTCAGGACTAGTAGTAATTAGTTGTAAAAAGTAGACACATATAGGTGAGATTAAAAAGGCTGAACATTTATCCCAATGGATGGATATACAAGATTTCATTTAGAACTGTCTCTTATTAACTAAGTAAATAATTTAATATAGCTTTTAATATTTTTTTGGAATTTTCTAGTTTCATGGCTCAAAATGAAGCTTTGTTTGATGAAAACCCACATATCATGATTGGGTAGGTTAGTGTGATGGAGAGAAAATAACAGGGATTTAGGAGATTTGAATTTAAGTAATTTAAGTCTGCCTCTAGTTACAGAATATTGGTTGTCTTATAATCTTGTCATCCCTTTTTCATTTGAATAAATAATTTGCCTCATATTTTCTCTCAATTTCCTTCCAGTACTAAAATATTATGACTCAAATTAGATTATTTTCAAAGCACCATATAATCAGAATTTTTAAAATTGAATTTAGCATTTCTGCTATCTTTGTTATTAAAATAAATTTAATGTTTCTGATATCTTTGTGTTACTATTCATATACTGTGATAAGTACATATGACTTTAACTTTTTGTTCTGTCTATCCTATTTCAACAATATTGTAAAATCCTTGAGAACAAGGTCAAATCTTATACAAATTCCCCCCCCCCCCAAGTAAACACATTCTAAATAAAGTCTTCTTATTGCAATAGTACTAGTATAAATTTTGGGAAAGTCATATCTTTTTAATAAACCTTAAAAGGCTAACGTTTGTGAGAGTATCTGTATCATTTTACATTTAGAACTGGTATTGGTAGAGAACTAGTCTAAATGGAACAGAAGAATTGTACTTTGGTTATTGCTAGAATTGTTGGCAATTATTTATTGAGTCTAGTCACTATAAATCAGTGATGAGATATATATATATATATCTATCCTACTTTTCTTTTAGACATTTACAAAATAAAGCCAAATTAGTTTTAAGAGGTAACTACTAAACACAGATGACTTAATTTTCCCCTTAATCAAACTTTCAGTTGATAACCCCCTTTTCCTCTTGATCTCCAAGTAAAAAGAATTAAATCTTTTTTTTTCCTTTTGGCAAACTTTTTCGTTCAAATGATGTGTACTTAAGTTTATTAAATATAGTTTTTTTATCATGGCACATATATTGAAATAAGATATAGAACTATACTTTCTCTTTAGAGAGGAAATAATAACTCTTTAGCGATAGTATACTACAGGATCATGATTTTACACATTCTTTACGTATGTTCTTTGCGTGAGTACATAAATTCTCTTGATGTGTTGTAGCAGGATGCAGACTGCAAGGCATGCTAAGTAGCCAGCATCTGTGATGTAGAACTTTGTTTTAATATTTTACTTCTTCCTAGCAGTAACTCCATGTTTTCAGTTAGCTCATTCAACACTGAAGTGAGAAAATAGATGCTAAATGATTTTGCTTTTGCTCCATTGAGCAAAACAACCTTAAGAGATGCCATCCTAAGCCTTCCAGATATTCATTAATCCTTTGTTTGTATTTATTCCGGCATACTGAAAATTCTGACTATCTGGCCACCTGACAGCTCATTAGGGTTGCTGGGTTCTTCGTAACACATCATCCACATATGCCAAAAGAAGAATTCCTGAATATTTTTTTTCATTTCTCTATAAGCCAGTATAATCAAAAATCCTACCTTAACATCTTTAGCATCAATTGTTCCTTATGCCAGTACCTGCTGAAGCTCCCAGGCAAACTCACATCTACTTTATTTTATTTCAGATGAGCTATGTACTCACTTTGTATTAAAATAATCGTGTCTCTAGCCTTTGTACTTCTAAGGGACAGTACAGTAGTTTCCATAATAGCAAAAACACAAGGACTGTAAATGTTTTACTTTTTTAAAAAATTCGGACTCAGTATTTATGATACAGTTTTCAGATACTATGTTTTAAAATAACAGTATTGTTCTCAGAACACAAATGCTTTAAAGGCTGCTTAAAAGTATGAAATGGCATAACCCATTCTACAAACAAACAAAACAAAACAGAATTGTCTAATGACTGTGTCTTATCAAGAAAATTCTAAAGGAGAAATGCCCCACGCTGAATAAAGGTGTCTTTTTTTAAAATTTAAGGCAACTTATAAATTGAAAACTTAGACACACATAATTTAAAAGATCAATTCCACAGGGATAATACATCAACACAAAAATGTAAGAAAATATGAACATGTGTGACCAATACAAGATATTTTTATTTTTTTTTAATTTTTTTTTTTAACGTTTATTTATTTTTGAGACAGAGAGAGACAGAGCATGAACGGGGGAGGGGCAGAGAGAGAGGGAGACACAGAACTGGAAGCAGGCTCCAGGCTCTGAGCCATCAGCCCAGAGCCCGACGCGGGGCTTGAACTCACAGTCCGTGAGATTGTGACCTGAGCTGAAGTCGGACGCTCAACCGACTGAGCCGCCCAGGCGCCCCTACAAGATATTTTTAAAAGCCATACACCCCCCATGAACATAAGAATCATCCTTCAAAATTACTGTGATAAAAAGTTACTTCCTTCAAAAGAAAAGTAATTCTTCTCACATGCTGAGCATAGAAATTCCTATTTACAATGAACTGTCTTGTATTTCCTCAGTATTGCTTAATATGGCCTCCTCTATTAGGGGAGTATGGAAAATTTTATAGCTATTTCATTTGCAAATTCAGTAGTCATTTACTTAAGTCAAATAAATGTAGGGTTAATTCCTGTGCAAAATGTTAATCTAGAATAGTTACAGTGAAAATGCAATCCACAGACCCCTGAGACCCCATGACCTCAAAAGTCTAACTTGCTATTAGCCTCTTTTACTGTGAAGCTTCTGGCTCTTTAGCAAAAATCAAAGCTGTGGCACTAAATTGTATTAGTAGTCATTCTATTTTTCATGGCCATGCAGTCCTAAAAAAAGAGGAAGAGGAAGGAAGGCAGGCAGGCCAGCTTCATTTAAAAAGTCCCTTGATGAATCAGTAAAAATTATGAATTTTATTGAATCTCTACCCTTAAATACGTGTCTTTTTAAAAGTATTTTATTGACAAAAGGGGACGTCCACAAAAGACTTTAGATCTTCTGCGGTATATAGAAGCGGTATATAGAAGTAGTAGTTGCAGCTACTCTACATAAATATTTCTCTTACGAGCTCAGTTGTGATATTTATAAACGTGATTTCTTTGATATTATATAATCAATGTGTTAACATTTGGAAGAACAACATCACTCAGTGAACCAATATTTTCCAATGATCAGTATATGAGATTATAAAATCAGGCATGAGTAAAAAATTCCATTCAAAATGTAAGATAGACAAATAGATTTAAACATAAGAAAGTGCAAACCATTCACTCATATGGTTTCGGGTTCCATGTTGCAACTATGTTAGTTGAAAAGAACAATATTCACAATTACCCAAAAAGTCTATTCAAATACTCCTCCCCTTTTCAACTTCATAAGCCCAGACTGTCTGCATATACTACCAAAAACAATATATTATAACATATTAAATGAAAAACAAATATCAGAGTCCAACTTTCTTATATTTGCCCAGACATTAACAAGATTTGTAGAGATGTAACACAATACAATTTGTCTCATAAATCTGTTTTATTTTGGAAAAAACACTTGTAATAAAAAGTTATTTTATGGTAACAAACAATGTTATATCACTGTTATTTTTAAATGAATTAATATAATAAAAATTATTAGTTTTAATTTCTAATATGGTACATATCAACAGGTGTAATTCATATAAACCATTAGGAACCATTGATCTTGAACCTTAGTCTCATATTTTGATATCCAAAAAAAGACAAAGATAGGTGTTTTCTTTTGTTCTTGGTTTTGCTTTTGCTGTTAAAAAAAAAAAATCTGTGCTAGTGAAAGTTGTCTCAATAACCTTAAAGCCTCTCTATTAAGAACTCTTGGTCTCCTGTCCTCAAACTGCCTAGAACCCTTCACACCCTACCTCATATGCCCCTTTCCTGATTAGGACACAGCTAGAAAAACAGAATGATACAGATTTTTAAATTCATCTTACTTGGAAATCAAAACAGGAGTTTAGAGACTATCAGTTTTGGTCAGTTGATGATGATAAAGAGTAAACAAGTAGAGACAGTTGGTTTGGATCAACCAAAGCAGTTAACACCTACTTTGAGGACCAAGGCCATAAGTGAATCATTTGTATCTTGTTAGATATGGGTAAAACCTTGGGGATACATGGAAGACATTTATCTTCAATTTCCCAAGAATATAAACCTTAATCCATATCAGGATGAATGTACCTTCTTGTCCAGTTTATGTCTTTTGATAGGTATATTGTTAGCCTAGAAATGCAGATGTATTTATAAAAAAGTCCCCTTGGGACATCCTGTCTTTGAAAGTTTATTTTCATCTTTTTTTGATATCTAACCCACCATCTTGACTCCCTTCTTCAATTATTACTATAATTCTTCACTTTTAAGTGGCTTAATTCACTTGCTACCCAGAATGCCTTAAGCCCCTTTGGCTCACGATTTCCTTTTAGATCTGAATGTAATAAAAATTGCGATGTTAAAAGACTGTTTTAAAGCAGCGTGATGCCTCAAAACTTACCTGTACTTTGTCCTATTCAGGGTCCAGTCTTATGCCCACTAATAATCAGATTCTATTTCTTAAAATGGAAACATCTCTGAAAAGTAATTAAAAGAGTTCTTGCTGAAATTGAATTTTTAAAACGAATGCTTCCATTTTTATCAGAGCAATGTTGTTTGCAAATGCTTTATAGGACTATTAATAAGCACCTTGGGCAGCAAATAACATCAGGTTGAAATGTACCAAAACATGTATTAATTGCTCCATAAAACATGCTCTGTTGTGTCTTATTGCTTAAATCAGGTGGAGTTGCCAAGGCAACACTTGCATACTATAATGCCACTCTAAATAAAAGAGGGCATACAAAATTCCATGCTCCACTTACAGAATGACTAACAGGAACACTGTATAGAAATGAAGAGTTCTCATTGTTTACACTCGACTGCAAACACACTCATACTGACATAAAGTATTCAGTAACAAACAACATTAGATGGAGATCAAACCAGGTCAGATACCAGCTATTTTCAATGAACTGTTGAAACTGACAGCAAAGACGTTCCATATGGGCACTAAAGTCACATCACATGAGCATGAAGATATTCTTTTAACTTTCCAGCTTTACATTCCCAGTGCATGATAAAAGCAACTGATCATTTATTTCAAGTGAGAGTCTAAGCATGATCTACCTTAGGGAATTTGAACTATTTCCTCATTATTTATTCATTCATTGTTTTTCTTTAGTCTGTTAAGTGCAAAGTGCCTTGATAATGGCTAAAGGGTAGCTACTTTTTGATTCTGAAGTCTAGAAGCTTATACATTACTAGAGTAAGGGCCCTAGTGGGGGTAATACTTGCTAGCTTCTAAAACAACCAACAAAAATCTTGTGATTTAACAACATAAGGATTTATTCCAGTTCATGTCATGATCTGATGTAGGTTGAGCAACTCTGTTAGGTGGCATTTCTCCAAGTAGTGACACAAGGATCTAGGCTCCTTCCATCTTGTGAAACTGTCATATTCACAAAGTATCTACAGTTGCCACAGGGGGTAAGAAAACATGTGATTACACAGGTGGTTTTATGGTAGATGTATAGTAATTTTCATGTGTTTTGTGATTCTTTGTCCAGTGACCTATGCACCAGAAAAAGTTAAGTACTTCTTGTCACATTTCCTGTACAGGGACAGAATAGAACCTGAATAATCCAGTAGATTTTACCATTCACAAAATGGAACAGACGAGAAATATAGCAATTGCCACTCCTTAGTAATTCTGAAATTCAGCTTGACAGTTATTTGAAAAGACTCTCTACCAGGAGTCAAGGTAGGTTACTTGATTAGAGCCTCTTTCTTCTCTTGCCCATTGATCTCTATAATACCCGATTAATCTTTGATTTGAGCATTGGCAAGCATACTTTGTTCAGAGCCTATAGAGACCTGAAAGCTGACTCTTGTCTATTAAAAGTTGGGAACTGAAAGCTCGATTTTAAGTCTTGAATAGTCCACCATATTTAAATTAAACATATGGTTTCTTTGGCAATGCTTATCCCAGAAAAAGTTATTAAACTTCTGATCAATGTGCTTTAGTGACTGCTCTTAATATTCGTTGCAAGATATAACTTTTAAAACTGATTTGCTTATTTGTTTTCTCACACTATGTGTCTCTTTCTATGATTAATGGCAGCCACTTTAGAGATGTCCAAAATAATATAGTTGAGCCTTAACCTCTCTCCTGGTCTCTCCTGAATCAATTTACTCAACTGAGAACTTTAATTGGCCCATTGTTACACAAAATCTTTTCAAAATTCTATATCTATTTAGATAGATAGTACTGTCTAATATTGTAGTTACCAGTCACATATGGCTCCTGAGTACTTAAGTGTAGCTAGTCCAAATTGAGATGTAAGTGTAAAACACACTGGATTTTGAAGTCTTAGTATGAAAAAAAGTGTAAAATACTTAACTAATATTTTATATTGATTGCACATTGAAATATTTCATATAAATTTTAAAAAGATATTACTAAATTTTATTTAACCAAGTTCTTTTTACTTTTAAATATGGATTACTAGCCATTTTTCCTAGTGAAAAATTTAAATTACCTGTGTGACTCAGATTTCTACTTGGAAATAATGGTCTACAAGTAATTGCCCAAGTAAGGTACCACTTTTCTGGATTCTCTTTGTTCTCTTTCATATCTTTTTGAAAACTAGCCAATTATTGCCTTAACTTATCTCTATCTTACAAACCCTTGCCAAGCACAGACAATAAAAATATAATGCATACTGCTAACATTTTTAATTTCCAAATCTTGCCTTAGTGCCACAATCTCATTAGGCAAATGTGTTGTCTTGAGATCTGTTGAGTAACAACTTTAATATTTTTTTTGCCACTGTATATCACTGAATTCCCTCTTTCTAGAATCTCATATGTAGCATGTGATATTAGCTTGCAAGCCACCCAATAACCAAACCAATTTCATGAGCTTGATTTTGGGTTACAACAGCACCCCACTTCAGACATCAATTACTTAGTAAATTGAAGAAGGTTAGACTCTATTATAGTAAAAGGAAACAAACTCTCAATGACTTAATGCGTGCTACTCATATTAGAATCTGATGTAGTTTGGACAGCTTTTGTCCACAGGATGATTCAGAAGTCCAAGGTTCACTCAGGCTTGTGACATTTCCACTGTGGTTTGTAAATGAAAAGAGTGACAGTGACACAGGGGTCTATGCCAGGCCTGGAAGTAGCTTATATAACTTTGACCACCCTACATTGGTCATCTTCCAGATACATGGCCTCCGCATACATACAAGGAAGGATGGGAAATAGTCTTCCTATGTGTCCAAAAAGAAGAAATGGGATTGGTAAGCATTTAGCCTGTCTCTACCACAGTAGAATTCAAATACCATATGAGAAGTATATAATAAAAGATATATGGTTATTCTTCAGAGCTTTTGCCAGTGTGTCATATAATATATGACTTGAGCAGATTATATATATTGGTTGATATTTGAATCCCTCAGTGGAGCCTGGTGAGAACAGAGGTGTTTCAAGCCCCAGGACAAATCCTAACATGAAAACTGAAGAAACCTGAGATGGTTAGCACATTGCTCATAAAACTACCAGTACTCAGTGCTTGTCACTGGTATGAGATGAGGCCTGTATTTAAATAATGAGAGAAGTGCCAGTGAAGCAGAAATTAGACTTCCTTATGTACAGTTCTACAGGAGGAATTGAGACTGTTTGGTGGAGAACAGTAGCAGGAAATACTATTAAATAGAATAAATTCTTTGGTAGATTTTGGAATCCTCGAACCACTTTAAGAGTTGACTTATGAGGTGTGGAGTTTCTTAGTACCAACAGCCAAGTATGTCTGGAGACCGTCAGGATCATTTCTGAGAACTTTCCTGGATACAGTAGTTGGCCTCTGATTTCCCTTCCAATTCTAAAAGCCTAAGCTAGACATTGAAGATTCAAATATATGTATATGACAAATAAAGTGATCAAGTTTGACCACAGTTTTATCTATGGGGGGTCATATGCTATAAAACCAGTTAATGACATATTAAAAAAAACTATTATCTGGAGACTTTTAATGTGTCTTACCATCAGAGATTCTATGTTTTAAACTGACACTAAAATTTATTATAATTGCGGGACATTAGTTAGGCATTGTCTAGTTCCCTGTTAAAACTAACTCTTCTTTCATCAACTTATTCCTCAACAATCAGCAAAATAATTTTGCCAAGATGTTAAAATTAATAAAGTGATTTTAACATTTAAAACAGGGGATGGAATATCTGGATCTTTGTCTACTTGTCTCCTTTATAACTCCATCATGTTGCCTGTTCACCAATCAGATCACTGGCTCAAAGACTAGAACAGTTTAAAAAGGCAATTGATTATTATGACATTATATTGTATGAAATACTCAAAATGGCTCTGTATAGGACTTTCTTTAAAAAAAAAAATGCTTTCCTAGGTTGGGAGATTATTTTAATGTTATGTAGAAGTTCTCAATATATGATCCAGAATTTATATCCATTTTGCCTATGGTTGGTTTTATGGAAAAAAAAAAAAAAAGAAAAGCCATATTACTCCTCAAAACATTGTTTCACAAAGGAAAAGTCTATAGCACATGTGAAATGAACTCAACAAAGAGTAATTAAAATCCTACTTATCCCATGACAACTTCCTTGAGCATTCTACTTTTATCTATTTTCTGCTTTTCTGTTCTTCTTTGGGAAATAAATATAAATTCATGCAAATCTAAATTTATATGCACTTCATTTTCAATTAATCTTGTTATGTGTGTAATTTCTGAAAATCTTGTCTCATTATGGTATGAAGGCTTTGAAGAATCCCTTGTACTGAAATATATAATTAATAACCAATTATTAACAAATAATCAATTGATAATTTCTTATTTGTTGATTAAAATATATCCTAGCATGTGAATTATATGGAAACACATAAAGTCTTTCTGCAATATTAAAATATAAATTTGAAAAAATAATCTTCCCCAACTGATCTTCTCATTAATAACCAACACTGTCTCATAAATATTGAAAAAAAAAAAACATTTGGAAGAAGGACAATCATGCTGCTCAGGATAGTCATTATATTTCTCTTTGAGAAAATTAATATATGTAACTGATTAAGTCAAGGTTTATTTTTTTTTACTCCATTATTTTAACATTCAGAGAAAGGAATCAAGCAACTTTGAATTTACAAGGATTTGAGTAAGTAAATACCTTAAATAAGTACAAAAGTATATAAGAATTTTTTTCCAGATTTAATTGAGGTATAATTGATATATAACATCATATAAGTTTAAGGTGTACAATGTGTTAATTTGACAAACTTGTGTATTGTGTAATGACTACCATAGGGATAAGTAACACCTCTATCATCTCAGAGAATTACCATTTTGGGGGTGGTAAGCACATTGAAGATCCACTCTCTTAGCAACATTTAAGTATATAATACAATATTGCTAATTACAGTCACCATGTTATAGCTTAGATTCTTAGACCTTCTTCTTTCTTATAACTGGAAGTTTGTACTCTTTGACCAACATTTCCCCATTTCTTCCACTTCCAGCCCTGGGCAACAATCATTCTACTCTCTGTTCTTATGAGCTTATTTTGTTTAGATTCCACATACAGTATTTGTCTTTCTCAGTCTCACTTATTTTCCTTAGCATAATATCCTTAAGATCCATCCATGTTGTCAAAAATGGCAGGAATTCCTTCTTTTTATGTTTTAATAATAATCCATTGTATATCTATACCACCTCTTTATTATGCATTCATTCATGAATTAACAGACACAGATTATTTCCATATCTTGGTTATTGTGAATGCTGCTGCAATGAGCGTAGGAATACAAATCTCTCTTCAAGCCCCTTATTTCATTTCTTTTGATATATACTGAAAATTAAGATTACCAGATTATATTCTTGTTTTCCATAGTGGCTCTGCCAATTTATATTCTAACCAACAGTGCAAAAGGATTTCCTTTTGTCCACATCCTTGCCAACACTTATCTTTTGTCTTTTTGATAGTAGCCATTTTATTTTTTTTTATTTTTTTTTGTTTGTTTGTTTGTTTTTATTTTTTTATTTTTTTTATTTATTTATTTTTTTTTTATTTTTTAATATATGAAATTTACTGTCACATTGGTTTCCATACAACACCCAGTGCTCATCCCAAAAGGTGCCCTCCTCAATACCCATCACCCACCCTGCCCTCCCTCCCACCCCCCATCAACCCTCAGTTTGTTCTCAGTTTTTAACAGTCTCTTATGCTTTGGCTCTCTCCCACTCTAACCTCTTTTTTTTTTTTTTTCCCTTCCCCTCCCCCATGGGTTTCTGTTAAGTTTCTCAGGATCCACATAAGAGTGAAACCATATGGTATCTGTCTTTCTCTGTATGGCTTATTTCACTTAGCATCACACTCTCCAGTTCCATCCACGTTGCTACAAAAGGCCATATTTCATTCTTTCTCATTGCCACGTAGTATTCCATTGTGTATATAAACCACAATTTCTTTATCCATTCATCAGTTGATGGACATTTAGGCTCTTTCCATAATTTGGCTATTGTTGAGAGTGCTGCTATAAACATTGGGGTACAAGTGCCCCTATGCATCAGTGCTCCTGTATCCCTTGGATAAATTCCTAGCAGTGCTATTGCTGGGTCATAGGGTAGGTCTATTTTTAATTTTTTGAGGAACCTCCACACTGCTTTCCAGAGCGGCTGCACCAATTTGCATTCCCACCAACAGTGCAAGAGGGTTCCCGTCTCTCCACATCCTCTCCAGCATCTATAGTCTCCTGATTTCTTCATTTTGTCCACTCTGACTGGCGTGAGGTGGTATCTGAGTGTGGTTTTGATTTGTATTTCCCTGATGAGGAGCGACGTTGAACATCTTTTCATGTGCCTGTTGGCCATCCGGATGTCTTCTTTAGAGAAGTGTCTATTCATGTTTTCTGCCCATTTCTTCACTGGGTTATTTGTTTTTCGGGTGTGGAGTTTGATGAGCTCTTTATAGATTTTGGATACTAGCCCTTTGTCCGATGTGTCATTTGCAAATATCTTTTCCCATTCCGTTGGTTGCCTTTTAGTTTTGTTGGTTGTTTCCTTTGCTGTGCAGAAGCTTTTTATCTTCATAAGGTCCCAGTAATTCATTTTTGCTTTTAATTCCCTTGCCTTTGGGGATGTGCCGAGTAAGAGATTGCTACGGCTGAGGTCAGAGAGGTCTTTTCCTGCTTTCTCCTCTAAGGTTTTGATGGTTTCCTGTCTCACATTCAGGTCCTTTATCCATTTTGAGTTTATTTTTGTGAATGGTGTGAGAAAGTGGTCTAGTTTCAACCTTCTGCATGTTGCTGTCCAGTTCTCCCAGCACCACTTGTTAAAGCGACTGTCTTTTTTCCATTGGATGTTCTTTCCTGCTTTGTCAAAAATGAGTTGGCCATACGTTTGTGGGTCTAGTTCTGGGGTTTCTATTCGATTCCATTGGTCTATGTGTCTGTTTTTATGCCAATACCATGCTGTCTTGATGATGACAGCTTTGTAGTAGAGGCTAAAGTCTGGGATTGTGATGCCTCCTGCTTTGGTCTTCTTCTTCAAAATTACTTTGGCTATTCGGGGCCTTTTGTGGTTCCATATGAATTTTAGGATTGCTTGTTCTAGTTTCGAGAAGAATGCTGGTGCAATTTTGATTGGGATTGCATTGAATGTGTAGATAGCTTTGGGTAGTATTGACATTTTGACAATATTTATTCTTCCAATCCATGAGCAGGGAATGTCTTTCCATTTCTTTATATCTTCTTCAATTACCTGCATAAGCTTTCTATAGTTTTCAGCATACAGATCTTTTACATCTTTGGTTAGATTTATTCCTAGGTATTTTATGCTTCTTGGTGCAATTGTGAATGGGATCAGTTTCTTTATTTGTCTTTCTGTTGCTTCATTGTTAGTGTATAAGAATGCAACTGATTTCTGTACATTGATTTTGTATCCGGCAACTTTGCTGAATTCATGTATCAGTTCTAGCAGACTTTTGGTGGAGTCTATCGGATTTTCCATGTATAATATCATGTCATCTGCAAAAAGCGAAAGCTTGACTTCATCTTTGCCAATTTGGATGCCTTTGATTTCCTTTTGTTGTCTGATTGCTGATGCTAGAACTTCCAGCACTATATTAAACAGCAGCGGTGAGAGTGGGCATCCCTGTCGTGTTCCTGATCTCAGGGAAAAAGCTCTCAGTTTTTCCCCATTGAGGATGATGTTAGCTGTGGGCTTTTCATAAATGGCTTTTATGGGGGCGCCTGGGTGGCGCAGTCGGTTAAGCGTCCGACTTCAGCCAGGTCACGATCTCGCGGTCCGTGAGTTCGAGCCCCGCGTCAGGCTCTGGGCTGATGGCTCGGAGCCTGGAGCCTGTTTCCGATTCTGTGTCTCCCTCTCTCTCTGCCCCTCCCCCGTTCATGCTCTGTCTCTCTCTGTCCCAAAAATAAAAAAATAAAAAACGTTGAAAAAAAAAATTAAAAAAAAAAATAAATAAATAAATGGCTTTTATGATCTTTAAGTATGTTCCTTCTATCCCGACTTTCTCAAGGGTTTTTATTAAGAAAGGGTGCTGGATTTTGTCAAAGGCCTTTTCTGCATCGATTGACAGGATCATATGGTTCTTCTCTTTTTTTTTGTTAATGTGATGTATCACGTTGATCGATTTGCGAATGTTGAACCAGCCCTGCATCCCAGGAATGAATCCCACTTGATCATGGTGAATAATTCTTTTTATATGCTGTTGAATTCGATTTGCTAGTATCTTATTGAGAATTTTTGCATCCATATTCATCAGGGATATTGGCCTGTAGTTCTCTTTTTTTACTGGGTCTCTGTCTGGTTTAGGAATCAAAGTAATACTGGCTTCATAGAATGAGTCTGGAAGTTTTCCTTCCCTTTCTATTTCTTGGAATAGCTTGAGAAGGATAGGTATTATCTCTGCTTTAAACGTCTGGTAGAACTCCCCTGGGAAGCCATCTGGTCCTGGACTCTTATTTGTTGGGAGATTTTTGATAACCGATTCAATTTCTTCGCTGGTTATGGGTCTGTTCAAGCTTTCTATTTCCTCCTGACTGAGTTTTGGAAGATTGTGGGTGTTTAGGAATTTGTCCATTTCTTCCAGGTTGTCCAATTTGTTGGCATATAATTTTTCATAGTATTCCCTGATAATTGTTTGTATCTCTGAGGGATTGGTTGTAATAATTCCATTTTCATTCATGATTTTATCTACTTGGGTCATCTCCCTTTTCTTTTTGAGAAGCCTGGCTAGAGGTTTGTCAATTTTGTTTATTTTTTCAAAAAACCAACTCTTGGTTTCGTTGATCTGCTCTACAGTTTTTTTAGATTCTATATTGTTTATTTCTGCTCTGATCTTTATGATTTCTCTTCTTCTGCTGGGTTTAGGCTGCCTTTGCTGTTCTGCCTCTATTTCCTTTAGGTGTGCTGTTAGATTTTGTATTTGGGATTTTTCTTGTTTCTTGAGATAGGCCTGGATTGCAATGTATTTTCCTCTCAGGACTGCCTTCGCTGCGTCCCAAAGCGTTTGGATTGTTGTATTTTCATTTTCGTTTGTTTCCATATATTTTTTAATTTCTTCTCTAATTGCCTGGTTCGTTAGTAGGGTGTTCTTTAACCTCCATGCTTTTGGAGGTTTTCCAGACTTTTTCCTGTGGTTGATTTCAAGCTTCATAGCATTGTGGTCTGAAAGTATGCATGGTATAATTTCAATTCTTGTAAACTTATGAAGGGCTGTTTTGTGACCCAGTATATGATCTATCTTGGAGAATGTTCCATGTGCACTCGAGAAGAAAGTATATTCTGTTGCTTTGGGATGCAGAGTTCTAAATATATCTGTCAAGTCCATCTGATCCAATGTATCATTCAGGGCCCTTGTTTCTTTATTGACTGTGTGTCTAGATGATCTATCCATTTCTGTAAGTGGTGTGTTAAAGTCCCCTGCAATGACCACATTCTTATCAATAAGGTTGCTTATGTTTATGAGTAACTGTTTTATATATCTGGGGGCTCCGGTATTTGGCGCATAGACATTTATAATTGTTAGCTCTTCCTGATGGATAGACCCTGTAATTATTATATAATGCCCTTCTTCATCTCTTGTTACAGCCTTTAATTTAAAGTCTAGTTTGTCTGATATAAGTATGGCTACTCCAGCTTTCTTTTGGCTTCCAGTAGCATGATAAATTGTTCTCCATCCCCTCACTCTCAATCTAAAGGTGTCCTCAGACCTAAAATGAGTCTCTTGTAGACAGCAAATAGATGGGTCTTGTTTTTTTATCCATTCTGATACCCTATGTCTTTTGGTTGGCGCATTTAATCCATTTACATTCAGTGTTATTATAGAAAGATACGGGTTTAGAGTCATTGTGATGTCTGTATGTTTTATGCTTGTAGTGATGTCTCTGGTACTTTGTCTCACAGGATTCCCCCTTAGGATCTCTTGTAGGGCTGGTTTCGTGGTGACAAATTCCTTCAGTTTTTGTTTGTTTGGGAAGACCTTTATCTCTCCTTCTATTCTAAATGACAGACTTGCTGGATAAAGGATTCTCGGCTGCATATTTTTTCTGTTTAGCACACTGAAGATATCGTGCCAAGCCTTTCTGGCCTGCCAAGTTTCAAAGGAGAGATCAGTCACGAGTCTTATAGGTCTCCCTTTATATGTGAGGGCACGTTTATCCCTTGCTGCTTTCAGAATTTTCTCTTTATCCTTGTATTTTGCCAGTTTCACTATGATATGTCGTGCAGAAGATCGATTCAAGTTACGTCTGAAGGGAGTTCTCTGTGCCTCTTGGATTTCAATGCCTTTTTCCTTCCCCAGTTCAGGGAAGTTCTCAGCTATAATTTCTTCAAGTACCCCTTCAGCACCTTTCCCTCTCTCTTCCTCCTCTGGAATACCAATTATGCGTATATTATTTCTTTTTAGTGTATCACTTAGTTCTCTAATTTTCCCCTCATACTCCTGGATTTTTTTATCTCTCTTTCTTTCAGCTTCCTCTTTCTCCATAACTTTATCTTCTAGTTCACCTATTCTCTCCTCTGCCTCTTCAATCCGAGCCGTCGTGGTTTCCATTTTGTTTTGCATTTCGTTTAAAGCGTTTTTCAGCTCCTCGTGACTGTTCCTTAGTCCCTTGATCTCTGTGGCAAGAGATTCTCTGCTGTCCTGTATACTGTTTTCAAGCCCAGCGATTAATTTTATGACTATTATTCTAAATTCACTTTCTGTTATATTATTTAAATCCTTTTTGATCAGTTCATTAGCTGTTGTTATTTCCTGGAGATTCTTCTGAGGGGAATTCTTCCGTTTGGTCATTTTGGACAGTCCCTGGAGTGGTGAGGACCCGCAGGGCACTTCCCCCGTGCTGTGGTGTATAACTGGAGTTGGTGGGCGGGGCCGCAGTCCGACCTGATGTCTGCCCCCAGCCCACCGCTGGGGCCACAGTCAGACTGGTGTGTGCCTTCTCTTCCCCTCTCCTAGGGGCGGGATTCACTGTGGGGTGGTGTGGCCCGTCTGGTCTACTTGCACACTGCCAGGCTTGTGGTGCTGGGGAGCTGGCGTATTAGCTGGGGTGGGTAGGCAAGGTGCACGGGGGCGGGAGGGGCAGGCTTAGCTCGCTTCTCCTTAGGTGATCCACTTCAGGAGGGGCCCTGTGGCAGCGGGAGGGAGTCAGATCCGCTGCCGGAGGTTTGGCTCCGCAGAAGCACAGAGTTGGGTGTTTGCGCTGAGCGAGCAAGTTCCCTGGCAGGAACTGGTTCTCTTTGGGATTTTGGCTGGGGGATGGGCGGGGGAGATGGCGCTGGGGAGCGCCTTTGTTCCCCGCCAAGCTGAGCTCTGCCGTCCGGGGGCTCAGCAGCTCTCCCTCCCTTTGTCCTCCAGCCTTCCCGCTTTCTGAGCAGAGCTGTTAACTTCTGACCTCCCAGACGCTAAGTGGCGCTTGCTGTCGGAACACAGTCCGTCCGGCCCCTCTGCTTTTGCCAGCCCGACTCGGGGGCTCTGCTTGGCCGGCGAGCCGCCCCTCCGCCCCAGCTCCCTCCCGCCAGTCCGTGGAGCGCGCACCGCCTCGCCGCCCTTCCTACCCTCTTCCGTGGGCCTCTCGTCTGCGCTTGGCTCCGGAGACTCCGTTCTGCTAATCCTCTGGCGGTTTTCTGGGTTCTTTAGGCAGGTGTAGGTGGAATCTAAGTGATCAGCAGGACGCGCGGTGAGCCCAGCGTCCTCCTACGCCGCCATCTTCCGGACGATAGTAGCCATTTTAACAGGTGTGAGGTGGTATCTTATTGTGGTTTTGATTAGCATTCTTCTGCTGATTAGTGATAGCATATTTTATGTACTTGTTGGTGATCTGTATATGTTCTTTGGAAAAATGTCTATTCAGGTCCTCTGTCCATTTTTTTATCTGGATTTTTTTTTATTGTTATAGAGCTATAGGAGTTCCTTTTATAGTTTGCATATGAACCCACTGTCACATATATGGTTTGCAAGTATTTTCTCCCATTCTGTAGGCTGCCTTTTCATTTTGTTGATTGATCTTTTTGCTGTGCAGAAGCTTTTTAGTTTAATGTACTTCTGCTTATATTTTGCTATTGCTGCATGTGCTTTTGGTGTCATATTGAAAAAATTATTGTTAAGACCAATTTAAAGGTACATTTCTCCAATGTTTAGGAGCTTATGGTTTTGGGTCTTATATTGAAGTCTTTAATCTGTTCAAAGTTAATTTTTGTAACTGATATAAGATATGGGTGTCCAATATCATCTTTCTGGATTCAGTTTTCCCATTACCACTTACTGCAGAGACTATCCTGTCCCCATTGAGTATTACTGGTATTTTGCTAGGTAATAGTTGTATGTGAGGGTTTATTTCTGGGCTTTCTACTGTGTTCCACTAGTTATGTCTGTTTTTCTCTCTGTGCCATACTGTATTCATTATTATAGCTTTGTAACACAGTTTGAAATCAGAAAGGGTGATGCTTCCAGCTTTGTTCTTTTTCAAGATTGTTGTGGTTATTTAGGGTCTTTTGGTTTTCTATATAAATTTCAGGATTTTTTTCTATTTGAATGAAAAATTCCATTGGATTTTTGATAGGGATTGACCTATAGATAGCTTTGAAGAGTATCAACATTTTAACAGTATGAGTTCTTCAGATCCATGAACATTGGTATCTTTATATTGTGTCTTCTTCAATTTCTTTCATCTTATAGTTTTCAGTGTACAGATTTTACACCTCCTCAGTTAAATTTAATCTTATGTATTTTGTTGTTTTTGATGCTATTAATGGAATTGTTTTATTTCTTTTTTAGATGGTTTGTTGTGTGTAGAATTGTAATTGATTTCTGTATGTTGATTTTGTGTTCTGTGACTTTACTGAATTTGTTGATTAGTCCCAGCAGTTTTTTAGTGGAGTCTGTAGGATTTTCTATATATATGATCATACCATCTATAAAAAGAGACTTTACTTTTTTCCTAATTTAGATGCCTTTTATTTCTTTTACTTGCCTAATTGCTCTGGTTAGTACTTCTAATACTATGTTGAATAAAAGTGGTGGGATTCTATCACTTGTCTTATTCTATCTTAGAGGAAAAGCTTTGAACCTTTTACTGTTGACTATGATGATAGCTGTGGGCTTACTGGATATGGCCTTTATTAAGTTGTTAAACTCCTTTTTTTTAATGTTTATTTGACAGGGGGGCGGGGTGAATGAGCAGAGGAGAGGCATAGAATGAGGGAGAGAGAATCCCAAGCAGGCTCTGTGCTATCAGCAGAGCCTGATGCAGGACTCTATCTCACAAACTGTGACATCATGACCTGAGGTGAAATCAAGGGTTGGATGCTTAACTGACTGAGCCACCCAAATGCCCCAAGTTACATTCCTTCTATACCCAATTGGTTGAGAGAGTTTTTCATCATGAATGGAAATTGTATTTTGCCCTTTTTTCTATCTATTGCAATAATCACATGATTTTTATCTCTCATTTTATTAATGTGGTGTAGCATATTTTTTGGTTCGTACATATTGAACCATTCTTGCATTGCAGGGATAAATCCCCCTTGATAATTGTGTATGATCTTTTTATGTGCTGTTGAATTCTGTTTACTATTTTGAGAATTTTTGCATTTATATTCTTCAGAGATATTGGCCCGTAGTTTTTTATAGTGTCCTTATCTGGCTTGGGTTTGAGGGTAATGCTGGCCTTATAAAATTAATTTGTGAGCATTCCCTCTTTTTTTTTTTTTTTTGGAAGAGTTTGAGAAGGATTGAATTAATTCTTCTTTAAATGACTTTGGTAGAATTTTGGTGGAATTCACCCATGAAACCATCTGTTTCTGAGCTTTTATTTGTTGGGAAGTTTTTGATTCAATCTTGTAAGTCATTATTAGTCTGTTTAGATTTTCCGTGTCCTCATGATTCAGTTTTGGTGGGTTGTGCATTTCTAGGAATTTCTTTTTAGGTTATCCAATTTGTAGGTATGTAGTTGTTTATAGTGGTCTCATGATTCCTTGAATTTCTGTAGCATCACTTGTAATGTCTCCTTTTTTATTTCTGATTTTATTTGAATTTTCACTTTCTTAGTTTAGCTAAAGATTTATAAATTTTGTTAATCTTTTTAAAACAACCAGATCTTAGTTTCATTAATCTTTTCTGTTGTTTTTCTGGTGTCTATTTCATTTATTTCTGCTTTATATTTTTCATTTCATTCATTGTATTTTTTAGCTCCTGGAGTTTTGCTTCCTTTTTTTATGATTTCCATCTCTTCATTAAACTTCTCATTTTGTGTATTGTATTCCTGATTTCACTGAATTGTCTGTTTCTATAGTTCATTGAACTTCCTTGGAACCACTATTTTGAATCTTTATTGGGTAAATTGCACATTTCCATTTCTTTGGGGTCAATTACTGTAAGAATTTTGTGATCCTTTGTTGGTATCATGTTTCATTGATTTTTCATGTCCCTTAACATCTTTCATTGCTATTTTCACATTTGAAGTAGCAGTCACCTCCTCTAGTCACTATTGACTACTTTGGGAGAGAAGAAAACCTTGTGTCAGCCCTGCTAGGGATTCTGAGACTTTCTCAGACCTTTTATAGATGCACCTACTTTGCACTTACTGCTCCCTCCCATGGCAGAATTCTTAAGATTGTATGCTTAAGAGAGGGTGCTGACACCCTCTCTTTTGCTCCTCCAAGGGCAGTGTTAAGACTAAAGTTTATGGTCTTTTCCTGCAGATTTAAAGGCCTTCTGTGCATGCTCACTAGCCATTTGTGAAAGCTTGCTTTCACAGCCAGTGGGTAGTGCCCACAGGGAGCAACCCATTGGGTTGGGAGATGTATGGGTAAGGCATGTGGAGTTCTGGGGTGCCCTTGGGCCATCTGGGGAAATGCCCAGGTAAGCCACACCTGTGATTTATGGGTGGGCTTCCCAAAGGAGTCTATGACACAGTTTGTAGGATCCACATACTTTTAGATATATTCAGAGCCCTGGCTTCTGTTCTCCCAGTAGTTCACTGCCCCCTGGTTGTACACCTCAGGACTCAGTACCCGAGATGAGAAAAGAGAGAAACAGGCCTCTGTGGCAGTGTCCCACATGGCTAGGGAAGCTGGGCACTTGCTCGCATGCTGTTACTTTCCCACACAGAAGAAATCATAACTAAAAAGGGTTCTTTTGAGCTGTGCCATGTTGTAAGATGGGTGATGTGGGAAGCATCAAATGGTTTCTCTTCCCTTATCCAATGTGTCCAAACTTGGATTTTATTTTTTTCTCTAATGGTGGTGTTGGAACTTTTCCAGTGGACTTTTGGACTCCACAAAGACTTTCTCAACCATGGGCAAATTATCTAAATCAGAGTTTTCTAGAGGCTACTGGACTGTAATTGAGAGGGACTGGAGCCATTGCATGAGCCACCTCAGGGCTCAAGGTGGTACTGAAATCTACAGGCCCATTTTTCAGTGCAGGGTTCAGCAAGGCTCCCACTGAATCCCTTCGTGTATTGTGCTGGATCCCAAAGGGACTTTGTCTATGGATGAATGCCAAATTGTTGTTGAGGGAGAAGGGATATAGACACGGGGCATTTTATTTGGCCGTCTTGTTGATGTCACTTGTCTGCATGGAATTTTTTATGCTTACTTTATCTCACTAGAAACTTACTGCTTGTCATCTAATAGGTCATAAAAAGATTAGCTTATTGAGAAAGTTCAACATTTCCTTCTCTAATTGGTGAATAATTTAAAATTTTTTTCAGATACTATTTTATCTGTGAGTGATTTTTAGGTAATAAATCCCTTGCCAGTGTTAAGAACTCTTAATTTATCAGAATATCGAATTGCTACATTGTGAGACATGAGCCATTCTTCAGTTTAACTTAAAACATGAGTGTTAATCAGTTGAAAAAAACATAATTATGTCAAAACTCATTAAGAATTACCTTATTTCCATTTTAAACCAAATGTTTAATTTTTACATTTCTTAATTTGTTTTACCTTTAAATAACATTGCGTAGCCTTATAACATCAAATGTAGTTGCTAAAAAAACCTCTTTTTAGATTATTTTAATATATAGAGATTAATAATTTACTTTCTAGCTTTGTTCATCACCAATAATCTATATGACAAAAGTTACTACCACAATCTGTTTGAATATATACCTTTTGAATCTAAGTTGTAGTAATCTTACCAGAAAATGGAGACATAATGTTGGGTAACTTAAGTGAAAGTTTCAATAAAGATGTAAATGGAACAGAAAGATAATTAACTCCATCATCTAAAATGTCACTTCTGCTATATTATTCCTAAGTAAATACAATGAATAATTAACAAATGGCCATTTGAGAGGTAGATAATAGGTTTCTGTAAATAAAAAAAGATGTATTAGTGAATTCAAAAGGTAACAAGCTACTTCCTTTCTTATTTTAGCATTAAATAATGTGGCTCTTAGTTCTTTTCTCTGGATAATGTGACACTAGGAAAATCTGGTACAATGAGCCGATGCAAAGAAGTAAACAAAACTGGAATGAAAAATAGGTTGAGATGATGACATCACTGGAATTTACTGTTGACAGGAAGAATAGTTAATGTGTATTGAATCAGGGAATAAAGGGATTAATGGCACTGTTATTTCCATTTTAAAGATGAGGAAACTAGACTTAGTAAAGTTAAGTATCTTGCACAAGGTCACAGTGCTGGTAGGTGACAGAGCCACCATTCCCTGAGGGCTAACTCCCACACCCTTAGTTTACTTCCACTTAAAGAAGCTTAAAATGTTAGAGGTTTGTTTTGCTTTGTTTCATAAATAGATCGGACATAAGCTTTCAAATTGCCTGACATCAACACAGCTTTGGGATTCTAGGACCCCTACATAAATAGAAAATGATAAATAATATAAACATCTATGTAATCTGCACAGGTTATGAGGACAATCAATCCTAGCCATGAATACAGTATTAAAAAAAAAAAAATCCCTGTATGTGGTTTAAAGAGTTGCTTTGTGATAAAACATACTCTAAATCTTTCTTATAGAAGAAATAATGCCTCCATCCTTTTAGCCTTTACTTTTTTTTTTTTTAGCAGTGTTTCCTATTTTTATCTTGTCACTGTGCAAACAGGAAATGATATTAGACATTGTTGCTCATCAGGACTTCCATGTTAGTGCATACTTCAATAAGTATTTTCCTCAAAACATGATACCCAAAACTGCAGACATGACAGCAGATGTTTTCTGACCTGTGCCAAAAGCAGTACAATTGCTCAATTTCTTATTTTTAGTGTTTTTATATTTATATACATTTATATATTTCTTTATATTTATTCAGCTTAATACTGCATCTAGTATTGTAATGACACCATATTCCTGGTTCATCATACTGAGCATGCAGTTCATTCTCCATGAACTGGTTTTTTTTTTTTTTTTAATTTTTTTTTTTAACGTTTATTTATTTTTGAGACAGAGAGAGACAGAGCATGAATGGGGGATGGTCAGAGAGAGAGGGAGACACAGAATCCGAAACAGGCTCCAGGCTCTGCACTGTCAGCACAGAGCCCGACGCGGGGCTCCAACCCACGGACGTGAGATCATGACCCGGGCCGAAGTTGGATGCTTAACCGACTGAGCCACCCAGGCGCCCCAATGAACTGGTTTTTAAATAAGACCTCAAGCATCTCTGCATTTTTTTATGATTTTTTAACCCAAGTGTAAGACTATTAGGATAAATGTTATTTATCCTAATTATAATCCTAATTAAAACTCATGCTTTCAGTTTTTACCCTATTTCTAATTCTATCCAATTTTGATTCTGATATGTCATATATTTTGCACTTGAGCTTTGCAGTTTGTGTTTCTTGCATTATTTACGTGCCTGCTTTATAAGTCATTTTTATGTGAAATAAAAATAGATAAATACAGCGAGCTATAAGACAAAGCTGTAGGAAAAGCCCTGTAGTTCTCTAATCTGATGTCCAAAGTGACACTGGGCCTCTGCTCAGTGAGTACATAAGCTGTGAGTACACTGTTCAAAAACTGCAACTATATCTAATAGCAGTAGCATCCAATTAATATTTTTGCATATTAAAGAAAAGACTGTCTTTAGAAACACTTAAAAATAGCTGTTTAAGCTTCTCTGTTCTGTAACTCAGAAGGTGAGTATGAGAAAGAGATAAAGAAAGGAAGTCACCAGTCATTGGTGCTAGTGAAGCTTAGGGAGAAGATGAACTTGCCAAGGGAATGCCTGCAGAATTAATAGAATGGAGTAGAGGATATGATTGTTAATTCGAACAAGGAGGAGCCATTCAGAGGGAAAGGGCCCAGTATAGGATACTAAGAGGAAAATGTAAGGGAGGTTGAAGAAGTAATAATGCAGTGTCCTGAGAACAAAAGGAGGGACAATTTCCCTAAGGATTCAGCTGTGAAGTTTACCTCTTGGAGCAATTTAAGCAAGTTAAAGCAAATGTGCATAATAGTTTAAATATAAATCCATAAAGTAACATAGAAATCAAGATCCTGAGGGAGGCAGCTAGCAGTTAAAAACTAATCCTTTTAAAGAAGATAAAGTCAGAGTAAAAGTTATCTGAAAAAACAGCAGTAAGTGCATACGGGGAATATACTATCTTAACACCCACACAGGACCAACTGTGTGTAGTTTGAGAACCAGACTAAAGATGGATGGAATTTGTTGTGCCATTAGTGGGATGACCTGTCTCAAAAGGAGTACTTGGAAATGGTATTTTTTAAGTGAATGTTACTGGGGCACCTGGGTGGCTCAGGTGCTTGTGTCAGACTCCTGATTTTGCCTCAGGCCATGATCTCACGCTTTATGAGATACAGCCCTGCTTTGGGCTCTGTGCTGATGGCATGGAGCCTGCTTGGGATTCTCTCTCTTTCTCTTTCTCTCTCTCTCTCTCTCTCTCTCTCTCTCTCTCTCTCTCCCCCCCCCCCAAATATAAATAAACTTAAAATAAAGGAAGGTCATTTATTCAGCTACTCTTTTGATTAACCAATGCTTATTGAGCCAGACCATATGTCAGGCACTTTTTAAAGTGCCAACAAGGGGCACCTGGGTGGCTCAGTCGGTTAAGCGTCCAACTTCAGCTCAGGTCATGATCTCACAGTCCGTGAGTTTGAGCCCCACGTCGGGCTCTGTGCTGACAGCTCGGAGCCTGGAGCCTGCTTCGGATTCTGTGTCTCCCTCTCTCTCTGACCCTCCCCCATTCATGCTCTGTCTCTCTCTGTCTCAAAAATAAACATTAAAAAAAATTTTTTTTAAATAAAAAATAAAGTGCCAACGATACAGTGGTCACTGACATAGAAACATTCTTTACTTCATGGAGCCTATTGCCTAGTTGAGGAGAGATATAAAACCTATATACAAATAATTATCTAAGTTTAAATTATGATAAACTCAATGAAACCAAGTGCAAGATTTCTCATAACATGTTTTGGGAGAATTAGTCTGGCCTGGGAGACTCTAGGAAGACTGCTCTGTATGGAGGTAATGTTCTAGCTGAGAAGCATGCGAAATGAAGAGGCAGAGGAAGCAAATAAGCAGGAAACAAAAAGTTGCTCATTGCAAATAAGAAACTAAAGAAAGCCAGTATGGATGGAGATGTGTCATCACGGGGAGGGATATTCTTAGATAGGACTAGAAGGATATGCAGGATCCAGATCATGCAGGTTTCTGTGAGATGTTAGTCTTTATTTTAACATTCAAAAGTAATCATGGAAGAAAGGAGGTGATGTTGATTGGCTTAAAAAGATCATTCTAGCTGCTGAGAGGAAAATAGGTGAGTGAGGTTGAGAAAAAAGAGATAATAATTAGGGTATTACAACAGTTTAATCAGGAAACAGTGTTAACCTGGGCTACTGTAATGGCAGTGAAGATGAATAAGTGAATTTAGTATATTTTTACACATTTATTTTGGTGTTTGGATATGAAAGATGAATATTAGAAATGCAGGAGTGAGAAATTGTGCTTTGGATAAAGGGTTTGACTAGGTTATTTCTAAGATGCATTCCAAGAAACTCTATGATCTTACTATTCTGTAACACTTTAATACATACTTATGTTGGAATTTAATGAAAAGAGAATAAAGTTTGAATCCATTGTTATACCTTCACTAGGGGCAGGGAGGACAAGGAGGTAGAATTTCATTTGATCCACTGTATTCTTATTTTTTCAACCTCTGAAGGCCTGACAGAGGACCCTGTTTATTTATTTTTCAGAATACTTAATTCCCTCCTGATAACTGCTGAAGTTAATATGTTGACAGTGTGACAGTAGTGGAGGTTAACAAGTAATTACAAACAAACACTAAAACTAAAATAAACAATTTAAGCAAAAAGGTTGGGTGCATTTCCTTGGGTTGATCAAGATGAAGACCTATGAAAATCCTTTTTCCAGCATGCTGAGACCCTGAGGGGAGGGTTCTTTAGGGCTCCATCTGCATCTGAGTTATCACTAACCTTTCCCTAACAGAGGGACAGGAGGTTTCCAATTAAGCCTTTGTGAATAAAGACAAAACCTTTTTCTGAAGCAATTGTCTGGAAATCAGTGGCAACCCGATTTTCAACAAGCAGTGTAGCCATTAATTGGCTAGGTGCCACTAGTAGGGGGAGGGGTTAGGGAGAGACTATGTCCGAATTGAGCATCAAGTGCAATTTAATGTCCTTTAACAAGTTTGCTGTCCTATAGTCCCATTAGATGGGACAGTCTGATTGAAGATCTGTAATTATCTTTCCAATTTAGTATCTATTGGTTATGTGCTCTATTTATTTTTGTAATACTTAATTTTAGCTAAATAGACTTTATTAAGGAGGGAAAGGCAATATTATAATACTATTGGAAATTAAATAAAGCAAATTAGTTTTCATCAACTATACATTATCTCAATGCTTAAAAAATAAGGAAAAAAAATAAGAAAAGGACTGTTATTTCCTGGAAGTGATTTCAGTTTTAACTTCATTATGACTGTAGAGTAAAATTTTCCATAATATGAAGTTCACAAATCCTAGGCTGTTTTGTTTCCTCCACAATTAATAACGATGAATCCAAAGGGAGATTTCTTCAGACAGTTGTTTAGGGCTTTCTGAACTCAGGACGGTACTTCAGACCTGGGGTTACTTGAGGATGAGTGGTAATGAATGACTGAAGACAGAACAGCAACCTCAAACACCGTTGCTGAAACATAGGCTAAAGTTCTGTGGGGGTAACAGCTTCAAAGATCAGATCATTAAAACCATATATTCTGTGGAATTATATAACAGCCTGCATATCTTTATGGAAGTTAAGAGTTATGATCTAGAATAACAGCATATGCAGAAATGAGAGCAAATAAAGAAGTTGGGTAAATAATCTGATATCTAAGTTATGTAAACTCAAAATCCTAATCAAAATGGATGGAGGTATAATTTTATTCCAGGTCTTAACTTCATATTTACCATGATTTCGCTACTGTATTCTAGGGGATCATACCTTGTCATTTTAGTGTTCTCTAAAACATTTTAAATTGCCTTTTAAATAAGTAATTCCTTAATTCTTCCCACTAGTGACAACTATGTTGTTTCCCATGGGTTCTTCCCATGTAAATCCAGTTTATAGCAAGGGAATATTTGTGGAACTCAGCTGAAGAGGCAAATATACTCTGAAAGCCTCAGGGGCAGTCCTGCTTCAAGACCAAACAGTGACCCTCAGCAACAGTCACAACCAAGTCTTGATTGTCTTACATCTGACAGTGCTGAGATGGCACTGTGAGGGCTCTTCCTCATGACTTGTAACAAACAATATATAAAATGCCCACTTTTTGAAATTAATTACTTTTAACAAAATAAAATAGAAAGCTGTAAACTAATCTCCATAATACTATCAATCTTATTCACTCGTGGGTGTTTTTTTACCTTGTGGGATAGGAACAGATGTAGTTTTGGCTATAGATTCCAGGATTTCATAGAAGTGTGTCTTCTTCCTGGTTCTTGAGTGAAAAAAAGTGACACCTCTTAAGTAAATCCATATTCTCCATCCTTCCAGTACTGTAATCCCCAACCATCAAGAGTTTTCTGATTTCCTAAGTAACCTTTCCTTGGGATCTTGTGTTCCTTTTTAGTTTGCCTGGTTTCCTACCCTTTACATTTCTTCTATACAGCTCCAAAGTAAGCTAAGGAGTGAAGAAGGAGATTACTATGTACTGAGGGCCTACTGTGTAGATGCTGTCTGTAAACACATTTATGTTCCTTAAATCTGTCATCTATGAGGTTCTATTATTTCTTGTTACAAATGGGTAAATATGAATTGGGGCATATCTAAGATTAGGCAGCAGATGAGTGCAGACAAAAATGGGATCTTAACTTATTTGTATTGCTATTATCAAAAGTCCACTTATTCCACTGTCTTGATGTTCTGAGCAAATTCCTCTCTTAAGGAGGCAGGAACCATAGCTGGATGTTTTACAAGGCAAGTGTCAAATAATCTTCACAATTTATTCCATTTTGGTCTTATATTGCAGTTCTGGTAGCTAAACTCTTTGGAGGAACCCAGCATTCACATATGAGGGAAAGTTGTGGACAAGGATTTAAGAGACACAATACTAGTCCTGTTGACTAAGGAAATAGGAAGAGGAGCAGATTCTGAAGAACTATGAGGAGTTCAGTTTAGAGGAGGTTGGATGAAGGTCTTATGTGAAAGGAAAAAAAAATTGAAACATGTGGTAATAACATTCCAAGGTTTAAAAAAAACACATTAAACAAAAAGATGCACATATTTAGAACTGTGTTTAAATCCTGTCACATACTACATGCACTCTCTCTTTTTTTTTTTTTTTTGAAAGCCAGGATAATAGTGTCCACCTCAGAAGGATGCCCAATGAAAGACAACCCAGTGAGAAAACTCCCATAAACCCCTGTACTTAACACCTAGCTCACTGAGCTCAGGAGCAGATGTGGGTGCTCTTGGCTGTCCCTCTCCTTAGTTCCAAGAGAGAGGAGCCATATAAATGTTCAAGACAATTTTTCTACAGCCTTTGGTATATTCAAGATTTTTCTCTGGAAAAGATGCCATAGGTAAACAGTGTATGCCTCTCACCAGTGTCAACTTACTTGACAGTTATTTTCATCATTTTTATTATGTTTTATTTCTCATAATGTTGAAAGAAAAATTGCATCCTTCCCAGTTAGCAAGGCAGGACTTGAAGATTTTTCATTCTTCTTTTGATAAATGACAGGATATGAATCAGCTTTTACTGTACAATATGAACTGTTTACTATAATAAAAGTGTACCACACAACAATTCCATTGCCTTTATTGGATTTAGAGTTTGTTTTAGCTGTTTGCACTGAGACATCCATGAAAACCGTTTTTAAAATCAGAAGTAGAAATCAGAGGTAAAACCTTGGCCTCTAAGACATCACTATCTATTTTAACCTTTGAAAAAAAGAGGAAGCCCATGTTACATTATTTCTAACCCTCATAATCCAGAAAATTGTTAGAAGAATTTTGGAAGAATAATGTAGAGGCAAGCATTGTAACTAATGTAGAACTGGACAGTTAATTAGCTGTACCCATTATTTTCATATAATAAATTATTCAATGATTTATACTATTCAATGTGATATAGTATATATGACTTACTTGATGTGGCCTAGGTAGATATTTGTGCTTTAAAAATGAACACTCCCAGGTGGCTCAGTGGGTTAAGCATCCGATTTTTTATTTCAGCTCAGATCATGATATCAAGGTTCATGAGTTCGAGCTCTGCATGCGGCACTCTGTACTGACAGCGTGGAGTTTGCTTGGGATTCCCTCTCTCTCTGCTCCTCCCCTGCTCACACACACATCTCAAAAGTAAATAAAAATTTAAAAAAAGAATAGGACTCCAATGATTAAAAAGACAAGTGACTTCACTGATAGTACCAAGTCCCTGTTAGAGCCAGGACTAGTACCTCATACTCCTGACACCAGGTGCAGGTCTCTGCAGTTTTCACTGTGTCTGAGTAGTAATGTGTGACTGATCTCCCTGCTGGGCATCGTGGAAGGAGGAGGATAGCCTGGCTCTTTTAGAGGTAAATAAGATGTATATATTTACGAAATTACTGTGTTCTTTCATGTTTACAAATTAAGTGCTAAACTTGATAGCAAAGAAAATAGAAGTACAGTAAAACCTTGGTTTGCAAGCATAATTAGTTCCAGAAACATTCTGGTAATCCAAAGCACTTGTATATCAAAGTGAATTTCCCCATAAGAAATAATGGAAACTCAGATGATTTGTTTCACAACCCAAAAATCATATAAAAATGATTACAGTACTGTAATACAATACAAAATAATAAAGACAATATAAAATATAAAGAAGAATAAACAAATTAACCTGCACTTACCTTTAGAAACCTCCGTAGCTGGTGTGAGGGAGACAAGAGAGAGGAGGGTTACTGTGTAGGATAACTTCCACTATCACTAACGGAAATACTGCTATCTATTGGCTCTATGGAATTTTTTTCTTCATGGGGGCCATGCCATATGCTTGCACAGATGTTCACTACAGTACAGTCTTAATAAACTCTTGTGATATACTCTATTTAATGTAACTTGCAGTAAGGCAGCAGAGGAAAGGGTTTATATATGCAGGCAGCCTGACCTAGAATGAAGCAAAGCATTCCTAAGCTAACACGTATATGGAAAAGCAAAGGACTGTCCATAGGTGCTTTGAAGTGACAAAAATTACCCTAGTGCCAGTTGTGAGCACCTTTCCAATGTTCTGAAAAATCAATGATTTCTGCCAAACAATGCAGCCTGAGACTAAGCATGGGAGATGATCACCCACAATCCCACCGTGAGAGCCAGAGAGAGAGAGAGAGAGAGAGAGAGAAGAACCATTGACTCACTTGTGATCATATGACATTGGGCATCACATACTACTCGTGTTGCAAGACATCACTTGTTTATCAAGTTAAAGTTTATTAGAAATGTTTGATCATCTTGCAGATCACTCACAGAACAAGTTACTTGCAATCCAAGGTTTTACTTTATTAGAAAAGTGCTAACCGTGTGGTGCTAAAGGGAAATACAAAAAGGCTTAGCTATGAGAGAAGGCATTCCCCAAAGTTATCAGGCTGTCCTGGGAATAATGCAAAAAGAAGAATAAAAAATCAAGAAACTTTTTAGTTAATCTCTAAGGTCATCTCCCTCTATCATATAACAAAGAATATGGGAATAAAATGACTCATGATTTATCATCAGTATTTGGAGGAGTTGATCACTCTCTCCTCCTTGAGATACTGTCTTTTGATTTTTTTTTTTAATTTGGGTTTCTTGTCTGATTCTGGTTCCTCTTTATGTTACCAGTGTTCAGATCTTATTTTCTAACTACACTCAATTGGTATGTGATCTCATTTAGTTTCATGACATTATTTAGCATCACTATACTTCAGTCTCCCAGTTCTCTAGGTAAGACTACTCCCTTAAATAAGAAGAGTCCAGATAACAAAGATGACTGGATTTTAAGAAGTGGGAATGGGCATAATGGAACTTGTGAGATCTGAGCTAGTTTTAAATGATGGAGTAGGTTCCTAGACTGAGAAGAAGGATATGTGTAATTTATGAGGAATGGTTAAAAATGCCTATGTTCTATCCATGGGGCCAAGAAGTAAAACAGTTCAGTTTAAATGGAGAATAAATGCTGGGCAGGATGGAGAAAAAGACTTCGAAAATTTTATTAGGATCATTTTATGGATAAAATTAAAGTCAAGAGATAAAATTTTACATGTAGCTGCTCCCTCCTGTAACCTACCCATTTGAAGGAACCACTTATAATGCCTCTGGTTGGCCTAAGAGTAAATTCAGTTCAAACAGTTCTAGGGAAGAGTTAGAAACTAATGAAAACATGAGCCTTAAAACACATATTCATTTTGAAGTCTCTAAGTAACAGTGAGGAGGCTCATGGAGAAGTAGTGTTTCCTCAACTTCCCCTGCTGTTTGGATAATCAGCTATTAATTTAGAGAGGAAAATATGGTTAAGAAAACATGAATTTTACTAGAGTTTTGCACAGGAGGGCAGAAAGAGTAGAATTAGACCTTTCAATAAAAGCTGACATTAATAAAGCAATTTCATATATCTTATTACTAATAAGAAATGAATTTGGGGTTCAGTTTTTCACCCTTTTAACTATCTTTTAAGGTGATAACCAAAATGACATTTATTTATTTTTTAAAGGTTTTTATTAAGGTTTATTTATTTTGAGAGAAAGCATGCATGTGAGTTTGGGGAGGGGCAGAAGAGAGAGGAGAGAGAATCCCAAGCAGGGACAGCATTGTCAGCACAGAGCCCAACACAGGGCTGGATCTCATGAACCATGAGATCATGATCTGAGCCAAAGTGAAGAGTCAGATGCTTAACCAACTGAGCCACCCAAGTGTACCCAGAATTACACTTTAATAGAAAATATTAAATATCTCATTATGGCTCATAAACCCAAAGAATTTTAGAACTATTATCTGCCCTATTCGAGTTGCACATGACAATCTCTTTGAATCTTAATGGAAATAGAAAAATATTTCATTAAAAAAAAATCGAACAGTATGTTCAATAGTAAAACTCCCACAGAAAAATATATAAGACAAAGCAATGGAAAAACTCCCAATAAGAAATTGAAGACTCACAGTTTTGTTGATTAGTTTTTCATTGTTTTTCTAAAATTTTTTTTAATGTTTATTTTTGAGAGAGACAGAGACAGAATGTGAGTGGGTGAGGGGCAGAGAGAGAGGGAGACACAGAAGCAGAAGCAGGCTTCAGGCTCTGAGCTGTCAGGATAGAGCCCGATGCAGGGCTCGAACTCACGAGCTGTGAGATCATGACCTGAGCCAAAGTCGGATGCTCAACCGACTGAGCCACCCAGGCGCTCCATAGTTTTTCTTTTTGAAACTATAGTTCCCTAAGCAAGAAAATGTAGTGAGTGAAGCATTTTATCTGGTGACTCTAGTGAGGACTCATGTCAGGTCATTTATGTCAAACACTCTCTTCAGGCTCCCGGACTATCTGACAAATGGGTCTACTTCTTCTCATCTCAGAAAATACTGTCTTTATTATAGAAATTATTATGTTTATAGCCGATACAAAATCAAGTGAGGAATCTGTAGAGCCATCTCATCATCAGGCTAGTCGAAGTAGTGACAAAGAAGCTGTTTTTCCAAGATGTAGAGATTTATTGAGCATTGGGGTTTTGCTTTTGTTTTTTCATCTTAAACACTGTTTAAAACCACACACCCCTTTTACTCATATATATAGTTCTCAACTCCACTCCCAAAATATTTATCTTTGCATATATAGTTAGAATGTGTTACTATCAACTATCAATATATGTACACTCTTCATTATATTCTCTTTTCCTTGTTTGCTGTTCTGCTTCCCTTTTGAAATCTGTCCACTCTTGTGCAAATGTAAATTCTCCCTCCTGTCAGAGTGCTACATTACATAAATAATCCTGAAATAAGAAAACAGGGGTACCTGATCGGCTCTATCAGTTAAGCATCAGACTCTTGGTTTCGGCGCTGGTCATAATCTTACACTTTTGTGAGTTTGAGCCCTGAGTGAGGCTCTGTGCTGAAGTGCAGAGCCTGCTTGGAATTCTCTCTCTCCCTCCCTCTCTTCCCCTTCCCCACTCTCTCTCAAAACAAATAAATAAAAAAATAAATAACAGGGGAAAAAGAAAAAAAGTGCTTTTAAAAAATATATTTATAGGGGCGCCTGGGTGGCGCAGTCGGTTAAGCGTCCGACTTCAGCCAGGCCACGATCTCGCGGTCCGTGAGTTCGAGCCCCGCATCAGGCTCTGGGCTGATGGCTCGGAGCCTGGAGCCTGTTTCCGATTC
Source organism: Neofelis nebulosa (assembly GCF_028018385.1). NCBI lineage: Eukaryota > Metazoa > Chordata > Mammalia > Carnivora > Felidae > Neofelis > Neofelis nebulosa. The sequence goes on from NC_080792.1 coordinate 31,204,874, forward strand.
TGTGTCTCCCTCTCTCTCTCTGCCCCTCCCCCGTTCATGCTCTGTCTCTCTCTGTCCCAAAAATAAATAAAAAACGTTGAAAAAAAAAATTAAAAAAAAAAAAAAAAAAATATATTTATAATACTCCATGAATTTCCAAAACTGCTATGAAGAGCTTAGTGGCCATAATTTGATAGTTGAGAGTCAAAGTGGTTGCACAGAAGAGTGGGCTACAGTCAGGATAATAGTTATTATCTACTTGTCACTTTATGAATCTGTACTTGATCCTGAGTTGGTAGCTCAGAGTGATTATCAGGTGACAAATAGAAAGCAAACACTTGGGAAACCCCTGCTACTAGAGACCTTTTAATAGCATTTTGGGGGTTAAGAAGTGGAGATAATTAATTATTTTCTGAAAGTATAACATTGCAATTGCACTGCTATTGGCTATGGAAAACATATTTTGGCCAAGGTAGTGGCATTCATGTGTCTCTGTCTCTGTCTCTCTCTTTCTCTTTCAAATATAAAACTTTAATCTGTGGATCTCAAATTGTGGTACCTTCACCACCGGGGGATCCCCCAAGACCTATTCAGAAAACCCTTAATGTCAAAATTCTTTTTATAATAATACTAAAACAGTATTCTCATTTTCTCAATGTGCTGACATTTACACTGACAGTACTAAAATTATAGATAAAACTGCAGGTGCCTTAGGACAAGTCAATGTGGTGGTACCAAATTACACTACCAGTTTTTTAAATTCTTGATTCGCTTCACACTTGCAGTAAACATATACCAGTTTCATTTAAGAATGTCTTTGATGAATTAGTAGAAATTTCACTAAATTTCTACCCTCAGAAATATCTCCGTAATATTCTGTATGAGAAAATGGTAGGTGCACATAAAGTTCTTCTGTCTCATAGTGATGTTAGATGGTTATCTCCAGGAATATCATTTGGGCAATCCAGTGGCATGCTAAATTAGCCCCTCTGTTCATAGAAAACCACTTTTTTATTTGCAATAATGATTATCTGACAAAAGATTTAGACTTAGGTATTAGGCAGATATTTTCCCAAAAGTTGAATGAATGAGCTTATTACTTTAAGGAGAACAAATGATGGCATTATCAAACTTTCAAATAAAAAATAGTATTTTGGAAAATATATGCCATGTGAACCAGGATAGCTTTGCAATACTTCAAAACTTTTCTAATTAAATCAGTGGCAATGTCAATGAGTCTGAGATTTTGACATCTTTTGATGAAATGTGTCAACATTTAGAAATTCAGCTTAGGTCAGTAAACCAATGTTTTCTGAATGAAACTTGCAGGATTTTTCAAAAACAACTTACAAACAAAGACTCATTCAAAAATTTAAGATTGACTGGGGTGCCTGGGGGGCTCAGTTGGTTAAGCGTCCAACTTCAGCTCAGGTCATGATCTCGCAGTTCATGAGTTAGAGTCCTGCGTTGGGCTCTGTGCTGACAGCTCAGAGCCTGAAGCCTGCTTCAGATTCTGTGTCTCCCTCTCTCTCTGCCCCTCCCCTGCTTGTACTCTGTCTCTCTCCCTCCCATTAAAAGAAAAATTCAAGATTGAAATGGATTTTAAATGTAATAAGTTTAAAGAGTTTACTGATGTGTTCTCAAATTTCCACATTGCAACTAACTTTTAGGAAACTACTCCTTGCCAAGTTCTGGTGTAGTATCAAAAGGGAACATGCACAATTATCTGGAAAATAAAAATACTTTCTTTTCTCCAACTACAAATCTGTGTAATCCCAGATTTTCATATACTTTAACCAAATAACATATTGGCAAATATGGAATTAAGAAGCTGTATCAGTCAGGTTGTAGCTGCCATTTGAAAGCTGGAGAACCAGGGAAGCAGGTAGTATAATCCAGTTTGAGTCTGAAGGCCTGAGAACCAGGGGATGCTGTGGTGTAAGTCACAGTCTGATGTCTGAGGGCAGAAGATAGATGTCCCAGCTCAAGCACAAATAACAACATCACCCTTCCTCTTCCTTTTTGTTCTATTCAGTTTCCCAAGGGATTGGATTGGATGGAACCCATTGTTGTGGTGAGAGTGGATCCTCTTCAACTCAGTGGACTGATTTAAATGCTAATCTTTTCCAGAAACACCCTCACAGACATATCCAGAAATAATGTGTTACCACACATTCCTTAGCCCAGTTGACACATAAAATTAGCCATAGGAGAAGCAGAAATGAAAACTTAGCTTTTATTAAGCCACACGGATTTTCAAAAACATAAAACAATTTTACTTTTCTCACCAAATACTCTGTAAATTATTTTGTTTCATAAAAGTTCTTTATGTTAACATAATTTTTAAAATGTATTAAGATTTTAAAGTGTGTTTTAATTTATAATATGGAAATATTAGTATATAACCCATATTAACAAAAGATCTGCAGGAATTTTAATAATTTTTAAGACTGGGGACCTGATCCTTATCTTAAACCACTCACAACAATTAACTCAGAATAAAGCTTAAATATAACACCTGCAAATGTAATAAAACTCCTTGAAGAAAACAGAAAAAATGCTCATTGACATTGATCATGGCAATAATTCCTTAGATGAAACACCCACAAAAGTACAGGCAACACAGGCTACAATGAACATATTCCTCCTATCTGGCAATTTCATTTCGACCTTTGGAACTCCAGTCTTCCTACTGATAATTTTCATGATCTCTCAGGTTTCATTCTCTGAAACTCTATGTCCTAGTATGATGATAAGAGGTATATGAGCACTGAACAAGATGGAGGTAAAACAATACAGGGTTATAGGGAAGTTCTCTGGAGTGGTAAGAGTGGATCTGGAGGAAAAAAGAAAAAAAGGCAAGTCTGATGGAAAGAAAAGTGATAGGCTTTTCAGGTTTACACAGTCATAATACTGAGAATTTTTGTAAGAATGTTTGAGTGAAAATGAGGAGCTCTATCTCACTAGAGGGAAGAGTTCACACAAGAGACCAGTGATAGAGGTGCCTTGGTGGCTCTGTCAGTTAAGCATCTGACTTTGGTTCAGGTCATGATCTCACAGTTTGTGAATTCGAGCCCCGCATCAGGCTCTGGACTGACAGTATATAGCCTGCTTGAGATTCTCTCTCTCTCTAGGCTAGTCCACCACTTGCACTTTGTCTCCCTCTCAAAATAAATAAACTTAAAAAAAACAAAGCAAAACCAAAAAACCATGACTAGTGATAATTACCACCAGACCTGAAATGGGATGACAATCAGTCCTGAGACTTAGAACTTTGTCTATCTAATTGCCAGACATGTGCTCCCAAACTGCTGTGTGAACTTTAATGTGGCACTGCATTACAAAAGACAAGCACATTTAAATAAACACCCATTTACATTTTAATATCTGTATGTTTTGATAATTGTGTATGTATTTTAATGAGTGAATTTTATTTAAATTTCCATTAGTGACAAATATACCAACTAGTTATAAAGTTATAATTGCAGTAATATAAAATTCTTCTATGAATATAATTACATCTGAAGTAGTCAATTTTTAAATGCCTGAAGTAAATAATAGTACATATGAAAGGCAGATATCTAATTAAACAATTTTGATCAGAAAATTCTTCTTATTTGAAAGGTCATACATGATCAGAATAAATTCAGATCCTTTGTGTACCAGAAAACTAAAACTTACACTAGTAGGGATCAAGCAAATATCAAACAAAAAGTCCTAACAGATAACATAATTGTTAATGTATTCTTGCCAGTCAGTTTCCCAATCATTGACCTCTTTTTTTTTTTTAATCTCTGTATGCCACAGATTTTGGCCACTCATCTCTCTTTTTCATCTTTTAAAAATCTGCTACAAATTACTATTCCACTAATCTAGTTCTGAAATGATTTATTTTCATCCATAGTACATTAAATTTAAACAAGGCGTTTTAAATGCTTACCCAAGGGTGAGCTGAATATAGATTTGGAACACTTGGGTTCTCATTTTAGCTGCATTGCCTTGGGCAAATTATCCGGGCATCTGTATTCTTTGATGATAATTGTGATTCCTTATAATTCTAAAATGTATACAAAATGCAAAATGTGCTAGACACAATACCAGGTGTTCTACATGCCATCTCATTTAGTTAATTATCCAACAGTTCTGTAACTGTAGATACAGATAGCACGATTTTAGAAGTAAAATGGCTGATGCTCAAGGAAGGTAAGTTCTGCATATGCTCAGATGTGAAACTATTCCCTGTAAAAGGAATTGCCTTATGGTTGAGCTCTTCAATTGAATCAAAATTTGGAGTATTTTCTCAAATTATCTGAATTTACACAATAAAATGGCTTATGAAGAAGATACCTAGCTTGAAAAACCTCAGTCACAGCTAGAATTAAACCTTTACAGAAATAGAATTGGAGGAAAAAAAAATACTTAATGATACTTAATGAAAAAATTTGAATATGGATTTAATAATGATTCCTGGGGATATAATCTCACAATTCCAAATAATGGGGATGAGTATAAGCAAGACTTCTGAAGATCATTTAGAAAATCAATCTAGTAATTCATTAGGATCCCCGTTATTCCTACAAAACAAATGGAAAAGCAACAACAACAAAACTGTGCCAAAGCTTTGGAAATGAAATTTGAGATTTTAAAATTTTTCCACTGAAGCCTTTTTCAGAAATTTGAAAAGTGCAGTGCCTCAATCATATCTGGAAAACAGTATTTGATGGCCTTACCAATGATTCTATTTATAAGACATTGATGTCAAGATGATTATGAAGAGTTTAAATACATATTTTATAAAATAGGAGAAGAGAATGCTTTAAGTACATTACTTTAATAAATCCTTTTGAATCTATTACTAAATTTGAAATTAAATGTTATAAGCAAATCTATAATTAAGTTTACAAATTTAAAATTTCTTTTGGATTCTCTCATTTGGACCTTGGAAACTCCCTTGTATTTGATCAGTTATAGATACTTGCTAATGATACATGGCTAGGAAATTACAGAGAAGGGATTCAAGCATAGGTATGTTGGAATTCAAAGCACATTGTGTTCAATAAATCCTATTGTTAAAATTTTGTATAACATCCTCTGACTAGTAGGATATTTCAGAGGAGATTACTGGTTACAGAGGTATTTGAGAGAGTCTTAATGATAGATGTAAGATTTGAATGAGTATTAAAGGATAATTAGGATTTTTATTAACAGAAGAAACGTAGTCACAGTGAATATCAAGAATAGTCATTGCATTTTTAAAAAAAATTCTCTGTTTTGGTTGACTAATAATAATATCATTATTACTACCACTCAAAATGCCTGAAGTTTATTGAGAATTTAGTCAAGCGCCATGAATAGCATATTGGAAAATGGTCTCATTCAATTCATACAACATCACCGAGGATTGCTGTTGTTGTCATTCTAACAAAGAGAAAATTGAGGCTAAGGGGAGAGTAAGTAATTTGCCTGATAGCATAAAGAAAATCACAGAACAGTGGTCCAAACCCAAATATATCTAAATCCATTACCTGAGTTCATAAACCATCATTCTCTGTTGCCTTAATTTTTACAGTTGAAATACAAAAAAGTCTAGAGGAAGAGATTAGTGAAGATGAGAATTGTCAAGGAAGGGTTAATTCTGGGACTATATTTTGAGTTTGACCCTAAAAGACTTAGATATACACTGTATAATTTAAATATGCAAAAGGCGGTATGGGAAGATATGACAATGTGAATAAAAGGGTGTAACTATAATGCACTGTGTATGTACAACCACATTTATTCTAACTGACCGGCCAAAAAGGAAAACATGGCTTTGCCATTGTTAATTCTTTGGAATTTTCTTCCACTGAAAGCTTTCTTTCAACAACTAGGAATACCTGGGTGTTGAGTTATGATTGACAAAAGATTCGAGGAACAAATTTTCATAATATATTACCCAAAAGGGAGTAATAAATAACCTTGCCCTAACTGAATTGCCACCTTCCATTGAATGTCAAGTTATAATCTGGCTCTTTTGTCTCTGTCCACTAAATGTTCACACATAACTGTTTTCAATGAGAAATCCACATTGACAGGTACAGTGTTATGTTTTGTGAGACGTGCCTGATATTTGAGAAAAACCCAGGGAAAAACTATTGAGGGCTCTCTTCTCCCTCTTTGGACTCACTCTTCTCCTCCACTTGCCCATGGAAGGCCTTAAGAAGAATGAAATAGTGTTTAATGTAACTAAGAACACTTACATTTCACATGCAGGCCTCACTCAGGCTGTGTACACTCAGGCTGTTCAGCCTCTGCAAAATTAAAAAATAATAATAAATAAAAAATCAACATTTTTGCTTCAACTAGCAAAAGTTTTGTCATTTCAGTTGGGAAAATCATAAAATTTTTGTTACTCTTGAAGATAGTGTTCGGGAGTGCATTTAAAATTCCACAAGCCAACTATAATTTGGACCAATTCCATGTAAAAACCCTCATTTCCTTCTACTTCTCTTGACATCCCTGTATTGCTGCTTCCATACTTTGACTCCTAGAATTTTTCTTGCTCTAATTTCTTCCTCGCCAGTCTCTGCCAATCCATTTTTGCCCATTCATTAATGCCCAGCTCAGGTTGCATTTCATTCAGGAAGCCTTCCCTAGCCACAGCAGCCCTCACTATCTTCACATGCCTCTTAATTTCTTGAGTATTTTGAGTGATATATATACATGTAACACAATTCCACTTCTGGTGTTAGAATCTGCATAAGCATTTGTTTGGTAAAGCACTAATATTTGGAACCAAAGGAATGGGACTTAAATGCATTTCAAATACAAGTATCTATAGACTCTCTAAGTGCCAACCATGTTCCTGGAATCATCTGGCTGTTCCACTAGTTGATGATTGATCATGTACAATGATACCCACTGTGACTGCCCAGTTTCTCACCTTCTGTTAGTAGCTCCTTAGGATCATTCACTTTCCAGCCTCCGTAGAAATGATCTTCCTTATTCTGTGTCTATCTTTGACACTTTTTCCAGGAGAAGATATGATTCCACTTCCCCTAGGCCCTACATTTAAGGCTCTCTGTCTTGTCACTAGATTCTCCTGGGGGTCATTTTGTGCTTGGGCTTAAAATCACTAGACCTTACTGACTTTTTAGTTTCCTGACACACCCTATAAGCATTGATCTCCAGAAATCTTATTCTCAAAACATTCATTTTATAGCTTGTATGGTGTTTTGTATGCTATTCTTTTTTTTAATCTGAATTGTCTTACATTTATTCAACACCATTTGTCTTTTATTACATACATGTATCATCTATCTACCTACCTACCTATGAATTTGTCTTCTTATCCAGGCAGCCAAATATATGAAGGGATAAGAAATTATATAGGAGGGGGTTCCTGGGTGGTTCAGTTGGTTAAGTATCTGAGTTCAGCTCATGTCATGATCTCACAGTTGGTGAGTTCGAGCCCCGCATCAGGCTTTATGCTGATGGCTCTGAGCCTGGAGCCTGCTTTGAATTCTGTCTCCCTAACTCTCTGCCCCTCCCTTGCTCACACTTTTTCTCTCTCTCTCAAAAATAAACAAACATTAATTTAAAAAAAGATTATATAGGAAAAATATCTACATTAAAAAGATGGATCATCTGGCTTCTTGTTTGGCATAACAATTTAAATTGTTCAAGGAAGCTGGGTACCATATCATGTAACACTTATAACTGGGAGCATATTACGTGCTCAATAAATTTGTACTCAATAATACATAAGCAGTAATTCTTCACTGTTAATGCTAATAATATATAGGAGCAAGAGAATTTTTGAGCAGCCCAACTTAATGTCTGTTGAATCAATGGTTAAGCAGTTGTCTTCCAGACTTCTAGGGTTGATCCAATACATTGTATCCAGGTAAAATCAATATTGTACATACAAAAAAAAAAAAACTGCAAACTTTGCTTATGCTTTGAAAGATATTGAATAGTTCAGCTTTTCTGAAAAGTGAAGCTAACACTTAATGTATTTATGAGGTGTTATTAATATTTTATTCACAATTACAAAATAAAAACATACTCAGTGGTAAAAATAGGCCAGGAAAGAACAGTACAAAAAACAAGAAAATTCCCTATTGCCCCACAACTAAAAGTCAAGCAGCAGAAGCCTGTCATTTCTATCTTGGTCCTGTCAGACACTTACTTACAACTGTACCTGAATGGTTTCATTTAAGTTTGCATGTCTCTTCTTGTCCTTGATTGTCCTACAGGATGTGTGTTAACAAGCATGCAAATAACTGAAAAGCAAAGAGCAAGAGAGGGGTGAGTCAAGAGAACAGAAATTCCTCCTACATCAGAACTAGCTCATATGCCCTAGTACGTTTTCACACACAACTATCAATATTTATCAATAACCCAGGTCAATTCTACCAGTCTTCTGCCTGCAAATCACAAGAAATATAGTGACAGATGTGTGGAGCACAGACCTGACCTTCAGAATAGCTGTCATGGGGGCTCTCAGGGAGAGATCCAAGAAGCTGCTATAGGCAGGTAGCCAGGCAGAGTAAACAATCAGGAAGGGTTCCCAGCTCCAAGACTTTCTCCCTGTTGCTTTCAGTGGAGAGAAGGCACAAATTCCCATCTGTCTTTCTCAGTATTATGAAGAAAAACATTCACAAGAGATGATGCTTCTGATCCAAAAGTATAGATATTTAAGCAGCCTTTAAAAACACAGATTTGTGTTCTTTTAGAATGCAGAAACTGGAAGGTGTAACAGGAAATTACAATTTACAGAGTTTATGTTGATTATCCCCACATACCAGAAGGCAGAACATTGGAGAAATGTCAGAAGTCAGCTAAGTTTTTCCCATTTTCTCAGAGTGGACATTCATTTCTTTTTATATTTATTTATTTTCCATGTATTTGTTTGGTTTTGGTTTGAAAGCATTTTCATAGACTTGAATGAAGTAAGCAGTAGGGAATAGTGCTTGGATGTTTACTGTAGGCCAGCCATTTGTGTGACGATACTTATGATCAAGATGTTTACTATCTTAGTGCCTTAGTTTCCTCCAATGTAAAATAAGGATGAAAATAGTCCACCTAATGTTGTAATAATCTAATGAGTTAGTATAGGTAAAGCATTTTAGAACATAACACCTGCCACATTGTAAGTGCTCAATAATTACTGGCTATTTTTACGTCTCATAACATAGTTAAATCAGCTATTTTCCCTATTTTATCAACAAAGAAGCACAGATATTATCAAGTAACCTGAGTAAGGTTAAAGAGTAGTCAATGGCAAAGTCAGAGATGCTCTTTGCAGAATATTACTTTTGGGTTCACATAGGTGTTAATTAATGATTTTATTTGTAGAAGAATTTCAAATCACATTGACTTCTTTCACAGAACCTCTATTGCTCTTTTTCATTAATTCTTTTGTGTATTTAAAACAATTTTTTTTAATGTTTATTTTTGAGAGAGACAGAGACAGAATGCCAGTGGGTTAGGGGCAGAGAGAGGGAGACACAGAATTAGAAGTGGGTGCAATGCTCTGAGCTGTCAGCACAGAGACCAACGCGGGGCTCGAACTCATGAGCTGTGAGATCATGACCTGAGCCAAAGTCGGACTCTCAACCGACTGAGCCAGCCAGGCACTCCTCTTTTGTGTATTTTTATTTCTATTTATTAAACAGATTATAAACTCTGTAGAATGGGGTAATAGTATTTATATTTCTTCCACATCTTTCTCAGCCCCTGCTATAATACTATAAAAGAAGAATTGCACTGGATGCTTGTTAAAAATGGAAAGACTATCCAAGACTATTGCAATAGAGGTCAAGACATTGCATGCAATAATGGAGAGAGACTGAACTCAATTCCCTGGAAAGAAGAAAGAGGTGGGAGGATTTTTAAACACTGTGGTGAGGTAATGGGGAGAAAAACACAACCTGGAGGTTAGTGGAAGGAATTTGTTCAGTGTGGGTAGGCCATCTGTGTTTCCTAATTTTCTACTTATTGAAGTTAGGTTCCTACCCTTCCACTGAGATGGGAGATGGTGCTCCTATATTTTTTAGTGATTACATCTCAAAGGATGGCTCCCAGGACCTAAAGGAAAACATTCCTGAGTTGTAGAAGATTTACATCTCAAAGAGGTAGAGAATGAATTTACAATTGCAAATTTTCAAATATAAATGTTCTAATGCTTTATTATTCTTTAATTTTTTCCTTGTAATCCAACAAGATCTTAGTCAAACTTATTTTTACAATGCATATGGGTTGTGTTAATATTTTTTTGTCAGGGAGGGAGTTACATGGAGAAGTCAATTGAATCAGTCAGAGAGTTTAATGAATCATAAATAATCTCTTGTCTTGGGCAAAATTTTTCTTCAGTGCTATGATTTACAGGCAGTCAAATATATTGCCTCTTTGTGTGTATGTGCTGTCTTTGCCCATTTTCTGGTGGAAGTGTTCAAAATCTTTAAGATGCTCTAAAAATAATTAAGGAAAATACATGAAATAAGAAATTGGCTATTCAGATTTAGACATTTGGAATGTTTACAAAGTGGAAACAGTAGCATCTAGGACTCAAGGGAAAGGTATACAGACATCAAATGGAAGATAATAAAGTCCATAATGGTGACTGGAGAGTCACTGACATGGTGTGATAAGGGAAGACCTGTAACAGAATGTAAAAATGTAAGGTTAACTCTGTGTATGTGTATTGTCATTTTTACTTCAAAATATACTTAAAGTGTTCACCAGGAAAATATCTTGGTCTTTCTTAACTGTCATTTTTAACCTGTGTCAGTATATTTTAGAAAAGGTCCCTGTGAAAAGTCCAGTAGATACTTGTATATAATCATTACTGATGACATGTTAGGATATTTTACAGGGTATCTAAATGAAAAGGAGAGGAGAAATGACTGTCAGTGAGATTTCCAAGGGTTAACTAAAATTATCTGTTCTCTTAATTGACAGAAACTCACCATCTGGAGCTGCCATATTTTCTGTAAAGAATTTTTTTTTAATTTTGGTGACACTATAAGAGAGAAAATGAGCATATAATTCCTATTCTGACTGCTGAAGGGAGCAGTCTAGACCTAATTAACTAAGGGGTTAATGATAGTATTTTAGAATATGTGTATACATCATCCCTCTCTGTGCCTTTGCTCTTAAAAGCACAGCAGACAACATGAGAACTTTGAATAGCAAAGTTCCTAATGGTAGCTTGTAGGATGGACCAAAAAGTTTCCTGAAAGTCAATTTGCAAATAAAGTTCAATAAGAGAAACAGTACAGTTGGAGTTAGAACAGTGTACTGGCAATCACTTTATAAAATATATTTTGCATATCTATAATTATTTTGTACTTAAGGGTTATATAGTTTATGCTTCCTGCAATAGTTAAGGCCTATAATTTTAATGCTTGATTACTACACTAGAATTCGTATTATTTCTATAGTCTAGCTTTCTATGCCTGTAATGAAATTAATCTTACAGTGTTCACATGATAACCAGACACTCCTTCTGGCAAGGATATGATTTTAGGAGAAGGTAGCCAGTCTCCTTAATGGGGTAAACTATGAAAATTCAATTTTTGTTAATATTACATTCCACAGATAGAATAAGATGACAGAATAAGGCTTTGTTTCTAAAATTTCCAACAAATCAGAAATGATGGGTGACCTCTACTTAATGATAAAATGAATATTACCAATGAATTCCATCATTTTGAATCCCAAGCTTAGTTCTCAATCTATCTTACTTGACCTATAAGCAACATGTGCCACTGGTCTATTTTTTCCCCTTGAATTTTGAAGCATCCCTCATTTGGCTTCCAGGTTTCCACATTCCCCAGGTTATCTTATTATTTTATTGGCCACTGCTTCTAAGTCTCCTCTACTGGTTCTCTTCCTTTATCTGCTATGCAAACGTGGAAAGTGCCAGGGATTTATTTACACTCAAACACTCAGGACCATGGCTTAAATACTATCTACATATCTTTGAACCCTAAATTTATATCTCCAGCCTGATTTTTCGTTACTTTGAACACTAGATGTATATTTTCAACTGCCAGACTGACATCTCTTCTTCTCCATTGGAATAATTAATAAGGCATCTCAAACTTAAAGATTTATGAACATTCTTAATTTCCTTACCCCTGAAAATTTTCCTACCATGCTTTTTTCATTTCAGTAAATAATACTGAAAGAATAGTACACTGTTCACCCCAATTGACCAGGCCACAAAACTAGGAGCAATCCCTAATTTTTCTTTAAGCACACTTGCAATCTGGGGGCAATACCTTCAAAGTCAAATATGGCCATTTTTCACCACCTTTTCTACCATCATCCTGAACTGCTACCATATATTTTCAAACACTTTACTATATTCCTTCCTTTTTTTCTACTGTAGACTCCCTGTGGTCTATTCACATACATATTGATCTTTCTGAAAATGTAACTCTGGGAATGTCACTTCTCTTCTTAGTTTCCCCGTGACTTCTCATTACACTTAACTCCTGCATAGGACTTAATGTATGCTTTTTTTTTTTCCTTCTGTAATCAATAATTGACATAATTGCAATATGGGGTCAAAATCCTTAGATTTGAATCTAGACTCTATTTTGGAACTTTAATCAAATTACTGATCATTTGAGCTTTCAATGTCTTTATCTCTAAATGGGCATGGTAATAGTACTTCCTTGTAAGGTTTTTAGTTTTGAGAATTAAATAAGGTATTTGATAAGAATCACTTAAAACTGGCATTTTCTACTTTTCTTGTATAATTTTTAAGAAACACAGAGAATGAGTTTGTAGTACATACTCAACATTAAAGATTATCATGATGTTGATATTTCCTCCACGGATCCACTGAGTTTCATGAAGACAAAGACTGGGTTTATCTTGTATATCCCATATCCAGAGCCAACTTTGGGGTTAGCACATATCCGGGGACCAGTAAGTCACTGCTGAATGAAAGAAATAGTGAAATAATCTAATAAAAATTGTTGTCTATCCTTATCGTCAGTTCCTTTTTCTCCTTTTGATTCTCTCTTTACCAACTCCTCATATACTTACATTTTCTTATGACCTAGAAACACCCTTCTTCAGAACACACCCTTCCTCTCTGTTCATGCTCTTTTCTACTCTGCTTTACATTATACCCAAAGTAAGCTGAATGTACCTTTGAGCTTTTTTTTAAGTTTACGTATTTATTTTTGAAAGAGAGAGAGAGAGAGAACGAACACAAGCAGGGGAGGGGCAGAAAGGGAGAGAAAGAATCCCAAGCAGCCTCTACACTGTCAGCACAGAGCCTGATGTGGGGCTTAAACTGCGGGACCATGACCTGAGTCAAAACCAAGAATCAGATGCTTAACCTACTGAGCTACCTTGGTGCCCCTACCTTTGAGCTTTTAAGGCATCTCTCATGTTTTCATCACATCAATTTATTGCCTTAGATGTCATACTTGTTTCTCTATTGAATAGCACTAGGAAGAAGAAAAGAAAGTATAAACAGCATGTGTGTGCATGTGTGTGCATGTATAAGTTTTCTTCTGTCTGGGAACTAGTTTTGGGAAACTGAGCAAACAGGAAATTCATAGATGGCTATCAAAAATCTATCACTTTTCCTCTTAAGAGGGTATGGCAGTCATTAATATCATATACAAAAGATACTTGGCTCTTTGCCTTCTGGACAAGAGCAAATCTACTAGATTTTCTTCTGTTTGCATGGAGCCATGTGATTGGTTCAGGCCAGTGAATTTTAAGTGCGATGACACGTGTTACTTCTAATCTAAAGCATCTAATTATTACTGTGAGGCTCTTCAGAGGTCTTTTTTTTCTTTAGTATGGTGACTGACCTTATTAAAGATAGTAGCTGTTTCAATAGGTAGTGCCCCTAAGTGACTACAAGGAGCAGAGTCCTCCGGGAATCTGTGATAAACATTTGGTGTAGGTAACAAACTTCGGTCATTTTGTACCATTGAGATTTACGGTGTGTGTTATTTCAACATAACGTTGCCTATTCTGACTTATCATAAGTTGATCTTCTCAACAAAATTGTTATTTTCTACTTGTTTCTTTTGCAGTAAGAAAAATATAAATAAGGAACATGCTAAGTACTCAAAAGCATAATATAATTTTAAGTCTCAGTCTCTGCTACCATACTTTTGCATATAAACTTAGTAGAAAAACAAACATATGGTCATGGTTGTGCTTATGCTTCTATCAGTACAGGTTAAAGATCATGAAATTTCAGAATCTACTCTGAGCCTCTCATTTACAAAATGTTTGCTTTTGGGAAAACTACACCTAGTTAGAAATCTAATTTTCCTTCTATTTTATGTTAATACCAATATTAAAAAATGAATGAAATAAAGCTGTATCTCCATGGTGTCCAATTATTCATTTGATTTGGTTCATAAAAAAAAATCCTAGTCAATTTGAACACTTGATTCTATGTCGAGAAAACATCTTGTTAACTGACTGACCATATGTCTCTGTACCACATAGATACTGTACAGGGAAAAGATAGAATTGTAGTGTTTCTGTGATTTGTCTTCTGGGCTCAGACCCAGGCTTTCACAGAGAGTGGAATGATGTTGTCAATTTGTGGGGCAGAGACAGAGCATGCTACTCTCCAAGGAAAAGGGAGAAAATTCTCCTCTGGCCTCTTAAGAGATTTTCACCCTACAGCCAAATTATCTGATAGTATCTAAGAAAATGACCCAGCTAAGTCACCCAGCTAAGAAAAAGGAGTAAAATAAAATTAACCCCTTTGAGTCTACCACTTATATATGTAGACATTGAAACAAAAGAATTACTTTCTTTCTCTTAAATTCTATGGGCTTGGAAAGATCTTTTTAACTTTGTTTAAAGGAAGTGCTAACCTATTGGCTCCTAATGACACTGATTAATTGCTTTTCCCAGCATTGGTAAAATTGTCAATTCCATTAGTTTCTCATGCATTTCAGGTCCAAGATTTCCTACAAACTCTTTTATGTAGCTTTTAGAACTTACAGAAAATCAAATAAAATGAAAGGAGATATTTTCCTGTATTTTAAAATAATTATTTAAGAATAAAATAGAGAACTAATCCAGCTTCATATTATAGACTTTGGAAATCTAGTTAATACCACCTGTTCTGTCCTCACCTACTCAATTATGACTCCTACACGCTCCTTTCTCTGCCTTAATTGACAGGATATATTCAAATATTTGTATTCATTAAAGCTTCAATCAATTATCTTTCATGGCAATTATTGTTATTTTATGTTAAATTGAATAATTAATTACTATGTGTCCTACATAGTGAATATAGATTCATTGAGGGCAGGGACTATATCTGATTTTGTTCATTGAGCATACAGCTCAGATCTTGCACTAAGTACTTAAAACAGATTTGCTTAAAAAAGGACATATTTCAGTCGGTGTATCTCTACATGGGCTAACTACAGAAGTCCACCATTGTTAATACCTTAGCTTGCCATGCTTAAGATATAGAAAATAAACTATTTTCTCATCCATCAGTATATATTCCTGATATTCTTAAGTTGTTTGCCACTGCTGTTACTCTGCTTCTCTCATTTATTCCAAGCATATACAAACAGCTCCCTTCCATTACTTTGGTTTGAATTGATTTCCTTTCGATCCGTTTTTCTCAGTGAGCCAGAGATGTCAGTTTTGCCTCAAATTTTATGATCAGTTCATAAATATCAGGAGTTTTAAAGACTTTTACTTATTTACATGCACATAAATATTTATTAAGAAAACACCAATATTTACTCTTTGCCTTGCACAGAAGGGAGCCAACAGACAATTTTACTATTCCTTGGATGAATAGATATTTAAAGTGTATTGAAAAAGAGGCTTTCTCTATACTGAATACACATATGGCTCTTTTCAGAGGATAAGTCATGTCAAGCCAGAGGAGAATTTTAAATATATGCATGTTTGCTCTCCTCTCCTGACCCTTTACTTTGACCCATGGTTCCCCAAGGTAACCCTAGTTCTGATGTGTGGCAACAGCATATATGGAGTGTCCCAAAGGTAAAGGCAAACATCCTTCCAACTACCCCAGCCCTTCCTTTCCTCAATCTACTTTTGCTGAAAACCAATGCTTATGAATTAATATAAGCAAATTTAGTGTTGGGTTCTGTATGGAAGGAGAAAGTATTCTTTGACTCTCCTAGGGTCTCTGGCTTAGTCTGAAAACTAAACTGACAAAGACATATTAATAGGAGAAAAACATAACAATTTATCTAATATAAGATTTGCATGACATAGGAGACTTCATAAGGAAAGTGAAGACCTGAAGAAACAGACCTGACTATTTTTATGCTGGGTTTGATGAGAAGTGGAAAGTTGTAGATGGACAGGATAGTTTAAAGAGTATGAGGCTAACTGGGGGAAACTCAGCAAGGCCTGTTTGTTTGGATTCTTCTCAGTGTCCCTTTGTCTTTGAAGATAAGAATGTTCCTTTCCTCCAGGTATAGGGAGGCCCCCCCCTTCACATGAGGTTATTAAGATCTAGGTCAGGAGATAGGGGTGGGGGAAATGTCAGAGTGACCTTCCTGCTTCTGTTGTTTTCTCAAATACCTTCAGCTTCAAATATTTAAATATGCCAAGGGTGCCATATTTTGGGGTAGTTTGGCCTGAACCCCATTGCTTCTGATGGACATTTCCAATGGGAAAATTTGCTCACTTTTTACTTGGAATCAGTTTTTTCCAGAATGATCCTAATTGTTTTTTTGTGTGTGTGGCTATAAACACTTTTTTATACAATGCATGTTTTGCCTCAATAGCCCATGTAGAAGGATAAACATTCATCTGGCCTCTAAAATCTACCATTATGTCCTGTTCTTGAAGATATCACAGTAGTTCTTGAACTTTGCATTTAGGATTCCTGGGATAGAATGGGACATTATTAATAACTGATTTGCTTGTTGGGGCTGAAGGAGAAATAATGATTTACAATGAATCACTAGTCGGTTTGCTATTAATAAGGTAAAGAGGCACAAGGGAGTGTTTGTGAGAAAGGGGTATGTTGAATTTATTTTAAGACTTTTATTTTGAAACTAGGGGTAATCCAGGTGGATATTTTCAGTGGACAATGAGAAATTCAGGTCTGAATTTTCACAGAGGGAATATGGCTGGAGGCAACAGATGTAGGAATCCCAATGTAGGTGGAATTTTAAAATATGGTAGTGAATAAATGTGTCTGGGGAATGTGCATAGTCAGGCCTGCCTCTAGTAACCTTGACTCTTGACCCAGGTCAAGAGTAAAAATGAATGCCCATGGAGGTTCCAAGGGCTAGGTCTATCCTTTCTTTTTATCTTGGACTTTGTGCTTTATCTCAAGAGACCTTCTACCCACATATCCAAGCTCTCCATACCCTCTCACACTCCATCCCCCTCAGAGAGCCACCATTTAACAACCTCCTTCTACAGGGGCATACTTACTGGTGAAGGGAAGACTTCCATTGGGAGAGTAGATCTAGAAATGAGGCCCACGAAGTAGATAAGATCATCTGGGTAGGTAATTCTGAGGTCCCATATAGAAAGTTCTAGAAAGGTATGTAATCCAGGTTAGTAGCTAATCTTGACCTCTTCACCCTTTGTAGATGGGTATCAACAGAGGAGGGCCAGAGAAGTGACCTCTTGTGAGCAGGGACCACCTGGCAAGGGTCTTAGGCATTAAAGCCCGAGGACATGACTACAAGTAACAAGAGGTTGAGTTTAAATTTCTGGGCAATACCTATCTTTAGTATATGAATAGAAGACAACCAGCAGGAGAGAGAGAAAGAGAAAGGTATTTCACAAAATCCAATGGAGGATGAAATTTAAAAGAAGACTAGTAGTAATAAATAATACAGAGAATTTTTTTAAAAGCTAACACTGCAAAAGAGTACTGGGTTTGGAGATGATAATAAAGTATTTTTAAACTTTTTTAAAGGAATTAATATGTAAGTAAACCTTTAATCCATTTTTTCTAGTAACGTGGGGTAGAATCTTTTAAAACATTTTTAAGAATTGTAGAATAAACATAGCATAAAATTTACCATTTTAACCATTTGTAAATGTACAAGTTAGCAGTGTTAAGTACATCCACACTGTTCAACTAATTTCCAGTAGTCTTTGCCATATTGCAAAACTAAACTATACCCATTAAACAACTTCCCTTTTGCTCCTTTATCCAGCCCTTGAAAACTATCATTCTACTTTCTGCCTCTATAAATTTGACTACTGTATGTACCTCATATAAGTAGAATCATATGGTGTTTGTCATTTTGTGACTGGTTTCACTTAGCATAATACCCTTTCATCCATGTTGTAGCATGTGTCAAAATTCTTTTGAAGGCTAAATAGTATTCCATTGTGTATATATACCACATCTTATCATCTGTCCGTGGACACTTGGGTTGTTTCTACCTTTTAGTTAGTGCCAATAATGCTATGAACAGGGTGTACAAATATTTCTTCAAGACCTTGCTTTCAATTATTTTGTGTATATACACAGAAGTGGGTTTGCTGGATTGTATGTTAATTTTAAGATTTCTTGAGGACCTGCATTTTCCATAGGGGCTGCACCACTTTAATTCCTACCAACAGTGTACAAGGATCACATATTCCCATTTCTTTGCCAACAGTTCTTTTCTTTTTTTTCCTAGTCACCATCCTGATAGGTGTGAGGTGGTATTTCATTGTCATTTTGACTTACATTTCCCTAAAGATTAATTATGTACTTATTGGGCATGTCTATTCAAGTCTTTTGTCCATCTTTTAATCAGGTCATTTGCTTTTTTGTTATTGAATTGAACAAGTTCTTTATATATTTTTGATATTAATCTCTTACCAGATATATCATTTATAATTATTTTCTCCTGGGGTTTGCCTTTTTGTTCTGTTAATTATGTCTTTCGATGCACAGAATTTAATATTTATGCAATCCAATTAATTTTATTTTCTTCTATAACCTGTGCTTTTGATGTTATATCCAAGAAACTGCCAAATCCAGTGTCATGAAGTTTTTCCTCTTGTTTTTGTCTAAGAGTTTTATAGTTTTAGCTCCTACATATAGGTCTTTGTTCCACTGTGAGTTAATTTTTGTGTATGTGTAAGGTAAGGGTCCAACTTTGTTGTTTTGCATATGAACATCCAGTTTCCCAACATCTTTTGTTTCAATGAGTATCCTTTCCCATTGAAAGGTCTTGCAACTCTTGTCAAAAATCATTTGACCATATATGTGAGGGTTTATTTCTGGGATCTCTATTCTATTCAATTGGTCTATATGTCTGCTTTATGCCGGTACTATACTGTTTAGATGACTATAGCTTT
The DNA here is from genome assembly GCF_028018385.1 of Neofelis nebulosa. Lineage (NCBI taxonomy): Eukaryota > Metazoa > Chordata > Mammalia > Carnivora > Felidae > Neofelis > Neofelis nebulosa. The sequence continues at coordinate 31,224,155 of NC_080792.1, forward strand.
GTAATAAGTTTTGAAATCTGGAAGTATGAGATCTACAACTTCATTGTTCTTTTTCAAGGTTGTTTTGACTACTTGGCATCTCTTGAAATTCCATATACATTTTAGGATGGATTTTTATTTTCTGTAAAACACATCATTAGTACTGATAGAGTTCATTGAATTTGTAGATTGCTTTAGCAAGTATTAATAACAATATTAAGCTTCTCAATCCATGTAAATGAGATGCTTTTCTATTTATTTGTAATTGTTTACTTTGTCAGAACAGTTTCAGTGGAAAGGTAAAGCAGATGACTAATTTTAGTGAATTGATCTATGGATAGTATGTGAGTATGGAATGTTCTTTGAGTAAATGAAATGGGGAGAAGGAGAGAAGCTAGACAGTGACAAGAAGGAATAAAAATCATTAGGGAAAAAATTGTCAAACATAGAAAATACAGTGAAATACATAGAAAATCCTTCTTGGTGAAGGAAAGAAGCCAGTAAAGAAGAAAAAGTTGAGGGCAAGAGGGAATGGGAGAAGAACTCATTTTTGGAAGAAATGAAAAGGAATCAAATCCTTAAGTCAAGTGTGAAAAGTGGCCTTGAATAAATGAGCATTTAAATAGAGCTAAAAAGGAAACAATGAAGTCTAAACTCAGAAGTTTGATGATAGAGAATAGAGAGAGCTTTTGCCCAGCACACTTACTTTCTTTGTGAAGTAGAGGGGCAGGCCATCTGCTAGGCTGGAAGGTGGAAGGAGCTGGAGCTGGTTCTGGGACAGGAAGAACGTGTAAAGTAATTACATGAAATACAAGGGGTGATGGCCATGGAAAAGCAAAAGAATGGTTGCCAAGGATTGAAGATCCAGCTGAAATTGTCAAGGACCAAGTTGGAGGTTTAAACAATTTTATCTGGCAGGATTTGAAGACTTAGAAGTTTGTAGCATTTTTGTATCAAAGAATAAAAGGTTGGAGACTTGAGGGTGCTACTGAGAGAGGCCTTCATACTGTTAAGCAAGAAGTGACTATACAGGAAGTAAGGAAGTAAAATTTAGGAGGAAGATGCTTGTTTTGGGAAAAAAAAGTAAGCTCAAAAGACTGTCATTGAAAACAGTGAGGAGGTTTGTGTCAGTGCCCAGTATTTTCCACATCCAAAGAAACTGATTTCTGGGGCACCTGGGTGGTGCAGTTGGTTAAGCATCTGGCTTTGGCTAAGGTCATAAACTTGCGGTTTGTGGGTTTGAGCCCTGCGTCAGGCTCTGTGCTGACAGCTCAGAGTCGGAAGCCTGCTTCTGATTCTGTGTCTCCTTCTCTCTCTGCCCCTCCCCTGCTTGTGCTCTCTCTCTCAAAAATAAACATTAAAAAAAAAAAAAATCATTTCCAAGGAGCAATCTAAGGCAAGAGGAAGCACTTGCTATGTCGTGCTCTTGTCATTAAGCATTGAACGTGGTGTCAGGAGACATTGGGGCTCATGTTAGCTCTGCCATTAATTTGCTGCATGACCTAGGATGAGTCAATTAATTTCTGGAGGTCTCAAGTCCTGTAACTGGATAACTTCCAAGTCCCCTTCAGTTTCTAGTTCTTTGACTAAGCTCAATGGAATTTCTTCTGCCATCATTATCCAGTGACCCTATTTGAGCTATTTTATATTTCCTTGGACCTCGGATAAATGCCATGTTAACAAGTCATACATGGACTGACAACCATTAAAAAGGTTGCAAAGGGAAGTGTGTCAATATTTCTAATTCCCTCCTTACATGAAAGGTCAATGTAATTCTTTTCACTACAATATAGCTCATGTTGGAGGAAGGAAATATACCCAGAATCACGTTGCTACCAATCAATAAGCACCAAACTCTATTACTTATGCTACATTCCAACAGTATAATTCCAGTTCAAAAAGAAAGAAAATTTTACAAATTATTTAGTGATGTTTTCCCCTTATTTAAGGTGAAGGTTATCTCAATAAGTTCAAAGTATTTGTTTATATAAATTCACTCATAATTTTAATACTCAAACACATACACAATCTGGTAAGCACTATATTGAATTCTGGGTAAAAATGAATAAGATATAGTCTGCCTAATGCAACTAACTAGCAAGTGACTGAGCAAGAATTTGAACAAGCATTTGAATTCATATTTATAAGATTTCATTTGAACTCTTAAGTATAAGAATTCAGGCTTAACCATTAGGCTTCTCCCCTTCTTCAAAAAGTGTACTTTCAAGTTAATCAATATGAAAACAAATATGGAAAGAAATGTGATAAATACCATGTAGAAGGATTCACAAGGTACATAAGAGAAAGCTTTTAATTCATTGTGGAGGGGTCAAGAATGCATCACAATGAAAGTGACATTTCATTTCTGTCTTGATATATGATTATTGGTTGTTAAGGCTGACAAGAAAGGAAAGATAATTCCAGCTAAGGGAAGAGCAGGTACAAAAAAAAAATGGAGGGAAGACAAGCAAAGCACATTCAAGAAAATCTGTATTATTTGGTATGCTTTGGGCCAACAGTCCAGGTGCAAAGTGAGAGATGGTTCTGAAAAGGTAAATAGGTAGGAATCACAGAAATGTCATGCAAGTCTGTATTGTGTCCAAATGCCAGTCCATGATGAAATTCGCCCCATTTTGGCATGAAACAGGAAAAAAAGGACCATGTAGGTGATTTTTAACATTTACCTATATGAAATTACATCTTTTGTTTTGATATTACTTCTTTTCTTCTCATTTGACAGTTTGCTTTGAAAATGAACTTCCTTAATGAATTGATGGTACTAATAGGTTTAGTTTTTTCTCCCCCACCCCTTCCTTTCTTCATTCTTCTTTTAGTGTCTGTTCTTAGATGGGAAGATTGTATCGAACAGCTTTTTCAAGTCCCTACCTGTTGTATACTGGTGTAGGAAATTTAATAGGGCCAATTACCACTATCTCTACCCCTTCCAAAAAATAGCAATCCTGTTCTTTGTCTTTTTAATCAGTTCTCTTTAAAGCTATCCTGTTTCAGGTAAATATTTAACCAAGTCTAGGTGTTAGGATTTGCCACTGTCTGGTTCAGAGTTCCATCTTCAAGAGCTTGGGCTGAGGTTTCACAAATCCAGAAGAGACTCCTGTCAAAGTAAGGGAATGTTAATTTACCTTCCTCTAATTCTCTCCCTCCCCATTCCATCAACCGTAAGAAAGGGAGTTACAGAGAAGGGATTGGTATCTGCTTCTAGGTCACTGTGGACACTAGTGACTACCCTACAGGTTGGTCTTTGGCACTGACAAGATTATCTCTGCTGTGTTAGCATGTCATTCAGTTCCCAGGTGATCTGAAAGAATGCTAACATTGGAGATCCCATGTTGCAGTTTCACTTCTTTTCTATCCTCATACAGTAATCTCTGCTTTATCTCCCAGACATCAATTCCTGGTTCTCTGGGACAGCCTCTGGCCAACCAGAAACAGAAATTTCTTCCCACACCTGATCTAGGCCACAAGATAGCCTAAGAATTTCAGCCATGACTACTTTGATCTGCGGAAATCAGGACTGGAGGTCCCCTATGTATTATGTTGCTTTGCCCTTTATCTAAGTTCATTTACCATAGTTCAGTGTCAGCATGTTGGCATATTCTGCAGTTCAGAAAACATCCAGTGTCCAGCTAGGAAATGGGATACAGATACAATAGTATTTTATAAACAGTCACACAAAAAGTAGCCCTCTAAGATACATCAGATGGAAAGCAGAAAAGAGTGTCCTGATCACTATTTCTTGGCACACAAAGACTTTTCTTTCTCAGATTCCTTAAAAATATTTCTGGAAGCAAATTAATACCTAGCTAGTCTGAAATTTGATGCAAAATATGAATGCCTAGCACCAGGAATCAAACTCTCATTGAACGTGGCCATTTGAAATCTATCTTTGTTTCCAACTGTGGGTTCTTTCCAGAGCATGTCCTATAGTTGTTGATAACCCCAGGGGATCAGAAAGGAGTCCCAGTAATACTTTACATCATTTTATAATATTTGCTGAAATAAAAACTGGACAAGTCAGAACCCATTCAGTGCTAATAGGACTCCATATATGGAGTTCAAACAACAACAACAAGGCATACAAAATGAATTTATTTGGTCCTTTAACTGGAAAACTCAATTCAGTTGGCTTCAGGCATAACTAGATTCAGAGCCCCTAACAATATCATCAGAATCTTTCCATTTTTGTTTTTCTTACTTTTCTATTGACTTTATCCTTAGGTAGGCACTTGAACTTCACAAAGTTAGCTATTCCTATCATGATTAATTCTGAATAGTGCTAGCAAAATTTTGAGGGAGGTACATGGCTAGTCTTGTTTAGGTCATGTCTAATTTCACAATCAAAAATTTACATAGGGAGATGCAGTCTCTGAATATTCAAGCCTAGGCTGTTGGCTTACCCTTGGGGCTAGAAGTAGGGTCAATCTCATCAAAATTATTGGGCTGATACATAGAAAGGATAGCTGTCCCAAGGGATATGGAGATACTATTTCCAAAAGGGAGAGAAGGTCTTTCTTGGCAGGCAAAAATAGACATCTATCACTGCAATGCCTACAGAACCCCACCTCACTTCTAATTTAAAAAGAAATACCTTGTCTGTAAGTAACAGAAATCTGGGAATTTCTGTCTTAGGCAACAGGGCATCATTCAATAGTATCAGAGGAGCAATAAAACCAGATCTGAGTTTTAAAATTTTCCTTTACTTTCTTCTGCAGTTTCACTTTTCATCCCTTTTTGACCTTTAATTAAAGTGGGCTTTGGAAGCCATTCATAGAAACCTGCTTCCCTCTGGTAACTAATTAGGCTAACCTCCACTTAACTTCAAGCCATCCTGTTTGTGCAAAGGGCTTCTGAAGAGTTATCATTTCACCTGTACCCAGGATGAGGTATCCATGGAAACCCTGAACTTCTAATGACTGGTAGTTGGCAGGCTTAGGCACCCAGAGGGCAATTTATTGCTCAGCTGCCTCAAGACCAGCACTTGGGCCTGCCATCCTGATTTAGATGATTTTTGTTAATGGTAACTCCCCACCAAAATCTATCTTGGGTTGATCCCAGTATCATTCTGACAAACTCATTCAGAAAGGTAAATGTATAAACTCAACTAGATCAGGATGTGGAGCAGAAATCTCCTGTAAGGATAAGTCAAGGACATGGAATAATCATTGCATTTTGTTTTTTACCACCATGTGGATACACACACACACAATATACTATATACAAATCGTACATAAATTATATAAATAATTATGTACCTGTTTAAGTAATAAATATGCAAGGAAACATTTAAGTATATATATGCACATACATAAAAGAATAGTCTTTTCCCTTAGGCCAGGGCTTGAGATCACTGATGTCGACACACTTTGTTCTTTCAGCCTCCTGGCTCTCCCTGGACCTCGTGTTTTGCTTTTGTCCTCTCGGTATGTGAGGGCTGACCTTAGCAGAGAGCCGGCTGTCTTAAATATGGCAGGTCATCTATCAATCCCTCCCCAGGCTGTCAGAGTTCCTTTTAATCTCACTTGTAATTTTCCAGGGGAGGTTTACAAAAGCCACAAACAGAATTTTAATGTTGTAAAATACCTCATGGAGACAGTAAATATTTCCTTTTTCATGAGGACAGGCTATATGGCAACTGGTCTCAGAAAAGATGAAGACATTTTCCAAGTTAGTTTACTATACTTAAATTGTCCATGAATTGGATCATTTGCATTACTCTTCTGAAGTGATTCTCTTTACATACAGTTACAACAGGCATAGGCATACATTTCTTGTTATTGGATGCCTGATTACAGAAAGGTTTTCTCTTCTGACACAAAATATTAATTGCTTTCATAATTGCAAAATATTCAGCCTACTAATTTGCAAATGTATTCATTATGCATTCCAAACATCAGATCCAGAACCTAATGGCAAAATTAATGGATATTCCAAGTCCCCACTGGGGAGAAAACATAGGCTCAGGGAATCTTTCTGATGGATAGATGAGTGCCCCTAAATATTAAGTCAATAAGGACATTTCAAGATAAGTAGATAAATGGACTCTTCAAATTTCTTAGATCAGCTAGCAAGTAAACACTATGAACTAAATAAGGCTGCATCAAAAACTAGTTTGGTAAGTGAGACTTTGTTTTAATTGTTTATGCTAATACTTCATAGCTTTCTTGGAGACAGCACAGACTTAGTGAAATGAGGTCAGTAGGAAATTTTCTCAGAGCAATCTCTTATACAACTCTAAAGAAGATAACATTAGTGATTCTGTGACTTTATTTGTGAATCCAATTCATTCAACAAATATCATATCACTGCTATGGTTAAATTCTGAGAATACAAAATGAACATGATTATTTTTTTATCCCGAAGAAGTGCTATTTATGAGGACAAAGGGTATTTAGCCCACAGGGTCCCTGGGAAGACATACAAGGTGGATTGGAGGTGGTAGCTAATGCTTTATGTCAAGGACAGTAGAGGTTAAACTTTTAACAGATGTGAAACATTCCCTGCAAATGTATCTAGGCAAAGGGAATGATGTGTTTGGTAAAGTGAAAGGACTTTTAAGTGGCTGGGGTATAGAATATGGAGGATAGGGGGTAGTTAGCAACTGGGTGAATGTTGGTAATACTCTTAGAAATGGGACATAAAAATTAAAAAAAAAAAAAAGGGCAGCCATGGAGGGAGAAAGGGGAAAAAAATGAGTTTGAGAAATCATTGAAAACTGGGTGTGGAACTTTAGATATCATCTTCCTTGATTTTATAGATTAAGGACATTGGTGTCCAAATAAGTATGGTCAGTATGTTACCTTGCAGAGCACAACTGTGGAATGAAACTCATGTGCAGAAATTATTTCTAAGTTCCATTGGTTTACTTTTCCCTGGAGCATTATTTATTTGATCCAGATCACCTTCCTCTTTGTCAATTTAGGGTTGCCCACCTTAGACACACAAAAAGAAGATATATTATGCAACTCTTGCTAGTGTTCACCTGAACTATTCTAGTTTAGTAAATATTTATTGAGGATCTACAGTGTACAAATGCAGTGTATTGGTTAATTTGAGATGAATAAATACATTGTAACTATTCATAAGAGGCTAGATAGTAGGGAAGATGTATTTTGAATAAGTCATCAAAGGAAGCTATTTCCTAGAAAGTAGACAGTGCTAGTAATGACATTGCAAAGGGTATATGTCAGCCTTTTATATTTTTGCTTGTTTATCAAAGAAGTTAAAATGTAGTGGCTCCCTAGCAGAGGGAGTAACAAGCATAGTGTAAAAAAACCATTAATGTCTAGTGTGGTTAAGCAGTTATTCATCCTCTGTGGTTAGAAAAGTAATGATCTTACAACCAAAGTTTCATTGTTGTTGATGCTATTTATCTGCTTTATAGATGCTTTTTTGGGTCACACATTACTCTGTAAGAACAAAGCAAAATGGAACCATCTGCTTATTTTTCTTCTGAGCCTTTTTTTTTTCAGTTTAACATTCTACAAGACCCTCCTCTGAAAATAAGACAGAGCCATCATCTGAATATAATCAGTAGGAAGGCCATAAGTGGAAGACACCATTTATGTTTTCCAGTATTAAAAGAGATGTCTTATGGAAGAAAAGGATGGGAAAGGTGTATTCTAAATGTCTTTACAAGGCCAGAATTGAGACAAGAGATAGAAAATATAGGGAGAATACTTTATTCTTAGTATTATTGACTTGCACCCAGTGAAAGCTACACATCATAGCCTGGAATTCTGTTATACATGAATAAACTCATCACTGGAAGTGTCCATAAAATGTCTCTGTGCCCTATCTCACAGGAATGCTTTAAAAGCAATGATGTCTGACTTCCTTACAACACTAATTGTTTCTAATGTCTATGATTCCATGATCTACCTTCCTACTCAGCATGGCTTGCACTTAGATCACAATTGGTTAAGGGAATTCGAAATTTTGCTCAATTAGATGTCACTCTGAAAGACCAAGATCTGATCACAAAAGCAAACTTAGGTTGTGTGGATAGTCATATATTATATGAGGGGGATAAACTAAGAAAAACTGAATCCCTAAGGCAAACATTGCATTGATTGGGAGGAGGAGGAGGAGGAGGAAATAGCAGAAGCCAGGTTTTGAAGCCAATTTGATGATGATTCCAAGTGTAGGAGACACAGAGGTGAATGAAAGGAGCCCTGTTTGCCCATGAAACGTACTCTTGGTACAGAGTAAGAAAAACATTAATTGTAATGAAACACTGAGTGATAAAAACCAAATGCTTAGGGATTTAAAAAGGGAGAAATCATACTCAGGCTTGGGGATCAGCAAACAGTTCATGGAACAGAATCTGGGAATTACTGTAGAAAAACCTAAGGGATTAGTAGAATGTTGGCTGGTGAAGACCTCAAAAAGGACAGGAAGGAGGAGAAGAAAACATAATGGAAGAAAATAGGACAATGGAGGAAAACAAGAAATTTAAGAGGCTATGGCAGAGAAAGGTGAGGAAAACAACAGAGGAAGAAAACAGTGTTCATGGAGAGAAAGTAACTCCACCCCCCACTGATTAAACATACTGTGGCTCTTAGCGGGGAAAAAGAGACTTGCGGTTTTAGCAAAATGATTTTATGACACATTTAATAAAATACACCCAAAGGAGAATTCAACCATTCTGAAGATTGATATGGTAATGGAGTCAAGTGTATCAGAGTAACTGTGATAGTAGAAGGTCCCCCTCCCCCACTCTGGTACTTGTTCTAAAGACGAGAATCATACTTCTAATTCATCAGTGTGATTTCTGACTGGAGACAAGCCAATCCTACGTATTAAATGAATAAGTAAAATCCAAATTATAGTACATTTAACATGTAATAAGCATGAGGCATTCTGTTTCTCCTTTATATATCTTATTAACCCCATTTTAAGACAAGGGCATTGAGTATTAGAAAGGTTAAGTAACTCAATTATGGTTACTCAAACTAGTAAGCAACAGAGATGTGATTAGAACTCAGGTCACCTGATTTCATAAACCATCCTCTTAAGTAGAATACTTTTTTCCCTGTATCTTAGTAAAACCTGCTGTTTTGACTAATACAGACTATGTATGTTCTCAGCTGCTTCTGTGGAGGATGGAGCACAGATAATGTCAGTGAGCTGACAAGTCACTGCAGTGATAGTGTTGTTTGCTCTGTGCTCTGACATGACCAGAATCTGGAAGAGAAAACAGGTGTCACTGACTTGGAGATGCAGTCTCAGACCACTGCTTCTTAACAGACTTGTCAAGGTTACCTTCCTTTCTCTGGCATGCTGTGCACACAGCTATCAGGAGGCAGGTCATTTTGTTCACCTGGGGAGGGATTGGGCAACTGGGCTTGAGAAAAAACAAATGGAAGGAGTTTCTAAGGCCGCAGAGGGGTTTCTTGTAACAGTTAAAAGCTGTCATCTGTGCAGCCACTTGAATCTACATATATCTTCCAGATCCAAAGGGATGGAACTGGCAGATAAATATTCTATTACAAAAAAAAAAAATTACAGGATATAAATTTCAAAAATATAAATATAAATTTAGTAAATTTAAATTCAGTAAATAAAAACTTAATTTAGTAAAAAATACATAAATTTAAATTTAATAAATTTAAAAATATAAATAAAAATTTAAATTTAGCTGCTCACTAAACAGGGGAAAGGGGTAGCAGCCTGGAGTCTCTGTCATCCTCTCTCCATGCAACGCTGCTTGCTTCAGGAAGTTTCTTCTCTGTGCTTTTACATCTAGTGTGCTCTACTTGTCCCATGCACTGTCTCTTCAGGCCAGTCTTCTGTTCTAGACAAAGAAGCATCTGTAGCTGTATAGAGAGAATCTTGTGTTTTAGTGCCAACTCCAGCACTGAAGAATGGTACTATCTCAAAAATTAAGGAATTCTCAATACTGTTCAAGATTTGAAACTAGGGAAAATTTCAGCTCTATAATTCAAATTCTCTTCTGGCTAAATTTAAGAACCTAAAAATGGGTCATTTTACAGAGGAATGTGCAATAGGTATGTGCCTACAAAAAGTAGTCATTGACAGAGATGTAGAATGACATGTAATGGCTTAAAGATGACCTTGAAGGTCATTGCAAGCCTGAATTCTTTTGTTTTGAAAATATTCCATACCCTTTTAACTCTGGTGGCCCAACAAATGCCCTTAATTCATCTAAGAACCTAAACTGCTTCATTACTAATTATGACTATGTACATATTTATTAAATACATTCTGTGTGCTAGAAGGTTATTGACCGTACTACTATACAATCTATAATTTGCATAGAAACCTTCTGAAGTGGATAGTATTATCCTTTTTATCTTGAGGAGGAAATTGGGGTTTGAGAGGCAGAGTTACCCAAATAAGAGGTGAACCTGACTTCATGTACTACTAATACCTGTAGGAATAAATAAATCACTGTTTTATGAGCACTTATTGTGTGCTACTCACTGTGTTAATGATGATGGGGGAATCACAGAAATAAGTTAAATTGGAGAGCTAAATGTCTGCCTTTATGTTATTTCTCTCTGATTAGAGTATGAAGGATAGATTAAGGTCAAATCTAAAGGCCCAAAAATCACTTAGGGGATAAATAAACAAGAACCCTGAATTAGGGCAATGACCATGAAAACGGAGAGGGAAGATATAATATATATAATAAGATGAAAATGGAGTAACTTGATTATCAATTAGCTTTAAGGATATGGAAGAATTTGAAAGATCTTACCTAGATTATTGGGAGTATTGGTGCTATTAGCCACGATGTAACATGTGGTGAGGAAAAATAATTAATTTGATTACAAATTTGAAGTGCTTATGGGACATTTCAGAGAAACTCCCCAGAAGAGAGTTGTACATATGATTCTGGACTTAAAGTGAGAAATGAGGTTTAAAGACATCAATAGGGGCTCATGAGCACTTGTGATGATTAAAGTTATGAACTTGAATAAAAAACATATAAGGAACAAATGTGAAATAAGAATAGAAACAAAGTAGAGGTCAGAATCCATGGGCACATAGATACAGGAAGAGTAAACAGGATTTTCAAGATATTCAGAAAGAGCTTAGAAAAATCAGAAAATAAGGAGGTCACCAACTCAAATGAGAAACTTAAAGAAGAAAGTAGTCAATCTGTCAAATATTGCAGTTGCTGAAAGATCACTAGAAGCACCTATTGGGTTTGGCAGCAAGGGTGATATTTATATTTGAAAACCATTTTAAGAGAATGGGGAGGGAGGGAAGCAGAATCCAGATTCTGAATGTTGATGTGCAAATCAGAAGTGATTAAATAAGGACATAAACCTGATATGTTGTTTTTTTTAATTGAAGTACAGTCGACAGTGTTACATTAGTAACAGTTTTACAACAGTATTTCAACAACCCTGTGCTATGCTCATAAGTGTAGCTACCATATGTCACCATTCAATGTCAGTATACAATACCATTGACTATATTCCCTATTCTGTACCTTTCATCCCCATGACTTATTCATTCCATATCTGGGAACCTATACCTTCTATTTCTCTTTACCCATTTTTCCCATCCACCCCTCTCCCCTCTGGCAGCCACGGGTTTGTTTTCTGTATTTATGGGTCTGTTTCTGCTTTTTTTTTTTTTTTTTTAGATTCCACATTGAAGTGAAATCAAATGGTATTTGTCTTTCTTTGTCAGATTTAGCAGAATTCCCTCTAGGTCCATCCATGGTGTTGCAAATGGCAATATTTCATTCCTTTTTATGGCTCAGTTATAGTTCACTGTGTGTGTGCATACACTACATTTTCTTTATCCAGTCATCTATCAGTGGACACAGGTTGCTTCCGTATTTCTTCTATTTTAAATAGCATTGCAATAAACACAGGGGTGCATGTCTTTTTGAATTCATGTTTTTGTTTCTTTGGGTAAATACCCTGTAGTAAAATTACTGGATCATAGAGTGTTTATATTGTTAATTTTTTAAGGAACTCCATACTGTTTTCCACAGTGGCAGCACCAATTTGCCTTCCCACTAATAGTGCCTGAGGGTTCCTTTTGCTCCACATCCTCACAAACATTTGTCATTTTTTGTCCTTTTGATACTAGCCATTCTGACAGGTGTGATCTTATATATGGTCTTGGTTTGCATTCCCATGATGATTAGTGATGTTGAGCATCTTTTTATGTCTGTTGGCCATTTTGTAGGTCTTCTTTGGAGAAATGTCTATTCAGGTCCTCTACTCATTTTTTGGATGTTGAGTTGTATAAATTCTTCATGTATTTTGGATAATAATCCTTTACTGAATATATCATTTGTAAATATCTTCTCCCATCCAGTAGGGTGCCTTATTTTAAGACTGTGCATCCTTCTCCCACTTTTCTGTTTCAGCCCCATTCTATCTTTCTTTAATCTTCTACAAGTGTTTTCCTGAATAATCTACACTTAATGGTAAACTGAAGGACAAATATAAGAAAGTAACTAGAACCAGACCCTTAAAATAGGTGACTTGCATATTTTTCTGGGAAAAATAGAAAGGCTGAAAATAAAGAACAGAGTGGGGACAACTCACGTGGCAGGACTGAAACAAGTACTGAAGAGGACAGAACCCAGAGCCCAGATGGGACAGAATCTGTGACTTCTCTTCATTTGAGCCTGGGAAAGTAAGATAATACATATAATGACACAAGTGAGTTTGTAGGTGCTAGCTGGAATGTTATACTCTTTATTTTTGGATACTTTTATTTTCTCATTGAGGTGAAGTTAAAGGGCAAGAATATCTGCTGAAAATGAAAACTGAAGGTTTTGAAGAACTAAATGAGGAATAGAAAAGGGCACTAGCTAATGATAAATAATATGATTGACAAAGACATTGATGGTTTTGCTAAAATTGAAAACTAAATTTATAGTAGTGCCAATAAGCATAAGCTTATAAATTTTTCAAAGAAAAAATGCCAGCTCCCTAGAATACTTGTTCAGTTTTATGTTCTATAGATCCCAGAGTTAGAACTTGTATCAAACTTACTTTGTTCAAGTTCATTCTTCTTTACAAGGCATACCTTTTCTAAATATAATCCAAAAGAATACCTATGTTGACCACGAACATGAAAAAACCCTGATACCCCTAGCTTTCCTTTGGACCACATCACAGTCATCTACCACTGTGTTCCTTAGACCCCCTCATTCAAAAAGGATCATGACGCAACCCTCTTTTTTCTCCCTCTGCTCAGAGATTCTGCAGTGCACATGTCTTATAGAGAGAGTATATGTGATAGAGCATTTGTGGCACTCAAAACCTTTAGCAGTTCAAATGAGATTTGGGCTTTTGAGCTTTCTAGTTAATTCATGGAGAGTTTTTCTGTAAAAATAGGTTTCTTCTTCCTTGGTTGCCTTTCGGTCCATTTATTCACCCATTTCTTCAAGGAAGAGATATAAAGATGGTTACTGAGCTTGGTTCATGTGCAACACAGTGAGGTTTTTGTCCCAGTTGCTGGGAAAGCAATTTTCCTAGCCCTCATGGTCTTTTTCTGCAGGAGATCCACACTTTACACACCTAAACAATTTATTGCTTAATTATAATTGTTATATGTATTATAAGTATAATACATAAGCTCCTTCTATTTTTACCTAATATAAATTTATTAATGTAATGAATTAACTGTTGAAATATTTTTTGACACTTAAGCTCTCCAAGTACCCTTTAAAGTATGGGAAAACCATTCATCTAATATACATCAAATACAGACATTTACTTATTTGTGCAAATATATGAAATATCTTTGGGCATGGACATACATATATGTATACTTAAACTTACATATTCTGGCATATATATTTCATATACTGCCTAACTTTATTGATTTATAATTTTAACAAGATATTTTAAAAGTAAAGCCCTTAGGAGCAAAATTCAAAGAAGCAGCCAGATATTGCTGTTAGCAAAATATTTAGCATTAACTTTCTCTTTTTTCCCTTCTTAGTAACTACTGGCTGCCATGGCAACCTTTCCCCCACCCCCACCTCCCAACATACCAGGGCTTCCTGGATGAAAAGCACAAGGCCTTGGAGATTTCAAATGTCTCTTGTACAAAGCAGTCTAAACCCTTTACCCTAGAGCCATTACCATCCTGTGCCTCAGAAGGACTGGCTACACCATTTAATTATGTCCTGCTTTTCTCTCTATTCAATCAATATCTCTCCAGAACAGCAAGGAGAGAGAAAACCTTTTACATGTCTTTGCACAGAGTAGGCACTCAAGAAACAGGCTTTTTAAAAATTACTTGATGGTTTTCAAGCAAATTTCATATGAATCTATATAAATTAGGCATTTAAGCTCATTAGTTTGTTCTGAGAGTGCTGCTCTTCATTCTCTACCTTCTTCTCCATGCTTTGGTTTAAACCACATTAACTGCAGATGATCCAACAAAAGCACCATTATCACCTCTGCCTTAGGCCATTGTTAGTGCTTCCATCTGAGACTACTTCCAGTTCCCCCCAAACACCCATCCCCCTCCAACCTAGGTAATAGCTGCTTGTCATTCAGGCTTCCTACAAAGACATCCTCCCTGAGGATATTCTACCTGAGAACCAACCACTAATAAGGGTCTGGGCACTACTTACAAATGTCACCATAGTGCTCTGTGCTTGCCCCTGTCATGGCACTGATTATAGTGATTTGAAATTTCCTCTATATTTTCCTATTGCTCCAAAAACTAGCACCTCTATTTAATGTAACCCCAGCACTGCCTATTGCTAGGCATCCAATAGTGTCATTCTAAGTGCTGGCCACTGTGCTGGAGCCAGGTACAGCAGTGAACAAGACTGACAAAATTCCTGTTATAACAAAGCTTACACTGTACTGGAAGAAGACAGAACATAAACACAGGAATAAATTAGTAAGATGATTTCTGAGGGTAATTAAGTGCCAAGAAAACAATATGGTAGAACAATGGAACAGAATCACTGGCAATGTGCAGAATATTTTGTAGAGAATATAGTTAGGCAAAGTGTCTCAGTGGAGGTGATATTTAAGCTGGGGCACGACTGATGAGAAGAAAACAGACACAGAAAGTATAGGGAGGAGCACAAAAATGTGCAAAGGCCAGAATTTGCAGTGGGCATGCAAGGAAGTTTGTTTCAGGGCTGGTCTGAGCATGTTCTGGAGCGGCAGGGATTCTTGAACAACTTCTGTGGGAACCGGGCCAACTGGGCCAACGTTCACTACCTAACTTGCTTACACCAAGCTCTGCCCCTCCCCACTTCAGCAGATCTACCCTTCCTAGTCACTTTTGCCTTGGTCCTTGCAGTGGGGAGATCCCTTCTCCCAGAAGACTAGTGCAAACCGTGACAACACCATTTCTCCCAAGTTGCACGTTTTTGTAGGGTCTGGGTCTCAGTAGGGGCAGGCCCTAAGAAGCCCACATACACCTTGTTAAAATCATGTACCTGCCCATTTTGTTGCTTACAGATCTGTCCAGCCCCAGTCCCAGTTGTGGCTGCAGGTCTCATTTTAGAAACAGACCTGTATACACCTTGTTAAATTGGGAACCCTACCCTGGTGAATGACCAAACACTGCCCACAACAGCAGGGCACATGCAACACCCACATAAGATACCCCCCAACATGCCAGGTTCCGGTGAACAGGAACACTGCATCATAGGGAACTAGAGGACTTCTTCATAGGGCCATCATTTTCAAAAGCAGGAGACATAGCTGACTTTATTAACATAGAGTTAGACAAAATCAGGAGACAGAGGAATATGTCCCACATGAAGGAATAGGCCAAAACCACAGCAAAAGAACTAAATAAAACAGAGATAAGTAATATGTCTGATAAAGAATCTAAAGTAATGATCATAAAGATACTCACTGAACTTGAGAAAACCATGTAGGACATCAGCAAGACACCTATAGAGATTAAAAAAAAAAAAAAGAACCAATCAGAGATGAAGAACACAATAAATAAAAAATACATTAGATAGAATAAATAGCAAGCTAGAGAAAGCAGAGGAACAAATTAGTGACCTAGAAAACAGAGTAATGGAAAGTAATTGAGGTGAGCAGGTCAGAGAAAAAAAAATGCCAAATAAGAATAGACGTAGGGAACTCCATCAAGCATAGTAAGATTTGCATTATAGGGATCCCAGCAGGAGAAGAGAGAGAAAAGAGTTGTAGAGAATTTATAAGAAGAAATAATAGCTGAAAAGTTCCCTAATCTGGGGAAGAAAACAGATATCCAGATCCAGATCCAGATTCCCTCAACAAAATCAACCTAAGGAGGTTCACACCAAGACACATAGTAATTAAAATGGCAAAAAAATACTGACAGAGAGTTTTGAAAACAACAAAAAAAGACCATTACATACAATGGAAACCCCAGAAAGCTACCAGCTGATTTTTCAGTAGAAACTGAAAATGGATAAAATGGATTTAAAAAAAAGGACCCATCCATATGCTGTCTACAAGGGAATCACTTCAGACCTAAAGACATGCAAATAGATGTCAAAAGAAAACTGGGGTAACACTACTTATATCACAAAAAATAGACTTTAAAACAAAGACTGTAACAAAAGACAAAACAATCCAACAAGAAAATATAACAATTATAAATATTTATGCACCCAAATACTTAAAGCAGCTGAAGAGAAACATAAAGGAACTAATTGGTAGTACTACAATAATGGTGAGGGTCTTTAATTCCCCACTTACATTGATAGATCATTAAAACAGAAAATCAACAAGGAAACAGTGGCTTTCAATGACACATGGGACCAGATGGATTTAACAGACTTATAACATTCCATCCTAAAACAACAGAATATACATTCTTTTCTCACAGAAAATATTCTCCAGGATAGATCACATATTAGGCTGCAAAACAATTCTCAACAAATTTGAAGAGACTGAAGTCATACCATCCATCTTTTCTGATCACAACACTATGACACTAGGACTCCACCAGAAGAAAAAAAATCTGGAAAGACCATAAATATATAGAGGTTAAAAAACATGCTACTAAACAATGAATGGGTCAATGTGGAAATCAAATTGGAATAAAAAAATGCATGGAGACAAATGAAAATGAAAACACAACAGTCCAAAATCTTTAGGATACAACAAAAGTGGTTTTAAGAAGAAAGTTTATAGCAATACTGGTCACCTCAAGAAGCAGAAAAATCTTGAACCTACCTTATACCTAAAGGAGCTAGAAAAAGAGCAAACAAAACCCAAAACTAGCAGAAGGAAGGACATAATAAAGATTAGAGCAGAAATAAATGATAGAGAAACTAAAAAAACAAAACAAAACAAAAAAAACACAAAAAAGCAATAGAACACATCAATGAAACCAGGACCTGGTTCTTGGGAAAAGAACAGCAAAATTGATAAACCTCTAGCAAGACTCATCAAAAACAAACAAAAAGCACAGAAGGACTCGAAAAAAAAAAAAAAAAAAAGAGAAGTAGCAACTGACACCATAGAAATACAACTGTAAAATAATAGGAAAAAATATATGCCAACCTAGAAGAAATGAATAAATTCCTAGAAACATATAACCTACCAGAGGCAGGAAGAAGCAGAAAATTTGAGCAGACTGATTAGCAGCAATGAAATTGAATCAGTAATTTAAAAACTCCCAACAGGGGCGCCTGGGTGGCTTGGTCGGTTAAGCGCCCGACTTCAGCTCAGGTCATGATCTCACGGTCCGTGAGTTCGAGCCCTGCGTCGGGCTCTGGGCTGACGGCTCAGAGCCTGGAGCCTGTTTCCGATTCTGTGTCTCCCTCTCTCTGACCCTCCCCCATTCATCCTCTGTCTCTCTCTGTCTCAAAAATAAATAAACGTTTAAAAAAAAAAAATTAAAAAAAAAATAAAAACTCCCAACAAATTGATGCCCATGACCAGATGGCTTCACAGGTAATTCTACCAAACATTTAAAGCAGAGTTAATACCTATTCTTCTCAAGCTATTCCAAAAAATTTAAAAGGAAAGAAAACTCCCAAATTCATTCTATGAGGCCAGCATTACCCTCATACTAACACCAGATAAAGATACTAAAAAAAGAGACTATAGGTCAATATCCCTGATGAACATAGATGCAGAAATCCTCAATATTAGCAAACTGAGGGGTGCCTGGGTGGCTCAGTCGGTTAAGCGTCCGACTTCAGCTCAGGTCACGATCTCACGGTCCGTGAGTTCGAGCCCCGCATCGGGCTCTGGGCTGATGGCTCAGAGCCTGGAGCCTGCTTCCGATTCTGTGTCTCCCTCTCTCTCTGCCCCTCCCCCATTCATGCTCTGTCTCTCTCTGTCTCAAAAATAAATAAAAACATTAAAAAAAAATATTAGCAAACTGAATACAACAATATATTAAATAAATCATTCATCATGATCAAGTGAGATTTATTCCTCGGATGTAAGTTTGGTTCAGTATTTGAATATTAAAAAAATAATACATCAATAGGAGAAAGGATAAAAATGATATGATCATTTCAATGGATGGACAAAAAGCATTTGACAAAGTACATTTATTCATGATTAAAAAAAAAAAAAGACCCTCAACAGTGTAGGTTTGGAGAGAATATACCTCAACAAAATAAAGACCATATATAAAAAACCCACAGGTAAGTTCATACCCAATGAGAGAAAGCTCTTAGCTTTCCCGTAAGGTCAGGAATAAGACAAGGATGTCCACTCTCACCACTTTTATTCAATAGTACTGGAAGTCCTAGGCAGAACAATTAGACAACATAAAGAAATAAAACGCATTAAAATTGGTAAGGAAGAAATAAAATTTCCACTATTTGCAGATGACAAGATACTCTATATAGAAAACCTGAAAGACGCCACCATAAAACTACTAGAATTGATAAATGGATTCAGTAAATTTGCAGGATACAAAAATCCATGTACAGAAATATGTTACATTTCTGTATACTAGTAATAAAAAGCTACAGAAAGAGAAAATAAAGCAATCTCATTTACAATTGAACCAAAAATAATAAAATACCTAAACATAAACTTTACCAAGGAGGTGAATGACCTGTATTCTGAAATTACAAAATACTGATGAAAGAAATTGAAGACAACACAATGGATTAGAAGAACAAATACTGTTAAAATGTCTATACTACCCAAAGCAATCCACACATTTAATGAAATCCCTATCAAAATGCCAATAGCATTTTTCACAGAACAAGAACAAACAAACCTAAAATTTGTATGGAACCACAAAAGACCCCAAAGAGCCAAAGCACAATTCCAAATTTCATTATATTAGAAAGCTGTAGTAATCAAACAGTATGGTACTGGCACAAAAATAGACATATAGATCAACGGAACAGAATAAAAAGCTGAGAAATAAATCCATAATTCTATGGTCAATCTTTGACAAAGGAAGCAAGAATATGCAATGGGAAAAAGACATTCTCTTCCACAAATGATGTTGGGGAAAACTGGCCAGCAACATGCAAAAGAATGAAATTGGACCACTTTCTTATACCACACCCAAAAATAAGTTTGAAATGTGTTAAAGATCTAAATCTGAGACCTGAAACCACAAAAATCCTAGAAGAGAACACAGGTAGTAATTTCTCTGACATTAGCTGCAGCAACGTTTTCCTAGATATGTATCCTAAGGCAAGAGAAATAAAAGCAAAAATAAACTTTTGGGACTACATTAAAATAAAAGCTTCTGCACAGTGAAGGAAATAACCAACAAAATAAAAGACAACCTACTGAACAGAAGAAGATATTTACAAATGACATACTTAATAAAGGGTTAGTATTTATGATATGTGAGGAACTGATACAGCTCAACACCCAAAAAACAAAAATGGCAGAAGAGATAAATATACATTTCTCCAAAGAAGACATCCAGATGACCAACACATGAAAACATGCTCAATATCACTCATCATCAGTAAAATGCATATCAAAACTACAAATGGCTTTTACTAATCACTTGTCAGAATGGCTAAAATAAAAAACTCAGGAAACAACAAGTGTTGGAGAGGATGTAAAGAAAAAGCCCTTGGGCACTGTTGGTGGGAATGCAAACTGGTACAACCACAATGGAAAACAGTATGGAGGTTCCTTAAAAAATTAAAAATAGAACTACCCTATAATCCAGTAATCACACTACTGGGTATTTACCCAAAGAATACCAAAACACTCATTTGAAGGGATATATACACCCCTATGTTTATTGCAGCTTTATAATTGCCAAACAATGGAAGCAGCCCACGTGTCCATCGACTGATGAATGGATAAAGAAGAGGTGGTGTGTGTGTGTATGTGTATCTGTGTGTGTGTGTGTGTGCGCGCGCGTGTATGGAATGGAATATTGCTCAGCCATAAAAAAGGAATTAAATCTTGCCATTTGCAATGACATGGATGGATCTAGAGAGTATAATACTAAGTGAAATTGTGAAATTTATCAAAGACCAATACCGTATTATTTCACTCCTATGTGGAATTTAAGAAATCAAACATATGACCAAAAAAAAAAAAAAAAAAAAAGAGAGACAAACCAAGAAATAGACTCTTCACTATAGAAGACAACTGATGACTATCAGAGGGGATATGGGTGGGTGGGGGTGGGTGAAATAGATTAAAGGGATTAAGAGTACACCTGATGAAAACTAATATATGGAACTGTTGAATCACTATATTATACACCTGAAATTAATATAACACTGTACGTTACACTGTAATGAAAATTAGAAAGAATGAGTTTCTCACATGTCAGTGATTGCAGCTGAAGGTGGGAAATTCTTCCTGGTGCTTTGCTTTGTTTTGGTTTTCCCTGCAAAGAGTCTGAGATGACATATATGCACTTACATTCATTCATTCATTTATTATGAAATTTATTGTCAAATTGGTTTCCATACAACACCCAGTGCTCATCCCAACAGGTGCCCTCCTCAATGCCCATCACCCACTTTCCCCTCCCTCCCACCCCCCAACAACCCTTGGTTTATTCTCAATTTTTAAGAGTCTCTTATGGTTTGGCTCCCTCCCTCCTTTTTTTTCCCCTTCCCCTCCCCCATGGTCCTCTGTTAAGTTTCTCAGGATCCACATAAGAGTGAAAACATATGATATCTGTCTTTCTCTGTATGACTTATTTTACTTAGCATAACACTCTCCACTTCCATCCACGTTGCTACAAAAGGCCATATTTCATTCTTTCTCATTGCCAAGTAGTATTCCACTGTATATATAAACCACAATTTCTTTATTCATTCATCAGCTGATGGCCATTTAGGCTCTTTCAAGCTGTTACAAAAAATAGAAAAGGAGGGAAACTTCCAGACTCATTCTATGAAGCCAGCATTACTTTGATTCCCAAACCATACAGAGATCCACCAAAAAAAGAGAACTACAGGCCAATATCCCTGATGAATATGGATGCAAAAATTCTCAACAAGATACTAGCAAATCGAATGCAACAGCATATAAAAAAGAATTACTCACCATGATCAAGTGGATTCCTTCCTGGGCTGCAGGGCTGGTTCAACATTCGCAAATCAATCAACGTGATACATCACATTAATAAAAGAAAAGATAAGAACCATATGATCTTGTCAATCGATGCAGAAAAGGCCTTTGACAAAATTCAGCAACCTTTCTTAATAAAAACCCTCGAGAAAGTCGGGATAGAAGGAACATACTTAAAGATCATAAAAGCCATTTATGAAAAGCCCACAGCTAACATCATCCTCGATGGGGAAAAACTGAGAGCTTTTTCCCTGAGATCAGGAACACAACAGGGATGTTCACTCTCACCGCTGTTGTTTAACATAGTGTTGGAAGTTCTAGCATCAGCAATCAGACAACAAAAGGAAATCAAAGGCATCAAAATTGGCAAAGATGAAGTCAAGCTTTCACTTTTTGCTGATGACATGATATTATACATGGAGGATCCGATAGACTCCACCAAAAGTCTGCTAGAACTGATACATGAGTTCAGCAAAGTCATAGGATACAAAATTAATGTACAGAAATCAGTTGCATTCTTATATACTAGTAATGAAGCAACAGAAAGACAAATAAAGAAACTGATTCCATTCACAATTGCACCAAGAATCATAAAATACCTAGGAATAAAGCTAACCAAAGATGTAAAAGATCTGTATGCTGAAAACTATAGAAAGCTTATGAAGGAAATTGAAGAAGATACAAAGAAATGGAAAAACATTCCATGCTCATGGATGGGAAGAATAAATATTGTTAAAATGTCAGTACTACCCAAAGTAATCTACACATTCAATGCAATCCCAATCAAAATTGCACTTACCTTTATTTATTTATTTTTAAAAAATTTTTTTTAACGTTTATTTATTTTTGAGACAGAGAGAGACAGAGATTGAACGGGGGAGGGTCAGAGAGAGAGAGAGGGAGACACAGAATCTGAAACAGGCTCCAGGCTCTGAGCTGTCAGCACAGAGCCTAATGCGGGGCTCGAACTCACAAACCGCGAGATCATGACCTGAGCCAAAGTCGGACGCTTAACCGACTGAGCCACAGAGGCGCCCCGTGCACTTACCTTTAAATGGAAGATAGGTGCAAAAAAAAAATAACATGCAGATTAAAAAAGCAAATTAAAAGTACTTTCATTAGAGCTGGTCAAGGAAACTGGTGAGGCTACTCATTGTTAAAACTGATCAAAATCACCTATACAGCTAAACAAAATGAAAACTGAACAAGCTAATTTTGGGAAACTTTTCCTTCTTATTTTCTTATTTACAAATAAGATGTTTTGGTCCCAAATTTTCCAGGAAACTCATTCCTGTTACACTGATGATGTGAGATCTGTAATGAAAATTATTATCTTCATGGGTAACAATGAATTGAAACACAGACAGAAAGATATTAAAAAATGTAAACAAATCCCAAAGAGATATAGTTCAGTAGGCTGAACCACAAAGATATTACGCTTGTAAAGCTTCTCTTGGAAGAACCAGACCCATTCTAATGCCAATCTCTTCTCATTCAAGGTTAGCAAATATAGCAAAGCAGTATCAGAATTTCCTCCTGGGTTATTAAGAATTATATAGATGACTAGACCACCACCATTACCTTGAGTACCTTTACAATAAAGCGCAATGAAGCTCCTAAAGTCAGCAGATTGTTGGGACTCAAACTCTAATTGACCAGCATGCTTGCCACTTCCCACTGGCAGTTGGGCCCAGGACTAGAACAGGCTGTGATCACCATCATGCCCCAGTGGTCTCTTCAATCCCCCATGCAGCTGTGGCTGTGCTCTAATGCCTCCTTGGGAAGATAGGAAATGGCATTTCAGGGAGTACCTGGTGCATTATCCAGTGATCTTCTTCAGTGAAAAAGGTCACATATATTAAAAAGATGGTTCCCATGGGTTATTGAAATTTTCTATTACTTGTATAAAACATTTTTCTTTATTCCCTTTTTTTCTACCAGTGCTTTCTAAAGACTCTGGGTGGCACATTTAATCACAAACTTGCCTTGCAATTGAGGGGCATGGTGGTACAAAGGGATCTGCATCAATTGTTACTTCCCCAACCCCCCAATAACCTTTCTAAATTTATTTTTCCCTATGTTTCTGTATTTAGCATTTTCTTTCTCTGTAAATGCAATACAAAATGTTCTATGCTATTTGTAATTTAAGAATCATCTCAAGTTATAAAACCTCATATCAGAATAATCAATTACATATATGTGGAATACTGGCAGAGGAAATTGGAAAGACACCATGAGAAATAACAAGGATTGGAAACAATACTTGATGGACAAGAGTAGAACTTGATGGGTGTTTTAATCAGGTGTGTGACCTTAAACATTGCTTAACCCTTCATGGGCCTGAAACTCTTCATCTGGGGAATAAAAACTGTTAATTTTTTATTAACACTGTGCTTCTTCCTTGCCAGTTACTGTATGGCATGGATGAATATTTATCATTTAAAAATCTTTTATTTAGGGGTGCCTTGTAAGCTCAGTCGGTTGAGCATCTGACTCTTGATTTCAGCTCAGGTCATGATCCCAGGTTATGAGATTGAGCCCCGTGGTAGGCTCTGTTCTGAACACAGAGGCTGCTTGGGATTCTCTCTCTCCATCTTCCCCCCTCCCCTGCTCGCAAACATGCACATTCTCTTTACCCAATTAAATAAACATTACTTAAAATTTATATAGATAAGATATAAAACATTGGAAGAATATGTTACATATCCTGGTTTTGAAGCCTAATATAGAAGCTGTTATTTCTTATTATGTTACTCGGGTTCTGAACCACTAAAAACCATTAGTGGACTAAAAATTATTCCTGGTGATACTGTTGAAATATTTATAGCCTTTAAACAGACCAAAATTACTAAGCATAAAGCCCAGAATCTGTAAAAATAAATGTTTTTTGGACTTACTTGCTTCTTACATGTTTGGATTCATGTTCTTCCATTGAATCTATAGTATATTGATTCCAATATCTGATATAGGGATGACTAATTATGGTTTGTCAATATTGATGTGAGATCAAATTTATTGAAATGTTGGAATTTTACAGTATGTTTTCACTTTGACATTTTTCTTAAAAATAAAAACTTTAGGTGAATTTTTTAATGAATTATAAATAGATAAAATATTTACTAAGTTTAATTTCCTTTTGGATTTCATTATAACGAATGTGAAAATTAATGAGTTGTAACATGGAATTAATATTCTGATAATGAATCTAAGAATTACACTACTACATTTCATGCTTTGAAATAGCGTGTTCATGATTACTGTGTTACTTACCAAAGGAAGGAATAGCTACAGAGTCAAATATACCTCAACTGGCTACAATAATATAATAAGCAGTTATGTCATCTATCATTTGCTTATACATTTTCTTTTTTATTTTTTTTAATTTTTTTTTTTTAACATTTATTTATTTTTGAGACAGAGAGAGACAGAGCATGAACGGGGGAGGGTCAGAGAGAGGGAGACACAGAATCTGAAACAGGCTCCAGGCTCTGAGCTGTCAGCACAGAGCCCTATGCGGGGCTTGAACTCAGGGACCGTGAGATCATGACCTGAGCCGAAGTCGGCCGCTTAACCGACTGAGCCACCCAGGCGCCCCTGCTTATACATTTTCAATACAAATCTATGGATGGGATTTTTCTATTTTTTTCATATTAAGATTATTACATTGGACTTTTAACTGAATTTTGATGTTTCCAATGATGTGTGATAGTTACAGTTTTATAATTAGGGAACATTTCATAAATGTGTTTGTATAAAAATATTTTTCAAATGTGTAAGAAAAAAATATACAGATTTAAAGACTTTAACCCTCTTCTACTCTTTCCAAAGAAAAATTATCTTTGCTAGAAGAAATAATATCCATACATAAAAAATAATCCAAAATGATGATAACTCAATGGTAGGGTATCATTGAATGAATCTTCACTTCCCCCACTGATTTGGAATGCTACCCAATGCTATATCAAGCTCCTATATATTTTATAATCTTGTTTCTAGACTCTCCATCACATTGTATTGGTCTGTCTAGCCCTTAACTAATAACCCACTACCTGAACTGCTACAGATTTACAGATATCTGTCTGTAGTAGGATGAGCCCAACATTGCTATTGTTCTTCTCTCCACCTCCTTACTAGAATTCAAGTATTTTCTTTCCTATGAATTTTACTATCTCTGTGTAACATTCAAATCCTGAAATCTTTTGAAACTTAGAATGTATTTTTTATTGAAATTACACATTACTTTGAGATGATTTATAATCTATGTGATATTGAACCTTCCCACTAGAAACATAAGTCCATAATGTTATCTGACTTCAGAAACTAAAATAAACAGGTTTTTTTTTTTTTTAATTTTTTTTTCAACGTTTTTTATTTATTTTTGGGACAGAGAGAGACAGAGCATGAACGGGGGAGGGGCAGAGAGAGAGAGGGAGACACAGAATCGGAAACAGGCTCCAGGCTCCGAGCCGTCAGCCCAGAGCCTGACGCGGGGCTCGAACTCACGGACCGCAAGATCGTGACCTGGCTGAAGTCGGACGCTTAACCGACTGCGCCACCCAGGCGCCCCTAAAATAAACAGGTTTTAATGTAGTGTGCAAAATCTGACCAGATCTAATTCATTTTGTGACTAACCAGGATCTGATGTGATCTGAGTCTTCAATATATCCTGTTTACTGTGAATGTTAAAATATTTAGCTATAGAAATATTACTGTACTTGAGGAAATGGTGATGCCCCAAATTCAGAGGGGGACTTATTATATAGTACATTTGTTTGAGTTTTTCACTAATGTATCATACAGAAAACGTACACAAATTATAAGTATACACTTTGTAAATTGTCACAAAGTGAACTCACCTTAAACCACCAAAGGAACTACATATTATCTCCTAACACTAAAGAATAGTTTTCTTGTGTTTCAATTTTCTAAAAGTATAATTGTGTACCATATTAATGTAACAAGAGGAGAAATTGGATGTGGGGTATATGGGAACTATCTGTACTTTGTCACATTTCTCAAAAACGTTTCATAGATTTGATTTCTGTCACTAAACACTATTGTGTAAGATTTATAGAAGTTTTATATAGCAATTTCATTCATGTGCATTGAACAGTATTCCATTCTATTAATGCACAACAAATTATCAAATTCACTTATAACACTTGTGTTGCTTTTAGTTTTTTTTTGTTATTTGTGATAATGCTGATATGTACATTTTTATAGAAGTTGTTTGGTAAGTATATCCATACATAGTCACTGAAGAAGGTTTCTGGTCACAGAGACTTAATTGTGGAAAGGTCTTAATTACATATTTAATTCCTTATATAAGGTATAGAGGATAATAGAGATTTTCTGTTTCTTCTTGTTCTAAGTTCTGGTAAATTTTGTTTTAGAAATTTGTCCATCTAACTTGTCAGATTTCTTGACACAAATATAACATTCCCTGATTACTTTCTTTAAGATTGCAGGATCTGTAGTGATGTCCACCTTGTCATGATTTTTTTTTTAAGTTTAAGAGGGAGAGTGTGCGTGTGAGTGGGGCAATGGCAGAGAGGGAGCAAAAAAACCCAAGCAGGCTCCACACCGTCAGCACAGAGCCCTACATAAGGCTCAAACTCCTGAAACATGAGATCATGACCTGAACCAGAATTGTGAGTTGGACTCTTAACCAAAGGAGCCACCAGGTGCCCCTCTCCTTTGTCATTTTTAATACTGTTTACTTGGACCCTTTTTCCACCTTTAAGCTGTCTTGCCTGGGGTCTATAAATTTAACACCTTTGGACTTAGAAAATAATCATGCAGTGGAAAAGACTACTTCATTGGTTTCTGTCTTTATCATTCCTTCCCCTGGCTTCCTTTCAGTTTAATTTCCTGATTTTTATGGTAACTTTTTGAGGTTGCTTTTGATCATGAAACTTGAGCGTTTCCACTTTTCTAAAACATGGATGTAGTGCTATAAACATCATTCTGAACACAGCATTAGATATCCCACAAGTAGTGATGTGATTTTCATGTAATATCTTTTTTGACTCAGTGACTATTTAGAATTCTATTTTACAAAAGTATTTGGGGATTTCTTCTTTTAAAAATTAGTTTATAGCTTATTCCATTTGTTTAGGAATATACAATGACTTTGATTCTTTGCAGTGTTTTGAGACTTTATAGCTTAGCATATAGTCAATATCTATAAATGCTTCAGGTTCATTTGAAGAAAATGAAGTTTTCAGTTGTTGGGTAGAGCAGCTTATATGTAAATTATATAAAGTGTGGTGTTTTGTTCAAACTTTCTACATCCTTACTTATCTACATATTCTTTCAATTGCTGAGGGAGAACAGTTAAAATTTTTAGTTCTGTGCACTTACAAAATGAGGCTGTGACTTTTAGTACAAACAAATGTAAAATATCATGATAGATTCATCTTTTTAAGTAATAACTTTTATCTATTTTTTCTGATATTATATCAATATAAAATCTTTTTGTATTAATTTCCATTCAAATTTCACTGTATATCTTTATATTCGAAGTGTTTCAACTGCAAGTGTTAAAAAAAAGATTGTCAGACCAACTTTTTTTTTAAAACTAGATGGGGTTCTGCATTTACATATAAATGGTTTTGGTAGATTCTATTTCTTTACAATTCTTTGTGAGCTGAGTATACATCCTGCTTCATTGACTTCAGGTTTCTCCATTTGTCTTTTGACCTCTGGGATGTAGGTAATTGCCCACTGCTCTGTCATGGAAACATCATATCCCAGATAAGATGTGCTCTTTGGGCCTGAGTTTTAGAACAAGAAGACAAGAGAGACAAACCAGATCCCAAACCACAGCCTGGAGCTGACTGTCACAGTCTACCTACCCTCCAGCTGCTAATAAGCAGTGAGAGCAAGAAACACTTTTGCAAGCTACAGAGATTTCGAGAGGCTGTTTTTGTATATATATAGCCTAATGAAAGCTGATTAATTTTAGAAAATCATACCATAATGTGGTCTTGCTATAGAAAACACATAAAATATGTGTCCATTAACTTCTGAGTTAGGAAAACGAATTAAAGGACTCTGAAAAATAAATGGCATCTGTGCAGTGTCAAAACATTTGGTAAGACTGTCACCTGTGATTCCTTGGAAATCAGACAAGTTAATATACGACTTTGTCTAATTGCTGGTAAGACAGAATCTTGATAACTTTAGCTGGTTGGTTTTAGCTGTGTTTCTTGAGTTACTAGAAGATAGAAATGAGCTCGAAAAAGGATTGGGGTGTTGGCCAGCAGGAATGAAAGCCCTTGGTGAGGTTGGTATTTCACAGACCAGAAAGGACCTGGCTTTGAAATCAGACCTATTTTTATATACCAACTCAACCATTCATTAGCAGTATGATATGGTATATCAGTTAAGAAAAAGTGGCTTATGCTCTGGTTACAAACAACTCCAAAATGTCATCAGCTGAAAAGTTGCCTTAGTTAAGTCTGGTGAATATATCCACCCTGGTGAACCAGGAGCACTATTTCCCCTTATCCTTGTCATAGTTCCTCAGGTGTCCAGGCTGATGGAGTCTCTAGTTCACCATATACTTCCATTTGGCAGGAAACATGAACATATAAATATATAGACATGTGAGTAACTTTAACAAATAGATCAATAAAGGGGCACCTAAGTGGCTCAGTCGGTTGAGCATCCGACTTTGGCTCAGGTCATGATCTCATGGCTCGTGAGTTTAAGGCCCGTGTCAGGCTCTGTGCTGACAGCTCACAGCCTGGAGCCTGCTTCACA
This sequence comes from Neofelis nebulosa, assembly GCF_028018385.1. Lineage (NCBI taxonomy): Eukaryota > Metazoa > Chordata > Mammalia > Carnivora > Felidae > Neofelis > Neofelis nebulosa. Next base: position 31,253,374 of record NC_080792.1, read on the forward strand.
TTCTGTCTCTCTCCCTCTCTCTGCCCCTCCCCGAATCACGTTCTCTTTCTTTCTCTCTCAAAAAGTAAATAAAATAATAATAATAAATAAGTAGATCCGTATGGGCATAGAGGTCATCAAAACATATTGAGTCAAGGCAGCCTTATTCCTGCTTTCTTCAAGCCAGTGTGAATAATCTGGTAGAGCTTCATGGGAGTGCTAACATTTGACCAGAATTATTAGCACACAGCTACAGTGACCAATAATCCCCTGTTTAAATTTATTTTTTTTAATGTTTATTTATTTTTGAGAGAGACAGAATGCAAGTGGGTTAGGGGCAGAGAGAGAGGGAGACGCAGAATCAGAAGCAGGCTCCAGGCTCTGAGCTGTCAGCACAGAGCCCGACATGGGGCTCGAACTCACGAGCTGTGAGACCATGACCTGAGCTGAAGTCGGACGCTCAACCGACTGAGCCACCCAGACACCGCTATAATCCCCTGTTTAAATATTTGTCCATCACTTATGTTTGAATCTTAATTCACAGTTATTAAATCCAGGTATTTTTATTAATCATCCTTTCTTCTCTAATCTCTCTAATGGTGATTTAGGCGCTGTGTCTGAGACATTAAAGAGATGATAAGGCACAGTTCTTGATCTCACTCAGTTTATAATCTCTAGAGGACCCACTGCAATAACATGCACCCCAGCATGGATTAGTACCACAGAACTTGTAAAGCTCTAACCATGCTCTGAGGGGTTGGCCAGAGACTTATCTCATAATGAGTGACGTTTTGCTTTTGTTTTCTTTTGCCAGAAAATTGTTCTTAAAGTTCACAGCAACGTCAGATTGGCTTATTCTTAACTGAACCTCTCGACTATAACAGTGGTTACAGAGTTTTAAATATGTACTCAGCATATATGATGCACCTTTTCTAGAGAATGTCACTAACAAAAAGCCTTGAGGTAGATGTGATTATCCTACATTACAAATGAGAAAACTGAGACCAAAAGGTAAAAGAAACTTATCCGAATTTGCACAACTCAAATGCAGGAGAGATGAAACTTGGAAACCCACCAGTCTTATTTGAAAGCCATGGTTTGGGCCATGGTGCTTTGGTACCTTTTACTGAAATCTGGAGAATTGATTTTTAGTAAGTTCTAATCAATTTCCCTTTTACAGATTCTGATTTCTCATTTGTTCTTCAGGTTTAGAAAGTTTTTGATCCAAGCATTCCTCCCTTCTTCTTTTTAATATTATTTATTTTTTCCTTAGGTATCTACAGAAGAAGGCTTGAGTCTGGCCAGGGAATATAACTGTGCTTTTTTTGAGACTTCTGCAGCCCTCAGATTCTGCATTGATGACGCCTTTCACGGTCTAGTGAGGGAAATCCGCAAGAAAGAGTCCATGCCATCCTTGATGGAAAAGAAACTGAAGAGAAAAGACAGCCTATGGAAGAAGTTAAAAGGCTCATTGAAGAAGAAGAAAGAAAGCATGACATGATATCCTTGCTTCTAACTCCCTTATTCTCTTTCTGAATTTTATCAGTTGGACAATTCCATGTGTTGCATTTGGCTTCAATATTTTGTCTCTCTCTCTCCTTCTCTTTAAATATCTGCCTATAGGTAAAAGCAAGATCTGCATAACTGTACCTCTTGAGATAGTTTTGTTTTGCCCTTAACAGTTGGATGGATTTTGTCAATCAGCTGGATATGCTGTTTAAGTTTTTACAATATATTACTAAATAAAATTGACATTCCAATTGCCTCATTTCCCTTTAAAGAGTCTAGCTTCATTTGGTATGCTGTCTGGTTATATAGGAAATTCAAAATTGCAGACAGAATGATAAAAGGCTCAGGGGATCTGCCTTTGCCTGATAAGACTCTGATTGTTTGCATTTCAGGAATCTCAGTAAATAATGAAGAAGCTCAGGAAGCAATTCAGAGCAGGAGTCTGCAGCCTTGTTTTTCCTTAACTGTAGAAGGCTAGGTGCTTTTTAGTCAAGATAAACCTTAGTGGAATTATTAATAATAGGAACCAGTTGTGGCTTGTTGGAGGGCTGAAAGGAAATATCCCAGTATTTGCAGGGCTCTGCCCTGTTAGGCTTTGGCAAAATTATCACAGTAAAGTCACTGAGCTGTGGCAAAAGGATATTTTCCTTGTAGCTAGAAGAGAGGCTAATAGGAACTTGGTGGTTTAGATATTCATAAAAAGACACACTGTTCCCTCTCAGTGGGAGTCCCTCTTAGGACTGCTTCACCTACAGGGCAAGATGCTGTTTGACCCAGAGACCCTATATTATCATGGGCTTAATTTCCCATCTCTTCTTACTTGAACCATGAAACACTACCAGTTAGAAGTTTCTTTTTCTTACTTGTTTACAATGGATCACCATGCAAAATGAAATTGTCTATTCACTCATTGATCCCACTGTGTAATTTGGTTTATTCCAATTAAAGCTTAGAAAGTACCTAACTTGAACAGTTCTGAATGTTTAACAGACAACTGTTATTTAACAGCTAAACATGGGTTGGAATCCATCCAACCAATCTTCATGTGTTGGGGCAGTTTTTATCATAAATTAGAAAATAGGATGAAGGGTACACATACAGCATTCAAACACATATTATTTTTAATTCACAATGCCCCTAGCATTTGTTAATCTCTGAAAATGCAGGAATGACTCAAGGTAGTTTAACATATAGTGGGAGAAGATACATTTCATATAGTAACATAGTTAACTGGAAGGAATTTAGAGATCATAATTTTTCAACTGGCACACTAAAATTTCAGCTTTAGTAGTGTACTTGTGGGTCCTTTTATTGCTTGGAGCCAAGGCTTTTGTCAAAACCACATGGACTTCATTGCTCTTGCTCCTATGCCCAGGGATCAAGGCACCAGGCATGCAATTAACTGCTGCCAACTCCCCTCATTTGGTTTTTCCTCAACCCTCATATTCCATGGTGTAGGACACAAATTAATCAATTTTTTTCCCATTCCATAGTGTCCTGAAACCAAATCCACTATATCTTTTCATTCTCAGGCATTCATAATTAGGGGGAAAAACACATTTTAAAAAAGAACACATGGAGATGATATAAAGATATTCCTAGAGAACTGATTGCTTCCTCCTTTTCTTGGTCCTGAATGTTTAATACTCTGTTTCTGTCTTGTTAAAAAAGGTTTAGTACATTCTTTGCCTTCTGTACATTCTTCTCCCTTTGCAGCCCCTGACCCCCAGAATTTTTCCAAGCCTGAGAAGACCCTGTGAATACTATATTCCACCAGACTCTTCTGTTTGCTAGAAGATGCAATCTAGGAAACATAGTACTTGGTACTTAGTTTTAGATGATGAAACTATATCTTTGAAAACCTGATTACTGCCCAGTCTATGAATACTAATAGTATTTGGTGCATTTCCCAACATGACGGAGTCTTTGTAAGTTTTATTACTGTAAGCTCCACTGCCTTTGGCTCTAGAATTTTGTATCTCTTTTATTCCTTCACTTTCTTTATACTCCTTGAGTGCTGATAAATAATTTATATAGTTTAGAAATTTTTAGTGAGGTTTAGATTGGGTAACATTTGCCAGGTCTAACCATTTCACTCTATGGAAGGAAGAAGGTCTGTAAATTATCACCTAGGGCTGCATGAATTTGAGATAGTTATCACAAGCAGAGATTGAGGCAGACTTCAAACATTCATTTAAACCATTCTTCCTTCTTTCTTCTGGAAGACTGGGCAGAAGGAAATGTTCCAGAAGAATAAAACCTAGATATTTCTGCCCAAGGTCTATTGATTCGCACTCTCCTGGCATAAGACCAAAATGTCAGAATCTTGTTTTTGATCATTATCCCTGAAAACTTCCAACTGGAACTAGAAAATCTAAGTCAATCTCAAAAGCTCAGAGAAGAAAACCACAAACTACACATGCCTACATTGCCAAGGAAGGGTCAAGAAACTCTTGAAAATAATCATCTGTATCCATTGTAGATGAATGTGTAATCACCAACACATTTTATCAAATAGTGGGTAAAAGCCTACTATGCACTAAGCACTTTTATAGATAGCACACTCACGTATATATGGTGTGTGTAAGTGCGTGTTTAATGAGGCACTTAGGAAATCCTAAATACAGTTTTCTGTCCTCTAGAAATGTATCATGTATCTATTTCTAGGTGTTTTTCATTAACATATCTTGTAGGTCCCCGTGATAAAATAATTTCTCAGATCAGATATAAGAGCAGTCTAAAATATTATATTTTGTGTTTAGTTGAGCTTGGGAGCTTCTATAGAAAATGCCAGTGAGGAAAAAAAAACATGGGCACTTGGGCCAGACATTACACACATCACATTCAGATGTGTAAGGAACAAATAGCTGCTTATTTCTAACTCATCTGTTCTTTCTCAAGAGCCCCTGACTAATGGGTAGTTGGGCGGGGGGTGGGGGTGGGTAGGAAGGGGGGGTTAGGGGGCACTAAATTTTAGTTCAGTGCAGTAATTTAATGCTAATATGGGGCAATCATTTAAGAAATATCTCTAAGTAATACAACCTCTGCCTTGTGTACTTAGGTCAGGGTTTTATCAAATTTTTGCCCTGTTTATTCTCCTTTATCAAACTGCATCTGTGTACAAGGGAAAGGTGTGGTTTATGGGACCTTGTGACAGTAGAGTTCCCTCCTCATCTTCTAAGTCCCACAGTACCCTTTGCATCCTCTTTAATCTTTTTAAGCAAGGGTCTGCCAACAAATAGGAAAACTTAGAAGAAATGGATAAATTCCTAGAAACATAACCTACCAAAACTAAAGCAGGGAGAAATAGAAAACTTGAGCAAACAGGTTACCAGCAATGAAACTGAATCAGTAATCAAAAAACTCACAACAAACAAAAGTCCAGGACCATATTGCTTTACAGATGAATTCTACCAAATATTTAAAGAAGAGTTCATACCGGGGCAGCTGGGTGGCTCAGTTGGTTGGATGTCCGACTTTGCCTCAGGTCATGATCTCGCGATTCATGAGTTCGAGCCCCTCATGGGGCTATGTGCTGACAGCTCAGAGCCTGAGGTCTGCTTCGGATTCTGTGTCTCCCTATCTCTCTGCCCCTCCCCTGCTTGTGCTCTGTCCCCCCACCCCTCTGAAAAATGAATAAACATTGAAAAAATTAAAAAAAAAGAAGAGCTCATACCTATTCTTCTCAAAATATTCCAAAAAATGGAAGAGGAAGGAAAACTTCCAAATGATACTATGAGGCCAGCATTATCTTGATAAGTAAAACCAGATAAAGGTATCACAAAAAAAAAAAGAAGAAGAAGAAGAGAGAGAGAGAACTATAGGCCAATATCTTTGATGAATACAGATGTAAAAATCCTCAACAAAACATTAGCAAACAGAATCCAATCATACATTAAAAAAAAATCATATACCACAATCAAGTGGGATTTATTCCCAGGATGCATGGATGGTTCAATATTTGCAGAACAGTTAACATGATACATCACATCAATAAGAGAAAGGGTAAAAACCCTATGATCATTTCAATAGATGCAGAAAAAGCATCCAACAAAGTACAACATGCATTCATGATAAAAACCCTCAACAATATACGTTTAGAGAGAACATACCTCAACATAATAAAGGCTTTACATGAAAAATCCACAGCTAACATCATACCCATCATTCCTAAGGTCAGGAACAAGACAAGGATGTCCACTCTTACCACTTTTATTCAACACAGTACTGGAAGTCCTAGCAACAGCAGTCAGACAACACAAAGAAATAAAAATTACCAAATTGGTAAGGAAGAACTAAAACTCTCACTATTAGCAGATGACATGATACTATATATAGAAAACACTAAAGACTCCACCAAAAAAGTACTAGAACTGAAGTGAATTCAGTAAAGTCAATGATACAAAATCCATGTACAAAGGTCTGGCCAAGTTCTTTTTTTTCCCAATTTTATTTTATTGTCATAAAATTGTCATAATTGTCAAAAAAAACCCACTTGACATGAGATCTACACTCTCAATAAATTTTTAATTGTACAATATATTATTGGTGACCAGAGGTACAATGTTGTACATCAGATCTCTAGAACTTATTCATCAGCTTGAAACTTTATGGCCTTTCATTAGTAATTCCCCATTTCGTTCCCACCCCCCAAGTCATGGCAACTATCTGATCCTGTTACTGGACTCGTTGACTCAGTGGCATGTTGAAGGTAGGCAAGTTGGGCCATGACAAATAAGCACTTTCTGCTAGTGTCCATGAAATTGCTCTTTGCTTTTGGGTCTAAAGGTCCTTCCCAACATGGTGCCTTTATTCTGACCCCACGTCTCCTTCAGGCACCTCTATCAGCACCTGTGCCTCTCTTTGGGATAGCTTTCATGCCACACACAGGCCATGGGGATTCCCGAGTGCTGCCTCAGTAAAGCTTTGCAACTCTGCCCCCCACCTCTGTCTAGTTCATGTGGGGCTGCCCACAAGGAATCTAGTTTACTCCTAGTATTAATGAGCAAAAGTGATATATATGCATAGATCAATGAGAATGTGTTCTATCAGCTGTAAACAATAAGTGTGCCCATGACCATGGGACTTGGGTTACTAGCCCAAGTTCTGAAATTTCCCTGTGGTTGACTGTAGGGAATCCCCCACCATTAGTCAGCCTGAGGGACCTAGGGTGCAGAATTAGGAAGAGGATCTCAATGTATAGTCCATTTGCTTTTTAGTATCTCTTTTCTGCAGGCCATCTGCTCAGAGTAGGCTGCATGTTTTTCTTTTCTCTAAGTAATTTTTTAACAACATGCTGGCATGTAAAATAAACAAGAAAACAGAATTTAATAGTCCAAGATGAGAAATGATTTGCTTGTTATAGGTGGCTTCTATTCTTCTGCTTTTAAAGCACCAAAATACACTGCTTTAAAATATGGGAACCCATCTCAATAAAGACGTTACATATTTTTTTTAAAAAGCCATGGATCTGGCAAAATTTTAAGGTAGAATATATTTAAAATATTTCAAAACAGAGTGTTCCCCATCACACATGTAATATCTAAGAATAAGTCTTCTGACCATCTTTATATAAATTGAAGTTGTAGTTCTTCTGGTTTGGGTCTTTACATGGTACTAGAAGATGTACTAAAACCTACCTCACCTAAATCCTCTACTGTCAGCTCGCACTTGAACACTTGAGCTTTGCTTGAGATTTTCCCATTAGAGTTTCTATCCAGGGTTAGATGTCAAAGTGCCATCATTTTATTCGGGCCATAGATCCACTATAAACGTAAATTTAAGAAAGTAGAAAATTTCTCATTAAAATATCAATGACATAAATATATTTGTCCTATGATTGCTACTTTTAACAGCAGAGCAGAGGGGCCTATGATGGAAAGGACAAAGAATGTGTGAATTTTTATGGGTGAAGAAGAGTACCTAGACCATGCATCATTTAGGGGATAGCAGGTCCACGTAGCCTACTGTACCTAAAAGTGGGGGGTGTACAGGATAGAACAATGCAAACAGCAAAGTGAGAGGATCATGCAGAAATTAAAGGGATGCTGTCCAGCAAAGCTGGGAGTAAGAATGTACAGAATGTACAGAAAACTCACACTGTATCCTACTTCGTTTGACCTTTTGCTTCAGTCCTGTTCTGCCTCTAATATTCCATTACATATCAAGATAATTTGGTGTAACCCTCTCCTTTCAACATACTAGTGTAAATCATGAAACTGTATGGATAAGAAAGGACATCAATAAATCAACATTTCAGCCCTGTAAAAAATAGGCACAAAGTTCTAATATCTGTGCCATATGTATCCAATTCATTTAAAAAATATATTCTGTAGTAAATAACCTTTGTTCCCCCAAAAAAGTTAAATAAAAATAAGTCAGTTAATTAATCAATTAAATACTAGTGTTTCAAGCAACCATAAAAATCCTGATAACCTGTTCCCTCCTATAGGAGAGGAAACTGAGGTTTAGAGCAAAGAGCAGGCATGCAAGGTCAGCCAGGCCTCTTCACTTTCATTCTGGTGATCCTTTTAGTGCCCCTCAATGCCCTTTAGGGACCAAAAAGGCTAAAAACCAATATGAAAATGCCTGTCCCTTTAATGTTTTCTGGTCTCTCAAGGAAGAGACAGAGAGAGAAGAGATATGTGACAACTTCAGGCTCATGAGGTGTCAGCAACTCCAGACACCAATTTTTGCTAGAATAACTTTAGGTTATTATATGTTCCATTTTTAGTAAAAATTATCTCAAAAGAAGGAAAAAATTCTTCTGATGTGCCCAGCATGCCACTAAGATCACAACAACAATTTATTCTGTGGACTGTCTATGTTGCAATTTGGGTATCATTCAGCTTTCTCTAGAGGTGTAATTAAAACCCGCTAATAAATAAATGAAAAAAAGGTGGTTTCTAGAATAGATCCACAGTGTCTCTTTAAAATCTATGAAATATGAGGACTGTTTACCTCCTTTTTTAGCTTAGGCCAATAGGACACTGAGAGCAATGCTATTGTAAGTCATCCTTTGGATAGTGCTTTAGACAAGGGAGCAAGCATGTCAACTAAGGGGAATTTACCAAAGATTTAAAATGTATCATTATTAAGAAGTGCTGGACTTACAGCAATTAGAGTGTATGTTTATGTGCAGAAGAGGTAAAGAGATGAATAAAAACACTATCAGTGTGCTACTGCCCTGGAGACACCTGAAAAGCTCAAAACTACTATGAATTACACATGCAAAAGTTCTCTGTTCACATCGTGCCTAAATCACACATAGACTATAACTTTTGTTCACTTAAGTCCTTCACCTTTCTGAGAGCTAATCAGTTGCCACATAACATAGAGATGAGACCAGGACACAAAAAGGATAGTCTTTGAATGGTTTATCTTGGCCTTTGGCATACGTTTTCTTTTCTCTTCCTTCCTCCCTCTCTTCTTCCCTCCCTCCCTTGCTTTCCAGAGACAAAGAGCATGAGCAGGGGAGGAGCAGAGGGAAAGGGAGAGAGAGAACCTCAAGGCTCCACACCCACCACAGAGCCCGATGTCGGGCTAGACCTTACAACCATGAGATCATCACTTGAGCCAAAATCAAGAGTCGGACACGTAACCAGCTGAGCCAGCGAGGTGCCCCACGTAATTTATTTTATAGCATAACCTGTGAATTTATTAGGTTTTTTATAGGTTAATAATAGAAATTATTTGTATCCTTCCTTCTGTCATTGAGAGGAAAGAAGAACTCTATAGACATAAATATAGGACCAAAAAGTCAAACTAAAATGATAGATGATCCACTAATTTGCAAATAGCTAACTCACTGACATATATTCATGCATGTTAATCCACTCAACATTCATTTATTCCTGTATTTGTTCACTTAATATTTTTGAGCTCCTGTTGTATACAGCACACCTTGCTTGGCATTTTTTAAATTAACTTCTCAGTAATCACATAATAAACCAAACCATTCAAATATACATTGAAAAATACTTCTTGAGTACCTACTCTGTCAAGTACTGAACTAAGCTCTGGGGATATAATTATACAAAAACAGGGTTGGCCCTTGGACTCTTGGAGCTTATAGTCTAAAGAAGAGGGGCGCCTGGGTGGCTCAGTCAGTTAAGCGTCTGACTTCCGCTCAGGTCATGATCTCGTGGTTTGTGAGTTCGAGCCCCGCATTGGGCTCAGTGCTGACAGTTCGGAGCCTAGAGCCTGCTTCAGATTTTGTGTCTCCCTCCTCTCTGCCACTCCCCTGGTCATGCTCTCTCTTTCTCTCTCTTTCTTTCTCAAAGAATAAATGAACATTAAAAAAAAATTAAAGAAGAAACAGAGCGATGAACTATTTAGATTTGTAATTTTAAAATTGGGACTATAACCAATACTATAATGGGAAGCTATGGAGTGAAAATATTGTCCATTAGTAGGGGAATTTTAGTAGGTGAGGACTTCTCTGAAGACATGAAGATTGGCTTGGGATACCAAGGAGAAGCACCATTTATTTAGGCCAAGGGGAGAGGGATGATGTTAAGGTGTTCTGGGCATCAAGAGTAGCATGCACATCAGCCCCAAGGCTAGTGGATTCATGGTGAGTATGGGTGATTGGCATAGCAGGGATGGAAAAGAGTTCTATGATATGAGTAGACAGGGGGAGAAATTGGGAATAAGACCATGCAGGTCTGTTCAGGGTGAGAGTTATGAGTTTGCTCTTTATCCTATGAAAAATGAGATCCTGTTAAAAAGACTTAAACGGATGAATTATAAATTATTTGCCTTGTAAAATAGTAATTCTGGCTCTGGAGAATAGATTGGGAAGAGAATAAAATACCATAACTCCATTTTATCAGAAATTATCTAATTGAATACCTATAATTTACTCAGGGCTGAATAAAAATTTTTGAAAACTGGTCACCCTCTGGAACATGTGATGCTGTCATTTTTATAGCAATGACCATACATTCTTTCCTCTTCTTCACATCGAAGTTTACAAAGCCCTTCTCTGAACAGACCAAGGAATTTATTCATTCTTCAGGATTCTTTCAACTATATCCAGGAAAGTATGGCTAATGCATGTCACGATTTCATTGAACATCCTTATAGTGTTCCCTAATATGCTGGTATTCCCACACATCAGTCTTATACCTATTATGACATCTTGATTTCTGCACCTCATCCCAATTCATTAATGTCACTCCTTGGACATTCAGAACACAATTTATAGGAATCGATTGAGGTTATTTTGTTGTACTGTGTTTTATTGTTAATTGAGAAGCTAATCAAGTTCGTAGAGATCACGGAAGATGAAGGTATCAAACTTCATTAGTAGAAAACAGGATGTGTTTGCCCAATAACTGGAGACTCTTGTTACAAAGAAAGAAGATCATCAGCCCTTAAGAGGTTGTGCCCAAGGAAAATGAATGTGGTGAGGATACATCACATCTGTGAGAAACAAGGAAACAAAGCTTATTTTTTTCCTCAAAGTTTTTCTGAGCCTCTAGTTTGATCCTGTTGTTAATCTCAGTAAAAGGAAGGAAAGTGAACAAATATTGTGATCTTTCATTATATGTCTTGTTTTTATGTTTCTTTTTCTAGTTCCCTAATCTAATGTACCCTAAATGGGTTCATATTTTCCAAGAGAGCTTTATCCCTTTGGAACTCTGAAGGAGAACAGAAAACAAAAGTAAACAAAGTACATGATAAAGAACATAGTGATTCTCACAAAGTTCAGGTTATTTGTCCTATAAAACTAACCCCTGACTAGGGATGCAGTAAATATACATTTTCAAAACAAGTTTGAGGCTCCCAGCTTAGAATGTTAGGCTCCTCCTATTTCTTATTTCAATTTCCTTTATTAGCCCTTATCATTCAGAAAAAGGGCCTGAATCAGATTTTTTTTTGAATACACCATGGAAGAGACAAGTAGGGGGTTGCTGTTACCCCTTATTGGCTATTATATAAACCATCAATAGTCATCTGTATGGATGATCACAGAAATTTCAGAAACAAACCCAAAGTTCCCAGCAAACACGTACTGATTAAAGTGAATTTAGGGAGACTGCTGTTTCCAAAATAGGGCATAGACTTACTATTTCCTGATTCTCTCCCTTGAAATTCTTCATCAAACAATGATAATTCTGAAAACTGGAAGAGGAGACCACCTAGAAACCTCAAAAACTAAGAGATGACATTATAAGCTTCTAGAGTCTCTATTATTTCTTATATATTCCCAGACTATGTGCTGGAGAAGACGGAAGGAAGGAAGGAAGGAAGGAAGGAAGGAAGGAAGGAAGGAAGGAAGGAAGGAAGGAAGGAAGGAAGGAAGGAAGGAAGGAAGGAAGGAAGGAAAATAGAAAAGGAAGAGAGGGGAGAGGAGGGGAGGAGATGGAGGGGAGAGAAGAAAGAAGGGAAGAAGGAAGGGAGGAGGGAGGAGGGAAGATGATGTATGAAAGGAGAAATGAGGGAGAGAAAGAAAAGTATGCTCTCTCTGGCCAAAAGATGGAGAAAAAAAAGTCCAAAAGAGACATAATGGGGAGTCCCAGGCCCTGATTCATAACCAAGTTCCCAGCAATTGCCAATCAGCCAGCAACAGCACCAGAAGTAGGACCCAAACTGTATAAGCTTCTACTTTACAACTTGGTCTTGCAGCAATTTGATCCACTGGTAGTAGGAAACTCCAGGACATCACATCTCTACTTTGGAACCAGGGCAATGTGGGTAGAGGACCACCATTACCAATGGGCTACAGCAAAACTTCAAAACACTACAGCACCCACAAGTGGGGCACTAGGTGTCAATCTGATCTGGAAGTGACAGCATCAGTATAGCCCTTCTTCTCTTCCCTCTACCTAGTGACATAGGGAGACCCAGGCTCAGTGGCTTCTGCCCTCTTGCTTACCCAGAATAGGGATTAGTGATAGAAGAGGAGTGCCTTTTGTCTATGCATATAGCACCAGCAGAGACTAAGTCCCAGCACTACCAGAATAATGAAGCAAAGCAAATTAACATTGGAATCTGTAAACTGTCATTGGAACTAAAGCCTATAAAAGTAGAACAGTACCTATACTGTACCTAAGCAGCACAACTATCTGAAATAGGAAATTAAGTGGGATCAACAATCTTCTATCAAGAAAATTAAAATGTTCAGGATAAAATAAGTCATTTGTCATACCAAAAACAAGGAAAACCATGATCTGAATAAGAAAATCAATTGATGCCATTACCATGATGACTCAGATGTTGAAATTATATGAAAACTATTTTAAAGCAGCTTTCATAAAATTTCTTCAACAGTCAGTAATGAATTCTCTTGAAACAAATGAAAAAAATAGAAAATATAGCAAAGAAATAAAAAATTTTGAAAAAGAACCAAATGGGAAGTACAGAACTGAAAAATACAATAACTGAAATTAAAAAAAAAAAAACAACCTCATTAAATGACCTCAAAAGTAGAATGGAGATGACAGAGGATAGAATTAGTAAATATGAAAACATATCAATAGAATTCATATAATCCAAACAACAGAATACTGAAATAAAAATGAACAGTCTTTTCTGCACAGTGAAGGAAATGATCAACAAAACAAAAAGGCAATCTACTGAATGGGAGAAGATATTTGCAAATAATATATCCAATAAAGGGTTAGTATCCAAAATATATTAAAAAAAACTTACACAACATCAAAAAAACATATAATCCCATTAAACCTGGCAGAGGATTTGAATAGAAATTTTTATTTTCTTTCATTCTTTTTTATTTTAGAGAGAGAGTGTGTGTGAGTGGGGGAGGGGCAGAGGGAGAGAGAGAATCTTAAGCAGACTCCACTCTCCGTGCAGAGCACAACATGGGGTTCTATCCCATGACCCTGGGATAGAGCTAAAATCGAGAATTGGACATAGAACTAACTGAGCCACCCAGGTGCCCCAAATAGACATTTTTCCAAAGAAGAAACACAGATGGACACCAAACACATGAAAAGATGCTCAACATCACTAATCATCAGGGAAATTCCAATTAAAACCACAATGAGATATCACCTCACACCAGTCAGAATGGCTAGTATCAGACAGACAGGATATAACAAGTGCTGGCAAAGAGAAAAGGGAACTCTCACACACTGTGGGTGAGAATGCAAACTGGTACAACCACTGTAGAAAAACAGTATGGAGGCTCAAACAATTAAAAATGAGAAATAGGAATATTATATGATCCAGTAAATTTCACTACTGGGTATTTACCCAAAGAAAATGAAAACACTAATTCAAAAATATATATGTACCTCTATGTTTATAGCAGCACCATTTCTTTAAAAATATAATCTATTGTCAAATAAACAACAACAACACACAACACCCAGTGCTCATCTCAACAAGTGCCCTCCTCAGTGCCCATCACCCACTTTTCCCTCTGCACCACTCCCCACCAACCCTCCGTTTGTTCTCTGTATTTAAGAGTCTCTTATGGTTTGCCTCCCTCCCTCTCTGTAACTTTTTTTCTCCCCTTCCCCTTCCCCCCTGGTCTTCTGTTAAGTTTCTCAAGATCCACATATGAGTGAAAACATATGCTATCTGTCTTTCTCTGACTGACTTATTTCACTTAGCATAATACCCTCCAGTTCCACCCACATTGCTGCAAATGGCCAGATTTCATTCTTCCTTATTGCCAAGTAGTATTCCATTGTACATATAAACCACATCTTCTTTATCCATTTATCAGTTGATGGACATTTAGCCAAAAATAATTTGGCTATTTTTGAAAGCACTGCTGTAAACATTGGGGTACATGTGCCCCTAGCAGTATCATTTCTAATAGGCAAAATATGGAAACAACTTAAGTGTCCACCAACAGGTGAAAGGATAAAGTGCACACTCATGTGCACACACACACACACAAAGGAAAAACACTAGGCCATAAAAAAAAAAGAATGAGATCTTGCCATTTGGGAGAACATGGATGGACCTACAGGGTACTATGCTCAGTGAAATAGGTAAGACAGAGAGAGACAAATAGCATTTGACTTCACTTATATGTGGAATCTAAAAATAAAAACAAAGAAACAACAACAACAAAAAGAAACAGACCCATAAATACAGAGAACAAACTAATGGTTGTGACAGGGAAGGGGGTGGGGAGATAGGCAAAATGCGTGAAGGGAACTGGGAGGAACAGGTTTCCAGTTATGGAATGAGTAAGTCATGAGGATGAAAGGTACAGAATAAGGAATATAGTGAATGGTATTGTACTAGTGTTGTATGGTGACAGATGGTAGCCACACTTGTGGTCAGCACTGCATAATGTAGAGAGTTGCTGAATCATGATGTTTTAAACCTGAAACTAACCTAATGTTGTGTGTCAACTACATGAGAGAGAGAGAGAGAATGAACAGAGTGTCAACATTCTATGGCATAATGACAAAAGATCTAATATTCATTTTACCAAAGTCCCAGAAGGAAAGGAGAGCAAAGACTGAAAAATTATTCAGAGAAGTTATTGTAGAAAATTTCTCAAATTGGGTGAAATGCATAAGCATACAGATACAAGAAGCTGAGAGAAGTATAAACAGGATAAGCCCAAAGAAATCTATATTAAGACACATCATGATTAAACTGAAAACAAAGAGAAAAAAATCTTTAAAGCAACCAGAGAGAAATGCATTAACAATAAAAGGAAAACCAATTTAAATGACAGGAGGTGTCTCATGTGAAACCAAGGAGACCAGAGGGAAGCGGCACAACATTTTTTAAATACTGAGAGAAATGAAGTGGCAACCCAAATCTTATATCAAGTGAAATGACCCTGTAGGAATGAAAGGGAAAGAAACCCATTCTCAGATGACAGGAAAGGAAGATAATTTGTTGCTAACAGATGTTTTATGTCCAGCTTTTAGAATGGCTAAAAGAAGCTCTTCAGAGACAAATAAAATGATGATAGTGTCTGGGACCTTCAGAAAGGAGAGAATTGGGTAAATATAGAAGAGGCTAAATAGAAGAAAAGTGTGCACAGAGGATAGGTCTTGGGCTAGGCTAGGCTACTTTGTGGACCAGGGTATGGCAAGGCAATGAAGTCAATGTTTCTAGGGCCTTTTCTGCCTCCTCCATGTTGTATGTTTTATCTGTCCTTTTAATCCCATTAAACAAGCTTCTAGTTTTGTTCTTTCAAAACTGCCTATCACTTGATCCTCACTGATTTCAAACAAATGGTCTTAAGCAACCAAATAAGCAGTATAATATTAGGCAAGTTACAATCTTTCTGAGCCTCAATTTCTTAATCTGTAAAATAGGAATGATAAAAAAGAGTATTTCACAGATAGATGTGAACAATAAATGAGGTATATACATTAAAATACATTGCATAGTTTCTTATACAGTGAGTGTTAAATAAGTAAGTAAATGAATAAATGTAGCTTGTGTTGGTGAAGTAACACAATTGTGCTCTGGGCTTTCCAGAGACAAGATGGGAAAGTCTTGCCATAATGTACTTTGACAGAGAGTACATGAGTCTATTTGGAAAATAATATTAGCCTTCCTCCTTTTAGAAGTCAAAAGCCAGCATGCTTGGAGCAAAACAAAATAATTTGTGGTCTTTAAAAGATGGAAGCAAGGGGAGTCTTTATTTTTGCTTTTGTACTCTATCTACAAAAGAAGGTCAAAAAGGAGGGTTCTCCCATTACAACTTCAGCCTGGTAGATACCAATGCTAAAATGCCCAGAAAATAGAGAATGAAGTCTCAAATGGATGTCAAATATACCCAACTCTATTAAAAGGCAGGTCACCACTGCCTATGTCTCATTTCTTAATCAAGTCACCGACCTTTAAGTAAATCAAGGCCTAAAAAAAAAAAAAAAAAAGAACCTTTTCCACTGATGTCATAACATCAGTAAACTTATTATATGCTCTATAATTAAACTGATGTTCAACCATGCAATTTCCCCAATGTAGTAGAACAGCCAACAGGCTTGAAATCAATGCCCTTGTGATGCACAGATCTGGTTGGTTCTATTTTAATTATTCAAGGAAATAAAATCTAAAAGGTCTTTGATGAATATTGTTTAAATGTTTAAGCGGGCAGATTCCAGAGGATGTAACAGAACACAACATAATTGCAGGGAAGAGGAAAAGGAAAAGACATCTCAATTTTAAATACATCGTAATTCACCCAAGCTCCAAATTGCACTGAAATATAAGTAGCAAATTTAAGTCTTCAGAGAGGATCTAAGGACCCAACACTATGAAAAAGAGGAAGAGTGGAAAATGGGGAAAAAAACATATTCATTTGTAGGTTAGCCTTTCTTAAAAAAAATCAATCCTAAGCGTGGAAATTCAATTTAAAAGGAAAATTCATTCAAGAGTAATTATTTAGTTTGGAAAGAGATTCTTCAATTACATCGGTATTCACTTCAGTAAATGCAGCCCTCACCCTGACCCTGTGCATTTAAAAGACTTTTATATTTGCAGAGACTAAAAGCCTTGAAAGCACACCCAGAGCCAAGGGCCAAATAGAAGAGAGAACAGAAGAGAAATACGGTCAAAAGTTGAGAGCTGGATTAATAGCATTAGGGTTAAGATCATAAGACTTATAAAAGATCAATGAAAAGGCAAATGGCTAAGGGAAGAGATAGGAGGAATAGAAGCAAACAGCTTTATTATATTTGAAGAATTAACTCCAAATAGGAAAAAGGAAACTCAACTGTGGGCACACAGAAATGTATTAAAAATAGCAAAATCAAATCTTACCACTTTCTTGTTCCATCCAAACCACTAACAGCTTCTCATCACTGCAAAGCTTTAATGCAGATCATAAGCTCCTGCATGAGCCGGCCCCTATCTAACTTTCTCCCAGCACATTGAGTCCACTGATAGAACACAGACCTCACATAATACTTGAAACTGAATTCATTTCAATAGTTTCTTTGCCTTCAACATTAGTTCAAACTATTTGAGCAACAGAATATCTGACTCAGAAGAACTTAAACCATACAACAGCTCTGTCACTTCACATAAAAAGAAGTGTAAGGTAGGATGGCTCTGGGGTAGCTCCTATTCAGTTAATTCAGGATCTCAAAAAGGGTCTTGAAAAAGACATACATTCTTTAGAGCTTTTACTCTGCCATTCTTAATGTGTGACTAGCTTCTTCATAGTTGCAAGATGGCTGTAGCATCACATCCTCCCACATCTATATCCATAAGAAAGAACAGGCATTAACTCTTCCCTATTACTTTAAGAGCTAAGAACTCCTCCCAGAAGCAACATCTGCAGACTTCTGAGGTATCATTGATCAGAATGACACCACATGTCAGTGGTGAGGGGAATGTTACTACCATGACTGATTTAGATACAGCAAGATTTGCTTTCTGATCCAGCCTTTTTCGAAGTGCAGAGCCTTTTGCTATAAGACAAAATCAGTGTTATCTTAGCAGGGGAAGGCTGCTGTCCAGGAGGAGAGTAGAGGGTAGGCTTCTGAGTCAGTCACAATGGCTGCAACCACCTTGACACGCTAGAGACTTCTCTCTTAGCCAGGCAGTAGCCATGAGACGGTAAAGATATCAATCATCATTTGAAATGCAGGGCATTTTAATGTTGGTAATTCTATTTGGAAATCTTACCTAGTTTACTTTGTGTGTTAAGGCATGCCTCCCAGGAATTCACCAGCAAGGGATTTTTCATATTTCATATTTTGTCTCTTTTAGGACCCAGAACTATGAAGAACTATCCTCGCATTTGTAGAATTTACCTATAGACGGTAACTTCTAAACATGCAGTGTGTTGCTACAAGACAGAGGAAATTAGCAAGGTCTATCAGTGTATGCTATTCTTTTATTTTTATTTATTTTTATTTTTTATTTTTTTAAATTTTTTTTAACGTTTATTTATTTTTGAGACAGAGACAGAGCATGAACGGGGGAGGGGCAGAGAGAGGGAGACACAGAGTCGGAAACAGGCTCCAGGCTCCGAGCCATCAGCCCAGAGCCTGACGCGGGGCTCGAACTCACGGACCGCGAGATCGTGACCTGGCTGAAGTCGGACGCTTAACCGACTGCGCCACCCAGGCGCCCCTATGCTATTCTTTTAAAATAAGGAAGGGGAGGCGCCTGGTGGGCTCAGTTGGTTAAGTGTTCGACTTTGGCTCAGGTTATGATCTCACAGTTCCTGAGTTCGAGCCTGACGTCGGGCTCTGTGCTCACAGCTCAGAGCCTGGAGCCTGCTTCGGATTCTGTGTCTCCCTCTCTCTCTGCCCCATCCCCACTCATGCTCTGCCTCTCTCTGTCTTAAAAGTAAATAAAACATTAAAAAAAAATTTAAAAATAAAGAAGGAAATTTATTTTGATGTTTTCTTTTCCCCATTTTTCCAATGAGTTAGTACCTTTATCTTCAATATTTTTAAACTTCCGATAGACAAAATAAGATATTCACTATTTTGCAAAGAGAAAGATCAATATGACATTACTTATGTATTTCATTGCATACAGTAGATATATACTTGAAAAGTAGTATGCATAATTTCATATTTTATAAGTTTATAAAATGAAGGCTACCCTTTACAGATTGTGTGTGTGTATATGTGTGTGTGTGTGTGTGTATACACACACATACACAAATTATGTGTGGTTAGTATGAAGTTCTATATGCAATAACTTGTTTTTTTCACTAAATTATTTATAAACATAATTCTTAATGACTACAAAAAAGCCCATCATATTTACCTATCATATAATACTTAATCATATAATTTTGAACATTTAATTTGTTTAGGTTTTCAATTTGAGAATATCACAGTGATGGCATATTTATACACGATTTTTGTCTGCTTTTCAAATTATGTCCTCAAGATTTTGAACAAATTGCTAAATGCGCCAAACTGTTCCCTAGTAAAAGTATGTCATATCAATTTACAATCCCCCAAAAATGCTATGAATAACAATTTATTTCAGCTATAAGCACAGTTAGAACCTGCTATAGGGCAAGATATAAAACACCAGTAATTTTTTTAAAGGTTTACTTTTCTTATTCTAGTTTCAGGTTGGAGTGTTCTTGATTCTCTCTGCCCCCTTGTTCAAAAGTCAACTCTCAATGAAAAATTAATTTCACCAAACTTCTAAGGCCAGCAGGGAACAATAAGGGCTGAAGATCACATAAATACAGATAAAGATCTACACACACTTTTGCTCCTTGACCGAATTCTCTCCTGTTTTCAGGTCAAAGCGCCCCTAACTCTTTCCGCCATCAATAACCATCATCTCCCTGGTCAGGCAGACTTTAGCAGACCCCCATCTTCATGGAAAGTGCATCTCCATACCATTCACACTATGCTGCCTACCTATTCCATACAGTGCCTTGTCTGAGATTGGACTTAGAGAAAAACTCCAAGTCTTCAAAGTAATCTATTCATTGGAATTAATACAGGCAGCACAAAACAGGATATTGGTATCTGACTGGGAAGATATCAAGGCCCATTCACAAATTCACCACCTTCTATATAGTGTATTTGCTTCCCTTTTTCTATGTCTGTCAATCATATTTATTCTCACTTTTTGTTGTTCAATATTACTTTACCTCCCGCCTTGCAACAGCCCTGAATCCCAACCCCCTAACGTAATCCTCAGATGAAATATGGGCAAGATGTCTATAACTAGTCCCCTGAACATCACCTGACAGATAGACATACAATGGGAATTCTTTGAAATTTAAGAATAAAAACCTTTTTATTATAAAATCAATATGTATGTACTATAGAGAAACGATAAAATAATGTAAAGAAAGATAAAAGCCATCTTTAATTCTTGTGATCACAGAGAACTACAAGTAACACTTTGGTATATAACCTTTCAAATATTTGTAATGGCTTCCCAATATCCTATCATTTAAAGGTAATATAACTTATCTAAAGTAATTTTCTATTGTTGGAGACTTTCAACATTTTACAATTACAAATAGAATTATGTTGAACAGTGTGCCATTTTTAACTGAGAGGCAGCAAAGACTGATAAAGGGAGCCCTGGGGTCCTTAACACCTGCTGTGGTTCTGCTACTCACCACACATACAGCTTTGGGAAGCCAATGAAACTCCGTGGTCTTGAGCTTTCCTCTGTCAAATCAAATTTTTATTGAAATGATCTCTAAGTTACCTTAGGGGTGAGGATGATGATTTGGCATTGGGAAGACCATTTATATGCTTTTATAAGTCTTCAGTTAATCCTCTTACTTCATTCTATGCTTCCTAATTACCTAAGTTTCTCATTAAAGTGCTTGTATTGGTTTCCTGTGGCTTCTGTAACAAATTGTAACAAACTTAATGGCTTAAAACAACAGAAATGGATTCTCTGATAGTTCTAGGGGTTACAAGTTCCAAAATCAAGGTGTTGGCAAAACGATGCTCACTCCCAAGCCTCTAGGGAAGGATTCCTCATTGCCTCTTTTAACTTCTGGTGGCCGCAGGAATTCTTTGGTTTGTCCCATCATTCCAATGTCTTCCTCCCTGGTCACATTGCTTTCTTCTCTTCTGTCTCCCTGTTTTGTGTTGTCCCTGTGCTCTCCAAAAGGATACATGTGATTGCAGTTAGGGCCAACCTAGATCATTCAGGATAAGTACTTCCGCTATCCTTAATTTAATTATCTTTTACCACATGTGGTATTACAGACTAAATGTTTGTGTCCCTCTAACATTTTTATGTTGAGGGGTACCTGGGTGGCTCAGTCAGTTAAGCATCTGACCCTTGGTTTTAGCTCAGGTCATGATCTCATAGTTCGTGGGTTCAAGCCCTGCATTGGGCTCCACGCTGACAGTGCAGAGCCTGCTTGGGTTTCTGTCTCTTTCCTGCTCATGCTTTCTCTCTCTCTCTCTCTCTCAAAGTAAATAAATAAACTTAAAATTTTTTAATTAAAAAATAAAATTTGTATGTTGAAATCCTAATCCCTGGTGTAATGGTATTAGCAAGTAAGACCACTGTGGCAGGTGATTAGGTCATTAGGGTGAAGCACTAATGAATAGGATTGGTGTCCCTACAGAAGAGATATAAGAGCCTGCTGCTTCTCCCTGTGTTCTCCACCACATGAGGGTATGAGAAAACAGTTATCTACGATCCAGGAAGAGAACCCTCATCACACACTGGATCTGCCAGCACTTGATCTAGGACTTCCCCACCTCCAGAACTGTGAGAAATAAATTTCTGTTGTTTAGCAGCCCAAACAGACTAAGCCATATAGTAATGTTCAATTTTGCCATATAAATAGGTAATATGCTCCAGAGATTAGTGCACAGATGTATCTTTTTGGAGGCCATCATTTAGGCCAGTAAAATGTTCAATATAAATTATTTCTCTCTGAGCTGTGCTCCATGATCATGGCCAGTTGCAGACATTCAAGTTCAACTAAAACCAACCCTACTAGGAATACCTTACTCAGGACTCTGTAAGCTGACTGATTTCATTAAAAATTTGCCTTTCAGTTTTCATTGTTATTGAGGACCTGTATAAATTGGAAAAACTACCAGTAGACTAACAGGGTTATATGTAAGGTATGCAGTGAGATGGGGTAAAGGAAGAAGCTAGAGAGCTTGGAAGGGCCTCTCTCAGGAATGGCATTTTTTTTAATTAAAAATTTTTTAATGTTTATGTATTTTTGAGAGAGAGAGAGAGAGAGAGAGAGAGAGAGAGAGAGAGAGAGAGGAAGGGAGGAAGGGAGGGAGGGAGAGGGAGTGCAAACAGTGGAGGGTCAGAGACACAGAGGGAGACACAGAATCTGAAGCAGCTCCAGGCTCTTAGCTGTCAGCATTGAGCCCGATGCAGAGCTCAAACTCACAGACACCTAACTGACTGAGCCACCCAGGCACCCCAGAAATGGCATTTTTAAAACAATGCCAAGCAGATTGGGTTTTATTTTGAATGATGTAAGAGATCTTCCAGAAAGATATAGCAGTGTATAAAACAGATTTGAGATGGACAAGACCAAGAGCAAAAGTCTAGCTAGGAGGCTCTTGCAGCAAATTAATGGATAAGTGATGAGTAAGTAAGCCATGTAAGACATGAAAGAAGGAGAAATGAAAAAAACCTTGATGACTGATTAGAAGGGAGCATCCTTGGCCTCTCAACTCATTCTGTTTTAAAAGTAGCTCCTCATAGTAATTTGGTGTTAATTTCCTTTCACATGGACTATTTAACATGGTGCTTTGAAAGGCTCCATACGTAATAATAACAGTTATGTTTTGTGCAGCCACAAGGCAGGATGCTTATTTGATTGTCAATCATCCATCCCACAATCCATTTGGCACTGTGCCACAAGCAGTGGCCTGGAAAGCCCTCAGAGGATCCTGCCAACAAGAGCAGTTGGCAATGGCACAAACGAGTGAGTGTGGAGTGATTCACAAAGAGAAACAGCATCAGCAATATAGCAGGAATTGGCGAGGACAGGCGTGTCAAAATCCTGCTTCAAGTCCTTCGGTTCCCTTTGCCCTTAAGATGCCGAATACTGTTATATTTAGGGCCATATGAGCCTACATTCTGTAGAAGAGTTTCCTCCTTTCCTTCAAGGATGTGCAAGTTTCTTACCCTCAATGCCAAAAAGCAAGATGGAATTATTCACACATCTGGCCTGATTGTTACCACCTCCTCATCCAGTGGGAGAGCAAAGTCAATGAACAAAAGACAACTAAATGTGTTAGAGCAAAGAGGGACTAGAGAAAATCAAACATGACCACCCTCTTTTTTAAACAATGAAGAAGGTGACCTTCAGAAATGGTAAGTTATTTGAATATTTGTATGAAATAACAAATCTAGTAAATAGCGATGCTATGGCTTGAATCTAGTTTCTCTTATTACCAACACACTGTCTTTTCTGGTACGACAGACTTACTACTTAGTTGTCGGCAGTTAGGCCTAGATTAACAATTCAGAGACCTGCGATCCAGTGTCAGGTCTATCAGTGACTAAATTTTTTGATCATGAAAACATTTTACATTTCTATGGACTTTGGTTTTGTCTTAAAAACAAAATAAACAAAACAAAACAAAACAGGATAGTGAACCCTACCGACCTTCCTACTATAAGAAACAAATGAGGTTTAAAAAAGAAAAGTTTATTTCATTAGGGAAAATTTGGCATTGTGTTCCTTAAATTCATTGTTAGGAATCTCATGAGAATGCTAAAGCAGGATGCCAGCTTTAGGTGGAGAAGAGATGGATAGGAATGCAGAGCGGAGAGAGATTATCATTACAGAAGCAAGATGCAGTCAGGCCAGAGACTTGGACAAGTTGATTTGGAAACTCTAACTTTTAGGAATAATAGCCCTTGAAAATCAAATTTGGTGAGAGGAGGAAGGGGAAGGAGAAATAGTAATAAAATGTTTAGAGAGATCAAGTGGAATGAGAACAGGAAAGAAAAAAAGAGCACAGCTACAAGAAAAATACTCATTTTTTACAAAGAGCTTTGAGTCTAATAAAAATGGACCTACACTCTAGCCTGAAGTATATGTTAGATGTACAAAAGGATCTGGGAGAATGATGAGAAATCCTTAGAAGGAATCCTTAGAAATAAGTGAGGCAGGATCTACTTGGGTTTAGAGGCAGTCATTGTGAACAAGAATGTTAAATTTCTTATAAGGCAAGAGTTTTGTTTACAAATCTTTTTTGTGCCATGAATTATTTTTGAGAGTCTGGTAAAAGCTATAGAGTCTCAAGAAAAAGGAAATAAAAATATTTACCTACACATATGTGACTGTGTTCCTATACATGTATGTACACCTACACTTACCCAGTTCAACTACATTTACAATTACATCTACAGAGACTTACCTAAGTACTTATACAATTTCATGGAGTTGACAGATCGCCTGAAGTTCATCTCTAGACTGCTAGACCAACCCCCCCCCGAAAAAAAAACCCCACCAAACTTCTATCCTACTCGAGAAATTGAATAGAATCTTTGTTTTTACGATTTGACGATAATTTATCTAAGTAACAGAGGAAGAAAAATGCTGAGACAGAGAACACATGAATACATTACATAGCATTTAAAAATGAAAGTTCACCCATAACTTGTTAAGCTAACCAAGTTTACCCATAACTCTGAGGTAAATGGACAAGCTTCCAGCAATTCTACTCATTTATAATAGAGCTCATTGCATCCTATGTGATAGTTGGTAATTTATGCAAAATAGTTAGTTAGAACAAGATACTAAAAAACTCATACACATATCAACACAATATTTTAATTTATAAATATATATTCACATATGTAAATTATCTACCAATCTTTTTATGTTTTGTAATTTTGACAACCTTGATATTGGTTAAATAAAGAAAAAACATTTTTGCAGGTCCAATTTCTTTGCATTTTGGAGAGTCCATTAGCTTTAGAATCAGAATGGCTGAATAAAATAGCTGGATGAGATACAGGAAGATGAGCGATCACAGTCAACTTAATTTATATGACTGTTACTCTCTGAAACCTCATGGGACTGTTAGGTTGAATGAAGTATGTGTCCAAAGTATTTAATAAAATTTTACATAATAGGTGTTCAGTAAATAATTTATTTATTATTGCAAAATAAATAAAAATAAATACAGTAATAATAACTTTGTGAATAAGTTAGAGGTTAGACTGGTTCTAACTGTAGAGAAAACAAAAGTATAACACAGATTGAAAGAAGTCAGAAAAGATAAAATGGAAATGGTTGCAACCATATGAGAGCTATAAACATGGTAGTATGAGGCAACTAACACAAGAGTCTACTTCTCTGAAGGCTTTTACCTGGGCATTCTCCAGCCCACAGGTGGAAACATAAGGACTTGACTGGTGTGACCACAGAGGAACAGTTCAGACTCAAAATGGTTTTTAGTTAAAAGGTAAGGTAGAAAGAATTCTGAACAAGAGTCAGCAAATGGCTTGTGAGTGCTAACAACACCAACCTGATTCACCCTGAGAAAATAATTTAAATGTTTCAGCTTCATTTCCTTATCTATAAAAGGACAAGGCTGAAAAACACCAGCCCAAACATATCAGTTATTATTCTATGTTTGAATTTTCTGCAAAATCATTTTTGCATATTTCTATCAAAGATCAATATATAATTTATATTAGGTTTTGAAAATATTTGAAAATAGCTCTTCAGGTACCCTAGATTAGGAATCACTACATAAAATAATCCCCAAGTTAACTCTCTTCCAGTTTTCCAAAAATTTATGATTTTAATATATTCTATCAATATACCTATGTGGCAAATAAACAGCACCATTTGCTAGGAACAAACATATTTTTTTCTTTGTATTTTATTAGCTGCAAAAGTATGTGTGTGTATACACACATCTATCTATCTATCTATCTATCTATCTATCTATCTATCTGTATGTATAAAGACTTTAAGGTAACACAGCTAGTTGCATAAATGAGACTAGGATATAAAATAAACTTTTACTACCTTTCAAATAACCATTTACCCCTTTGTTTCTTAAACCAGCACATAAGCTTTCAGTCTGCTCAGGAACCGGAACACACATAAAAGCAGTTTTTGTGTGAATACACCAGGACTTTATCTGTGTTGTTAAATTCGCATGTCAGACTACTCATGTTGTAAAATCAAAGGAAGGAGACCGAATTGAGCCTTTAAAAAAGTCAATTTTATTTGTCCCATAAGGAAATAATTTCTTATAATACTAGCCAGAAAGGGACAAAAAGACTAGAGTACTCAAATTCCAATCTCTTGGTCTACTGCAGATTAACCCTAGACTAAAGATGAGCTAAGGAAAGGATGACTTTAATAAGTAAGGATTGAAAAGGAATTTAAACATCTCTGCCTAGATTGAAAGTTGAAGAAACTAAGTTCGTGAAGTTGAGTGACTCGACCTGTCATACAGTGAGGCAAGACAAGAGTCTAAGCAAACCCACGGGTTTGTTTCTCTCAGTAGCAGTATAGAAGTCTTTTTACAGAGATTTTAAGAACATGGCTGGGGTGCCTGGGTGGCTCAGTCAGTTGAGCATCTGACTTCAGCTCAGGTCAAGATCTCATGGCTCCTGAGTTCAAGCCCCGCATCAGGCTCTGTGCTGACAGCTCTGAGCCTGGAGCCTGCTTAGGATTCTGTGTCTCCCTCTCTCTGCCCCTCCCCTGCTCACTCTCTGTCTCTGTCTCTCTACTTCAAAAGGAAATAAACATTAAAAAAAAAAGGTAAACACTCATCCATCTGGGGTTACCTAATTTTCAGCGAGATTTGAAAAAAATTAGCAGCCAGTATCATTTTCAAAAATTATTTAAACACTTAAGGTACAACTTGACTCAACGAACACAATTATGGAGTTACTTACTTGAAGTTACTTACTATGTATAAGGCACTTCAAAGAAGAGAGAGATATGACACTATACTAACACAAGATTATTAGGAGGTAGATATAATTATAAAAGAGCACAGTAAACCCCCTTGGAGAAGAACAAAACAGTACAATCAGGTTTCAAAAGAAAGGGACTGTACTGGAATTAGATAAACACAAAAAAACTCCCTAATTAAGGAATGGAATAACAATAATAAGAAAAGGTTATAAAATGGTACCATGTCAAGTACTAAGTGTTTTGTAGTATCCTAATCTGTACATCAATTCTTTGAAATAGACAAATATTCTGCACATTTTTTAGATATAAAGATGTTATTCACTTGGGGTCACACAACTTTCAATGATTAGAGTCAGAACTCAAACTCAGTTCCATCTGTCTCAAAGACAATGCATTTAAACTCGAGGATATACTACAAATGATCTGCATTTGGAACTCTGGATAGTTTGTTGGGAAGGGCTCTTTTTTTCTTCCATTCTAGGGAAAACCACCTACAAAGCCTTAGTAGCCTAAAAACCTAATTTCAGCAAAAAGTCAAGTTTCACTTATACCACAGCTCAACATATAGAAATACGAAATTCATATAGAAATAAGTGTCACAAATTTAGAAAAATAAGTTGAAATAAACTTTACAGATCAGATTTAAAGGTGTTTTACTTCTTAACAAATGAGATTTCAAAGAAATGGAGTGCAAATTTGAGAGGGGCTATGCTTTATCCCTGTATTTGCTACCTACTGCTACATAACGGGTTTCCCCCCAATTTAGCACCTCAAAACAATATTTTTTATCTCCAATTTTCTGTGAGTCAGAGGAATCCAGGAATGCTTAGGTGATTTGTACTCAAGGTCTCTTGGGAAGGTCTGGTCAGGCTGTCAGCTGGTGCTGCAGTCTCATCTGAAGGCTTGACTGGGGAACAATCTACTTCCAATCTCAATCAAGTGTCTGTTGGTAGGCCTCAGCTCCTTGGAAGAAGGTGGACTTGGGGCCTCAGTTCCTCCCTGGCTCTTGGCCTAAGACAACTACCTCACCACACGGGCTTCTCCAAAGTGCAGCTTTCAACATAGCCACCAGCTTCTCTCAGAACAAGTGACCAGAGAAAGAGAATGAGAGAAATAAGAGGAAGGTGGAAGGCTCAGTCCTTTTATGATGTATTTTCAGAAGAGACAAATGATAATTTTTGCTATGTACTCTTCTCAAAGTTAAGAGTGTCAAATAGTTTCTGGATTCATTTTTATAAAGCACCCCGACTTCCCTGCCTTCAAATTAGATGAATAATAATTACCCAACACTGTTGGTTATCAATTATCTTCTTAGCTACCTCTCTTAACATTCCTTGCCTTTTCTCTGAAAGTCAAGACACTCCTGCTTCAAAAGTTTAGGCTATGTTTTCTTTGTTCAGGAACTTACAAAATAAAAAATCCTACATGAGTTTTATAGGCACTTCCTGTCCTGAAAAAGAAAAGGTAATTATGTCACATCTTAGTATTCTTGTCTCTAGGATGAAACCTTTCCAGAAGTAAGAATTATAAAATTGTGCCTCTGGAAAAATTCAGGGGTCATCTCCTCTAAATAAGCCTGTTTAGACCATATAGGCAAGAAATATTTAGACACTACCGATATTCTAACCCAACTGGCTAATTGGGTTAGCTGAATTTAATGGCTAATGATGGCTGAAGATAATTTCATGGCTGAAGGTACTAAAGTTCAAAGACGTAACATGATTTACCCAACTGGCACTGCTGGTAGTTATATCAACATTAGAATCTGGATCTGCCTCTCTATCCATTTCATCATCTCGCCATTTCATATGCTTTTTAGCCATTGATTTTCTTTTTCATCTTTTCAATTCTAACCTAAATTCTTTTAGCTTTATCTTACTGCTTCTATAATTTGCACCGTGACATTTTCAGTGAGGGTAACAGTGGCCTAGAAACCGTTCAATTTCCAATGGAAATGACAGTACACCTGAAGTTTGGTTGGGAGCATATATCTGCACTCAGCATCTTAACATGAGTATCCTAACTTGTGAACCTTGGTTCAGGCAAAGACTGGGGGAAGAAATGGAAGCCATAAATGAATATTAGCTTGCTGGAGTACCTTTATCATTACCTCACTGAGAATGGAATTTGAAAACTATTTGGAAGTTTTTCAGGAACAAACAGAATCAGAAGACAAAATTTACTGGTCAGAACTTCAAGATACAGGCAAAAGAAAATATGAGTAACTTACAAATTTCTAAAGAGGTAGATCACTCAGGACAGGTATCTTGCCCAAAATAGGCAAAAATACAAGAGTTACTGAGGCTTGGGCTGGAGAGGTTTTTGTTTTGTTTTAGTAGAAATAACTTTTCTCCACGCTATACTCCCCCAAACACCACTTTGGGACCAAATTCTCATACCTCCCTACATCTATGAGGGCAACCATACTTCCCCCATTTCATCATTGATAAGCCTCTTAGTCTATTCCATGATGATTCTTTAGTTGTAGAATTTAAGGTCTCCAGGACAGAAACCTTTTTGTTTACTGTTGGATCCCTGGTGCTTAAAACAATGCTCAGCTCATAACAAAAGCTCAATAGTAAATATTCCGAGAAGGAAAGCATAGAGAAAGCCTGCATTAATGATTCAAGTGAGCAAGCTATTCACTGATCACCAACTTTTTCCACAACTCTCTCCCTTGCCTTGATTTTATACAATAATTATTCTTCCCAAATAACTATGACAGATGCAATTCTACGTAAAATTAAAGATAGTTTTGTGGGTAATAATTATTTGATTGATATCATTGACAGTTGAAGGTATTTGGAGATAAATTGGCTCAGAGCTAAGATTTACCAATTTAAGTACTTTTAGAGGCATCGATGAGTGTTTGAAGGGATCCCAAAGACTGCCTGCCTACCTCCATAATTCTGGAAAGAAAGACAAGCACACGTTTAAGTGATTTGTCCAAAGTTGCTGAGGTAAGTTAAGAAAACCCAGGTTTTTTTTTAAAAGTTTGTTTGTTGTTTTCACTAAACTTATTAGTAATTCTGACATGCCTGTTTATTAAGCATGTGTGAACTGAAAGAAGACTTAAATGTTGATGTTTGTTAACAAGAGAGATGAAAACAACCAATTGCTTGAGAAGTAAAGTAAATACTGGCTCTCAGGGGAGAAATGTATCTAGCTTAACAAATTTTTCTGAGGGTAAAGAAAAACTATTTTCAGAAGATGGCCTATGTTTTCAAGAGCACAGTTATGAATCACTAAACATACATGTCCTGAAGTGGTAGAGGATGTACAAAGAGGAAATGATATCTGATATGCTTCTATAGAACCATGCAAAGCTCTCTCTTCATCATGAGCAGGGGAAGCTATATTACTGCATTCAGGAAAAAAAATGCTCCTATAATATGAACTTGAATTGTCTTTGTGAGAATTACTGTTTGTAGTGTATGTGTGTCCATATGCATAAATGTGTATACTGAGTTTGATCTAATAGTTTCCCCCATGAAGACTGGAGAAAGATAAGAAACGAAAAGGTCATCTGACACTGGCAAAGGACACAGGGGATCAGACCTGGAGCCTCACCACCTCCAGCCTGGACTGGTCTTCTGGGAAATGTACACTAGTCCCTTTCCATATGACCTGCCTTTATCTACTTCTGTGTATTTTTGAAAATAAATAGCTCAGACTTGGGAAGTGTGATGTTTTCGGACATTTTATCCTTTTGGGGGAGTGGCAGGGTCAGGGAGGGCAAATCTAAAGGCAGTGGAGCAAATCAAGGCAATGGTGAACCCAGAGAGGTTTTAATGTTGGCTACTGTGCCTAAGAGTCCAGGAAATGCCATAACTGGAATCCAAGTTACCTTCTACCCTACTCCCTGTCCCAGAACATTAATCGCCTCTGGTTATTCTCCATCCTTCAGTAAATAAAGTGTGTTGTACACGTAGCTTTCTTTTTGTGATAGGAATTTATTTATTTGCTTTTTAGAGAGAGAGGGGCAGAGGGAGAGGGAGAGAGAGAATCCCAAGCAGGCTCTATGCCCAGCACAAAAATCATGAGTCAGACACTTACCAACTGAGTCACCTGGGCACCCTGATCTTTTTGTGACATTCAGAAAAAATCACAGATAGTGCCTTCTCTGCATTACCCACCCCTTTGGTGAGGTCAGCAGTAGAGCCTGAACTGGAGGAGGACAGAGTTGCTCTGGAACTAGTCACACAGCCTTTGAAGAGGCAATAGTGGACCCAGAGGGGCAGCAAACTTGCAAAAGGGAGCACCTGCAAGATGAATGGATTCAGGGACAATTGTCTGGCAAATTCTACCTTGTACAAACGTCTGCTAGAAGAAGACCCTTGAAAGAAGTGAGGTTAACACTTGGGGTTACTTACAATACTACAATTTCCACAATTATTGAGGAAAAAAAGCAAGACCCAAAACTGTATATGTAATGTGATCATACTTTAAGATGTACTTATATATCTATCTATATATATGTATATGTTTCATATAATTATATATACATGTGGTTATAACTATGCCTGACATACAGATAAAACAATCTTATGCACATGCATTTTACACAGTTTAAAAGTGAAACTAGAATTTAATGACTAGGATATTCTACAGTTTTAGCAATGGGTTTGTATCTAGGATTAACGTCATACAAGAAATAAAATTTTAAATCCTGGATAATAGTCCCTATTTGAATAGACATCAGGGGTAATGGTGTCTTTCGAAAAGCCTTGAGCAATATCAGAGACCTTCTCTATAATAAATTCTCACTTGATTGCTTTAAAACCAGCCTGAGCTCCCTGTCAAAGTGAATTGCCATTATAGCACACTAATTAAATCTGGCCTCACCCTGTAATATCTTAAGGTTTATTTGGTTAATTCTTTTTAGCTTGATTATTTCAGGAGAAACCATATGATTATTAAAAAAAATATCTATTGTTATTCTTCAACCCAGTCTCTACTCCACTGGTCTCTTCTCATCCCCCAGAACATTATGCCCCAGCGCCTCTCACACTGCTGCCCACCCTGTAATGCTGACCTCCTATTAGTTCAGGTAGCTATTTCTTCAAGATCCAATGCAGTGAGGGATTTCCTGATTATGCCTCCAGACTATTGTTTCTTCTTAATGATTACTCTCACTTGGCGATTTCTCAGATATCACCTTACTTTCATACCACTTGCTTGTGCTGTCTGCTCTGCACTGATTTCAGATGTGGGCTGGATCATAAGTACCAACAAGATCATGAGCCCCTGGTCAGCAGAAGCTGCCTCATGTCTTTGCTCTCTGTTGAAATGCCACACCTTTCAGGAACCTCTTCCTTCACTCGTTCGAGTACACTCTTCTTTCTCCATCTACTTGACGTTAGCCTATCACATGACAGATGTTACATCGCAGTTTATAACAACGTGTGCCCTCCCCCCACTTGAGACAGCAAGCGCTTGTGTAATGGAGAAGAGAGAGCACTAGGTTGAGAAATAGATCACCTGCTTCACCACCAACTTAGGGACTTTGGGAAAGTCACTTTGCCTAGATAGTCTTGGTTTTATTATCTCTACATTTATAGACCTTGTTCTGGGAGTCAAGTAAGAAAATGTCTACAAAACCACTTTTTAAATTACAAAATACTCAAAAGTATATGCAAAATGTTTACACCATCTTCCATACTTGAGGTCTTAACCATAGTTAATCATGCTTGTGGCCTCCAGAACACCCAAAGCAAGACTTGGTACCTAATGATTACTTCATAAGTATTGCCACATACATACATACATACATACATACATACATGGTCCATAAGAAACCCATGGAATGTGAACCAAACCAAAAAGTTTGAGAATAATCCCATTCCAGGACTCCTTTTTGAAGATCAAATTTTTCCCACTTTCTTAAAAGTTAATGCTTTGATGTGTCTCATGTGCCTCACACCCATTTCTTCTTATTGCTGGTTTATGGGAATTTGCCTCATTCATGGACAGATTGTTCCTGTCTCAGATGCCTTCCATTTACAACCAGCTCTCATGCTGCCCCATATTTCTTCTTGATGGCTTTTAAAAAGCAAGCCAGCCCTTCATCCCAAGACAGCCAATGCAGTTTCCCTTTTGGATCTTGTTCATCTGTTTACAAGGCAACAAAACACACATAAACATCCCTGACACAGCCCAGTGGTGGAAAAATATGATAGTAATAATCTTGGTTTTCAGGCAGGTACTGAATGGTATATCTATATCCCTGAAGAGAGAACATTAGAAATGATTACAGCATCCAGCTGCCATATGACCTACCTCATACAAATGATGCTGAAAAAAGTGTCTTGTGATACTATTTGGCTTTGTAATGATGAAAACAACCAAGATCATGATTAGGGTGATAATAATAAAAATAATACCTTATTTAACTGTCACAATAGACTTGTCCATTCCTATATTTTATTTGTTGCTCATGAAGATTTTTTAAGGTGTACAGGACATTGATTATTAGTTCAAGTAACAGATGAGAAAACTGAGGTACCAGGTAACTTTTTCATAATCCCTTAATTCATTTATGAAGTTTATGCAAATGTGGGTAGCTGGTCCTATGCAACCAACACTATTCTAGAGAAAATCTTTAAGCTCAGGTATCCTGTATTACAGTCCTGGGAATTACACAATGCCCAAATAAACAAGTAACATGAAAGAAAGTGCAGATAGTGACAGATGTAATAATGAAAATATAAGCCTAATTATAACTTTTTAAAAGACATAGAGATTTCTGGGAGGAAGGGTAGAGAGGGAGGCTACTCTCACAGTAGGTGGTCAAAAAAGTTCTCAAAAACAAAAAACAAAAAACCCTGCCTGAAGGTAAATAGTTGACCTGAGATGGGATAAAGAGGACATAGCCAATAGGAAAGCTGTTGGAAAAAATCCAGGAAGAGGGAATTACAGGTACAATGGCTGTAAGTCAATAAAAAGCTTGATGCTCTACAGAACAAGATAGCTATTTATGTGGCTAGAATCTAGTAGCAATGGAGAGAGTCATAAATTATGTTGAAATGGGTAGACATAGACCAAATTATGCAAGGTTTATGCCATGGGTAGGGGTTTGAATGGTAATTTATTGTTAACCATCTTGAATACTGGTATAAATCCTATTTAATCATGATATATATTTTTGCGTTGCATTGCTGGAATCAATTACATAATCTTTGCTTTTGAATTTTTATACTTCTCTTTTATTATGTATATATCTTATTGGGGATAAAATTTATATAAACCCCATAAAACAACTAAATAATTATTCCTTGTTTTCTGGGAAATATTATATAAGACAGATATTATCTATTTCTTAAAAGCTTGATATAAAACACTAAAATGCTATCTAGGACAAATATTTTTATATTTGGATAGAGGAAGGGAAGTGGCTTTTATTTTCTACTTAGCATTTTACTATCATTAAAATTTATGATCTACTAATTTTTCAGTTTCTTCTTGGGTCAATTTAGAATTTTAGATTTTCCATTTTTCTCATTTTTTCTTGGCAAACTTATTGTCATATATTTTATGATATTTTTAATTCTATTATAACATACCTATTTCTTTTTTAAAATAATGTTTTACTTACACCTTAAAAATTTTTTTTAATGTTTATTTATTTTTGAGAGAGAGAGAGAGAGACAGAGCATGAGTGGGGGAGGGGCAGAGAGAGAGGTTATACAGAATCTGAAGCAGACTCCAGGCTCTGAGCTGTCAGCACAGAGCGTGACACCAGGCTCAAACTCACCAACTATGAGATCATGACCTGAGCGGAAGTTGGACGCTTAACTGACTGAGCTACCCAGGCGCCCACAACTGTCTTTTGATTTTTATCACTCTTGTCAGAAAGTTGATTCTGTATTTAAGAATAAGGTTTTTAAAGGAGTAGCTGATGATTTTCTTCCTTTTTGTTTCTCTGTTAATAGATTGTTGTTTCTAATTTTCCGTTATAAATGATTCTGATCATTTATAGACGATCAAATGATTATTTGTTCTATTTTTTATTAAGAAAAACTTACAAGTGGACCTACAAAATCAAAGATTATAAATATTTCATGCTTTTAAATTTTTTTTTTTTTTTTTTTTTTTTTTTTTTAATTTTATTTATTTTTGGGACAGAGAGAGACAGAGCATGAACGGGGGAGGGGCAGAGAGAGAGGGAGACACAGAATCCGAAACAGGCTCCAGGCTCCGAGCTATCAGCCCAGAGCCTGACGCGGGGCTCGAACTCACGGACCGCGAGATCGTGACCTGGCTGAAGTCGGACGCTTAACCGACTGCGCCACCCAGGCGCCCCAAATATTTCATGCTTTTAATGCATCTTATGAAAAATTCCTCTGAAACGGTGATCCACTAACACTATTCCCAGTATACAGCAAGCCTTTAAACCCCTATTTCTTCTCACATTTTCCAGGGCTCAGTGTTATTAATCATTTTAATCTTTGGTTATCTCAAAGTACAAAACAAAATCCTAAAATGTCTGTCCATCTTACCAAACATAAAATATAAAATTCTTAAAATACAAAGTCCTTACATACTACAAAGTCCTACATGATCTGGCCATCACCTCCCTGGCCCTTTACAACCCTGATAACCTTGTCTCTCTTCATTCTCTCCTCTTCATTTGGTTTCACTCAGGTCGCACTAGATTCCTCTCTGTTGGTCAGGCTAAGCAAATTCCTGCCTTAGGGTTTTTGTACTTGCTTCTACTAACTGGAATACTTGGATTTGCTAACCTTGTCTTCACTTTCTTCATGTTACTTTTTCTATCAGGACTTCTCTGAAAGCTTATTTTAAAAGCACCCACTACCGGGTACAGACTTCCAGTTATGAAATGAATAAGTCACAATGATGAAAGGTACAGCATAGGGAATATAGTCAAGGGTATTGTAATGCTGTTGTATGGTGACAGATGGTACCCACACTTGGGGTGAACAAGTGGTGTTATATAGACTTGTCAAATCGCTATGCTGTACACCTAAAACTAATGTAACATTGTATGTCAACTATACTTCAATCAATAAATAAACACAATCACTTCCTACCCATATCCACATTGTAATTTAGCACTGATTTAGAAGTAGCAATCTGCACTCATGATTTAAAAAAAACTCTATGTATTCATCAAAATTATCAAAAATCAGGCCATCCCTATAATGTAAACTAGATATATATTCCAATAATCCAGACTGTTTTCTTAATATATTTTTCAACCAAAAGAATCCAAAATTCCTTGGAAAGTAGCTAAATCTCATGTGTGAGGCAGAGACAGTAAAAGCGGAACATGGGATATTTTGTACTAGAAAATGGAGAAGTTTTAAAAGATTAGTGTGATCATATCAAAAGAGCAAAGGTGACAACATGAAGGGGTTCCTCTGACCAAAGCTGTAACAATGTGAACATCAAAAATATAATAATGACTATATTTATTGAAATACACTGAGACCATGAAAAGTCATTGGTGTATAATGATCCTCAAAGTGAGTAAATCAATATGAAGCATATGAAATCACCTCTGATGTCTCCTTGGGAAAAAAATTAACTTATATTTAATTGGATATTTAGAATTAACTTCCAAATTATGAGAGTTACAGGATAAAGGAAAAAAATTAAATGATACCACAAGGAAGTAATCACATAAATCCCAAATTAACAATTTACAGGTCAATTGGTAGAATGACATTGCAAAAGTGACTTAAAACTTGAAAGAAACTTAAGGGATGTAACAATCACATGTAGTACTGTATGGTTTAGGTTGTATCATGACTGGGACAGAGAAAGGACAAAGGACATCTTTGGGCAGAAGGGGACATTTCATTGGTTGTTAGATGATGCTGAAGATTTGTTGTTTATGTGGGATCATGTTTTTTTTTTTTTTTTTTTTTTTCCCAACGTTTTTTATTTATTTTTGGGACAGAGAGAGACAGAGCATGAACGGGGGAGGGGCAGAGAGAGAGGGAGACACAGAATCGGAAACAGGCTCCAGACTCCGAGCCATCAGCCCAGAGCCTGACGCGGGGCTCGAACTCACGGACCGCGAGATCGTGAGCCGGCTGAAGTCGGACGCTTAACCGACTGCGCCACCCAGGCGCCCCGGGATCATGTTTTATAGCTATGGAAAAAGAAACTTTTATATTTTGGTAAATACCCTGAAATGTTTAGGGACAGATAATTATGTCTACATATGTCTACATTTGTTTTTAAAATACTTCACCATAGGCAATAGAGTGTATGTGTGTGTGGCGGGGGGAGGAAGTTGATGTTAGTTTTGATCTACATACCGGAGTGGTCAAAATGATGATATATATTGTCAAACTTGGGTTCTAATGAATATTTACCTTAACACTCAGTCATTTGGCATTTCAGTCAAAATGTATATTTGATATACAAGTTAGTTAACATAACGAATATCAGAAATGAGTTTGCAGAGTAAAATTAGTGATTTGTTAATTAAAATAAAAATGTAAAATTTTAAGATTTTCTTGGTGAAATTAATGGTGGTTGAAATACCTGAATTGTCTAAAATATTGAGACAGTTCACATTACTGCCTGCATATAGTATAATAATCTAGTGAATTATTCATTATTTTTGTTTCACAATTCATAAATGGCCTTTTGTCTAACCACTGGCTCTTGGTAACCTGATTTTGACTATCAGGGTCAGCTGGAAATCGCCCCATTAGGTATTGTCACATTTATGTTCAGTGCACTTCTCTTGCAAAGTGCTCTTAGAACCCACAAAAGGGCAAGATCTGAAATTTTGTCAAGTCTATTTAAAAGTTATGTGCCTACTTTATGCCTCCTTGCTAAAAATATTCGTACGTGTGAAGTTAGTTTTACCCATAAATGCAGAAGAAAAGTGTACCTATCATTTATCTCTATTAACACATTCTGATTTTTACCAAAAAGATTGATATTGTTCATAACCAAACTGGTTTAGGTCAGTTCATAATACGCCTTCCTCAAAAATTCAAAGTAGAAATGTGCTCATGTGTGCATGAGTGTACACACACACACACACACACACACACACAAAACCATCCTCATTGTCACTTTTCTCTTTCAGTTATAGTTCTTACCTCTTGTATCTTTTCCTTTGGGCAAAAATTGGCAAATATTAATGGAAAAACATAAAGATTTACATAAGCCATGGATGTCCTCATTCCACCTCAAAGTGTAATTACGCTTGGTTGTAAAAGTAGGTTAAGTGGGTATAACTTAAACGAAATGTTTATACTCCATGCTACAATTGATGTTAAATATCTCAAAGACAGGTTCAATAACATTAATACAAAAGTGAAAAAAAGAAAGAATGAAACATTCTTGGAGAAATGGTTGAGTCTAAAACTAAAGCACAAAAAAATAGCAGATGAGCCCAAAAGAAATTATAACAGGAAGTAAGCAAGTACGTAGACAATGATGGAGGTATGCCTAACAGACAAAGGAGTCAGATTTAAGGGCATCTTATTAATCAAGACAAGGGTATTTGAGCATAAGCTATATTTATATTTATATGTATAATATATATATACACACACACACGTACAAACACATATACATCCCACATACACAGATAATAAATTATAACTAAAATAATAAGAGCCCATGATTATATTCTGGTGTAAACAAGTGGAAAAAATAATAAATGGGAAGATGGGATAGCTCTCCCATAAAAAAGTCTTAATATTTTCTCAAGAAATGTTTCTTACTTATTAGTAATTTAAAATACAATAAGTACTTACTTTTATACTTTATAGTCATGAGTCAGATATCATCTTAATCAAGTGATAAAAGTTAATATACCAGCAATGTAACAAACTGACATCATGTGTTTCTTTTTTGTTTTCCAAAATTTTTAGGAGGCCAGTGCCTTATCCATTAGGCCACTGGGCCTGCTTTTCTTTAAAATTTTTAAATTTTTTTTATTATTTATTTTTGAGACAGAGACAGAGTGCAAGCAGGGGAGGGGCAGAGAGAAGGAGATACAGAATCTGACGCAGGCTCCAGGCTCTGAGCTGTCAGCACAGAGCCCAATAAGTGTTTCTTAATATGATGCAATGAAAAAAAAACACAACATCACTTTTAACATATTTTTGCTCCTCCCAAATTATTTGCGTATGCATAAATTCAGCATAAATTATAAGAAAACACAACTGAATCTGAAGTAAGTGGGCTATACTCTTTAAAAATATAAACATCAAGAAAGATAAGCAATGATTGAGGCACTATTCCAGATTGAAGGAGACTCAAGTAATGTGGTGTCTAAACGTAACACATAATTCTGGACATTCTAAGTATCACTGAAACACAGATAACATTTGAACGGGATCAGTTGATAAGATGGTAAAATTTGATTAATATTAATTTCCTGACTTTGTTGGCTGTACTACGGTTGCCAGGAAGATGTCTTTTTTTGCAAATATACATTGAAGCATTAACAGTTATCATGACTGCAACTTACTCTTATGTGGTACAGAAAAAAATGAAAATGAGAGAAAATGCGAAGACATATGTGTCAAGAGCTAAAATACCTGGGGGAGCTATGTAAAGGGCATAGAGGAGCTCTTTGTACTATTACAATTGTTCTGTGGATTTGGGAATATTTTAAACAATTCAAGTAAATAATATTGCTAAAACAAATAATTTTACAATTGCAGAAGCAACTGTCCTCATTTTCTCTTAATCCTAGAATGTGGGGATCCCTGATGAAGTTAAAAGAGAATTCAACTACCCTTGTGCACCAAACATGACAATTTCAGTCATCACTTACAAGGATCTGAAAATGGTTACTTGTTAACCCAAAAGGCCTCTGCACCCTATATCATGCCTCCAATACCTTCCCAGGTTCTGTAAACACCCTACTCACTAATAAACCCTACATAATTACAGGAGAAATTATGCAATTTTAAATCTAAGTTAGGCACATCTAAACAGATTAAATACAGTACATAGAAATCTGTTTAAGAAGCAAAGTATTTGCTAGCTAGCTGTGTTTATCTTTTCTATCTGTTTTTTAAAAAACCAATAAACCTGAAGATGTGGGAGAAGAAAGAAAAAAAAAGTTGGCTCACCTGCATTTTTACCCATGTAATCATCTCTAAATGGTATATAAGAAACAAATAAAGTAGATTAAAATCACTCTAGTCATTTATCATCAATTGTGTTATCTTTTTCTCTCAAATACTCATAGTAAACTTCTTCAAAGAATGACACTGATAATGTTCAGATAATAAATATTCTAAAGGTGTATAAAGTTAGGTACAAGCATGTGTGAGGAACAAAGTAATTTCAGCCTAGAATGAAGCTAACTTCAGAGTTCCATTGTGCTTTCTCTGTGGAATCTTTCTAGGCTGAGATGACTGTATCTTCAAACT
Organism: Neofelis nebulosa; assembly: GCF_028018385.1. Lineage (NCBI taxonomy): Eukaryota > Metazoa > Chordata > Mammalia > Carnivora > Felidae > Neofelis > Neofelis nebulosa. The sequence continues at coordinate 31,293,535 of NC_080792.1, forward strand.
ATGGCTAAATCAAATTCAGGGTACTTCCTTCCTAAAGCAAACTTTAACCTGCCAGCCTACTGTCCTGGAAGCTGTCTGTTACATTCCAGTTCATTACTCCTAAGAGATTGCATTTTGTTGTTGTTAAACAGAGGTGAAGTGGAATACAAAGGCTACAAGGAGAAACAGTTTCTTCTTCTGGGATTCCATGGTGGTTTTTCATCCCATTGTATACACCTCTTCCTGTGTTGCATTATGGCAATGGTAAACATATCTGTCATGCCCAGCCAGGATGAACACTCCTTGAGGGAATAAATTGTGTTTTCTTTATCTTGGCATTTCCAGGGTTTTGTACATGTCTGGTACATAAAGGCACTTAATAAATATTTGTGTTGTTGAATGCAAGACAGTCGTTCCCTTTGGAGATTCACAAAACTTAAACACCTAAGTTCAAGACAATAGAATGCCCCAGAGTAATAACACATTAAGAAAATGGCTTTTTAAGAAAGTAGAGAGAGAGCTCTGACCTATTATTTGCATGTTTCTCTAGTGGATTCTGGCCTCAGTAAAAATTACCAGATTAAATTAACCAGAAAATATGAGAAAGATGCTAAAAGGTTATGCGAGATGTCGAGGAAACATGCTAAAGGATTATGTGTGGTCTCCTTCCCTGAAAACGTTCATTAATCCTTCTTTTTTTTAAGATACCAGGAAGACAAATTAGAATTTATAAGGGGAAATAATTAGAGACACATAGCCTGTAGGTAACCTACAACTGCAGCTGAATGTGTATCTATTCAAAATTCAAGATGCCTATTCTTTGTTCTGCTTTTTGTCTCCCCAAAGGGCAAGGCCAGAAAAGATACTTTTGCTTCATAGACAAACGTGTGTGCCAAAGGCTCTCTTTGCTGCTCTCTATAGATAAGAAAGGAGGTTTTTTTTTTTTTTTTTGGTATTAAATAAAACCTATGCTCCTGGCAAATTCTGCACTTGGGTCATTTGCCTCAATTAGCTGAAATACAAGGAAGCTAGAATGAATGCTTCCAAAGATGACTTATTATTATTATTATTTTTACCTATGAAGTTGGTCTTTTCAGGGAGTTAAAACTCAAGCTCTGACAATTTGGGGGTAGTGATTTAAAGGCAATGTATCTATCGGGCAAGGGAATTTTTTTTCTCATTTATTTCAGCTAATCAACACATTCTTAATATTCCACTAGATAATATCAAAAACATGTGAAAACAACAACTGAAGGCAAGCGTGTTGGGTTAATCAGCTACAGTATGAATGAGAACAAAGGATGACCTGAAAAGTTACAATCACTAATACTCTGGCTTGTGAAGAAATGGTTAACTTTATTTTTTTTTTTATTTTTTTTTTTTCCTAGTGTTTCCCAACTTTTTTTTTTTTTTTTTAATATATGAAATTTACTGTCAAATTGGTTTCCATACAACACCCAGTGCTCATCCCAAAAGGTGCCCTCCTCAATACCCATCACCCACCCTGCCCTCCCTCCCACCCCCCATCAACCCTCAGTTTGTTCTCAGTTTTTAACAGTCTCTTATGCTTTGGCTCTCTCCCACTCTAACCTCTTTTTTTTTTTTTTTTCCCTTCCCCTCCCCCATGGGTTTCTGTTACGTTTCTCAGGATCCACATAAGAGTGAAACCATATGGTATCTGTCTTTCTCTGTATGGCTTATTTCACTTAGCATCACACTCTCCAGTTCCATCCACGTTGCTACAAAAGGCCATATTTCATTCTTTCTCATTGCCACGTAGTATTCCATTGTGTATATAAACCACAATTTCTTTATCCATTCATCAGTTGATGGACATTTAGGCTCTTTCCATAATTTGGCGATTGTTGAGAGTGCTGCTATAAACATTGGGGTACAAGTGCCCCTATGCATCAGTACTCCTGTATCCCTTGGATAAATTCCTAGCAGTGCTATTGCTGGGTCATAGGGTAGGTCTATTTTTAATTTTCTGAGGAACCTCCACACTGCTTTCCAGAGCGGCTGCACCAATTTGCATTCCCACCAACAGTGCAAGAGGGTTCCCGTCTCTCCACATCCTCTCCAGCATCTATAGTCTCCTGATTTCTTCATTTTGGCCACTCTGACTGGCGTGAGGTGGTATCTGAGTGTGGTTTTGATTTGTATTTCCCTGATGAGGAGCGACGTTGAACATCTTTTCATGTGCCTGTTGGCCATCCGGATGTCTTCTTTAGAGAAGTGTCTATTCATGTTTTCTGCCCAGAAATGGTTAACTTTAAAGTATTTATTTCTTTTGATAAGATACTTGCTATGCTATCACAAAAGACTTGGTTATGTTTTCAACTTGGCCCATTTAATTTCATTTTTCTAGTTAATTGTTCTTTAAACCTCACATGTAAACTGTGTACAAAATTCTTCCATGGTATTAGATAGAAGTCATTTGTGAAAGGAAACAATTGCAAAAGCATTATGTAAATAATCCTGTAGGCAGCAACTTCAAAAGTCTTCCTGGTCCAGGAGCCTGGGTGGCTCTGGGTTAAGTGTCTGACTTTTGACTTGGCCCCAGGTCATGATCTCTCACAAACTGTGAGTTCAAGCCCCAGGAAGCGTTCTGAGCTGACAGCAGAGTGAGCTTGAGATTCTCTCTCCCTCTCTCTCTGCCCCTCCCCCACTGGTGCACGTGTGTGTTCTCTCTCCCTCCCTCCCTCAAAATAAATAAATAAACTTAAAAAAAGAGTCTTCCTGATCTATTCTTAATAGTTTGTGGATTGTGGATCTGCCCCAATTCCTAGTGAAAACACTCCATTGCATAGCATATTTTGCAGTGGGAGGTGAGAACAGTCCTACCTCAGAAGGACTCTCCAGCTCCTTATTACCAGATCCAGGGGGCTTGATTTCTCTGGCTGTACCTTGTTTGTATTCTCTGATTCATGACTTAGTTTCCTTCCTGAAATCTCTATTCAGGATTGTCAAGCCAATGTATTTTTTTTTTTTTCTGCCTCTACATTTTGGACCAAATCCCTATTTCTACCTTCCCCATCCTCACACTTTTCAGGCAGAAGTCATTTGAATGCTGTCTACAACAAAGGAATTATTGACCTTAAACATGGCATTTTTCCACAATTGAGTCTGCTAACTAAACCTTATCAGCTATAACATAAACTAGGCATGTTTACTAAATCTAGACATATGTGTGTTTTGAATAAGAAATAATTATCAACTTTGCTTCTGGCCAAAATATATTAATAGGGACTGGATTTACCTTCCCATTTTGTATCAGTTTGCTGAGGGGTAGGGAGGAGGTGGGGACTGCAACAAAGTACCACAAACTGGGTGACTTAAATAACCAAAATTTACTGTCTCACGGCTCTGGAGACAAGAATATGAAAAAGAATCTGTCTAGGCCTCTCCCATAGCTTCTGGTGGTTTACTGGTAATCTTTGTTTTTCCTTTGCTTATACATGCTTTACCTCAATCCATGCCTTTGTGTTCATATGGCATTTTTCCTATGTGTGTGTCTGTGTCCCAATTACTCCTTTTTAAGGATATTAGTCATATGGGGGTAGAGGCTTATTCTATCCCAGTATCACCTCATTTTAATAAACGCAAACTACATCTGCAGTAATGGTATTTCCAGATAAGGTCACATGATAAAGTACTGAGCATTAGGGGGTACCTGGGTAGCTCGGTCAGTTAAACCACCTACTTTGGCTCAGGTCATTCACGATTCATGAGTTTGATCCCCACATCGGGCTATGTGCTGACAGCTCTGAGCCTAGACTCTGCTTCATATTCTGTCTCCCTCTCTCTCTCTCTGTCCTTCCCCATGCCTGTGCTCTTTCTTTCAAAAATAAACATTAAAAAAAAACCTTTTTAAAGTACTGAGTATTAGGACTTCAATATATGACATATTTGGGGAAGAGTGGGGAGCATTGTGAGAGGGGAGCACAATTCAACTCATAACACACTGAAACAAACAAAAAATACACAAAATATTAAAACGAATATTAGAAATAATAAGTGACATCAGAACAACTCTACACCAGTAAATCTGAAAACATAAATGAAATAGATGATTTCTTTGAAAGATAAAACTATTAAAGCTTATTTATGAGGGTGCCCTGGTGGCTCAGTCTGTTAAGCATCTGACTCTTGATTTCAGCTCAAATCACTATCTCAGGGTTCAGGGGTTCATGCCCCACGTCAGGCTCAGCGCTGACTGTGTGGAACCTGCTCAGGATTCTCTCTCTGCCCCTCCCCCACTCTGTATCTCGCCAAATAAATAAACTTTAAAAAAAAGTCTATTTATGAAAAAATAACTTGATTGGCCCTATATCCATTATAGAAATTGACTTTGTAGGAAAAAAAAATTCTCACAAAGAAAAGCCCAGAGCCAGATGGGTATAAGCTATATTCTAGGGTTGTCTGCATGGCTCAGTTGGTTAAGTGTCCACCTCTTGATTTCAGCTCAGGTCATGATCTCACAGTTTGGGAGTTTGAGCCCCACTTCGGGCTCTGCACTGAGAGTGTGGAGCCTGCTTGGGATCCCCTCTCTTCCTTTCTCTCTGCCCCTCCCCCACTCACACACACACTCTCTCAAAAGTCTTATGTGAACACTTGTCTTTGGATTGGAAGCCAGTCAGATAATCCCAAATAATCTCAAACCTCTCAGTGTTCTTAACCACATTTTTGGTCAAATAAGATGATATTCACTCTTTTACCATATAAAATAATATTTGCAGGCTCTGGGTATCAGATGTATCTTTTTGATAAGTACCATTCCGCCAACTAAACCTTGATGTCAAAACTGGGCAAAACTGTAATGATAAAGGAAAACTACAGACTGACATCCCTCATGAATTCAATGCAAAAATTCTAAAGAAAATTTCTGAAATTTGAGTAATACATAAAAAGTACACTATGACCAACTAAGGTTTGATCACAGGAATACAAGTTTGGTTGAATATTTGAAAAATATTTGAAAAACCAATCAATACAGTTCTCCATACTAATTGATTTAAAAAGAAAAAAATATGATGCAGAATTTGACTTAAATTAGTAGCTTGATATCAGTGAATAATAAAATGTCCCTTCTATTTTTTAAAAAAAATGTTGAGAGACAGAGAGAGCATGAGCAGGGAGGGGCAGAGGAAGAGAGAGAGAATCTTAAGCAGGCTCCACACCCGGCACAGAGTCTGACACGGGGCTTGATCTCATGACTGTGAGATCATGACCTAAGCTGAAATCAAGAGTTGGACGCTTAACTGAATGAGCTACCCAGACGCCCCAACTTTCTCTTTTATATTGGAAATATTTAGACTATTGTGTTTCTTATGTTAAAACTTCCTTTATGTTATCAAGTTAGGAGAATGGCAGATGGTATGCATAATTGTATTTATTTATATATAGATATATGTTGATGTTGCAAAATAGTACCAGCATCCTTATATGAGTACCTGGAAGCATTAATGATCCATTAAATTCCAAAGTCTGGGAACCACTGTCCTAAAACAATGCACACATTATTTTTCATTGTATATTATATAATATTCTCCACTGTCATGAGACACAGACGCAAAGAGAGAAAGGGAAATAGAGCACACAAAATGTTCTCTCTCTGAAATAAGTGGAAAGAGTAACTTCATTTACTAGAAAACATAATCGACTCACTGTTCTGAAATCTTCTGATCCACAGAATTAGTAACCCCCTCTCCCCACCCCACCATCACCAACACCTCTGGTGAAGGGAATGAGTAAGAGGAAGTTGTAAGATATTTCAGTTGTTGACTCTCCAGCAAAAGGGAGGTCATTCTTGTGCCAGTCTTTGCTTAAAGCCCCTGTCCTCTCCCCTTATTCGGTAAACTGAACAAACAAATACCCTGTAAGGTCTCCACAAACTGCAAACTCTTTGTTTCCCTATGGGCCTCACCCTTCTTACCTCTCTAAAGCAGAAGTCATGCATTATTGCCAAACTGTGCCCTCCCAATTTCACCAAGAATGTCACACCAAACGGCCTGAGAAATGGGATGGGTTGGGAATGGACATGACGCTCCTGCACAACTGTTCTCTCTCAGCCAACACCACCATCTCAATCTGGAGAATATTGTGTGTCTGGTGTCGACTAAGCCTCACATGGATGAGTGTGGCAGGTGGAGTGGGGAGATGTGAAACCAACCTAGGATATCAGAAAATAAACTGGAAGTATTAAATGAAGACAGAAATCACTTGGGGTATGTTCTTTAGCATGCCTCTGGCCAGGTGTGCAGTTCTGATCATCTGAATACCTTTGGTGGGAAAGTAAAGGATGGGGATTGCTGTTTGTTTTCACTTCCCTCTGCCTCCACTTTCCAATTTCATTTTGGGATGCAAAGCTGTCCCTCATGCTGCTCCCACCGTAACAAACCTCCGTGTGTCCTGTTCACCAATGTAACATGTCTCAGATAAAGAAAAAACAATGTTGTCATCTCAGTCTAAGGTTGTAATTCCCCTTTAACTAGAAAAATAAGGAACAAGAAACAATGACAGATACAAATATCAGAGCACAGATTTTTTTTTATCATACCTTAACTCAGCCTGGCCACAGATGGGATGGCTGGCACACAGTGCAGCAGCCTGGTGCCAGGCTCTTATTCATTTGGGCCCACACACATCTCTTTACCTCCATCTCTTGGGTATTTCTCTCTCTTAATTCCTTCCTTGGATGTTTCTCGCTCCAGTGGCACAGCTCAAGCCTAAATAATTGATCATTTTAGGAGGAGCATGCTACACTTTCACTTCCTTGGTATCCTGATACAAGTTTCTGATCCTAGAACATTCTCTTTCCATTTAAGGTTAAGAGAGCTTTTCTTAACTGTAAATAGAAAGTAGAAGAGCCAACTGAATTTAGAGTGAGCAAACTGTTTTTATCCAATATAATCGAGCACAGAGACACTTGGAATTCATGTTGATTATGCAAATTGCTTATGGATGCCTCGACAGAGTTTGTGGGCAAGCTGTCTTTTTTTTTTTTTTTTTATGAAAACGGTGATAAAAAAAAGATAATTCCTTTCTTTCTTTTTGTCTATAACCACTTAGAGAAACTGGGAACAGAGCCACACCTATCCTTTTTTTTCCTTTTAATAAATATGAGACCTTTGATTCTTTTCAGAATGAGATTTTGCAAAGCAAGCAAACTAAAAAGGCTTGAGAAAACACAGTCAAGCAAATCTAAAATGGTTGAAGCCAACATCAAAATCCCCAGCCTATTCAGAGAAAGGAGTTCTGTAGGCTATACCCAGCTAGCTCTGAACTGCCAGCTGAAGGAATTTGGATTTCATCTGTGAGAAATAGGTAACTGCTGAAAGGCTGTACATTGGAGAGGGACAAGACAAATTTGGGGATTGGGGACCATGAATCTGTCAACAGTATACAGATGGATACAGGGAGGGGAAGGAGTGGGTTAAAATGCATCCATATTCCATCCACATAAGAAGCCCTATATAGCCTTCCCCATTAAAGAGAACTCTTTAACAGATTACCACATGCCACTTGCAGGAGCCCTTTAATTGTTGCCCCCTCCCTGCTCAACATGTAAGGTGCGTCCTGACAGTATGCATCTTCACAGAAAATTAGGTTGAGAAAAATATACACATCCACATGCACATATATATTCACAACGTAATACTCTCAATCTGAAGGTGAGCATTTTATAGCATATAAAATGTATATTAAGTTACATTTCAATGACAAATAGCATCCAGGTTGCCAAATGATTTAATACAAGATGTGCTCATTAATTCAGGTCTGTGAATCTGTGCTCAGAGCACATCTAAGCTCCTGACGTGCTTTTGGCAGCATTATTTGTTTAATGCTACTTTCCCAGGTGCCCATATTCTTCTCCCAGAAAGGAACTCCTCAAAAGTGCTTCCAAAAAGTGTTGCTGTTATTTCTTCAAATCTGTATCATCATTTAATAACATCTCTTTCTTCTTAGTCATTTCCCTTAGATGTCCCATCTTCAACTGGGTTTGTTTGTTGAAAAAAGAGAACTTTTTCAGTGTGAGCTCCACATACACCTTGGGAGACTGCCTTCAAACTCTGAAATAGCAGCAAAACTCAATCACTTCCTCCAAATCTCTCTCCTCTTGGTCAGCTACATGGCTTAACATACCCACGAAAAGTTGTAAATCCTAAGCAAGGAAACTGACTCAGGCCAATTTGTGCCAACTCTGAGGTTCTTTTAAAGACCATGAGAGGCACTGAAGTATTGGAGGCTCTGTGATGCTCTCTTCAAAAGTTTGCAATCAGCATTTACATTGAAAACCAATCGTAAATCAAATTTTGACTCATAAGCAATGTTTATTTAAAAAATAAAAACACCATTATTTGTAAGCAGGCAGAACCATTCACTCAACCTGTAACTCTGTACGCTTACAGTCCTTGCTGTCTTTCTCAATGTTCTGACCACCACCTCATCTGAAAGATCCATTCAAGACACACGGAGGTGTCTTTTATCCGCAGAGGTAAAATTCTGTTACTCTTACCATCATAATCAGGCAACCATCTATTCTCTTCAGCCAATGTCAGGACCACCTGGTCTCGGGGGCCATCCCTAAAATAAATACTGGTGATCTAACTAAATCTGTACACTGTTTTTGCAAAGATGGGAAGTGATTCTGATTTTTTAAATCTATCTGTATATCTCAAACACCTTCTAATTTCACCATTAAGCATCTATTTTATCATTTACTAAGCAAATTACAAAATAACTAATTTTCCCAATAAAACAGTTTCTAGCACTCACCAGCCTAACTTGAATAGGAGTTGTTGATCAAGATACCTTGCAGTAGCTGCTTCTAGAATACAGACTTTTTCACACAATGCTAGCCATCATGCCTGCAGTGTGGACTCTCAGTGAGGACAATTGCCCCTAAAGCTGAAGCTTAAACTACTTAGCATATACCTAAAATCTCACCGCCCATGTCAGCATATTTTAAAGCAAATTGTAGATATAAGTCATCTAGCATATCTGAAAAATTCTGGACGGTGCATAAATAAAACTGACATCTACTGATGGATTTGTGACAAATAATACTTACAATCTTAGAAAAGGCACTCATTATAGTTACCACTTTCCTTCCTTCTTCTTTTTCATTTATTGAATAGGTAATCTCTAATATTCTATTCCTGCCATTATATACCAACTAACAATGAATAACATGTTACCCTTTACCACATAACATACTGGTAATATCATTACTATTTTATAGATGGAAATGAGGCTCAGAGAGGGGATGCACTGGAGCCTCCGATGGTCAAAATCTGGTTGATACTCTGTGGTCAAGAGCAAGAAAATGTCACTATCTCTTTTTCTGTGATGTTCTATCAGAAGTTTACTGCTGGAGGACCACCTTACTCTGTAATATTAGACTTAGGTCTTACTGAAAACAGCTTGTTCAGACATTTTCTCACAGTCCTCTTTCTCTCTACTTTTTAGGTTGTACTATGGATCTCAGTTTAAACCCAAGAGGTACATCCTCTCTCTTTAACAACTAAGGCTATGTTACTAGGTCAAACTTTTCTGTCTGATTCTTCTCTTCAGAGAAAAGTTTCTCCAGTGAGGCTTCTCAGGCCCTCAGAGATGAAGACCTCTGGGAAATATGCCCTACAGACTGATCAGACATAGCCAGACTCCATGAATCCACCTGTCATTCACTTCTGGCAATGAATATTTCTATATCTACATAAACACCATTGAAAAAACCTTGTTGGAAAGCAGAGACACTGGCAATCTTTAAACTCTTCCCAGAGACATCAATACCTAAGATCAAAGGTCCTAAGCCATCTGGATGGTTACCTTTACCTGCCTGGTAGAGCATTAGTTGTTTCAATGAATTTGGGCAAAGGATAGATATCTTGCCCCTTTGTTCTAAAAATGTCCAATAAGCTTCTTTTCTTTTATTCACATAAATTTTCTGCTTCACGTAAAGTTTCCCTCCTAGATAATGGTGTCTCTGGCTCCTTTTTAGTCCTTCCTGCTTTGGGGGCTAAATAACATATTCAGAGGAGATGTGGGCTGAGTAGCCATTGTACATTGGATTGATGCCTATATGTATGTTTCCCTGGCCCACAATTTAATGAGAGCTCCTTTCTCCTCTCTTGTCTTTTCTGTTTCATAAAGAGATAAGAGAAGAAGGACCTCTGAATCCTTTCTGCAGAGTTCTATGTTTTCCGTGACTTGCTATCTGCCAACTGGGCTTCAGGGTAGAAAGCAGGGAATGCCATTAGTCTTCATGTAATCAGAGGATATTGTTTTATCTTCCCAAATTAGAGACCCTTTCCTCCTCAGAACTAGAGTGAATTTTGATTATGTAATTGGAATGAGCCAAATAATGGAGGAATCAAATAACAGAAACTGCTGAAAGTGTTTTACAGGAACTTTTACTCCACATCACATGCAGTGCTAGACTATATTTACCTATTTACTACCTTGTATTCAATCCTCTGCCTCAAGGTCAGACACCTCACTTCTCCGAGTGCACCTGGCATTGCTCCCTTGTGATTAAGGGCAAACAGTCACAGTGTCCATGGCCTTTGGCAGCGAAACCATTCCAGCAAAAGGCAGAAACATCTTTTACTTGTTGGAATGAAGACTAGAGAACCTATGATATCCCTCCACCTGTGGTAAGATCTCATTAGACCTTTCTTTTCTGCTGTATCTAGTCAAAAAAAGGGACAAATCTCTACTCAAACAGGTTAAAGAACTTACATCTCAAATGGCAAATAAGCTCAATTCCAAAAGGAAGGATTTTTAAGCAGGAGATAGTTTGTGTTATTCATTCTCCAACAAGGCAGTACTTAAGGGGAATAATTTATGGGCAATACACAGAAGCTTGATTCCAAAAATGACCAATATTTATTTATCTCTCTGTTCCAGTAAGATGGAAACAGTGCTCATATGGAAAAATCCATGAAGTTTGGACTCCCGTAGAGCTTTTCCCAAGGATCTTCTCTTATAGTGAGGTCTGTGTCTCTCCTAATTAAGTTTGTGTTACTTGCCACCTGCAGTTTGATCTGTTCTTTTGTCATCACATATAGAAATTAATTTTCTTAGAATTGATTTCATCCTTTTCATACATATCTATGATTTCTTTTATTTAGAGAGAGAGAGCAAGAGTAGGGGAGAGAGGCAGAGGGAGGGAGGGAGTTTGGGAAGGAGGGGGTGAGGGAAGGAGGGAGGGAGAGAGAAAGAGAGAGGATATCTTAAGCAGGCTCCACACTCAGCATGGTGCCTGACAAGGGACTCTATCCCACAACCTGGGATCATGACCTGAGCCAAAACCAAGAGTTGGATGCTCAATCGGTGCCCCAGATATGTCTATGTTTTATATAAACATTTTTATATAAACATTTTAGCACTGCCTCAGAAAACCATCCTGGGGATTAAAACTTTTCAGTGTTGCCGCTGTGGTCAGTTGTTCAACTTCTTAATGCTTGTCACTTAATTTAAGCTCATACAGATTGGGGCTTGTTGAACCCTTACTAGTATCATTCATTCCACAGTAGAGGCCTATGTTATCATTTCTCATGACACTGTAAGTATGCACCAGGAATGTTACTTGCAAGCTACTTTATTCTAGACATATTCAAATTTATGAGTGGATGTCTTAAATGGTAGATCCATCTAAATCATAAGAAAGCGATGCTAGTTTATTAAACATCATTCAATTGATTCCCTCCTTGGAGGGAGTATTGTTTTCAGCTCCACCACTTAAAGGAAGAGGTCCCACCCCTCAGGATTCTCAATGGTCCTGACTTCCCTCTGGGCGTTTATTCTTGGTGTTCCTGGAATATACCCACTGAAAAGAGGAAACTGTTTGCTGAGCCCAAATCTATGATATGCATTTTACATTTACAGTCAAGTAACACATCAGCCACCACTGACCAATTCTGTCTAGCTTGATACTAGTTATAAAACAAATTACAGAACTCTTTACTTTACATCTAGAAAGAAAGGCCCTATGTTTCTTTTGAGAATTTCTCTGATTCCTAACTTTGGAATCAATAACTTAAATTTATGATAAAATTTCTTTTTATAAAAGCTATAGGCTTCTTGTTTATCTTTATGTTCATGCACAGCCTTAGCAATCTTAAAACTGACATTAGAGAAAAAATATGTAAGTCTTAGTAGGATCCATAAGTATCTAGCCTGCAGAGTGAACCAAGAAGCCTACCAAAGTCTTCTACCACAGCTTCACTGATTTGCATTCCCATATTGATACCCAAAGGTTCAAAAGGTTGAATGATATTCCTTCTTTTTAGTCCATGAGAAGTCCCTTTTTTGATCTATTTTCTAACAGGATCCAAGATGAGCCCTGCAATACACTGGTCATTATTTCTAATGATGGACTAGTTCTTTATAAATATCCCAGAATACAAATTGCACTCAGAGAAGTCTTTAACCCTCAGTCATTAGTGATAGGTAGCCAGTGAAGAAATCTGCCTGGTTAATTCTTATCTCTACCTGGGTCAATACACCTCACATATTTTAAAGAAGGCCACCAGAATTGATGCCTATTCGTGGGCAACTTCAAACCAGCTTCACATCTAGAAAATTGAAATGTGAAGAAATCATGTCTCTTGCAATGTCCTGACAATAAATCTATAGAAGTGTATACTACAATATTTTCCAAGTTCATGTCAACCATCATCTTCTCTAGTGGCTGTTAAGGATCTCTGCTTTGCCCTTAACTAACTTTGTGACCTTATTTTTATTCCCAGATTTAGCAAAAGTACAGGACACCCAACTAAATGTGAATTCTAGATGAACATGTACTATTTGAAACGTATGTAAACAAAAAAAAAATGTTTATCTCAAATTCAACTACATGCCCTTTATATTATCTAACAATACTTATTCCATCATCTTCGCCAAGCTAAATTTCATTTCTCTCATCTCTAAAATGTGACTTGTGAGATTAATACATTAAATGTGTAAATGGCTTAAGAAAAGTTTTGTAAATGATAAAGGATTAGTTACATGTTATTAATGTCATTATTCCTATTATTTTTTCCATCTAATTACCCAACTCTATTTCCATAAGGCATAGGTGTAATCTACTTCCAAATTGATTAAAGATATTAATATTAATGGTATTTCCCCCCCAAGACCAAAATAGTGGTCTATGTTGTTTTTTAAGCAAGAAACTGTGTTTTGGTGTCTATGGTCATGAGAGCAGTTTCCTTTTTGTTTCTCCTGGCATTGATGGATTGCCTGCATCTGTTGTGCAAACAATCATGGTGAAACAGCAGGAAACATGGTTCCAATTTGACTTTACACCCTGAAATATTCTAAGCATATGGTGAGGTGGCAAGATCTTAGTCCCAGGGTGGGAATTTTGAGAAAGCAGGGGGAGCCTACACTTTTACATTGCTCAGCTGGATTCCTGGATCCTTCATTACCAGGACACTCTCAGGCAAATATGCTCAAATAGCTGGGTTCCTCTCCACTTGTACCTAAGATGACAGAATTTTGGAATTATTAAATGCCAGAAATCAGCGAAAGAAATTTTATTAAAAAGAAAACTTCTTCACCTGATTTTCAAATAAGAATTTACATTTTGGTAGGGTAGAAAGGAAGAGAAGTTTAAAGTTTAAAAAGACTAGAATGGTTGGTTTTGGATTAAGGATTAAGCCCATATTTATGGGTTTCACAGTCTGAATACTTTCTAGATTTCAAAATAAAACAAAAAATCTTCATACAAACATTCACAGTCTAGAGAAAAAAGAAAGAAGTTGAAGAAGTAGTATTATTAGTATGTGGTTCCTTTGTAGTTTAATATACTCTTAGCAGATAGAGCCTCCTTTGCAAAATCACACAAAGATGTCTGTTCTGAAGAAATGGAGGATTGTGCATCCTGGCCAGAAAGAGTGACTTTGTATTTGTAGAGCTTACACCCAGGGCATACTAATAATCTGTCATCTTAAATTCCAGTAACAGCAATCCAACTCAAACTAACTTCAGTAAGAACAATGCAGAGACTGAAGTATCTCATAAAATCAGCTTATCTCTAGGAAGATCAATGTTGTAATGTTGCTTCTGGAACCACTAGAACCAGGCACCCAAATACTGCTGAAATTCTCCCTCCTTTTCTCATATCTGATTCTTTCTGCAAGTCAGCCCCATTCTCTCCCATGGTGGACATCTATGATTTCACCAAATTGTGGAGAGAAGGCTATCCAGAGTACCAAGTGCTACCCAAGAGAAGGCTGATTATGATAACTGCAGTTTGAAGAATCCTAGGGAAGAACTCTGATTGGCCCCCTTTCCAATCAGTTGTGGCTAGAAGGTGCTCAGATGGAATTAGGTGTCCATCTCTCTACTAGAAAATTGTTTGGGTAGGTTTACAAATATATAAAAGACATTTCTAGTAAAGACAACATAGATGGAATGGGGAAGAAGTTTCCAGAAAGATATTTCTGTACAGAAGAATGCTGGGCAGATAAAACAACAGGTATTCACTCCAGAGAATTGAAAAATATTAAACTAATAATTGGGGCACCTGGGTGGCTCAGATGGTTGAGCGTCTGACTTCAGCTCAGATCATGATCTCACAGTTCGTGAGTTCGAGACCTGCATCAGGCTCTGTGCTGACAACCTGGAACCTGGAGCCTGCTTTGAGTTCTGTCTCTCTGTCTCTCAGCTCCTCCTCCATTCTGTGTGTCTCTCTCAAAAGTGAACAAATATTTAAAAAATTAAAAAATAAACTAATAATCAAATACAAAAGCAAATTATAAACACTGATAAGTACTCAGTTATAAGAGGGCACCATATTTGAAGACTTGGGAAAGCCTTTTTGAAGAAATGCCATTTAACTTGGATGTAGAAAGAAGTGGGGAAAAAGTATTCCTGAAAAGGGAACAGAATGGTATAAAGCCTTAAGGTAAGAAAGTGCTTAAGGTATTAAAAAGAAAAGAAAACAAAATTGACCAAAAAAAGGGAGGGGGTGGAAAGTCTACTGTGTGTAGGGAATGATGAAAACACATAGTAGCACAACTTCCAAGTTATGAAGGCATGGACCTCATCACTTCCATTGTGGGCCAAGTTAAAGATTTTGTATTTTTTCCTCAAGTGCTATGCATTTTGATTTTAAAATGTGATAGGGGCGCCTGGGTGGCTCAGTTGGGTAAGCAACCAACTCTTGATTTCAGTTCAGGATCTCATCGTTTGTGAGTTTGAGCCTTAAATAAGGCTCTGTGCTGACAGCCTGGAGCCTGCTTGAGATTCTCTCTCTCTGCCCCTCTCCCACTCGTTCTCTCTCTCTCTCTCTCAAAATAATACACTTTAAAAAATTAATAAAAAAATAAAATGTGACAGAATCCAATGGTTATGTTGATAACTTATATCACACAGCTTAGAATGCAAGGGCCATGAAGGATAAAAATAGGTATATAAACAGAGAGAAGAAATTTGTAGTTGGGATAAGGTGGGAGATGAAGACTGAAATTATATATTACTGTCTTGCTATTTTGACAGATCAACTTCTTTTCCCTTTCCTACTACATTGAAAATCACCACGTGGAATGTCTATATTCAGTCAGACTGATGGAGTTTGACATTTCCTAATATGTGCCCACCTGTTCTAAGATCATAAAAACAATTTTAAGTGTATTGTTGACACTAGATTAAGCTGTTATGTGAGGAAAGAAAAAAACACTAAGTTTGAAATGATGTCTTTCTGCAATAATTATCCCATGAAAATAACCATGTCCTAGCTGTAGGAAGTTAGAAATGCCCATGAGAATTCATATATCACATTGCCCCACTTTCAGCAAGACTTCACCAAACTGATCAGTAATAAAGAAGGTCTGACATTTTTAAAGACATCACAGAAATTAAATCTACAAAATGGATTACACAAACAAATACTAGAAATACTTGTCTTCATTTTTCTTTTTTATTAATGTTTCTGGAGAAATAATTTGTTTGAGGTAAACACAGGAAACAGTTACAATGGAGGACAGCAAAGGAATAAAAATACTGCTTGTATGTGGTAAGAAAACGTTTAACATGCATCGAGTCCACACACTACTTTTAAAATAGAGCAGAAAGGGAAAATAGTCCAAAATGACCAGTTACTTTTTCTACACACTGACCACTAACCAGTTTGATGGAATCTTTTTTTTCCCTTTTTGAAATTCATTGTCTTGATAGTTAATTTGGCCATGCATAAAGATACCAATTTGATTAGCAGGATAAGTTCACCAATGAAACATACTTATTTAAACTGTACCATATTTTTACACAGTAAAATTCAATACGTTAATTAAATTAACCAAAACATATAGAGTGCCCCATGGTTAGGACACACTAAACTATTCTGCAGCCACAAGAGACCCAACATAAATTCACTAGATTAAGACATAAAAAGGTCTGTTTTTTACTCATGTAATAGTCCAGGGTGGGTGCTTGGGGCAATGGGCAGCTACCCACATGCCAAGAGTCAGAGACCCAGGGAAACAGTGGATCTACTATCTTCATGAGTGGGGGTGTTCTGCTCATCTCAGCCAGTAGGAAGACAGAAAAGGGTACATACAACAAGACATCCAAATTCTGGGGGGCCAGGAGAGAATTCAGTTACAGAGCAATGTCTCTGCAAAGAGGGCACAGGTATCGGGTCTCCAGGAAGACAGCTGAATCCCAAACCAACCCTATACTTTTTAAAGATAAAGAACATGGGTTTTAATGGAGATCTGTCTCTGTCGGGTGTTTAAAAGAATGTGTTTTTTAGAAGAATATAGTTTAAATACATACAGAGATTTGGAATTTAAGATACGGAATAATTCAGTTCTGATGTGAGTCACCTTGGCCAGAAGAGCAACGATGAAAGCTGCGTGTGGGGGGTGGAGGGGGTGCTTCTTCAAGGGGGGAGGACAGCTCTGACACTTAGGGGCTGAGTGATCTCAAGTGTTCTCATGACAGTGGCTACCTGACAAGACTATGGTGTGGATTTAATGGCTTTAAGTAATATAAGAGAGTAATATAAGCAACTTAGTGGTGGGTACAGATGATAGGTCAAGAGATAAGATTTTGTGCTTCTCTTTTCTTTATCTTTTGCTCAGAGAGGCACCATCTTCTGAAGGAACCAGACTTAGACACCTTCAAGGAACACGGAGCTGTCCCCCATAATCCTTAACAAATTCAATGATTAGGTTATTTTGGAGATAAGGTAGGGTTTAAGGTTCCACTCAACACTACTGGCTTAATCCAAAACGGCCTGTGGCTCATCTTGCCCTTCTCACCTTAGTGCCCCCAAGAGAGCTGCACACATCAGGAGGAAGATCACTTTATTTCAGCCAGGCCCCCCAAAAGACTTAATATGGAAGTCCCTGGGATGGGCCAGAGCCCATAACCTGGGCTTCCCTCTCTTGAGGAAAATTCCAGATTTTTATCAATAAAGCATTTAAGTGAGAAGGAAGAGGTGTGGTAAGACAGAAAGAATACAAATAAAAGAATTGGTACAATGTAGTCAACTGCCTTAGCCAGCCAAATAGAGAAAATAAGAGAGATCTATTAGCATGTATATTTATCAGAGTTCAGAACCAAAAAGACTACACACACACACACACACACACACACACACACACACACACAGGAGTGTTGCTATGTGTCCGTGTGTGTGTGTAGGCAGGGGTAGGTGACAAGGCTACTAAATAAAATTTACAGGGAAAGACCACCAAATCAAATAAGGAGGAATTATCCTTATATAGGCATTGCAGTAGAGTATGAAAATCTCTAAATAATGTTATAACAAATGTATCCTGAATAAATAATATCTCTGCCTTTTTTTACACGGAGGAGAGTTAATATTTAATATTAAGCTTACTCTTGTCAAAATCAGGCAAAGAGAAACTAGGTTACTGGTCTTAGAAACATGCTAAACTGCAAGCAATGTGATAAATCTTTTGTAAGTTGTATTTTTATAAGTGTGCTCTAAATGGCACTGCTGAATATTGTCTGATAAATTGTACAGGAAATTGGCACCCTTTAAATCTTCTGAGAAACCAAATAGTAAGAAAATATATTAGAAAAAGCATGGCTGCAATTTATGGTAATCATCAAAGACACAAGATAAATTTGTTTTAAATGAGAAAAGTTTATAAAGTAATTAAACTATTTTTCTGGCTAGGAAAATATAATTTAGGCCTAGTCTTGTAGAACTAGCTTGTTCTTTTGTTCTTGAGGGATGAAATTTTATGGAGATATTAACAACAAAAGGAACTGACAACCTGTAATATGTCTAAAGAAGGGAATACTGTATCTGCATAGAAATTGTTAAAAATTAACACTTGTTCACTCTTTGGCATATTTAGTCAATAGATACTCTGAAGGCCTGGAATATGCTGGACCCTCATGTGTAAGATAAAATCTCAACCCTCAGAACAACTGTTCTTAGCCTCATGTTGTAGAAATATTCTATAAGGCATCCTTTCTCCAGTTCATCCCATCAAAATGTTTGCCCTGCTACAATGCAATCGTTTTTGATAATAAAGAATTTCATGAGAGTGCTTCATGGAAAAGGGGGAGTGAGGCAGGGTTTCAGACTCAATATATTTAAGAGTTTTTCTCCTTCAAAGAACAGTAGTAACACTGCGCATTAAAAGAAAGCTAGAAGAATACAATTCTCAAACCCAAACATAGCCAAAGAAATAGAGCACTGATTATCTCTCTCATTTGCTCAAGAGTAATGTCCATTGTCTTCCTATTATCACCACACGGGCTAGGGCAGATATTGCACATTATAAATTCCCTTATTCATATCATCAGTTACAGAGACGAACACAACAACTCTGCTTGGGCTTTTCACAGTATTAATCCTCTCTTGCCATTTAAATATAAGGACTGTGAGTTTATATAAGGAAAATCTCCTATATTCCCAATCTCAAGTTGTAAAATAATGAACTACAGAAAAAATATCCGTGTGTGTGTGTGTATGTGGTGTGTGTGTGTGTGTGTGTGTGTGTGTGTGTAGATACCTGCTGAATTAGCAGTTTGTTTGTGGTATCACCTTTATTCTAAGTGCTTTAGGATAGGCCTGGACTTCTCTGTGATAATTTCAGTTCCAACAATAAAAATTTGTATTTAAAAGTACATATAAATGTTTTATAACCTAATAATATCTGTGTTTTTCATAAAATTTCCTCAAATCCAAAAGAATACACTACTTCTCTCTGAAATAACCCTCACATTCAATCCCTAAGGAAACTTGCAAAAATACACACACACACACACTTGCAAACACCCAAATCTACTGTTTTCTATAATATATCTTAACTTCTGCTTCTTTATATTATTTCCCTTCCTGTGCTTTCTTTGGCTTGTCCTTTTTCTAGTTTCTTGAGAAGATATCTAGTTTTGAGTAAAAATTTAGTTTGGAGTCTGCTATTATAGTTTTACTTTCTGGTTTGTTAGTTTTTAACAACCCTTTAAATCCTACCTATAGCCAATACATCAGCCAATGAGCTTATTCTACTTTCTACCACACCTCTGTCTTCACTTATATTTAGTTGCTTTATTTCTGGTTTGTCACAAAATACAGCATTTCTGTGTTATCTTCCACCCTCATTTATGCCTTTGTTTTTGTCTTAGGTCTACATTTATATGCATTAAAAAGCCTAGCATCAGTGTTTGGTGAAGTTTTTCCACTCATCTATTAATTGAAAAAAAAACTAACCTCATGGATCCTTCATGGAAGGCCCATACACAGAGAATGTTCTAAGTTATATGAGCTTAAAACTGTTTTGTGGGTTTTTTAAGTCTTGATGTTTGACAAACACCTTAGCTGGCTATAAAAATCTATTCATACATTCATTCATTTTCTATTTCTAAAGTGACTCTCTTTTTGCCTCTCCTTGTATTTTTATTGTTATTATTGAAAAGTCTTTATTCCATTGGATATTCTTTCCTGCTTTGTCAAAGATTAGTTGGCCATGTGTTTGTGGGTCCATTTCTGGGTTCTCTTTTCTGTTCCATTGATCTGAGTGTTTGTTCTTGTGCCAGTACCGTACTGTTTTGATGATTACAAGCTTTGTGGTATAGGTTGAAGTCCGGGATTGTAATGCTTCCTGCTTTGGTTTTCTTTTTCAAGATTGCTTTCACTATTCTGGCACAATTGGGCCAACCTCGCTTTTCAAGAACACAAGCTCACTGCCTGCTTAGTTTAAGGACTATAAAGCTCTTTATAGTTTGACTTCCAGGGGACAACGAAGTAATTCCAGTCATATTTCAGTGTGTTAGCAAGTCCAACTATTCAATTTTCTTTCTTTTTTTTCCTCTTTTTCATTTCTTTTTTCTTGAATACACAAAGAGGAAAAAACTCATTTTCATTTTAAATTTTTATTAAAAATATTTTTCTTTAATATTTTTCTAGTATATTTTATACTTTTACGTAAATTTTTTCAAATTCTAGTTTACTTCCATCATTTAATTTTAGTCTACTCCAGTGTATCCATTTTTTCAAATTTTCAAACAATTTCCTTTTTTTTCTTTTTTTCCCCTTTTGTCTCTAATCTATCAAGCCACTTTCAACACCCAGACCAAAACACACTTAGGATCTAGCATCATTTATTTGATTTTTTTTGTGAGTCTCTTTTTAATTTTTTAATTTTAATATTTTTTTAATTTAATTTTTTTAATTTTATTTTTTTTAAATTTTTTTTAACATATATTTATTTTGAGACAGAGAGAGACAGAGAATGAACGGGGGAGGGTCAGAGAGAGAGGGAGACACAGAATCTGAAACAGGCTCCAAGCTCTGAGCTGTCAGCACAGAGCCCAATGCGGGGCTTGAACTCACGGACCGCGAGATCATGACCTGAGCCGAAGTCGGACGCTTAACCGACTGAGCCACCCAGGCACCCCTTTAATTTTAATTTTTCTACCTCATTAATTCCTTTCTCCCTTCAAAATGATGAAACGAAGGAATTTACCCCAAATGAAAGAGCAGGAAGAAATGACAGCCAGGGCCTTAACCAACACAGATACAAGCAAGATGTCTGAACCAGAATTTAGAATCATGATAATAAGTATATTAGCTGGAGTCAAAAATAGATTAGAATCCCTTTCTGCAGAGATAAAAGAAGTAAAAGCTAGTCAGGATGAATTAAAAAATGCTATACGTGAGCTCCAATCTTGAATGGATGCCACAGCAGCAAGGATGGATGAGGCAGATCATAGAATCAGCGATAGAGAGGACAAACTTATGGAGAATAATGAACAGAAAAAAAGAGGGAGATCAAGGCAAAAGAGCACGACGTAAGAATTAGGGAAATCAGTGACTCATTAAAAGGAACAAAATCAGACTCATAGGGGTCCCAGAAGAGGAAAAGAGAAATAGGGGTAGAAGGGTTATGTGAGCAAATCATAGCAGAAAACTTTCCTAACCTGGGGAAAGACACAGACATCAAAATCCAGGAAGAACAGAGGACTCTCTTTAGATTTAACAAAACCCTATCATCAACAAGGTATATCATAGTCAAATTCACAAAATATTCAGGCAAGAAGAGAATCATGAAAGCAGCAAGGGAAAAAAAACTCCTTAACCTACAAGGGAAGATAGATGAGGTTTGTAGCAGACCTATCCACAGAAACTTGGCAGGCCAGAAAGAAGTGGAAGGATATATTCAATGTGCTGAATCAGAAAAATATGCAACCAAGAATTCTTTATCCAGTAAGGCTGTAATTCAAAATAGAAGGAGCGATCAAAAGTTTCCCAGACTAACAAAAATTAAAGAAGTTTGTGATCACTAAACCAGCACTGCAAGAAATATTAAGGGGGACTCTCTGAGGGGAGAAAAGATGAAAAAACAAACAAAGAAACAAACACCAAAAGCAAAAAAGATTAGGAAGGACTAGAGAACACCACCAGAAACTACAACTCTACAAGCAACGTAATGGCAATAAATTCATATCTCTCAGTACTCACTCTAAATGTCAATGGACTCAGTGCTCCAATCAAAAGACATAGGGCAACAGAATGGATAAGAAAACAAGATCCATCTATATGCTGTTTATGAGAGACCCACTTTAGACCTAAAAACACCTTTACATTCAAAGTAAGGAGATGGAGAACCAACTATCATACTAATGGTCAACAAAAGAAAGCCAGAGTAGCCATACTTATATCAGACAATCTACACTTTAAAATAAAGACTGTATCAAGAGATGAAGAAGGGCATTATATCATAATTAAGGGGTCTAACCACCAAGAAGACCTAACAATTGTAAACATTTATGTGCCAAATGTGGCTGCACCCAAATATATAAATTAATCACAAACATAAAGAAACTCATTGATAGTAATATCATAATGGTAGGAGATTTCAACACCCCTCTCATAGCAATGGACATATCACCTAATCAAAAAATCAACAAGGAAACAATGGCTTTGAATGACACACTGGACCAGATGGGCTTAACAGATATATTCAGAACATTTCATCCTAAAGCAGTGGAATATAAATTCTTCTCCAGTGCACATGGAACATTCTCCAGAATAGACCACATACTGGGACACAAATCAGCCCTCAGCAAGTATTAAGAGATCGAAATCATACCGTGCATATTTTCAGATCACAATGCTATGAAACTTGAAATCAACCACAAGAAAAAAATTGGAAAGGTAACAAATACTTGGAGACTAAAGAACATCCTACTAAAGAATGAATGGGCCAACCAAGAAGTGTAAAAGGAAATTAAAAAGTATATGGAAGCCAATGAAAATGATAACACCACAACCCCAAACCTCTGGGATGCAGCAAAGGAGGTCATAAAAGGAAAGTATATAGCAATCCAGGCCTTCAAAGAAGGAAGAAAGATCTCAGATACACAACCTGACCTTAAACCATAAAAAGCTGGAAAAACAACAGTAAATAAAACCCAAAACCAGCAGAATACAGGAAATAATAAAGATTAGAGCAGAAATTAATGCTATCGAAACCAAAAAAATAGTAGAACAGATCAATGAAACGAGAAGCTGGTTCTTTGGAAGAATTAACAAAATTGATAAACCACTAGCCAGTTTGATCAAAAACAAAAAGGAAAGCACCCAAATAAATAAAATCAAGAATGAAAGAGGAGACATCACAACCAACATGGTAGAAATAAAAACAATAATAAGAGAATATTATGAGCAATTACATGCCAATAAAATAGGCAATCTGGAAGAAATGGACAAATTCCTAGAAACATATACATTACCAAAACTGAAACAGGAAGAAATAGAAAACTTGAACAGACCCATAACCAGTATAGAAATTGAATTAGTAATCAAAAATCTGCCAAAAAACAAGAATCCAGGACCAGATGGCTTTCCAGGGGAATTCTACCAAACATTTAAGGAAGAGTTAACACCTATTCTCTTGAAGCTGTTCCAAAAAATAGAAATGGAAGGAAAACTTCCAAACTCTTTCTATGAGGCCAGCTTTACCTTGATTCCAAAACCAGACAGAGACCCCACTAAAAAGGAGAACTATAAACCAATTTCCCTGATGAACGTAGATCAAAAATCCTCAACAAGATATTAGCCAACTGTATCCAACAATACGTTAAAAAAAAAAAATTCACCATGACCAAGTGGGAATTATACATGGGATGCAAGGCTGGTTCAATATCCACCAAACAATGCATGTGATTCATCACATCAATAAAAGAAAGGACAAGAACCATACGAACGTCTCAATAGATGCAGAGAAAGCATGACAAAATACTTTCTTGATAAAAGTATCAAGCATCCTTTCTTGATAAAAACCCTCAAGAAAGTAGGAATAGAAGGATCATACCTCAAGATCATAAAAGTCATATATAAATGACCTAACGCTAATATCATCTTCAACGGGGAAAAACTGAGAACTTTCCTCCTAAGGTCAGGAACAAGACAGAGATGTCCACTCTCACCACTGTTATTCAACATAGTATTGGAAGTCTTAGCCTCTGCAAATCAGAAAACACAAAGAAATAAAAGGCATCTAAATCGGCCAGAAGGAGGTCAAACTTTCACTCTTCGCAGATGACATGATACTCTATATGGAAAACCCAAAAGATTCCACCAAAAAAACTGCTAGAACTGATTCATAAATTCAGCAAAGTGACAAGATATAAAATCAATGTACAGAAGTCGGTTGCAATCCTATTCACTGACAATGAAGCAACAGTAGAGAAATCAAGGAATTGATCCCATTTACAGCTACACCCAAACCATAAAATACCTAGGAATAAATCTAACCAAAGAGGTAAGAAATATATACACTGAAAACGATAGTAAGCTTATGAAAGAAATTGAAGAAGACACAAAAAAATGGAAAAAGATTTCATGCTCCTGGATAGGAAGAACAAATATTGTTAAAATGCCAATCCTACCCAAAGCAATCTATTCAATGCAATCCCTATCAAACTAACACCAGCATTCTTCACAGAGCTAGAACAAATAATTCTAAAATTTGTATGGAACCAGAAAAGACCCAGAATAGTGAAAGCAATCTTGAAAAAGAAAACCAAAGCAGGAAGCATTACAATCCCGGACTTCAACCTATACCACAAAGCTTGTAATCATCAAAACAGTACGGTACTGGCACAAGAACAAACACTCAGATCAATGGAACAGAAAAGAGAACCCAGAAATGGACCCACAAACACAAGGCCAACTAATCTTTGACAAAGCAGGAAAGAATATCCAATGGAATAAAGACTTTCTCTTCAGCAAGTGGTGCTGGAAAAACTGGACAGCAACATGCAGAAGAATGAACCTGGACCAATTTCTTACACCATACACAAAAATAAACTCAAAACGGATGAAAGACCTCAATGTAAGACAGGAAGCCATCAAAATCCTCAAGGAGAAAGCAGGCAAAAACCTCTTTGATCTTGGCTGTAGCAACATCTTACTCAACACGCCTCCGGAGACAAGGGAAACAGAAGCAAAAATGAACTACTGGGACCTCATCAAAATCAAAAGCTTCTGCACAGTGAAGGAAACAATCAGAAACCTAAAAGACAATCGACAGAATGAGAGAAGATATTTGCAAATGCCTTATCAGATGAATGGTTGGTATCCAAAATCTATAAAGAACTTATCAAACTCGACACCCAAAAAACAATCCAGTGAAGAAATGGGCAAAAGACATGAACAGACACTTCGCCAAAGAAGACATCCAGATGGCCAACTGACATATAAAAAAATGCTCAACATCACTCATCATCAGGGAAATACAAATCAAAAACACAATGAGATACCACCTTACACCTGTCAGAATGGCTAACATTAACAGCTCAGGCAACAATAGATATTGGCAAGGATGCTGAGAAAGAGGATCTCTTTTGCACTGTTAGTGGGAATGCAAGCTGGTATAGCCGCTCTGGGAAACAGTATGGATGTTCTTCAAAAAATTAAAAATAGAACTACCTACAACCCAGCAATTGAACTACTAGGTATTTATCCAAGGGATACAGGTGTACTGTTTCAAAAGGACATATGTACCCCAATGTTTATAGCAGCACTATCAACAATAGCCAAAGTATGGGAAGAGCCCAAATGTCCATCGATGGATGAATGGATAAAGAAGAGGTAGTATATATATGTGTATACACACACACACACACACACACACACACACACACACACACACACACACACAATGGAGTATTACTTGGCAATCAAAAACAATGAAATCTTGCCATTTGCAACTACTTGGATGGAAGTGGAGGGTATTATGCTAAGCAAAATGAGTCAGAGACAGGCAAATATCATATGACTTCACTCATATGAGGACTTTAAGAGACAAAACACATGAACATAAGGGAAGGGAAATGAAAATAATATAAAAACAGGGAGGGGGACAAAACATAAGATATTCTTACATATGGAGAACAAACAGGGGGTCACTGGAGGGGTTGTGGGAGGGGGGATGGGCTAAATGGGTAAAGGGCATTAAGGAATCTACTCCTGAAATCATTGTTGCACTATATGCTAATTTGGATGTAAATTTTTTAAAAAGTTAAATTAAAAAAAAAACTTAGGTAAGTAAAACAACTTTTTAAAACTGTCATAGATATTGACCGTTATTGTCAGAAACCAGGTTTCATGATTCTCAGTCCAGGGCTAGTGTTTGTTTTTGTTTTGATATCGAATGCACGTTCCTTTATTTTATACTTAGGAAAGAAATCACCCACTCTTCTTCTTTATTCCCTCCCCAGTCTTCTTCTGAAAATATTTAAAAATTATAACCAAATGAAGTTAATTATTATTATTTTTCAATGTGGTTTTCATAATTGTTAGGGTTTAAATTTTTACAAGTGGCCAATGTCCAAGCGACTTATAGAGTAATACTGATTATTAGCAAAAAGGAAAATTCCATATTACAAGTCAGCAAATTCTAGTACAAAACTAGTTTGTGTGTTAGAATGCTCTTTCCTTTTTAGAAAAAAAATTAAAGTGTATTTTTTTATTTTTGAGAGAGAGAGAGCATGCACAAGTGGGGAAGGGGCAGAGGGAGAGAATCTCAAACAGTTTCCACACCACCAGCATAGAGACTGATGCGGGGCTGGAACTCACAAACCGTGCGAGTCACAACCTGAGCCAAAGTTGCGCACTCAATTGGCTGAACTACCCCGGTGCCCCATAATAGCCTTTCCTTTTAAAACTGTGGAATCTTCACAAATTCGCATGTCATCCTGGCTCAGGGGCCATGCTAATCTTCTTTGTATCATTCCAATTTTAGTATATGGGTTGCCAAAGCAAATACCAGTACTGTTTCTTATGCTTTAATGCCTGGTTTAGATAAGAAAATGCTTCAACAGTATCAAGAGCTACATAGTCATCAAGGGTTAAGTTTAGTTGACCAGCTGAATAGAAGATTCAGATTTTATGTACTTATCATAAATTACTTTACTGCTAACCAGAGTTTCTGAATAGCAGTGAGAACACAGATAATAGCATTACTTATGCCCTGAGTTGGTATCAAGCCAGTCAAAAGCAAATAAAGTTGATCCTTACATCAACCTGTAAATGTATGATTTCCAGCAACTTTTATGAAATACTGAAAATGATTTTCAACCTACATTCTACTTTTATAGACTGGTGATCCTCTGTGGACTCAGGAACTAGATGGGAATCCATGAACCCATGATTTTTCACATCCCTTTTAACAAGGACATTCGTTGTCTCTAATATCCTATATCAAACCATCATCTTACGTAACAGGAGCCCAAGAACACCTACCTCATAATAAATATAAGGACTATACGAATTCGGATTTTGATGTATTCATTGAGAACTTTTTTTCATCATGCAAAAAATGAATTTTTATGGTAAATACTGGTCAAGGTGGACTTTCCAGTCTCAAATACTCAAGGCTTTTTTTAAATATAACCTTCAGATCTAGGATAAAATAAACAGACTGGTTTTGTTGTAGACACATATCTGTCACCAGCATCACCTATGGGTATTTCATAGGTAGGTGCACACAGCTCTCTGAGAAGGGAAGAAGGTAAGACCCTATCTTTATAATATGCTTTTTATATAAGTGACATTTTTTCATGTTGTCAGCCTTCAATTTTCCACCGATGCACTTACAAGTTTTCACCAACACCTGAATGCAAATGTGACACCAACCCTGAATGAAGCATGGCTTTCCTTGCAGAGCCTTTGGTGCTGAAACAATGAGAAGTAATAAACACTCACCACTGGCCCTTTTCCACAGTGAAGTTACTCATTGCAAACTCACCAACAACTTTTGACCTCTAGACCCAAAGACTATCAATTACCCAGCTTACAGAGGTGGAATATAGTGAACCAGCAGCATCATTTGGCTGTCACCCAGTTAACATTCTATCATAGGTTGAAAAGCAATTTGTCCAATATTTCAACTGCCAGGGAGAATTCTTTATTAGCTTTTGGATAGGTTTGCCTTTCATTCGGATGATTTGAATAGCTTCTGTGGTAGGAGAGATGCTGCCCTCAGATAATGATTTTGCATTTCACCTCATCATTAATGCTTTGGACCTCAAGGGAAGTCACTGTGCCTTTTATGAAGGTCGAAGCATTTTATAACCTTAATAAAGACTCATAGCCTCAGGAATAGCAAGTGTGAGCAAGTGTGGGGGGATTGACTGAATAAAAATATAACTAAATTGGCACTTTAGACTACACTCTTTGGAGGATTTCAAATGCAAATCAACAGTTAAAGAGTACAATGGCACCCCAAACTTCAGTGCTATTCAAAAACACACACACACACTCACACACACACAGAGAAAGTGGCATTATTCAAAGAAAAACGAGAGAAATTATCTTTTTCTTTTTTTCCAGAAAAGCTTTTGTCTGTAGTGTTATGTTTAATAGCTAAATATTTTATATTGGGTGCCATAGCAGTTTGATTGATTTGAATTAAAAACAAGAATCATGGTGATTCTTAGTTATTGTAAATTTATTTGTATATATCATGTAGGTCACTGAATCTTGAAGTGTGAAATGAATACAATAACCAAGGGTGATTATGAAAACTACTCCACCATCTACATTTCCCAAGGTCACTCTGTCCCAAATATTACTAACAAATTACTGCTTTCAATAACTTACCTAAGGATACTCTCTCCAGAGGAATCGTTTCAATTTAAAAATTCAATGGACTCTTTCAGTTTTCCTAGGCTTCTACTTCTTTCCTTCAGGCATAGTTTACTGGCTATACTTCTGTTCACAGGAACTGAGTAAGAAAACAGAAGCCCCAATGACAGGCATTGTGATAAAATTATATCTCGTCTTCTTTGACTGTTGTAGAAACTTTTAGAAAAAGGCGTATTATTCCTATTTACAGACTGGGGATTGGAGAGATGAAATAATTTTGCAAGGTCATGTTCCTGAGGAGTATCAGGGCTAAATTCTGCTGAAAACATCCAGTTTTTCAAGTGTAGAAAACCATACTATCTACTATAGCAATAGAGAGCACAAACCAGGAGGGCAGGGGAATGATCTAGAATAGGACAGTGCTTGGAATACCCAAAAGGATCCTACAAATGATAAGACACCTGACTAAAAGGCTGGTTCTCAGGATTAACCCTGGGGAGTCTGACTGTGACAGGCCAAGCCTGAGGCAAGAAAGGCTCTGATTTAAGTTATCAGCCTGAAGGTGAAACTCAATAGTCAGCTTTGTCCACTGGCAACTGCCTAGAAGGCCACTGAGTTTTCTAAGCAATTATCCCATAAACTACAGGAAAGTTACAAATTTTCAACTTCATTTGTGCATTACTCTATGAATTTGAGCTATGTGAGGGCAGGGTATGGATCTTTCACTTTATCTCAAATATCTAGAAAATGCTTGCTAAAAGGTTAAGTTCTCAATAAATTAATAATAAATGAAGGTGATCAAAATTCAAGCTAGGCAGAGGAAAAAAGTCAGGGTTAGGGTTCAGATACCCATCCTAAACCCAAGGCCACGGTTTCTGGGGATAGGTAGCACTCAGCAACTGAAACATGTTAGTGTGCCCAAGAATTCCAAAATAGGAGCAATACTTATTAACTAACTCCTTCATTAAGATCTGCCACGTCAATATATTGACTTTTAAAAACAGAGCTTCCTTTGAACTAGCTAGACTTGCATTACAGAGCAGAAAGCCTTTCAATTATTTGAGGTTTATTCAATATATTTCTACTTTTTTGAAATTTGTCGATATACCCACGATTAACCCAAACCTGGAACTGACCTATCCTGGGTCATTCACTCCAGTTTCATTAAGCACCTTGTCTCAGCACAGGCCCTAAAATGTCTTGATGCTCCTAATTTAACCTTTGTTCATTCACTCAGTAACTCCTTTGTTCTCAAATATTAAAACCAAACTATTTTTGGTTTGGTTTTTGTTTTTCTCAAATATTAAAACCAAACTAGGCTGGGGCGCCTGGGTGGCTCAGTCAGTTAAATGGCTGACTTCAGCTCAGGTCATGATCTCGCGGTTCCTGAGTTCGAGTCCCACACCAGGCTCTGTGCTGACAGCTCAGAGCCTGAAGCCTGCTTCAGATTCTGTGTCTCCGTCTCTCTCTCTCTGCCCCTCCCCCGCTCACATTCTGTCTCTCTCTCTCAAAAATAAATAAACTTTAAAAAAAATAGGGGCGCCTGGGTGGCTCAGTCGGTTGAGTGTCTGACTTCAGCTCAGGTCACCATCTCACGGTCTGTGAGTTCGAGCCCCACCTCGGGCTCTGGGCTGATGGCCCAGAGCCTGGAGCCTGCTTCCAATTCTGTGTCTCCCTCTCTCTGCTCCTCCCCCGTTCATGCTCTGTCTCTCTCTGTCTCAAAAATAAATAAACGTTAAAAAAAAAAAAATAAAATAAATAAATAAATAAATAAATAAATAAAAAATAATAATAAAAATAAAAAAATAAAAAAATAAAACCAAACTAGGCAATGGGGAAAACATAGTTAGCTTAGTCGGCCATCCTGGAGCACACCGCTTGTCAAGGAAAACAGGAAACAATGCAAGAATTTACAATGTAAAAGGCTTTCATAAGGACAAGTACAGAATGCTAGCAAATTACATGCTTGGTATTGTTTTGTCTTCACAGACACTGCAAATCTTGAGCTGATCTATATTCCTTCTTTGCTTTTAAACTGGGACAGTTCAAGCTGGATGTGCAGTATGTGCCCGCAGTGATAGGAACTAACTTCATCCTTTACTGATCTTGGTTTCCAATTGTCTCATTTCCTTCACTATTAACTTCATTAACATCCTTTCCAAGTTGCCCAATAAGCAGGATGAGATGGGGTATGATAAATATATACATCATCCCAGAAATACTCCTCTTATCTATTAGGTGTATGGTGACTTTGTACATAGCAAATTGTTCCGTGTATTTATTTTTCTTCCTGGAAAACTACACTGAGAGTAAGATAGAAATTTCCCTAATGTTTAAATGTTTGAGGGGCCTGAGGTATTACTTCCAATACAATGAAGTAAGACAGGGGTATAAACACTGTACATTCATTTATTCATTCATACCTTCCTTCATTCACCACTTAGTTTTTACAGGGCCATTTTGCACTAGGGACTTTTTTAAGCACTGGGAGATTAAGTAGTACAAATTTTAAAAAGGTCAAAGTCTTTGCCCTCATGGAGACTGCATTCTACAAGAAGAGATAAACAACAAAATATGCTGTGTTCAAAGATAAGACATATTATGATAAAAGATGAGCAAGGAAGGGGAATACGGATAGGTTATCGTTTCATACAAGAAGGAGAGAGATGGAATCCCTGTTAGTATGTCTAAGGAATATGTAAAAATGGTCAGGAGGTTTGTCTGAGCCATGAAGGTACCCCTGGTCAGAAGGATTTCTAGGGAAAACCTTATAAGCAGAGAAAACATAGGGAAAACCTTACAGGCAGAGAAAACAAAGACTGCAAAGACCCAAATACAGGAGTTTGTTGGCAAGTTTGAGGAATACTAAGGAGGCCACTGTGACTGGACAGAATGATGCAGGTGAGAGGCAGTGAGGTCGCAAAGGTAGGGCTCTTTCAGACTGTCACAAGAGCAGGGAGGAAACAGTGGCCATTTCAGAGATTCTGAAACAAACCAGGAGAGCAACAACCATGGCTTAGATGAGAGTGGTGTTTGTAGAGATGTTGTGAAATAATCAGACTCCAGAGACATTCCAAGGGGAAAGCTGAGAAGTTTGGCCAAAAGATGTGAGGCTGGACGTGATCAGCCAGATTTCCAGGAATAGGAAATAGGCAGAGCACTGGTCAAGTTCAGAAGACTGAGCAAAATTCAGGTGGGCACATACACTCAAGCAAGGGGGACCCTGAGCACAGAAATGAGGATTTGGGTAAAAGCCAGAAATGAAAAAGGGGCAACAAAGAATGGAGTAGTAGCAAGGAGATGGAGAAAAGCAATCTCAGGACTGAGAGCAGCCTCATTTTAAGCTCAGGGAAACCCAAAAGCTGTGCTGATTGCCACTGACAGCAACCACAGGGACAGCTCTCCTACTGCCTTCCATCAGTTGCAGGCACTAATCAAGTCCGCCCACAGAATTCTGGCCTTGGACCTGTCTTATGGAGAAAAGTGACTTACAAGGAGTTACTTGAGTAACTATCACTAATACATTCTTTTTTTTTTAAATTTTTTTTTAACATTTATTTATTTTTGAAACAGAGAGAGACAGAGCATGAACAGGGGAGGGGCAGAGAGAGAGGGGGACACAGAATCCGAAGCAGGCTCCAGGCTCTGAGCGGTCAGCACAGAGCCCGATGCGGGGCTCGAACCCACGGACCGCGAGATCATGACCTGAGCTGAAGTCAGATGCTTAACCGACCGAGCCACCCAGGCGCCCCACTAATACATTCTTTACGTGAATTTCTGCATTAATCCACCTGTAGGTGAGTTCTCCTCGAGAACAAATTGGTCATGATGTCATGTGCCTTTTCTTTTCATGTGTACTTAAGTGTTTCCTCATGAATATGATTACATTTTCATCTGTGTGTTTGCTCTGACATTCCCGATGACAGGAGACAGTTTTAAGAGGTGATAAGTGTGGGACTCTTTCTATTCATACCTCCCAAACTATCACTCCCTCCATACTGGCCAAAACCAAGGCTGATTTGTGCTACCCCAAGACAGAGGGAGCCCCTTAGATTTGTATACCAACCAGTCTTGCTCCCCAGGGCCAGAGACTTTATTTCACTGACAACTGATAACATTTTTAACTCTTATAATGAGATATTTAGATCACAACAATGCTATTAGGTTGTATTCATCGGGGATTGTATTCATGAGGCTAAGCATAAGCTCTTTTAATGTTAAAACACTTAATATACATATTAAATATATTGATAAAATATATTCTAAATGTAACATTTTATGTATTTTTATATATATTATATATTATTTATTTTATATATGTACTTTTGCTGCATTATAATGAATGATTCAGCTCGCTCTAGGATAAGATTCCTATTTCCCAACTCTACAAATTAGGTGTTATTAAAATAAAAATATGCATGGCATTTTAAATTCTTTTTTAACCTTTATTTATTTTTTTGAGACAGAGAGAGACAGAGCATGAACAGGGGGAGGGTCAGAGAGAGAGAGACACAGAATCTGAAACAGGCTCAGAGCTGTCAGCACAGAGCCGGACATGGGGCTTAAACTTACGGACCACAAGACCATGACCTGAGCCCAAGTGGGCCGCTTAACTGACTGAGCCACCCAGGCGCCCCATAAATATGCATGGTGTTTAAAGGGCAGAACCCTCCTTTCTCTTGCTTGAAGAGAGAAAAGTGTTTTTTTTTTTAAGCTGTGAATGATATAGGAAAAACTGATGGAAGTAAAACTGTTAAACTGAAAGATTAGTAAAAAGAGAGAGAGAGAGAAAAGAACTAATTTCATGAAGGACTATGGGGGAAAAGGAAGAATCTAAGAGTGAGATTATACCTCTGGACAATGATGCTCTTATCCCCTGGCCTGTGGGAGGAAAGAAAACGAATGAGTAAGCTAAAGACTCCCAAGATAAAATTATGTTTGTAAATATTTCCATGCACTTAAAGAATAATTCTTTCTCCCTAATATAATGAAATGTATCATCTGCTGTCACCTAAAACAACAACAAAAAAAAAACAACATAAAACAAACAAACAAACAAACAAAAAAAGCATTTTCTTCCAGAAGTTTGTGTCTGAATTTCAGTAGCTCCTAGCAGGTGGAAGGTTCTGTGTTAGAAGGTGATGAAGAGAAACAAACAGATTTGGGACTTGAAAATCAAATCAGTTTTCAGAAGAAAGTGATCAGCCTCTAAAACTCATGTCTAGTGACTTGAATCTATTTTAAAATGTGTTTTTAAAAAGCCTTAAGATTCCAATTTTATTCCTATGATATATGGTTTTGGAGTACAGAAGTCCTGAAGATAATTCTTCACTAATTTCCAAAACAAATTTAACATTATTAGAAGTTTTATGAGGACCATAAAAATAATAATTGCTGTTAATGGTTACAGAAGCCCACTTACAAAATAGAAAAGTGAGCAAAGGTTATAACAACTCACATACATACACATACAAACTCTACACAAATATCCATGAAAAGAAAACCGTTCAACTTCATAACTAACTCAATAAAAACAATGCCATTATTTTCACCTATCAAATTGGTAAGATCTCTCTAAAAGATCATATTCAAGTTGACAATGAATCTTTTATGAAATAGATGGGCCTTCTCATCCATTGAATGGATGATAAATTGGTATTTTTAGGGGACAGATTTGGCAATATGACCCAAAATCACTAAAAATGTTAATACATTTTGATCCAGATATTTTACATCTGGGAATTTACTCTGAGAAAATAAGCGTTGAATTATACATTGATGTCAAGTGGTGTTATCAAAGTGTTAATTGCAATAATGAAATATTATGAAGATGCAAATACTCAAGAATAAAGAATATTTTAATAAATTATGGTATGCTATGTGGAGATTAAGTATAGCTTGAAATGAGGTACTTTATTTTAACATTTTTTAGGAAACCTTTTCTAACATAACACAAAGGAAAAATTAAGATATAAACTATAGATTTGGTAGGATTACTGTTATTCTAAACACATATATATGTATGGATATACACACATAAATAAATAAATGATCTCCACATGCTATATAGGGAAAATTTTTTTTAAACATTAATCAAAACGTTAGCTGTGATTTCTTTGTAAGACTAAGAGTGACTTTTATTAAATTTTCTTATTTGCCTATTTCTCTAAACTAGTTTGTAAGCCAGAGAGATGGAAATAAACATGGGTTTTTGAAACCTTGTATTCTGTGCAGAGTGGGTGCTTAGTTGTTTAAGTGAAGGCAAAAAAATGAACAGGCAAATGCATCCATTTTTTTTTTAATTTTTAACATTTATTTATTTTTGAGACAGAGAGAGACAGAGCATGAACGGGGGAGGGGCAGAGAGAGAGGGAGACACAGAATCAGAAGCAGGCTCCAGGCTCTGAGCCATCAGCCCAGAGCCCGACGCGGGGCTCGAACTCACGCACGGTGAGATCATGACCTGAGCTGAAGTCGGACGCTTAACCGACTGAGCCACCCAGGCGCCCCAAATGCAGCCATTTAATATCTCTGAAGCCCAGCCTTGCAGAGAAAGCTGCAAAATGACAACTCTGAGGATAATGTAAGGGTGACCAAGGGAAGCAACATGAATATTTTCTCTTATGAAAGAACCATGAGATTTTGCATATTTAATGTAAAGCTGTGAAAATGTCTGCTTTCATGATCTGATCTGAAAGATCTGCACACATAAAAACTCCTCAGAGTTCCATTTGTCTATTTTGCTGGAAGACTGAATCAGTCTCTCCTGGGAGACCACCTTACATTTCACAGATTCTGGATGCCATGGTGAGCCAACATTCACCCAAATAGGACATAGGCTCATTTTATTGATATATTTTTGTGTGTGAGAAATAGGAATGCTATTTTCCACATGCCTACTGATGACATAGCATTACAGCATACTTTCACTTTCTTCAAGTGTTGTGCATTCCTTTCTCTACACTTTTGTTCATTTTCTTATTCCTCTTAAGATGAACCTTATTTTCTCCTCTGGTCATACAAGTCTAATATCTACTCCAAGTCCCAAGATAAGTCACCCAGTACCCATGAAAACCTCTTGACTCAATAGTTCTCAATGTATCTCTCCTTCTATCATTTAAAGCTCTACACAATTCAACAACTGATCACAGAGTAGTTTTTTCCATAGCTTTCCAATTAGTCTGAGGTTATTAGAAAGTAGGAAACTTGAGGTACAATTATCCTGTTTTTTTTCCCCCAAAGCCTCAGTGCTGATCACACTCAATAAAGGCTAATTGAATGATTTCCAAACATGTTTGAAGTAGTTCAATGTTCCTTCAGCAGGTTTTTAGCAAAACATTTCAATGCACTGGGTACCATGATGTTTTTAGAGAGAATACTCCAAGGAACATAAGAGAACTTGGACCAGATGGGTCCTCATTTCAATATGGCAGGGGAACATTTCCAAGGCTGAAGGACTACTTTCCACCTCCTCCTGTGTAAACTCTGGCTTGTCACACCTTAATTATTTAACAGCCCCTGCCTGGCATGAAACCAGAAGAGACTGGCTCATTAATGTTCCATTCCAACACACATTCTTTCCAAAAGCCTTTAAGAAACTCATGAATATTTCATTGTCTCTATAAGTGCCAGGAAGATGGCACCATTATCTAAGAAACCGAATGCTACTTGCTAGGTTTGCTTCCTTGAGCAACTTAAACCCAAACAGGGTACATTCCCTTCAACAATCCTTTCTGTGAGCCCATACCCATTAACAGGTGACATAAATGAGAAGCAGAATCTTAAAGAGGGCATTTAATAAAAGAAGGCATGGTGGGGGGTGGGAGGGAGGCCTTCTTCTCTTTAAAGGCAGATACCTGCTTGAGATTGTATATATACAAACTCAATTAGAGCTGGAGAGATTAATAAAGTTTAATCTAATCTAATTTCTTAGAAGCACTTAATGAAAATTAAAAAAAAAAAAAAGAAAGAAAAAAAAGAAACTGAGGGAGGTAAATCTGACCATAGAAAATATTTTAATAGACAAGGGAAAAAAAGACTCAGGTCTTTTTCCTTTCTTTACTACACCCCCCCCCCCACTTTTTTTTCTTTTTAGAGACAACTTACTTCAAGCCAAGAAAACTCTAGGGAGTTTGAATATTTAATGTTATGCTTTCCCACCCTCTTCTTTCACACTCTTCCCTATATGCTCAAGAGCCATATGATTGGGGCCATAAGGAAAAGCTGCTTTACTCAAATATATCCAAGCTGTGAGCCAATTTTGAAAATAGAAACTAAGAAAAAAAAGAAAAAGAAAAAGTGTACCACATTTCGAAGTACCCCAGGTCCACAATGGCTAGTGAATTATGATTATGCATTAGGACATAATCATAAATCTTGGGCTTGTTAAATGAGATTGTATTTTCCAAATACTTATTCTATTGAATATGTATATATGACACCCTAGAATTCCTACAGAAGGTATAGGCATTGTTTTCCCATTTTATAGGTGAGAAAATGAACATGGAGAAGTTAAAATGATTTGTCTCAAGAAAATACATACTTATCTGATGGTAGATCTGACTGTAAAATGCACACCTTCTATTCAGTCCAGATCTCTTTAATTGAAACCATGTGCTATATTCGTAAGGGGCATTCTTTTCCTGGAGTCTTAATATTCTCTGGGGAAAGATTAACTCCAATATAAGCACTGCTTCAAAGTATTTAAAATTGGGTGCAAGACCTAGTTCAAAACTGGTATGAAAAACTTGGAAAAATCTCCAACTGACAATTATCTTTTTTTCCATCATTTAAAAATAATGTTTGAAAATATATGTCCACTAAGAATGACATTTAGAACACAGAACTGGATGTAAACTCAACAGGCCAGTACCATTCATCTGAATTCCACATTAGACCATGTTCCTTTCTTTTTGTTCCCAAAGGCATATTTTATTCTATCTTCATGAAAAGGACAGGTCATTATCTGCAGTATGACAACAGAAGAGATGACTGAAATGTAGATTGGCCATAACTAAAATAATAATAGAGTTACCATATTATAGCTTTGGCTAGTAGCATTCACTTTTTTATGTAACTAAATATAATTCTGGATATAATCTCTGGAAATTAAAATTTGCTGTAGTTTGGAATTGTTTCCCTGATAACCAATCCAGGACTTTTACCTACAGCACTCATTCTTCTGTGGCCAGTCAACTTTGCATGCAGGCGGTTGCATACAACAAATAACATTGAGTGATTTCAGGGTCACAGAGAAGACACTAACCCTACTAGTCCCACCTAGTGACAGAAAGTATTGCTAAGAGCAGTGGTGCTTGTAAGAGTCAGCCACTGCAGTGCAGTTCCCAGAAAACCCTGACGTGGGACACAGGATCAAGACCTTACACACCAGCCCTGCAGAGTGAAAAAAGTTTCAGGCTACTTGAATGGATTTCTCAGGCAGAAGTGGCCCTCAAATCCTCACCATCTATAGCCATCTACCAAATGAATATTGGATGGATGTGTTAAATCTATTTAGGTGAGATTAATTATTATTCTTTTCAAACAGTTCAAAGAAACCAGGAAAAGGAAGGCAGACAAAAATTTGCAAGACTGTATGAACTAAATACTTTTGACACAAATGTCACAAATGCATTGATTGAGCTTATATAGGCCAAGATCCTTGGACTGGGAGGCAGAGAAACTGAATTGTAATTCCAGATCTGTCACTAAGTAAAAATAAATGTATCTTCCTAGCCTATCTTCCTAGGCTGTGCCAGGATTAGGTAACTAATGTGAAAGTCAGACAATAATATAAATGCAAATGCTCATAGTAGTATATTAGTATAAATATTATTAATAAAAAGTTAATATACAGTTATAGAAATATCTAAGTATTTTATCACATAATGTAACTATGCAGCTTTATAATTTGCACAATACATATTTATAACTAAGGAGATTGTTAGTGGCCCAAAAACTAAAATTAAAAATAATTGTACTAGAATGTTCTAAAAATTCCCTGGTAACGTTCATCAGAATTCTGGGAAATAGGAATTGTTTTCTTTTCTAACTTATATCCTAGATTCCTAGTTCTGAAATTTAATACCATGTCTTTTCTTCAGAATCTCATTTCCCAATTAAGCAATTTCAATGTCTATAGTGGTTAAACATCAATAAAATATGTACTGCATTCACTTGTGTTCAAATCTGCTTTTAGCCCTGGGGAACATACAGAAGTAGAATACAACCCTAGCACTGAAGAAGTTTAAAATGTATCCTCATGGGAGTTTACAATAAGTTACAGATTTTTTTTTTAGGATTAGAAGTGAAGTTTAGAGCTAAAATATGGTGTAAGACAGGATTCCCTATAATCCCCAATGGAAATGAGGCACTGTGGATCATTCATACATTCCTTCTCATCCTATCATGTTTTAACATCTCCTTTAACCCCATACATACATCTAGTGACAATATCACCTTGCTCCTTACCTTTAGCCAAGCTTCTTGGAAGCCTGTTGTTTCCTGGGGTCTTGCTTGCATTGCACCACTTACTCAAGGCAATCACTAACACCAGTTACACACAACTGAAGTTTTATCTGAAAAATTCTACCTAGAAATGCTAGTTCCACTTGGGAAGTAGTCTACACATACCCCAAGTTATTACAGGAAAGAGTTTTTCTTTCTGCCACTACAGTACATAGCCAGGCATCTTTTCCATCTCCACTGTCAGGTTCCTCTCTCTTTGCTGCGTGACCTTGATTCCTTGCCACATGCTACAGGTGTTTGTTATGGTAGCACTCTACTTCTGTATTAGTGAGTATAAAGATAAATTCTATTTTAAACACCCAATGCCTTAAAATAATGATAAAATCTCTTTCTCTCTTCCGCCAGGACAAATGGAACCAAAGGACTCTGAAACAGTAGAACCACATGATAGAAGGAACCCAGATCCTTAAGTTGCAACTAGGGAAACCGTCTTTATTATTATTATTATTATTATTAAGCTGTGTGATGAGCAACACAAAATACTCTCAGTGTTTAGTCACTGAACTTTTCGGATTGTTATAACAAATAGAATTAACCTGACTAATAAACTATTCCTCTTAAAATCCTACCCATTTCATTGAACACTACCATTATAAACCCAGTTGCTTAAACAGGAAACCTGGGCATGAGTTTGGTTTTTACTTATTTTTTATTCCCTTCTTCTAATGTCTCACAAAGACTTTTTGATTCTACCTCCATATGTAGCATCTTTGATATGTGTGTATTTCTTTGTACCACCAGCACACAATCTCATTTCTGGTTACCAATATTCTTTCCCAAATTTCACAGACGCAAAAAGCACTTTATCCTTCATTTCAACTTCTAGATCCAATAATTCATTCTCCACATGGCATCTTGAGTGATCTTTTAAGGGTCCAGCCTGGTCATATCATTTCCCTGCTTATTATCTTCCAAGCAATTGCTATTGCCACAGGATACAGTTCTAATTAGATCAGTTATTAAGACCTCTCATGACCTACCCCTTTTCCTCATCAGCCTCAATTTTCCACTTCCCCTTCAACTTTACACACTTTCTTGAAGGCACCATTCTCTGTCATGCCTCTGAGCCTTTGCAATCTTTAACTTTTACCTAAAGCTCTTACCATGACTTCATGTCCTCTTCCTCTTTGTTTTCCATTTTAAACTTTGCTTCTTGAAAGTCCTTCTTGACTCCCTAAAATAACTGGATTATGTGACTCATGTTACAATGTCACAGAACACTGATCTCATCTGTAACCACTGTCTTTTTGTCATTTTCCTTAAACCCTACATTCCTTATGGTCAGGGACTGGGGCTCAGAGTTGCTCAATACATATTGAATAAGTGAAAAATTAACCCTCTCTTTGTATAAACAGTTACTTGCAGAGATATCAGTATTTTAAGACTAGAGTCTTTAAAAACTCCAAAGTTTATAAGAAGTCTTACCTGCTGTTTTAAATGCAAAACATTTTCACAATTTTGCACCTCTTTGGTATATGGAATATATATAGGGCTAATGGCCAAATATCTAGAAAAAAAAAGCTAGAAGTTTGATATTACTATTTATATTCTGACATTTCTTTATTTTAAATATGGAATGCTTCATGAATTTGTATGTCATCCTTGTGTGGGGGCCGTGTTAATCTCTATATCGTTTCAATTTTAGTGTATGTGCTGCTGAAGCAAGAACTATATTCTTACATTTCTATTCCATAAGATAATTATTTTAAAAAGTTTGCCTATGGCTACAGACACTCGCAAATAACGCATAAATGAAAGTACTGCACTTTTCAAATATAGGTGAAATTCGAAAGACCTGCATGCCTATCTAGAAGCACATTCACCAGATATATCCACGTAAACACAATTCCAATCAAGGCAAAAGATTGAACTTAAATTAACAAAAGGCTCTTAGAATCAAAATAAACAAGAAAATCTAATTTAATCATACTGCAGTGTTCATCCTTTCAGTAGTCCCAATTTTACCCTTGACAATCATCAACACCATTTCTTATGATTTTCTTTTTGTGATTTATCCAAAAAAATGTAAACAAACTCATCTAAATGGGCTCATCTCAAAATGCTGAGTTCTGTTTAATAAATTCCCTTTTATTGGAATCAATTTCTTTGTGCCAAAAAACCCCAAGTGAGTCATTAAAGCAATTATTGTGACTGTGTAATTTTACTGCCCAAATTACCTAAATAAATAGTATTTACTGCAACAAAATGCAAGCTTACTGTCTTTTCACTTACTTTCAAATGGTAACTAAGAAGAACTGCTCCTGATGTTCTCAAAAATTCACACTGCTGGTAGACACAATGGTTTCTGATTCATGAGAACTCCATTGCTTCAGCCCCATAGGTGTTATGTGCTTTTAAAATACATTTACATTTGTTGTCTTATTTTTTCATATTTTATATTTAACAATTTTATCCTAACTTCACAGTTATTGGAGCTATGTAACGCAGGAGTTCTACATCAGGGCTTGACTTGCTGCATGCAACATTACACGTTTGCCACCTGCCCTAGAATTTATTCTCCTAGTCTTTTTAAAGGCATGCATAACTCTTAAAGCATCCATGCTTGTATATGAATCTGCTGATCTTTTAAATTGTACAGGTTCAAAAATTTTACTTATGTTTTATTTTTATTTTCGCATTTTAATATGAATTTATTGTCAAATTGGTTTCCATACAACACCCAGTGTTCATCCCAACAGGTGCCCTCCTCAATACCCATCACCCACCCTCCTCTCCCTCCCACCCCCCATCAACCCTCAGTTTGTTCTCAGTTTTTAAGAGTCTCTTATGGTTTGGCTCCCTCCCTCTCTAACTTTTTTTTCTCCTTCCCCTCCCCCATGGTCTTCTGTTAAGTTTCTCAGGATCCGCATAAGAGTGAAAACATAAAAGATCTGTATGCTGAAAACTATAGAGAGAAACTATAGAAAACTATAGTTTTCTATATAGTTTTCTAAATATAAAAAAAACTATAGAAATTTCCTTCATAAGAAGGAAATTGAAGAAGATATAAAGAAATGGAAAAACATTCCATGCTCATGGATTGGGAGAATAAATATTGTTAAAATGTCAATACTACCCAAAGCTATCTACATATTCAATGCAATTCCAATCAAAAATTCTAAATCAAAAATTTTATAGATTGTCATCTATAAAAAAGGAAAAACAAAATCTGACCATTACTGAGGCTAATTTGAGGGGGTTAGGAAAGGGCTTCTTCCCTTTCATTCCAAACATTTTCTTGCCCTGCATGAAGAAGGCTCAAACCCCTTTGATCAGGCGCCAATCTTCCTTCTATTCCTACGTATAAAGTGGAAAATGCAAATGTTCTCAAGGGGAGAAAACTAGTGACATATATTGTCTTTAAATAATGGTTATTATCAGTTTCTAATGAGTTTTTAAGAAGGAAAAGGGGAGACAATGAGGCCAATAGACATGGCAGAAAGGAGAGGCCAGGATACCAAAGACTAACTCCATCAATTTCAGAACTTTGAGGCCATTAACTCCTTCTTCTTCAACTATGATTTACTCACTCCTGACTCTAGCTGATTCACAGTTGGTGAAGGAAACACTTCAGATCATGTGGTTCATTGTTTACCCCTCAAAATTGAACACGTATTCATTTTTTTAAAGAACAGGTACCCTTTGGATACTACCTACAAATTCAGTCATAGCATATGAAGTATCCTAAGTCCCTCAGGAATGACTAAAAAAAATAAAGAAATGCTTTGTCTAGTTTTAGAATTTGTTAATGTATTATAACCTCAAGAACTTTGGTTGTTTTTTTTTTAAATGTTTTGTTGACTTCAAATGTCTTCATAATCAAACATATCACACCAAGGTAAAAATCAAAGCCAGGAGAGCCATCATTTACTAAGCTTTGAGCATATATACAAAACTATGTATTTTACACAAATAATGCTTTGAGTCCTTACAAAACCCTACAAAGAAGATGCTATAGTCCCATTTTAAAGATAAACAACAAACCAATGCTGAAAATCTTTAAGTAAGTAATCTACTGACCACAATCATAAAA
This sequence comes from Neofelis nebulosa, assembly GCF_028018385.1. Taxonomy (NCBI): domain Eukaryota; kingdom Metazoa; phylum Chordata; class Mammalia; order Carnivora; family Felidae; genus Neofelis; species Neofelis nebulosa. Next base: position 31,336,665 of record NC_080792.1, read on the forward strand.
TGCGCCTGTAGAATGTATTAGATCTCAGTTCTGTATGACTCAGAGCCCCTTATGGAAAGGGGCTACCCTGACAGAAAGGTCTGTGTCCCACAGATCTGGTGCTGAATAGAAAGCACCAAGAACAAAATAGAGCAAGAAAACACCAGGAAGGATCTGGAAGCTACTCTTGGTCTCTGAGATAAGCACAGTACACACTGGAGACTCACCAAGGGGTGGGCCTGTAAACAATAACACTGAAGTTGTGTCCTGATTCTACAGCCAAGACTTCAGGATTTCTGTTATGAACTCTGCTAGGTATGGGTGAACAAGTATTTATCTAAATGTGTTTGGAACATAGGAAAAAGAAGACCTTGGCACGTGATGAGGACAGTCAGGAAGTCCCTTCCTAGAAGGAATTGCCATCTTCTGAAGAAGTATCTGGAGATGGAGTTGAAGGAAGTAGTATCTCACAGAGAAGAAGAGCATATCAAACCATAACTCTGGCCATTCTATGGGTTTCATAGCAATCTAACTGTTGAAGGAAGAAGGCTTCAAACTTTCTGGGATCATACTTGGCTCTCTATAAGGTCACTCTCAATGTTGGACTTTGCATATGTAAACTGGACAGCCCATCACAATGTCATATTAGGGGATGTCAATAGCTTTTTATATGTCCATTTGTGGCCTCCTACAGGCATTTAAGTTTCCATGATGAGAGACCAGGGTGTTTCTCAAGAGTCTACTACTAAAATATAAATCCATAGAGAATGGGTAAAATTCAGATGATCCCTAAACATCTCAGTATAATTTGGTTTGGAACCACACTCACAAGGGTATGCCCCCATCAGAATGAAAAAAGACTTACGTTTTGATTTAGGAGAAGAATGGAAAAGTCTGGAACATGGAGCCTTGCCCAGAGGGAGCACTGGCCAGAGCAGTGAATAACTCAACTGCCAGAAATTTGGGAAGAGCTCAAGAAATAGAGATGCTTGGTTCTGGAGGGCACTTCCAGATGTTATAAACAGTTTAAAAAAAAGTGGGTGGGGGCTGGCGCACAAAGCCAAAATACAGTGTCCTCTATCTTTGCTGCATTTGCACGTACCTCTTTTCTTCAAGGTGAGTATAAACATTTCTCAATCCCTTCATGGTTTGACATAGCAAAGGAGACACAGTCAAAGCTTGAAAATTCTTGTTGACTTGAAATATCTATTTTTTAATGAATTTAAAAAATTAATTTAGTGAAATCTGCTGCCTATTGCCCACATCACATTCTCAAGGACAAAACGTACCAAAGTGTAACCTGAGCACCATGGTAGGCATTACTCTGCCACCCAATTCTAGTTCAGAGAAAATTCATCTTCTCTTAATACATTCTTAGAAAAAGAAATCATATATATAGCATTTGTAATTAAATACAAACAACTTGGAGCCCTCTACCCAGCTAGCATTTAGAGCATTTCATTTAATCAAACATATGATATATGAGTCAGCAGACTGAGATCTAATGATCATAACTCTCAAGAAAAGGGTGATTCGAAAATAGCAACCTAGGGAAGCCATCCACCAAGGGGAGCAATTAACCCAGAATGACATTCTATTCTGCTGCTTCTTGCAGATTGCATGCCACAGCACTTCCCCTGTAATTCCCATCTAGCAGCTAGGGTAGTGTGCATAGTCAAGCACTCTTCACTATAGTTTCCTCATCTATCAAGCAACTTTTCAAACGGGTTATGAAGAAGGGACAACTGGGGACTGCTGATTCATAAGATGAAACATATTTTGGGATCCTTCATAAGCAGGAAATTAACTACTTTTTTTTCTTCTCTTAAAAAAAATTCCTGATCTTTGGAAAAGATGAGAGGGTAATTAAAACTGCAATTAGTGACTAGGTAATAAGGAACAATGAGAATAAAAGGAAACTGGAAAGAGCTATCAGGTTAAATCTGAATCCACCCAAATTCAAAATACAGTCTGTAGTCTAAAAATAAAGGAATTGCTCAATAAATAGTGGCCAAGATTCCACATAATTCTTCCTCAAAAGTGTGTGTATAGAGGTAAACTTACAATAATTTTACAATTATTTATTATGTTCCAAAGGAGGAGGAAAAAAGCATTAGTGTCACATTTGTAGAAATAAGCAAAGACCAACCAAATAAAAAAAGCAAAGACTATTTATTCAGATGTTGATACAACAGGAGAACCAGCTATCATTACTTGCACTGTGACAGAGACTCAAAGACGACAAAGGAGAGAGAAAGCTTAACAGTGAAAAAAGAAGTCTTCAGGAATGCCCTGACTGGAGGCTGGTGGAATCGGGAGGATGTAGGCAGCCTAACTAGGATGCGGGAGAGAAATCCTGTGTGATTGGTTAGGGGTGTCTAATTAGCTTTCTCTGTGTGGCCCTAAATTGGTAGCTGGGACAAAAACTAACGAATCAATTGGTTACTAGAGGTAGCAATCTGGCTTCCTGCAAGTAGGACTTGTAACAGACTGGCTTCCTAAGTTGTTAACTATAGATGAGAGGATGGTTTCCTAGGTAAGTTGTTGCAGGTTGTGGGTTAGAATTAATTCTTCGATTCTTTGATTCTTTGATTCTTTGATTCTTTCTTTCTTTCTTTCTTTCTTTCTTTCTTTCTTTCTTTCTTTCTTTCTCTTTTCTTTCTTTTCTTTCTTCCTTCCTTTTCTTTCTTTTCTCTTTCTCTCTCTCTCCCTCTCTTTCTTTCTTTAGAGAGCGAGAGTGCACATGGGGGAGGGGTAGAGAGAGGAAAAGAGAGAATCCCAAGCATGCTGATAGCCACACTGACAGCATGGATCCTAATGTGGGGCTTGAACCCACAACCCTGAGATCATAACCCGAGCCAAATTTAACAGTCTGATGCTTAACTGACTGAGTTACCCAGACACCCCTAGAGTTCTATTTTTATGGATTGCCTGGGTATTATTCATTTGTAAAACGAGTCTCTCACATAGAGTTAGATCAACAATAAAACCTTTTAAGTTCTATAAAAGTGGAAGCCAGATGATTTTATTATTTAATAAGAAACAAATGGTAATATTAATATTAATGTGGCCACAGAACCTATAATATCTATTAGGGAATGGAGTAAATTTTTTGGGATATGATGCAACCATTACTCCAAATATTAAAAAAAAAACTACCAAATTGGGACTCTATAATTATAGAAACAAAAGATTGCCCTCTCTATTGTAAAAGTATTAATAGTCCATTAGATATTGTGGCATGCTGTTTCTGAAGGAATATATTCATCTTTGCCATTTGCTCCTTTTCAAACAAATCTTGTTTAATACTGATACATATTAAATCTCAAAGTAAGTCAACCCTTATATTCTAGGTGTGTTTAATTTTTTTTTACTCTAGTATGTTTTATTTCTAATTACAAAAAGTTATAGAAGACCAAGACTGCCTTCTCATGGGGCTCTGAAATGGCTCCAAATTTCATAATGGGATTTCCCTAAAGAGTTTGGGCAGAGGCAACATCTGCAGAATCATGGTATTCTGTCCCAAGTAACCATATGGAGGGGGATTGTACACATCATTAATTTACTGTCTCAACAACATAGGAAATATATGCCACATGAAGACACTACCTAGTTTCTAGGGTTGTGGAGAAAACTAATATAGACCCTGCCTCAAAGAACTTAGAGTCTGAAAGAGGGAGACAGATTTCTAATCAAAAAGGAGTAAATACTAATCAGTCATTCTTCTGCAAAGTCATTTCAGAAGTGTGAGATACAATAAAGATCACAGAGGAGGGTGTTCTAGGTCCTTGGAAGAGGGACATGATAAAATGTCAACAAAACTCTATCTTTTACCACTTGGACAAAATCAGGAAAGGCATTTAAGACAAGGGGACAGAGTAACCCAAGGCACAAAGCATAAAGTGGCCTAACTCATTTGAGAAACATAAATAGCAATGAATGGCCAAAAAGATAGTACATGTTGAAGAAGGGTAAAGGGAAAAATAAGAGGGTTAGTAAGGACCAGATTATGGAATGCAAGAATGTCTTACCAAGGACTTCACACTTTATCTTGTAGGCAATGAGAAGCCTTGGAAAACTTTAAGGATTATATTTTTATAAAATAGCTTTTTAGAAAGATACATCCACTGCTGATACACATATACTTGTTCAAGACTAATTTTGCTTCCTTGTTGCTCTTGTAGTCAAAGGAGAAGTCTAATTTTCCAATAAGAACATTTACAATGAACCTCTTGATCAGAACGAATTTGTGTAGCAGAAATGAGATGCCTAACAACTCAGGGGACAAAATTGACTTGGACAGGAGAGAAGAAACTTGAGTCCCAAAGAAATACAGAAAACTAGCCTAAGAACAGACTTTAGAGATCATCTACCCCAACCTCTTCTTCTACATAGACAAAATGTTAACTAAGAAATTTTGTTGCAAGATATAATAGACAAGATGCACTAAAGTGAACTACCAGATCACAGTGAAAATTTTCAAAGGAAAAAGTAGAAACCCAATTATAAGACATAAGGGAATGAGAGAATTTGGTCATTGGAGACTGAATGAGGGAAATGTGATGAACACTTCTTTGGAAGGAGGTGTTTCTTTGCTGTGAACCCCTGCCTCTAGGGGTAGCAGTAGGAAGTATCTGCCCCTACTGCAGGCTTAGCTAATGGACATCAGGGTAACCTCTCTGAGCATGTGATATATCAGATGCTGATGAAGAAGCACAGTGGACTGGTGTCTGACCATGGGCTGGAAAAGCTAAGAGCAAGACACAGTTGGCTAGCAGCCTGGATAGCAGGAACAAAAGTAAGGTAGTAAAATTGGTGATGTGTATTCCCAGTATTAACCAGGGCAAAGGTTGCATAAGTGCTTCTTACTGAACAAATGCAGGCCAAGCATAAGAGAGTAGCCAAGTGAGTTGTCTTAGATCTAATCTAATAAGGCATCCACAGAGGCAAACAGACCCCAGCAAGGTATCCAACGGATTTTTGTCAGAATGGAAAGATCACCCACATCAAGCAAACTATAGCTAAATGTCCCCAGTAATAATGGGGAGTCCCTGGGCATAGAGAGTTGTCAGATTTAGCACATAAAAATACAAGGTATCAGGTACATTTGAATTTCAGAAAAAAAAAAAAACTAAATAATATTTTAGTAAAGGCAGGTGTTACATATTGCATGGACCATAAGGAACTAAAAATCTGCTGTTTATCTGGAAGTACAATCTAGCTGGGCATCCTCTACTTTATCCAGAAACCCTATTGGGAAAGCTACATCATCACTGAACAGTGGCCAGACTCAGAGAGCAAAAAACCACCACGTGCCTGTACCAGCCACGTAAGAACTTTTCTGCTCCCTTTACCATTCCTTCTTCACTAAGATTCAACCTCGGAGGGTTTGAATTGCAAATCTGGGGAGAACAATCAAGGAAAGAAAGAAGAATCTGCCTGGATCTCTATTGCCCTCTGCAGCAACCTCAGCTGGGGGAGCAAGTAAAGGAACTGTAACTGTGAATGCATTTGACTGTTCATACGCTGCACATTCTGAGTTCAGGGATAAATAGGTTTTGTGACTCCAACTTCACAATGTTGGATTAAAAGATCAGAAAAGTTATGGGTCTGCCTGAGATTTCCTCTAGATTAAAGAGGATAAATAATTCCTTATCTCCTAAACAAAGTAATTGGGGCAATGGAAAAAGAAAACTAATTTGTGCTCTGATTGCATGTGTAAGCCTTCAATAGGCAGTTATGTGCAATCAAGTTATGTGTACTTCCATATACCAGTGAAGCCTAAAGAGATCTAATGATTGCTCTGACAGCAAACTTCTAGAGGTGGATGAATGTGTGGAGGAGCCCAAGGTTCTCACATGTGCCCTGCAACTCTTCCCCGTGGTGACTTTGTCATTCTTTGCCAGCACTGAAACATCCATTCCTCCCCCACAAATTCCCAAGAACTAGAGAAATCATAACTTCTCAAGTTGACTCAAAAATACTCAAACAATTGTCATTTGAAATCTCTCTAGAGAGACTTGCATAAAAACTCAAAATAAACTTACAAGCTATATGAACTAGGAATATAAAACCATCTCTCAGTTGTCTTTAACCAGGGCTCTGCCTCAATGTGCTTACCAAAAGGAGAAGCCCATCCCCAGTGAGTGTAGAAAGTGAAACACCACAAGAAAGTAGTTTATTCTCCTGAGCAGTTAGTGATGGTTATTTTTCAACGCTGTGGTCTCACTTTCTAGGGAAATATGAGCCAATTGAAGACCCAGGAAATTGGGGTCAGTGACAGGGAAGGAGATCAGGAAAAGAGAGATATTAGAAGAATGCATACATATAGTAGTTTCCTGTGGCTGCTCTAACAAATTGCCACAAATTTAGTGGCTTAAAAAAATAACAAAAAAAATTATGTTACAGCTCTGAAGATCAAACTCTGACATGGGTATCACTGAGCTAAAATTAAGGTGTCATGGGTATGACTTGCACTCCTCTGGTGAAATCATTTCCTTGCCTTTTCTAGATTTAGAAGCCAATATACATTTCTTGGACTGTGGCCCCTTCTCCCACCAAGAGCCAGCAATGGTGTCACATTCCTTCCTCTACTTTTATTACCACCTCTCCTTTGTTGACTCTCATTCCCTGCCACCCTCTTTGACTGATAAAGACCCTTGTGATTACTTTGGCCTCACAGACACCATCCAGGATAATCTTCCTATCTCAAGAGGCTTAACTTAACCATAGCTGCAAAATCTCTTTTAGATAAAAGAAATATATGCACTTATTGTGAGGATTCAGGATATAGATACCTTGGAGGACCATCATTCTATTACAAATGTGCTCTCTCAGTCTTCCTTTTTGGGCAAATTCTGAATTTTGAAAGGACAGCCAGGAATGACTCTACTGGCTGGCATTTCTCCCTTTACTTCTTTCCCCCTTCTAATAAAGTCATTCCTCAGCTCCATTTTATTAATTCAAGGAACTCCCAACTTTATAATTAGTTTCTGCCATCTTGTCAAACTTGACATCTGCTTAACAGTTACCTTTCACTGGCACTTTATATCACTCCTTAATCTGGTTGCTTTCTTCTCCCAATGACTATACCTCCCTGCTCCTCCTGGGGACCACTGTTCTTCCCCTTTTCCAACTGTGTGGTTCCGCTAGGGATACCAATCTAAATCCCCCATATCTACATCCCTTATCTACAAGTGTTGACTTGTGGTCCAAGGGTAGAGCAATAAAATCCTGTTGGAGATCTGTATACTGGTGAAATAGGGACATGTAAACCCACTGTAACCATCCACATTAAAAGGTAGGATGATCTCTAGAAGAACCTGCATTGTTGTGTCTCGCAGCAGAAGAAAGAAACTAGTCTGTAGTAGGAAAAGAATAAAGCAGAGACTCTGTGGAGGACGATGATCAAGCTGAAGAGGCAGCTCTGCCCTTCTGGCAATTTGATTCCCTGAATTTATTTTGCCTTACAATCAACCTCACCTCTCCCTTTCACTGCAAAGTTGACTCAAAAATATTCAAAAAAAGAGAAAGAAAGAAAGAAAGAAAGAAAAAAGAAAGAAAGAACGAACTTTTGTTTGTTTAGTTTGATTTTATCATTATTTGATTTTAATCATTAGCATTAGCTTAGTATAGTCCTGAGCTAAGTGTCATACTTACAACATCCCATTAAATTCTCAGGACAATCTTGAGATGGCACAATACTTATCTCTATTTTACAAATGAAGAAACTGAGGCAAGGATTGGCAAGGTTAAGTAACCTGCCAAAATTCATATTGGTAGTATGAAAAAAGAGTTAGAATTTAACCCCAGTCTCTGCATCAAAAGCCTACTCTCCCAACCACAACACCAGACTGCCTCCTTTTCTCCCCTGCAGTGAGACAGCATACCATGCCAGCCAAGATGAGTCTCCTTGGCACTCTTGGAGTATGTTGTGCTCAGTTTGCACATGCTGTTTCTTCCATCCTGCTGGATTATCACCACAATGCTGAAGACAGAAAATGGTAACTGGATAAACCCTTCAAAGAAGGAATATTCGGCATTCACTGCTTATTACATTAGCTGCTGCTCTTTAAAAAAAAAAAATTAGACCACAAATTGTTGATTGAAACTCATAATGCCCAATCTCCTGTACCTCAAACCCACAATTCTGCATTGTAAGCTTTCTTCAATTTGTCTTAGTACAACTTTATACTTCAATGTGATGTGCTACATTTGAGGGTCTAAAATTAATAATGGGATCTCAGAGAATATATAAAAAATAAACATGCAGCTTTCCAATATTTTCAGAGCCTTAGGGGGAGTCAACCATTCCAAGAAAGTTACCAGGCTACTGTTAAGAGGAATCAAGGGATAAGTTCCAGACTTGGGACAAAATGAGTAGGGGTGGTGGGAGAGGCAGAAAAAGGATGTAGTTCTCTATGTGTTCAGAGTTCTACAGTAGGCTGAATCCAGAATAAATATCTCTACCTTATAGACATTTTCCTTGAATCCCCAGTCCAGACTGGTTCTCCAATTATATACTCTCTAAGCAAGCTGCACTTCTTTAAAGGACTTACATAATTCATAGATCAATTATTCATTTGTTTTGTGTGTCACCACTAGATTTGACCACAAGCTCCATTTGCTGCTGTGGTTGTGCACTTCCCCAGGACCTAAGAAGAGAACTTTGTACTTGTTAAAGGAAAAGAGAAAGGGACAAAAGCAGGGATGTTGACTCATACAGGTGATGACATAGGAAAGTGGATAAACACCATTTTCCATGAGACCTGTGGAAGTCGATGGTGGCATAGAGATTTTGATTTGATTCTCTGCTTTGGCTTTGTATCAATAGTCTGTATCTTGTCATTTCATTTTATCTCCAATAGAACTTCTCATAGCATCCAACAGACAGACAATTTTCATCAAATTACTATTCCATACGTCACCTTCAATCCCTATTATTGGCTGTAACATCATTACTGAACGTGCTAGAATCAGTTTAATACACAGTATGTGATGATATTTTGCTCTGGTATTTGAGGATTTGCTGCCATTTCTTTCTGAGTTCCAAGTCCAACTCTTAGTTTCAGAAAAAAAGTACATTCTTTTCCATTAACAGAAATTGAAGCTGGGCTTTACACTAGACATGTTTGTCCTTAAACATTTGTTCTCGGTATTACCCTTCTACAAACTATCCTCTCTCATCTAATACTTGGTCCTCCAATCAATACATGCCCTCTCCTAATCTCTTGGAGCTACTCTTCTTGAGTGCTCCCAACTCCATCATGTTTTTCTTTTAGTACTTTTTTACTCATTTCATGATTTATTCACAAGCCTGACTATTCCTCTTTCTCCTTGCCTCTTCCATGTCTATCTCTGCTGCTTCTTATAAAAATAGTATCCCAAAACTTCACATTTGCCCCAGGCATATAAATGCTCATCTACAAAGTTCACGCTAAGTGAGGGGAGACAAGCATTTAAATGATCAAGTGAAGAGCTGGATGCAGGAAGCCGAGCACGCATAAAATGAACAGACCAGAGGCCATGTAAACAAGAATGAAAACAATAAGGATGAGCCTATGAAGAGAAAAGAGCAAGTCAAGGAGTCAATTGTCCATGAAACAGTCAACTGCAAGACAGCCTCAGAGAAAGATGGATGGTAAAAAGTCCTAGTAAATTAGCCAATACAGAGAACGTGTCCAGGGACTGGGAAAGAAGGGGTCAGTGAGCAACGGAAGTTCAACAAGTTCACCACAAGAAGAGTCTCTGGTGCTGAAGCCTCTTTTGCCTCAGGCTTGGGTGCCTGCCGGTCATCTTGCTCCCACTCAGAGCCAGCTTTGGATTAACCTGTCCTGAAGATAGCAATCTGGCATGCCAATGCCCTTTAGGAACTGATCCAGTGCTCCCTAGAGTGGAAGAAGGAATATTCCATGACACTGATTTCATCAGATATTTCCCCCCACCTTTGCTAAATTCAACTATCACCTTAAGAAATGGAAAGGGATTATAATTTTGAATAAGACTGCACTAGAAAAACCAGCATATTTTTAATCGCACTTCAAATAGAAACCATTCCCTCCTAACCCTTTGTCCAAGTCAAGCTGTGATATCACTAAGAACGTTGTCCTGCAGAGAGAGCTGCTACCTCCAAAGCCCTAATTCTATTTACCTCTCATTATTTCTTCAAGACCACATGGTGATATTTTAAAGGTGTTATGAAAAGATCAAAGGAATTCAACTTCGTATCATATTTCTCAAAGTACACCCTACAATATTTCCCTCCTATCTCTAATGGAAGGATTTTTAATAAAATTTTTGATGCGTTTGTTTTAAACCATTTTAAACCACTGTGATGCGTTTATTGTTTTAAACCATTTAAACCCTTGTGAAATATAACATATTACAAAAAAGTGCACAAGAAATGTACAGCTCAATGAGACATTACAAAACAAACTACACAAATACCATCCAGGTCAAGAAACAGTGATGATACCCCAAAGCCCCTTCTCTGTAATGCCCCTTCTTTGTCACTACTACTCTTTGGCACTCCCCTGAAAAAAAGTTTCCTTGGGGCACTTGGGTGGCTCAGTCAGTTAAGTGTCTGACTTCAGCTCAGGTCATGATCACGGTTTGTGAGTTTGAGCCCCGCATTGGGCTCTGTGCTGACAGCTCAGAGGCTGGAGCCTGCTTTAGATTCTGTCTCCCATTCTCTGTCCCTTCCTCGCTCTCACTCTGTCTCTCTCAAAAATAAACAAACATTAAAAAAATTAAAGAAAAAGAAAAAAAGTTTGCTAGCACGTACTATACAGTATTCCACCATCAGATACACAAAATTATTAATCTGTACTATCGTTGACAAAACATGCATGTTGTTTTTATGGGCTATTACAAATAAAGCTGTGTAAACATTTGTATGCTTATCTCATGGGGTACTTGCTACTTTGGGGTATAAAGTCATATGAGTATCTATAACTTTAGTGAATAATACCTAAGAGGTTTTATAAGTGGTTGGGCCAATGAACAGTTCCATCAGGGGTATGTGAGAGAACCCAGTGCTCTTCTTACTCTCCAATGAATTGTAACCAATCTGGTGCTAGTATCTATGGACATCTAATTTGGGTTTTAATTTTAGTTGTTTGTTTGTTTGCTTTTGGTTATTAGGATGCCTTCTTTTATGAAGTGCCCATTCCAGATCTGACCCAATTTTTATTATGTTCTCTCTTCCTTACTGATTTGTAGATTCTTTATATTCTGGATTCACACCCTTCAACAGTTATATGTTTTGTAAATATCTTCCATTTGGTGGCTTACCTTTTACTTTTACTTTTCTTAAGAGAAGTTCTTCATGTCATTACACTCAATCTTTTCTTCTATATAACATGCTTTCTATAGACTATAAAAAGTTTTTTTTCTCTGCCCCAAATCATGATAGTACATGACAATATTCTCTAAGTTTTTGAAGCTTTGTTTTTTAAACTTAAATATTTAAAACTACAATCCACCTGACACTAATTTTTGTATACAGTGTGAGGTAGAAATCAAGGTTCATTTAAATAAACATGCGTATTTCACTGTTCTAGTGATATTTACTCAAAGACTATCTTCCCCCTGCATTTCTATTGGGGTAACTTGATTTTAAATCAAACATTCATATATACATGTATTTGCCAGTAAACAGGCAGAATCTACTAAAGCAAAATGTATTCATATTTTATGATCTGGTAATTACACTCATAGGTATATAACCAATAATGAAGCATATATATTTATAAAAGTCATGTACAGAAGTATTTCAAAACAGCATTGCTTTTAATAGGCCAAAACTAGAAACAAGCTAAGTAATCGCCAACAGTAGAATGAATAAATACATTGTATGAATTTATTCAGCATAAACATCCATACAATGAAAATACTAAACAGCAATAAAAATGATGAACTGCAGTTACATATTTCAGGAACAAATCTTATGAATATAATGTGGAGCAAAAAAAAAGTCAAAAGAAAAAATATATACTGTATGATTCCCTTAAGATATAAAAATAAGCAAAATTAATCTGTTTTAATATTTTAAAAAACTACCTTTGGGAGAATATAGTAGATAGTGATGAATGGGAAAGGCAGCAGGGACTTTGAATTACTGATAATGTTTTTTTTTTACTGCATTGTTTTTACATGGTTCATTTTGTGAATTCACTAATCAGAGTGCTTACAACTTGCACATTACTTTTCTGTACCTATGCTATATTAGAGTAAAAAGTTGATTTTAAAAAGTCAATAAGGTAAAAACCCATGTATTTATGTCAATGTGGCATGTACCAGTTTTGAAGAAAACAGGAACGCTTTGTGATACAGATGAAAGAAAGTAAGAAAGTCGTCAGGAGAGAATGTTTTTGTTGTGGCTCTGTCGTTTGTAAACTTAAAAAAAAAAGTCCCTTGACCTCTCTGGATTATGGTTTTCTCATCTGTAGAATGAAAGGCATTGGCCCCTCAATATTCACTTCTAGAAAATCTGTTCTGAAATTACATTTACCTGGATAACTAGAGCAGAGCTACACACCTCCTTTAGGCCTGTCTTCACAGGGACTCTAAGTTTCATTTCTGTTTCTTGTGCATTCTCCACTGGTTTTATTGTTGGCCTATCTCTATGGATTTTTTCCATAATAGCTTTCATCTTCGAATAATCATAAGATAGTTAAAAAAAAAAAGGAAGAAAGAAAGAAAAAAAGAAAGAAAGCAAAATCACTTCAGTGTTTCTCAGAGGCGTGTGTGACTGGCCATCTGGTCACATTCACAACTATGGCAAGAGCAGAGGCTTTCTCTATCTTATTAATTCAGTGCATGTCTTTCTTTGAGAAGTTAAATGGTCATATTCAATTCCAGCTTTCCTGTCAACACTTATGGGGAACATGTGGCCCTTTGAAGTTGTAGCACATGCCCATCCCTTCACAATTTCTTAATGATGGTTCAGGGTTTGGTAGGCTAGAGGATACCTTTCATGCATGTCAAAATAAACATCTATACAGCAATCTTCTCTATTTATCACCACGATTTAGAGCCGCACATCCACTCAAACTCCTAGATTAGTATCTGTCCTCATGCCCTTACACCTGCTTTAGAAATGCAGTAACTTTCTAAATATGTCATGGCCCCCAGTTTCTCCTTATCCTAATCCATTTTGTACATGATAGCACATTAATCTTCGCAAAATGCAACTTTCAAAACTCTTCAGTGGCTTCTGATTTTTCACTTTATATAGACATTTAAAATTTTTAGCAAGCTAAAGAATCACAGTGGGGTAGGCACTGTTTGAACAGGCAGATTCCATGCCCCCTACTTGAGATATTGTCAATCAAGAGTGAGCCCCCAAATTTACAGCTGTTTGCCTATCTAATTTGGGGAAAGATGGGAAACCCAGAACCATTTCAGGCATTTTTAGAGATGCTTTTCTACCCACTGCAAGTGGAGAAAGGACATGTAAAAATAAACTCTGTGCTTTGGCCAAATATCCTATAGCAGTGAATTTGGGCACTGCCAAGAAACCATCTTCCTTAGCAGGTTCCTCTAGATAACTTTAGAACTTACCCTCAGCTATTGCAGTAAAACTTAACCTGCCTTGGAAAATAGGAGTTAAAAAAGTTAAAGTCAACAAGGAGTATCACAGGAGGGCCTGTTTCACAGACTTCTTAGAGGATAGGGTAGGAAATTTTGGACAACTTCCCCAAAAGTCAGATCAAACAGCTGCTTGGAGCTGTTCAGTAGCCCCTTCAAAAGAGTCTGTCAGGAAGGATCAGGAATTGATTTGACACCATTGGAGGAGACAGGAAACCCTTAGAATTCTATGGGAACTATCACTGTAGCTCCTGGAATAATGGAACAATGAATGGAAGCCCCTTGTAGAGATCAGCAAGGAGACACTATGAAAAGAATGTTTTGTTGTCTGGAGACATCCATTCCCTCATCCCTCCATGCCAGGAGATTACCCATGATGGTTTCACATGGAACAGTTAAGACAGATGGAGGAAAGTGTACTTCACTATAAGCCAAATGAGAAGGGAGAACTGTATTTCCCATAAAGAAATATGGTGGGAATGGAAATAATCAAGATAATCAGATTATTCTGCCTACACCATTCATTCCCATTTCCTCTCCCCCACCTACTTAATACTATGACCAAACAAAAAGTAATTTGTTTTTGTACTGCATATGTTTTCTATTTCATTCCTTCATATATTTACATAGGCTCTTCTGCCTGGTACTCCAAACTAAGTGCCTACTCATCCTTTAGAACCCAGCTCAAGGTCCATTTCCAATCCAGCTCTCTCAGACCTCCTAGAAATAATTGATCATTTGATTCTGTTACCCACTACTAGCATCTTACCATTTACAAACTTTTATTGTGATACATGCATCACTATACTAGGATCATTTGTTTTCCCCACCAGACTGACTCCTAAGGATAGTCTTTATAATCCTTTATAAACACTTATGAAAACAGAGCATGATCTATTTGTTGAATTAAGTAGAAGTGGAATAGTTGATAGAGGTAGCAAGTTCATTATAAAACATCCAAACAGTACCCAGGTGTTCAGTTCTAGGTAAAAGAGTAATCCTGACAGAGAAACATAAACATTGCATCCTCTACAGTGGCTAAGACAGGCAACATATAGGTGGTTTTCAAAACCTGACTATACAATTAAAGGATTAGTATACAAATGACATTGTGAGTTCACGGAAATTGGCCAGAGAATAAAAACTAGAGGGTAAATTCAGAGCATCAATCAATGTGACTATTTTGATTCATTGGGCCACTAAAATAAAAGATACATTTAGTCAGAAAGGATAAATTGTTAAAACTTTCATCTTAAAATAATAATAGCTAATGTATACTGATCACTTAGAATGGACTGAATGTATGCTAAATTTTTCACATGCCTTATCTCATTTAATACAGTAAGTTGATGGTATAGGTATTGTTACCATCTTCTTTTGGGGAAAAGTGAGGCTTAGCATGGTTGCACAACTCACACAAGATCATGCAGTTGAAGAAAGCACTTTTGGAGTTTGCAACCAAGAAATGTCATTAAACGCTATACCCAGGGGGTGCTTGGGTGGCTCAGTCAGTTGGACTTCCGACTTCGACTCAGGTCATGATCTCATGGTTCATGGGCTCGGGCCCCGCAATGGGCTCTGTGCTGACAGCCTGGAGCCTGGAGCCTGCTTCTGACAATGTGTCCCTCTCTCCCCCTCACACACTCTCTCTGTCTCTCAAAAATGAATAATAAACATTAAAAAATTAGGGAAAAAAAGCTGTACCCAAAACAATTGTATCTTATAGCATATCACAGGATGAGGTTATTAAGAAGGTAAGGTCCAATGCAAATTATGAAATTTTTTTCACATCAAATTAAATTTTTATTACACTGCTCTTTGAAAACTCATTAGTAAGTGTAAATAAAATTCTTTTTTTTCTGAAGATTTTGTTCATTAAAAATTAATTTTGTGGATTTTTTCCAAATGTATATTTATATTTAAAGGCCAGATGGCAGAGGGCACTGTTAAATTGCCAATTTTAAGAGCTATCTCCATTGGAACTGATCATCTCATAACAAAATTCCCTTCATCTCGTACGGGAAAACCTATAAAAACAAAAAAGCCCTTCTGGCTGGTACGTTATGACCATGTATACAGAACCAAAATAACATGTATTTACCCTCCAAAAGAAAACAGAAAAGAATATGGAGTTCCTCCAAGCCCTTGGTCTTCAATAGATTTCCTCAAGCTAAAGGAAATGGAAAAGTGTTACAGAAAAAAAATGGGCTTGCCATTGTTTGTGGCATTTACCAAGTAAGAGCCCCAAGTCAGAGACTGTAAGTGAACTGACTCCTGTTAATAAGAACATTCATCTAACAGTGCCAAACTCACAAACTTGAATTCCCATAACTGAACTTCCTTAGTTTGGGTAACTCAACCGCTCCATTCCTTCCCACATTTTCATGAAGAAATCTAGTTGATATTCACTGACTGAAGTGAAAAGAAATTCTCTTAATCCCTCACTCTAAATGACTAGAAGATTTCAAAGTATCATATTACTAGTCAAATTTCATTAATCCTTATAAGACAACTTAACATTGAAGCTAAAACCTTATATTGGCAACGCTAACAAAAATGACCAATAAATACAGAAAAATGTTTCATCAACCTAGTCAATCCGCTCCATCCTACATGAAATTAGAGATTTAAAATCATTCATAAGTAATTGTTTGGTAGTGTTTCTGTTGACAGTTATAGAAGGTTTTTGTTGTTGTTACATTTTCCTTTTGATAAAATTTCAAATTTGGAGAATAGTTGTAAGTATAGTACAAGGGACTCCTATATTGTCCCAAAAGTCACTAATTGTTTGCATTCTACCACCAAGTATGTTTTCATTTGGTTAAATGCAAGTGGAACATCTTAAGTCTTCACTTTTAATAAAGACGGTATTTGTTCCCTGAACCATATTTTCAAGTCTGTATCTGGTTAAGTATATTGACTGTCTCAGTTTATCTAACTCCTGCGGATGTGATGACCCCTAAACAAGCATGGTCCTTCAAGACTTTCCCCCTCAGTCACTCAGCTATAATTGCACCTGGCATCTGATCTTCGTCACTTAGGTACTCTAACCACCTCACACTCTCTTCGAAAACAGAACACAATATCTCTACTTCCCAAGCTAATCCCCAACTGCACACTCTATCTCGATTGGTAGCATCAGTGATTAAAACAGTAATCTAAATTATAGTCATCAATTAGGTGAGACTTGACAACTCTGTGTCTCTTATATTCCATATCTTTCTGAAAATCTAAATTCCTTCCCTTATATTTACATTTTTCTCTCCATCACCACTTTCTCGGTCAGATAATCTAGCTCTCCCCATGTCTCACTTGGACTTGAAATAGTCTCCTACGCAATTTCCTTACATATCATCTTTGTTACCTAAAATTCATCCTTAATAATGCTATCATGAAAATCTAAAACACAAGAAAACCAGTTTGTGTGTGTAGACACAACTCAAGTTTTGATAGCTACTTGTTGCCTGTAAGATTAAATTTGAAGTACGTAGATTTGTAAATGATGTCTCTCAAAATCTGGCTCATCTCCTTTCCAGATTTATGCCTTTATATTCCTCCTCAAACTTTATAAATACTAAGAAGTAGATAAATTAAATCATGCATCATTAATTGGGCACAAAATTACTTTGAAGCGCATGTAAACTCAGCTTCTGTTAGTATTAAAAAGCCAAACCTTCTCACTTACAATAATTTTCTTCCATGAAAATTCCAATTTATTATACAAATTAGGGCTCAAATATCACCTCTTCTACCTAATGTTTCCTGAATTTGCCATCTGCCATTATTTAATTCCTCTTCCATACACTGATAATGTCTTACGCATGTTTCTTTGTTCTTATCATATTACAAGGCTTATTAAAATTTTTTAATTTATTTATTTTTGGAAGACAGAAAGAGAGAGCACTAGTGGGGGAGGGGTAGAGAGAGGGAGGGAGACACAGAATCCAAAGCAGGCTCCAGGTTCCGAGCTGTCAGCACAGAGCCCGATGTGGGGCTTGAACCCACAAACCGTGAGATCATGACCTGAGCTGAAGCTGGACACCCAACCGACTGAGCCACCCAGGCGCCCCTACAACACTTATTTATTCTATGTCTGTTGCTCCATTACACTGTGAACTACTCAGTGTTACTTTGTCCTCAAATTCTAGCTTGCTGCTTCCGCATAAGAATTGCTTAGGACATATTTTACAAATACTACTACTTACTGCTATGGAGAACTAACGATTACTGTACCCTAACTATTTTCCAGGAACCACATGTATTATTATCTCACTTCCCTTCCCTCAAAACTTTCCAGGAATAGATCATCATGTGCTATTAACAGACCTCTGTTGCACAGGGAAGTAAATGAAGATAAGTCGTTTTCCTAAACTTACACACACATTACAGCCATAGTCAGGAGTCACCCTGTATGTGCTGATCTGGAGCTTGGGTTCTTAAGCCTTCACTACAGTGAAATGAGTGATGTAATTTAGTACTTGTATTTAAAGTGAAGAATT
The DNA here is from genome assembly GCF_028018385.1 of Neofelis nebulosa. NCBI lineage: Eukaryota > Metazoa > Chordata > Mammalia > Carnivora > Felidae > Neofelis > Neofelis nebulosa. The sequence continues at coordinate 31,354,733 of NC_080792.1, forward strand.
TTCTTCCCAAACACCAATATCCTTGACATTTCTGTTTATGTAATAAAGTCTGTGTTTTAAAGAATGTTTTTCAGATTTCTAAACATTTTTCCAAATAGCTTTATCATCCTTTCAATTTCAAGGAACAACTTTTTTTTAAAGCTCAGGATTGTTTCAAATGTGAATAGTTGCTATTCAGATCTTGGAACGACGCATTCAGACCTTTAAATTATTCAACCCAATGTTTCCATTATTATTGCAAATAATGAACTGAATGGCTCTTTAAAACACTCATCCACTCTGCTACACCGGGAGAGCAGTTCTTCCCTCAAGAAAGACTCAAGAGGGAAGTCTGTAAAGGGTAAAGGGGTTTTGCTGTTAGCACTAATTTTAAGGTCATCATCTGCACTTTAAACCGAATTCAGAGGAGGAGGTGCACTCAGCAAGGCACATTACTGAATTTGAATATTTATGACCACTTTTGAATATGTATAACTCCATTCTAAATTACTGCTTAATTTATTGCCACCACCAGTATCCCCTGCTAAACCCAGTTTGTTTATGTAGACACAACTTAAGTCTGTTTGGTTTTCCAACTCTATCATCTCAGAGTTTGGATGTGATACAAAAACTTATGGCCATCTGCACTGAGAGGTCCCATGTTAGAGAACCCAGGTGAATGCACTATGATTTGTGTTTTTTTACACTCCTTTTGGCACTCCTAGACTTGTAAGCTTATAATGACTATAATAAGCAGAAGAGACACTAACACTTATACTCAGTGCTTCTTCTGCATTAGTTCGGTTTGACTCTCTCTAAGCAAAATCATGAAGACTACAGGGTTATCTGAAAATGTATCCAGTGCATGATCATGTGAAAATGTTTCCAGTGCATGATCATGTGAAAATGTTACAGGTTCAGACAAATTTCTTACGGTAAACCTTTCTTCACAAACTCTTCCATTTCTCCCAGATTTTCTTTCCCAGATTCACTCCTTTGGAAATGAAATCCACCCCACTATGTGATTTGGGCAAACAGATGAATCCTCACTAGAGTCCCTTGGAGACAAAATAAGGTTGACAGAAATGGAAAGAACACAAGTTCTTCTTGGAGTGCTTTACATTGGGCCCTAGGAAGTTAGAGCTGGAAGGGCCTGGAAGATAATCTGACACACGCTTTATGTATATGCTGAGATCCAGGAAAAGGAAAGGACTTGTGAGTCACATGGCTTGTTAGGAACAGAGCTGGGTGCCAAGCGTGCCCACTCACTCTGTGACTCTGGGCTGACACTGATCATGCCCGCTCAACAAGCTGGGAAAGCCAAACAAAGTGGGCAACGTCATCTCTGCCAGGCCCAGGGCTTCATAAGAAAAATGTACCCATGTAAATGGGAAAGCAATAGATATGAGCTTCCCCTAATACTTTTTTTTCATTAACACTAATTTCTATTATACATAGGGCTAAGGAAATAATCCTTAATTAAATATGACTTATAATTTCACAATTAACTAAATGTTCCTTTCAGGATGGCAAAGTGCTTTTAGTGCCAGTTCTAATATCCTCCTTCCCTGTCTTCAATGATCAAAAGTCCATCTGTGAAAATAAAACACACAATGACTTCTTCTTCTGGGAGATGGGATTAAATGGGTAGGTCATCTTATTCTCATGCATATATTTTTTTCCATTCTCATGCATATTTCCATATTCTCATGCATATTTTTTTTCCATTTTCCAAGTTTTATGCTGTGAGCATGTGTTTTTTTCATTTGAAAAAGAAATTTATAAAAAAGTGAACCATTCTTTTAAAAAAAATGTTTATTTATTTATTTTAAGGGGGGATGGAGGGGCAGAGAGAGGGGGTGAGTGAGAGAGAATCCCAAGCAGGCTCCGCGCTGTCAGTGCAGAGCCCAACACAGTGCTTGGACCTACGAACCGTGAGTCACGACCTGAGCCGAAATCAAGAGTTAGACACTCAACCAGCTGAGCCACCCAGGCACCCCAGGAACTATTCTTTAACACATATTTTTTTTTTTAATTAATTTATTTATTTTTGGGACAGAGAGAGACAGAGCATGAACAGGGGAGGGGCAGAGAGAGAGGGAGACACAGACTCGGAAACAGGCTCCAGGCTCCGAGCCGTCAGCCCAGAGCCTGACGCGGGGCTCGAACTCACGGACCGCGAGATCGTGACCTGGCTGAAGTCGGACGCTTAACCGACTGCGCCACCCAGGCGCCCCTAACACATATTTTTAAGAGGACCCCATATTAGTTTCCTATGGATGCTGTAGCAAATTACTGCATATTTCATGACTTAAAATAACATACATTCATTATGCTACAGTTCTGGACGTCAGATATTCAAAAAGAGTTGGCAGAGCCACATTGCTTCTAGTGGCTCTAAAGAAGAATCCATTTCTTAGCCTATTCGGGCTTCTATAGGCCACCTGCCTTGCTTGGTTCATAGTCTCTTCCTCCATCTTCAAAGCCAGCAGTAGAGAAATTTCAACTCTTTCTCTATTTCTCACCTTTGCTTCCATCACTGCATCTTCTCTGATTCTCTTCTGCATCTCTTTTATAAAGACCCTTGGTTTATACTGGAGTCACCTGGATAATCTAGGCTGACAGTCCCATCTCAATATCCTTGACTTAATCGTATCTGCAAAGTCCCTTTGCCATGGATGGTAACATACACATGCGTTCCTGGAATTAGGATGTAGGCATCTTTGGGGGGGGGGGGGGCGGGCACTTATTCAGCCTACTTGAGACCTTCTTTATCAAGCCTTTCTGATTTCTTCCAAACATTCTCAGTCTCTCCTATGTCTCCACCTACTACTCCCTGCCACACACACACACACACCATTGGCTTTTTCTTTTTTTAATATCTCTATGGATATATTTATGAATATTTTTATTTATGAATATTTTAAATATTATATCAATTAACATTCTTGATCCCTTCCCTTCTGGACTTTAAACACTATCATTTTTTTTCTCTTGGCTTCTCTCTTACTCTCCCTTTGTTTTAGTCAATAATCAAATATAAATTGAGCAACTACATGGCCCCAGGCACTGTCTATGTTCTGAAAATAGAATGGTGGACAACACAGATGAGGATCCTGCTCAGGGAACTTTCACAGTGGCAGGAAGGGTGGAATAAACCTGCTGACAAATACATAAACAAAATAATTAGAACTCTTCCTATATACCAACAGGAAACTAGGCAGGATATAATGTATGCATAACAGAGAGATGGATGAAGTGCTTTCTGAAGAGGGAAACGGAGTCTTGAGGCCTGAAGTAGGGGCACAAGTGGAGTAAAACCAAAACAGACTGAAGCACTGTGGATAAAGTATCCTCTAAGTCATTTCTTCTAACACCTACAGAGGAGCCATGAATGAACCAGCATTGTTTAGTGGCATAAGTACTGATTTGGGACTTGGGAGATATAAAGAAATAATAGAGGTAATAGAGAAATAGCCCTCAGTTTCCTCATCTTCCATATTAAAGAGTTGTGTAATAAAATATTCTACATGTTTAATATGTATACAATTTCCTTTTACATAGTTTTAGATGTACTGTCCTTTGGGACATTGAAAGTCAAAGGCATTTGACACTAATATATTGCTCTATTTAGGTTGTGTGTGTGTGTGTGTGTGTGTGTGTGTGTGTGTGTATGTGCATGTGTGCCCAATAAATGTCAAGTTGGAAGAGTATTTCATTCCAGGAATCGTCAAATAGGCCAATTGACTGAAAAATAATTACAAGATTATTATGGTTATCTTAGCCCATGTTATTATCATTTCTGAAATGAGGCTTCTGATTCCTTTTGTGCTCCTAATAAAAGTGCATGCACAGCTGAAGTTTATTGCTCTAACTCAGATATGCTGTCCACAGGCTGCGTTCATCCTTTCCCTGCCTCTGAACGCCAGGAAATTGTCTAACACTGCTGACCCCAATACAGTTTGGATTCTATTCAATACCCCGGAAAACATTATAGATCATTCTTATTTGATCATAACAAGGCAGCTCAGCCCTGTTTTATAATGGTCATAAGTAAAAATAAATAACCAATTTTGTCTGAATGAAATAAAATCAATACTTCTCTTTTGTAATATGCTTCTCAGGAAGAAAATCCACAAATTTGTCTCATTTCTAAAGGTCTGGTGGCAAATCACTCAGAGGCATAAGGGCTTTTTTCAAGTCAGCATGAAATGGGCCAAAACACACCATCCAGATTTTGCATGTGCCCAACAAAATCGTAGTGGCTCAACGTAAAGTAATTTTTACGGATGATTACAATGGATATATATCCTTGTGCCTGATAGAACAACACAATCTAATTCTTTTTTGTGACCAAGCATAATGTAAAATGAGATTTATCTGTGTGCCCACAATATCTATTAGGTGCTGGGGAGATGGAGATCAGGTGAGCTACCCACTTATTCAGTAAGACATTATCACTGATAGTGTTCTGACACTTACGATAAATGCAGTTATGGCAGCATGGCTATAAAAGTCATTCCTGGATTTTTTTTTTCCTTCTTAAAAAAGCACCTCCAAGATTATGGTGCTAGTTATCAGGAGAAAGTGTGAACCTTTATTTTACAGGTATTCATCAATTTTTTGGATTCCTTTATGAATATTAAATTAAGGCATTGGACAATGTAGAGAACATAAATGTAATTGAGCACCTAAGTTTATTAAGGAATAGATAAAAGAGAAGGAAAAGTCACGCTTTTAGAAGTTAAAAGCACATATGTTTCACCCAATGATTTGTCAAAAATAAAAATGGAGAGAAATAAATGCACTTTCAAATATTTTCATAGGTTATGTTTTCCAAGCAACTCAAAAAAGGTGGGGAAGTTTGCATATTGCATAAGAACCAAATAAAAAACATATGGCAATAAAATACATTATTTACTTTGTCAGGGCTTCTGGCCTGTTTCATTTTTTTTTTTTTTTTATTTGATTACAGACTATTGTGGGAATAAATGTACAAAGTCAAAAGCTTTTACTTCTTTCCCTAAATATATCATTAAGGTCATAAAGATAACTAGATAAACTAGTTTAAAGATAAAATAGAGTTTATCTTTAATAGTTGAGGAAGTCCTCCTGTCTGGTCCTTGCATAACAGAAGAACCACCTGCTTCTTAATTCTTTGTCCTGGAAATCATGTAGTCATCATCATTTGCATATCACCTGGGTGGCATAAACACAGGTACAGCTATTTTTAAGAGTACCTTTGCCTGTATAATTTTAGTAAGACATGTAAAATGGAGTCTGATTCTGAACTCTGAACTGAAGACTAAGCATTCTGCCATCAAGAGGGAAGACACTCCCATGTTAGTCCCAGCTCTCATGGATATCAATGGTACCTCCTTGGGAGGCTGATGTTGCTGTCATCCTCCTACGTATCTTTCAAGTCATATCAGCCTTGGGGTAAAGTAGAAGAGAAGACTATCTCAGTTCCAACTTTGGGAAAAGGAAACATTGGAAGGATGGAGAGAGTACCCTTCCCTTGGTTAAGAGAAGAAGACTGAATAGGAAGTTGAAACCCTGGGTTCTCTCCTTAAATAACAGCGAAGCTGGCTAATGTGTTAATCTTTCTACTTCCATTTCCTTATAGATACCAGAAAGAAGTTAGCCTAGCTACTCTCCAAGATTCCTTTCAGAATTCTTATGAATTCCCAATTTCAGTACTCCTAAGAAGCTGTCTCCTCCTTCCTTTCACCATGTGGCTCATTTCATATAAATGACCTGGAACCACAAAACCCTTCAATACTTGCCAGCTCAGTGTGCATAGCTGACCTCCATTTTAACTGTGTCTCTAGAGCTGACTGCTCTATTTGCAAGTCAACCTCCTAGGAATTCATATTATCTTTGCAAGCTGGCAACAACAGTTTAGTGTTTAAGATAACTAGGGTAACCTGACCGTGAAATGGCCACTCTTTAGCTCCACTTCAGCACAACCAGGCTTTTGTTCTCTGATGGAGCTGAGCCAAATTCCTATAGTACTGAGCTCAGAACCTTACCATTCTTAGACTTATTTTAGGGAACATGATGGAGAGGCTGCCCAGACATTTTTACTCTCATACAGGTAGAGAGTGGCATCACTGAAGTCCAAGAGATGGGCCATCCCAAGGGAGGACCACTTTGCACATCGTTCCACTCATGCTGAAGCAGGTAAAACCTCATCTCAAAAAAAAAAAAAAATACACAAAACAAAACAAAAACAAGTCAATAGAGGAACTGAAAAATGACAAAGTTGTGAAATAAAAAACAATCAGGAAAAATGGAGGAAAATGCAATTAAAAGTTCAGTACTTCAATGTTCACAGTAAATTTCTGCTTAACGAAAAGACACATTTGTCTTGGGAATGGTTAGGGGTCAAATTAATACCACTGACTCAAAGGTCAGAGTCAAGAAACAATTCATGTTTATTCTAACACGATGGTACATTTTTATGGAGCTATAAAGTTTTAAATGTCCTTTTGTAACAAGTGACCCCTAATAATGGAGATAGTTTTTCTTATGACATCAGTTGTCAGGACTGCTGACCCATCCATTCTGGAGAATACTGGACTGTAGACCTTATTTTGAGAAACACTGTCATAAAGTAACTTTGACTTTTAGCAGTGAGAGAACAACTCTTAGGTTGCATGTTACCTGAAAAAACATATCTCACTCTGCAGAAGTCACTGACTATGCTTCCCTCCTACATCACCCTGTTGAACTCCATTCACTCCCTACCAGAGGATATAGCAGCCCAAAGCAGTGATATTAACTGTTTCCTAACTACTTCATTGGCTACAAGTTTACAGGAATTATCTCATTTGAATATTACAATAACTCTACTCTCAAGAAACCTGAACACATCTCAAGATTATATAACTGCATGGAATCCTGACTCCAAAGCTGGTACCTTTTCCACTGCACACAAAAGTACAACTCAACTCACAGAGCTGCTCTAGACAATCAGAATAATTCAAAGGTAGCACTGGGAACATAAGAATCAGGAATGTAAGAAAATGGACCAGAGAGTACACTCCCAAGGTAAGAGCTCCATTCCACATGATAGGTGAGATGAGAAGAATGAGATAGGACTGAGCACAGAGATTCTCTCATCAAATCCTACCTCATAAGTCTTTTTTGACCCATGAAATGAAGGTTTCCATCAGCCTTTATGTGACTTTTACTCTGTAGGGAGTATTCAGCTTAAGAGAATGATGGAATGCCCTTTTCTCCTCTCAATTACTTTTCCCCCACAAACGTTAACTACGGATCACTGACACCTGACTGCTTTGTTTTGTAAGATATCAACAAAACATGTTTAAGGATTTAGAATTTAGTAATTAATCGAAGTCACGTATCACTTTTTAAAATTAAAATAAATTGAAAAAAATCTTTGTTCTCTACAACCTTTGTTTTCTATAATTGTGTGAATGAGCATCAACGAAACAAACAGGAGTTGGGTTAGCCCCCCATTTCTGAAATAAGCTACTTAAAAATGAAGTATGCATATAGTCTATATTAGGCTAAGGCTAAGTCATGTTGTGGAACCTGGCTACACATTGATTCTGTTGTCTGAATCCCCAACATCATTCATTTCAAGGAAATACCCTTTTTGGTCAGGCAAATGATACTGACCAAAATAAATTCCTGTGCACATTCAGTGAGGCTCACGTTTAAAAAAAAAAAAAAGAAAAAGAAAAAACAAAAACATCTATTCTCGCCAAGAAAAAACAAGCTCATATCTGAATGGAAGCATGCCACTCGAAAATTTTCTAAGAGTGGATACTATTTAAAATATAGCCAAGATTTTCAATGAACATTACTAAACAGGCAAGTGAACTTTGGTGATGGAAGCATCCTGCTTTATTCGCATGACCGATGTGTGGATTTTGAGAGATGGATTTGTATTTTTCATTTCTGGGTATCAGAAATAGTACTAAGAGGTGGGCACTGTTCCAACAGATGTTCAATAAGATGTGGGTCACACAGGTCATACTTCTAAATATTTCAGAACTCTGGAGAATTCACCCATGCTTCATGCATCATTTGTTTCCCTGGTTTAGCTAGACTTTTTGTCAAGAATCTCAGTAATGTTACCATGCTATGATGAATTATTGCTACAAGAATAATTTTTCCTTTTAACTCACACATGTAGCTTTTTCTAAGGCTGTGTCCATATAATGTGCAAAGGGCTCATTGACAGGTTCCTATACGTCCATCAAAAATTGCTTTTTTAATTCATGAGGCAAGTATCTTGAGTTACTTATTTGGAATGGATTTGGCTTTCTCTCTCTCTCTCTCTTGCTTTGTGAAAATGCAGCTTTAGTTTTAACAAGGATTTGCTACAAATCCTAGAAAATGGACTTGTCAGCTGACAAAGGCCTTTACATGGTCTATGGTCTATTTTTGAGTGCTAGAGAGTTCAATTTGGTGAAATTGTGCAGATAACTGGATTTTATGATATCTAGGCTGTAGAGTTCTACAGAAATACACCAGGAATTTCATTAAGGAAATACTTTACATTTCAATTTATATATACTTGAACATATTTAAATGGTAACAATAATTCACCCACAATTCCTATTTTGTATTCATGAAAAGGTTATTCTTCCACTTATCACTTATTCCACAACTCTTTTTCCTTTTCTGGAAGAATAATATCCAAAACTTTAGGCTCTAAACCGGGAGCAATTTGTCCAAAGTTTTCTAAGGGTCAGACAATGCACATGGTTGAAATGAGGAAGACATGGATGCCTCTTATATACACTGGGGAGGGGAGGAATGGGTGGAAGAAGCAGGCAGCATTTAACCCCACTAACTATTGTTGTGCTTATTTCTGGCCTGATTTGTTCACTCCCATCTTGGGAGGTGAGCATAATTTTGTTGTCTTTATAGCCCATGTAGAAGAAAACATTTCCATGTACCTTCAAGTTTATACTTATATGCTGAGGTTGTAGGAGGAGGGTTTGAAGACACTACCGTGGAAAAGAAGTGGTCTCAACCACAATGGTGATGACTGAATGGGGGTTTTCAGAAAAGGTGAGCTCCTGATTGTCTCAGCTCGCTAATCTTGATGGAGATGCTACAGTGAATTTTATTTCAAGATTGGGGCATACGGATGGTGTTCAAACTGGTGAACAGCATGGGTTATGTCAGCACCATTAATACACAATCCTGTGACTTCTGACTCCCCATTCACTGATCCATCCATTCAACAAAGACAGGAAGCATTTTTTGTCTGCTAAGTTCTACGTTACATATTGGGGACACAAAATACTCTTAAATGAAGAGGAACCCAAAGGAGAAAGGGTTGTTTCTATTTGGGAATTAAACACCCAAAACATGAAGACAGAGATTAAATGGAGGAGATAAGATGTAACGCTCCAAAAAATGACCTAGTGTTATCCAGCTGGCCAAGGGAAAACCTGTTTTAGACACAGAGAGCATTGGAAGAGAAAGCAAGGATGCAGGAAACAAGGTGGCATGATGGTGGCAGACACAAGAAGTGAAGATGGCTGGAGGTAGGGGAGCTTTGTGAGCGGTGGGTGTGAAGGAGGAGTGAAAAGTACCACTAGGTCAGAGATAGGAGTTCCCAGCACTCTATGTTAGCTATTAGACCTTGTCTTACAGGCAAGAAGATGTCTTAAGGTCTTGAAGTGTTTTGAGCAAAAAGAAGATGAGAAGCAGGGTTTGTTTTGAAAAATATATTTCTATTTTATTTTACGTATGCAGAATCTGAAGTTCAGAATTACAGCAATTTGCCAACAGCAACACGTTTATTAAGCAGAAATGGCACTCAAATCCAGGATGTAAACCCTAGCAGTGTTCTATCATAAGAGAAAACCTTTACAAAAGTGCAGTATGGCACCCTGCTTTGAACATCCTCAAGTGCTCACAGATGCCTCTGAAAACCATAACAATAAAAAAGGGAAACAAAATCCATATGCAGAGTTTTAAAATGTCATTTAGTTTGGATGACACAGATGCAATTATGTTTAATCCTCCACCTTCGTCCTGCTAACATGTGCAGAGCCAGGAGCCTCTCACTTTGGCCCATCTGAGCACTTTCAATGGAGAGCATCTGTGCCTACCAGACATAGCCAGGGCCTGTGCTGGAAGTCCCACAATAGCCCACCAAAGGTCACACGTGAGCTACCACGGCCATAGTCAGAGACGGGAAAAAGTCTGTTCTCAGAGATTTTCCTACCCAACCGAGCAAATCCAACTGCTTTAGTCAAACTATTAAAAAAATACAATCATCCAAAACAGAAGAGTAAAGAAAAATGATCTTATTACATATTGTCTAAGTATTTCAAGGTTTTCCCCTCCACATTGTGTCTTAGTGGTACAAAGGGTGAAGGGATCTTCATTGAGGGGCTGTTGATCAATATTCTTCTTGATTGATCAAAAAGGAAATTACCCCCATGCTTCCACTTTTCTCCACTCTCCAGTCTATTTCAATGTCAATCTCACAGTGATCCACACTGAGAGGACACCTGCCTTCTTCAGGTCAGCCAATGACATTATTGGGTAAGTTCCTCCCTGGATGGTCTCTGGTTTCCTAGTTATGGTGTGGCCATTTAAGCAAAAAAGAGTGAATGGCTGGTGTTCCCAGAGTTTTGTCTATTTATTCTGGTTAAGATAAAACAAAATGTCCCCAAGTTTTCCAGCCTTCAGGAGATCACCCTCCCTTTAGCATCCAGTTAACTTATCGTTTGATCCCTGATACTGATTCACTGCAGGCAGTCCTATTTCCATGTTCTAAGAAGGAGGAGTCTAAGACTATTGTTAATGGTGGTTATCTCTCTCTGGTCTCTAATCTTCCTTGTCAGTCCACACTTGTACTCCTGCTCCACATTGCTTTGGCTCACCTTTTTCCACCTCACTCCAAGCATGGCCCCTTCCTTTATCCCACCCAGATACAGCAAACAACGGCCTAAAATTTAGCAAAATTTTCTAAAGATTTAAGGGTAGGATAAGGAAGAAGAAATAAACTCTGTGCCCAAGGATACTTTTCTTGGAGTCCACTGGGCATAGATATATCTGCCAAAGGCTTCCTCCTGCCTTTATTCTTCCTTAGCCCCTTGCCTGTCACCACACAGATATTTTATCCTGTGTAAAATTTGTGTAAAAACACAGATATGTGTTTTTAGTGGTGGGGGTGGGTTGGTAATCTTACCTTCAACAGATGGAAGTATGTTTAATCCTGCCCCCTACTTGGAAAATAGGCTTCCACCCTCTTTTGATCCCCACAAAGAGTAAAACCCTCCTTTCCCTACTGTACTTTCTTTAGTCTACTTCAAGTTCATCCTGTAGTCAATCCCACAGAGATGTCACTCTGCTCCAGTGATGGTATCTGTTTTTATAATTATGAAGTGTGTATTTGTAACTCAGCTTCTACACTATCTCCATTTCAAGGAACATATAAAAAATCAAAAGACCCATCAGAATGAATATTTCCAAATAAATCCAAAGATGAATAGAGAAACCTGAGGAAGCCCTTCAAAATCATCTTATTCCTGAGATATTACTTTGTTCACAAACTGTTTCCAGGAATACACTGTTCTATAATCATATCCTTTGGAGTTTTGCCACTTCAGCCTAATTCTTCCATTCATGCCTGGTGTAATGGGACAGATTACATCCAGTTGCCATTATTTTGTGCATAGTCTAGCTAAGAATATTCCAACAATTATAGTATATATATTTTCAGGATCTTCACACAAAGGACATACTTAATGATTTTAGTGGATTATCCCATAAATCATCCAGAAAAAATGAAATAAGTATCATGACAAGCATAAGGACACTATTAACCACTGGCACTGTAACAAGTCAGTGCCACTACTTCCTTCACTAGTAAGGAAGGTGGACAATACGAACACAAATACCAATAAAGGTGAAAATGAAGCTCAGGGGAAACTCAGAGAATAAGAATGTACTTGAGGAGTGAATAAGGCTTAACACTGGAGATAATATTTTGACGGGGCATGAAAAACGAACAGGATTTGAACAGGTAGAGTTGAGGAACAAAGGCCAGCAGTGGAGGTAAATAGGGTTGAGGGAGCAAAATTTTACAGGGAAGAAGAACAAAGGAAGCAAGCATTTATTAATTTCTAAGGATCAGAATTTTGGTGGCAGGGTGATGATGGACATATCTCATTTTCTGGGGCTGCAAATTTGGGGAAGCATTTCCTGTCTCTTCCTCAGCAGATGCATACCAATTCTCAGGGGAGGCCCTTTCCAGAATAGGCAGAACCAATTGCTTTCATCTTAAAAAATGCAGTCTTTCAAGTAGCAATAGCCAGCAGTTGAGATTAACTGAGAAACAAATGCTGTGTTCAGTCCAAACAAAAGGGGTGTCCTGTGTCATAGTGCCTGGAATTGCCACTCTGAAAATAATGAGATAGTTTACAAAACATGTGCCTACAATGTAATAAAAAAAAAAATCAGACCAACAGCCATCCCAGTGTTCACTGTGCCTCTCCAGATCTGGGTAGAATGCGTGTCTGACGACCTCATTAGTTTTCTCAGGGGTGGGAAGTAGCACAGACAGATGTCCTGGGCCATGTGACTGGGTGAAGACGAATAGCCAGGATGCAGCTGTGTAGACAGCTGTCTAAACCGATTAAAAAATAGATCTATCCATTCCCCTCGGTACTCTCAAAGACTCTGGGATTATCACAATTTATACACCAGTCCAAATATGTCTCCTGCATAATAATACAACTTAGCTCTTCCCTGGCACTACAGTTTTTCAAAGCTCACTGCACATACAGCTTCCATTTTAGAGTCTTTAAGAAAGGTATGTAGGAATATCAAGCTATGCAGATACACAAATGGATTGGAGCATTACCCCTCATTAATTAATTACATCTCTGAACAACATTTTAGGATGTGTGATCCATGATCTTATGACTTCAGTCAAGGAGATGCAGCCACAGAGACCTAGAAGCAAATTGCTCATCCTATGCTATGATTCTGTATAACAGAAACCCACGAAGCAGGCTTCAAATTCTGGGTATGGTCATCCCACAGTCCCAATCCTAAATATTAACCCAGGAGACACAAAAGCAAAACAGCCCAGTTGTCATAAGTAGGAAAATGGAAAAACTGTTAGATGTCCATGCAATGGAATTCTAGTCAGTAATGAAAATGAACAATTTACTATTTCCATCAGGCTTCTGATGAGATCACTGAAGTTGAGGTATGAAAAGACATTTGTTGCATTACAGTTAGGGAGGTCTGTCACTTTATCTGTTTTTTTTTAATTTTTTTAACATTTATTTTTGAGTGACAGAAACAGAGCATGAGCAGGGGAGGGGCAGAGAGAGAGAGAGAGAGAGAGAGAAGGAGACACAGAATCCAAAGCAGGCTATAGGCTCTGAGCAAGCTGTCAGCACAGAGCCTGATGCAGGGTTTGAACCCACAAACTGTGAGATCATGACCTGAGCCAAAGTCGGATGCTTAACCGACTGAGCCACCCAGGTGCCCCTGTCACTTTATCTGTTTATCACACAGTCAGAGAAAAGGGGACTCAGACCTTTGCAACAATGGCCGTGAAAGAGTGCTCTGCTGGAATCCTTTGCAAAACTTTTTGTTGCTATTTTCACCTCCCTAAATATAATCTTTTTTCACATTTTTTTTGTTTTCTGACTTGTAGAAAGGCAGTTTAAAAAAAAGATGTACCAAATAAAACCTATTTTATTAACTTGAATATTTGTAAATTATTTGGGGTCCTCTATGTATATGATCAATCATCTGAGAGCAATGATAATTTGGTTCATCTTTTCTAAATAAGAAAAACTAATGTACTCTGTATTTGGAAGATTTTCATCCAAAATTATTGAAATAAAGGAGAACAAAAAACTTGACCTTTCCAAAACAAAATAAAACATCTCCTCCTGAAGCTGATACTCTAAAAAATGGCAATTTACAAAGGTAAAACAACAAAGTAGCTTGGCCTTGAAAGTAAATTGCAAAACCCTAATAATATATTTAAGTACAACATAAAACAGAAAAAATATGTTTAATTAATGAGCTCAGAAAGCATAAAGCATTATTAATCTGACTTGAAAAATCAAGGATAAGGAATCTAGCCATACTTTTTATTATTTATGATATGTATTATGAAGTAGAAAAATACCAATGCTTTAAAAAAAAAACCTGGGCTCTCTTTCCAGCCTAGTCGATGACTTTATGGAAATTATTTCTCCAGGATACTGATGAGGTAACACCCATGATCCTTCTCTATTCGAAAATTTTACTTACTGATAAATACTCAGAAGTTATCTTATGGGGCGCCCGGGTGGCTCAGTCAGTTAAACGTCTGACTTCAGCTCAGGTCATGATCTCAGGGTCTGTGAGTTTGAGTCCCACATCAATCTCTGTGCTGATAGCTCAGAGCCTGGAACCTGATTCAGATTCTGTTTCTCCCTCTCTCTCTCTGCCCCTCCCCCGCTCACACTCTGTCTCTCTCTCTCTCAAAAATAAACATTGAAAAAAAAATTTTAAAAAGTTATTTTAAAGTGTTTTCATATGATTGCTATAGCTAAATTGACTATGATAATTCCTGCAATTAAAAAAATAACTCCCTATACTAATATTGTCTTTCAGCATACTTTTGCAACCATGACCTTTTTTTTTTTTTAACTCTGACCATAACCCTATATAGTAAGTATGCTAGGGAATTTGCAGACAGTATAAGTGAAACCCAAAGCTGAGAAATGATTCATCCTCTGCAATATATTAACAGAAGATAAATAGTACTTAAGTCCTATTAAGCAAAACATAAGGGTTTTAGTTCACATTTCTCCCACAATGGTGCTCATTTGAAGAGCAAGTAATGGTTGAGTGATATTCAGGTTGGTATCTTAATATGATGACAGTGGCTAAGAAGACATATAAATATGATGTAACAATGTTTGTATTTGAAGAGGCTATAATTTTTCAGAGTCCTGAAACTGGGAGAAAAGTGATCAGCATGAAATCACAGGGTTAGTATGTAGAAGTTTAGGTGTCCTCGGGTACTTTACCAGGTGTGAAGAAACAAGATAGACCACGAACTTTGAATGAGTAAAAATGCACATGGGTATACTATGTTTAAGAAATATTGAGGGCGTGTGGGTGGCTCAGTCAGTTAAGTGTCCAACTTTGGCTCAGGTCATGATCTCACAGTTCGTGAGTTTGAGCCCTCTGTCAGGCTCTGTGCTGACAGCTCAGAGCCTGGAGCCTGCTTCAGACTCTGTGTTTTCCTCTCTCTGCCCCTCCCCTGCTTGTTCTCATTCTCTCTCTGAAAAATAAACATTAAAAATTTTTTAAAAAAGAAAGAAATATCGAGGTATGCTGTGCTTCAAAGGTGAATTTGATTAGCAGCGTGACAAGAGAGTTGGCTGAAAAGTAACAACATCTACCTGTGTGGCCAGGAAGCAGAGTGAATGCCTGTTTAAATAGAAAACTCCTTGATGTTAAGATAAACCCAATTGCTGGAGGCACAGAAAAGGAAGGTGTTCTGCCAGACAAAGAACAAGATGCCAGGCACTCATGGTGACAGTGTGAAGTTGCTGGAGCCCTTCTTGACTTCACAGTGGGTGGCTTGGGGTGTTTGAGCCAGGGTGGCTCAGTGCATTAAATGTCTGACTCTTGATTTGGGCTTAGGTCATGATCTCACGGTTCATAGGATCAAGCCCCATATCAGGCTTGGAACTAACACCACATAGCCTTCTTGGGATTCTCTTTCCCCTCTCTCTCTCTGTACCTCCTCCTGCTCACACTATCTCAAAATAAATAAACATTAAAAAAAAAAAAAAAGAAAAGAAAAGGAGGCAGCTCTTGCTGAACTATCAGGGGCAAGGTGGGTGTTCTCTAATAAATCTGCTTTCAAGAGTCTGAGTCCATGCTTCAGAGTATCCCCACTGTTACTCAAAAGTGGGCCCTATGTAGAAGAATCTCAGAAGCAACAAATAGTGTCTATAAGATGAAAATGAGGCCAAACACATACTCAATAATCCATTCTGAATTATTCAATTTTCTGCTTCCAATTCTGGATATATTTTCCTCATTTTTGCCCATCTTTCTACCATAGGGACTGATCATATTCTAGGAGAAAATATTAACAGAAGAAAATTAAGTCATTTCAGTAGAAGTCTGTGATAGGCTGCACAATGGTTCCCAGAGATATCCCCGCAAAATATCCAAATTCCCTGAACCAGTCAATGTTACTTTATACAGCAGAAGTGACTTTGAAGATGTGAGTAAATTAAGGATTTTCAGCTAAAAAAAAATTGCTTTGGATTATCCAGGTCATAAATGAAACCACAAGTCTCCTTATAAGGAAGAGGGAGATTTGACACTGATGAAGAAGGAAATGTAACCACTGAAGCAAAATGCTATCCTGCTGGCTCTGTAGATGGGGGAAAGGGCCATGTACCAAATAATGCCAGGAATACAGCTCTAGAAGGTGGGAAAAGGCAAGGAAATGAATTCTCCCCTAAAGCTTCCAGAGGGAACACAACTAGTGACACATCGATTTTGACTCAACATAATGAATTTTGGACTTCTGATTTCCAAAACTTTAAAAGAATAAGTATGGAGAACAAACTGAGGGTTGCTGGAGGGGTTGTGGGATGGGTTATGAGCTAAATGGGTAAGCGGCATTAAAGAATCTACTCCTGAAATCATTGTTTCACTATATGCTAACTAATTTGGATGTAAATTTTAAAAAATGAAAAATAAAATTAAAAAAAAAACTAAAAGAATAAATGTGTGCTCATTTAAATCACGAAGCCTATGGTAATTTAAGTAGCAACATGAGAAGAATACAAAGTCTAATCAGGAAAGTTAATCTGGTAGGAATCACAAAATTACATAAGATTCTCACAAAAGTAAACACAGAATGCTTTGGATGGTTCTCTGTGGGTCACCCAGATCACTCGCAACTTCCATTAGGCTTAGTTGACCTTTTTTTTAAAAAAAGTTAATGTTTATTCATTTTTGAGAGAGAGAGAGAGAGATGGAGCGTGAGCAGGGGAGGGACAGAGAGAGGATCAGTTGACCTTTTATTCATGTCAGTAACATACTCTGTAATGGCCTATTCCACACATCTGCATTCTACATGTATTTTAAGAGTCAGTATCTCAGTCTCCTCCTCCACTAAGAGCATTGCAAGTCTTGGACTCTCCATCCTTGAGGGCAGATACTATGTTTTGCTTCAGACTGTTGCATATGGGGCTGTTTAATAAATATTTGCTGGAGCATCTGGGTGGCTGAGTCAGCTAAGCATCCAACTTTGGCTCAAGTCATGATCTTGCAGTTTGTGAGTTCGAGCCCTCTGTCGGGCTCTGTGTTATAAACTCAGAGCCTGGATCTGCTTCAGATTCCATGTCTCTCTTTCTCTCTACCCCTCTGCCACTTACTCTGATATTCTCTCTCTCTCAAAAATAAACAGTAAAAAAAAAATATACACACACACACACACACACACACACACAATTTGTTGAGTCACTCAGTGATTGATTAACTGTTCTAAGCAAGCATTGAACCAAATCAACCATGACATTGGTAAAATAAATAAATTGGTCCCTTGTTTACAGTGAGGAATAAGGCCTTTCACCAGCTTAGGAGCAGACAATATAGAGCAATTAGTGCCAAAAAGGAAGCAGGCCCACAGAATCACATAGTCTTCAAATTCTGTGATGTAGAATTAGAACCTTTGTAAATAACACCTCTTGAATGATTTTGAAAAGATGCTAATTCCAAAGACTAGATGCTGGAACCAGAGAAAATAACAGTGGCCACTGTTGTTAGAGAGCCACTCAGTTATAGTTCTTCCAGCCAAACCAATCACGTTGAAAGAGTAAATTACGCATGAACAGCAATCTAAGTCCATGCACACTTAAGGGGGAAAAGAAAGGTTTAACATGAAGAATATAACAACAATCTCAGTTCAAAAAGACAAATTCTCTTAGAATCCAGAGAAATTACTATGATGAAATGTGACAAGAAAACACACACAATAAGAACAATAAGTCATGTTTCTTACTTAATTTCAATCTCTCATGACTACATGACCATTGCCAGAAGACAAAAATGCAACCTTTGGTTTGATTACAAGCATATACGTTTCCATTGTTTGTTCAGTTTAGTATTTTTGAATAAGCCCAACTTAGGCAAGCTTTCTCTAACATGTAGATTACTTATAATTTTACACAATTATGCAAAACTGTAAGTAAAGGAACCCTTTCAATCTTTTTCAAGCTATTAAGCCTAAAGGAAATTTGTCAGCTTTGATGATTTGAGAACTGTTCTCACTGAGTAATCTGTGAAGCCTGAAGGTTCTACTTGAATCATCAAGGGAAATTTGTTTTGGAAAGGAACACACACATCTGGAGATGTGAGAAAAGGCAATGAATAGTCAGGCATTTTCATGTAAGGGCATCTTTTTCCACCAAGTATGGTCTCGCTGCTTTGAAGACTTTCTTTACCTGTTTGATGTCAACTCAAGTCTGAAGAAGAGAAGAGAAAAAACTCAAAACTTCATGAGATTTTTATTGTATTGCTCACTGGCCTCTCCTCACCTCACTTTAATGCTGCTTTCCTTGTACTGACTTCCAATCGGTTCTTCTCTAACTTCCTACCTCATCTGGTATGTTCAGTTTGTAGTTCCAGCTGACGGACAACTCAAGCTCACAATCACCCGTTTTGTCTCTCCTTCTTCTTCCCTTGTAATAGCATATGTTTTCTTCTAGCTCATACAACATTTCCTTTCCACAATTCATTTTAATCTTAACTGTAAATATTTCAGTGGGATCAAAATTTACAAAGTATTAATCAGATTGCCAAAAATGTAACTTTTAACTTAATTTCTGTGTTGAAACTCATCTATCTCTTTCATCTCACAGCTTTTTTTATTTGGTAACTATTTGGCCTTTTGGGATTTCCCTTCTACACTTAAGACTTTTCATCCTTCTCGCATTTTGAAGAGTGGAGTCATTCCTGATAAGGGAAAATTTTACAGCTTAAAGGTTGGACAATTGTTCCATGATCCTGGCCTCTCCCTTAGGTTCTTGCTGTGCTCACTATGGTGCCAGGTGGATCACCTCATCCATTTTACCCTGAATTGATATAAGTGAGATATGGCTGGTCCCACCTTGTCTTTGAGACAGGATATTGACAGTTGCTGAAGTCAATGGCCATTCCTTCCTTCCTGACTTATTAATTGCTTCAATTATAATCAACATCATATAGCCTCATATGAACTAATATATTCAATATGGACCTCATAAGTATGTACTCTCCACTAGCTGTGTCTGAGAGGTTAAAAATCCAACATGATGTTCCTGAGTCTTCCCAAATGATTAGCATTTTCTACTCCTCACAATCCATCACATTTGCGTCTGGCCTCTTGAACATCACTTCCTGACTCTCATGGCACCACCTACCATTGCTAAGAAAGATTTTTCTTCCCCTGTATGAAACAAACTCCATCCATTTATGATATACTCTTGCTCTTCCTATTTGTTGACAACTATGATCAAATTTCCAAGTATTAGTATATATATTTTTTGTACTTCATTTCTTTCTGCTCTAATTTTTATTAGTTATTTCTTCTGTTAACTTTGGGCTCAGTTTTTCCTTTTTTTTCTAGTTCCTTAAGGCATAGAGTTAGGTTGTTTGAGATTTATTTTATTTTATTTTTTATTTTAAGGAGAGACTGGCCATGAGTAGGGGAGAGGGGCAGAGGGAGAGAGAGAATCTTAAGCAGCCTCCACGCTTAGCACAGAGTTGACGTGGGGCTCAATCCCATAACCCTGGGATCATGACCTGAGCCAAAATCAAGAGTCAGACACTCAACCAACTGAGCCACCGAGGCACCCTGAGATCTTTCTTAACATAGACATTTACTGTTGCAAACTTCCCTCTTAAAACTGCTTTTGTTACATCCCATGTTTTGGTATGTTGCATTTCTACTTTTATTTATTTCAAGATACTTTTTATTTTACCTTTACTTTCTTCTTTGATTCAATGGCTGTTCAGGAGAGTGTTGTTTAATTTTCCCGTATTTGTGAGTTTTCCAGTTTTCTTCATTATTAATTTCTAGTTTCACATCAGAAATTATGTCAGAGAAGATACTTGGTATGGTTTCAGTCTTCTTGGATTTTCTAAGACCTGTTTTGTGGACTAACATGGTCTATCCTAGAAGATGTTCCATGCGCACTTGAGAAGAATGTGTATTCTGTTGTTGTCAGATAGAATGCTCTGTATATGTCTATTCACTCCATTTGTTCTATAATGTTGTTCAAAGCTGCTGGTTCCTTATTGATTCTCTGTCTGGATGATCTACCCATTATTGATAATGGGGTGAAATCCATTGGTGATTAAGTGTTTTAAGGGGATAAAAAAAGAGGCAACTAAAGGCTGGTGGCTTGAGAGAGAGGACAACTGGCAAGAAGAGATGTGTCAACAGGATTTAGTCATGGACTATGCTGAGGGGCATGATAGGCAAAACACTCTTCTATTGCTTCTACCATCTGCTCAATAAAACCTATGTAATTCACTAATGATTCTGAGGGGAGTAAATTCTAGCAGTGGAATGTCAAGAATTGCTGGATCTACCCAATTTCTGGGTGCCACTGGTTACTGGCCCAAGCCACAGTCGACCAATATCTCAGTTACAAATATTTTCTATCCTGAGAATCTATCAACATCATATTATACTTCTGTCATACCTTATTACATTTATACAAGGAATGGTATAAAAATGCTTTGCAAGTTAACTTAGTTACATTAGTTTTTTAAAGGGGTTTTTAAGCTATGAGTACTTTGCTGAAATAAAATATTATGAAGTTCACCCATACAAGAAAAGGAGCCATGCAAATGTAAAAATAAGTGTGATATCTGTGTACTATTTGATTACTTATAGCAGGGAAGGATCAGAGTGAAAAGGCAGTTTTATCCTTAAAACCAAAATGCTTTCATTTCTATTATAGAAGTTGAGGAAATTTAGTTACAGAAGACACCACACACCCAGTAAGAAGATCCAATGACCTAGACCTGACTTATCTTCTCTACCAGTCCTTTTAGAAGCCATTTGGTCTAAATCCCTATGGTCAATGGCAGAATTTCTCTGAATTCCTAGCAAATGCTTTGCCTAGCAGACAGAGTATTAAATATTACTTTTTGGTTGAACAAAGCTTTAACCACCTAAGTGCACAATTTTCCAATTACCTTTTCAGAAATCATGTGCAGGAATAATCCAACTAGAAGGTGAAACCTTAGCTCTTTCACTGATGTGAAATTGATTGCTTCCTTTGTTCCCAGTGATATTTTTCTTAAAAGAAAAGAAAAAGGCAAATCATTTTTAAGTACTGAATTGACAGCCTTGAGACTACAGTGCCAATAGACATTTATTTGCTAAAAGATAATATAAAGTAGATGTAAAGATAAAGCAAATTTTCCTATGGTAGAAATTAAAATGCCTGAAACAAATTTGTACTGACAGCTGGGTGTTCGTAATTTCCAATACTGGGTCAAACATCTTACCTAGAGAGGTATGAACACTGATATGGAGGGTTGCACCCCTTCTGAGATACCTCAGTAATTTGTTTTAGATTCCTACTTCTTCCTCAGTTCCAAGTACTGATTTACCAAAGTTGAAATAGAATAGACTGACATCTACTTGTTATGCTTCATATTGCTTTCACTTGAATATTGCCAATAATGAAGCATTAGATCTCTGGATAGGTGAACAGATCCTGATGTCAACAGAGGAATGAATGGACAGTCATTGATGGTACAGTTTAATAGCAATACAAATCCTTTTGCTTCAGGTTTTGTTTATATCGAAAAACACTTATAATACATGCTTGAAGTAAGTAGCATGTTTATCTTTCTTTTTTTTTTTAGATACTGTCCAAGATAAATAGCTAACTATTCTAAATATAGAATCTGTTAGGACAGGTCAAAATCAAACCAAACAATATAAACGTTATTAGGAATAGATACCAAGATTTATTCTTTTTTTTTTAAATATTTTTTTAACGTTTATTTATTTTTGAGACAGAGAGAGACAGAGCATGAACGGGGGAGGGGCAGAGAGAGGGAGACACAGAATCTGAAACAGGCTCCAGGCTCCGAGCCATCAGCCCAGAGCCCGACGCGGGGCTCGAACTCACGGACCGCGAGATTGTGACCTGAGCTGAAGTCGGATGCTTAACCGACTGAGCCACCCAGGCGCCCCCCAAGATTTATTCTTTTAAATTTTTTTTTCAACGTTTTTTATTTATTTTTGGGACAGAGAGAGACAGAGCATGAATGGGGGAGGGGCAGAGAGAGAGGGAGACACAGAATCGGAAACAGGCTCCAGGCTCCGAGCCATCAGGCCAGAGCCTGACGCGGGGCTCGAACTCACGGACCGCGAGATCGTGACCTGGCTGAAGTCGGACGCTTAGCTGACTGCGCCACCCAGGCGCCCCCCTCCAAGATTTATTCTTAAGTTATAAGACAAACTAGAGGCACAAATCAGAATCTAGATCATGTGAAGTTCATATAAAGAAGTTATATGATGGAAGTTATATGAAGTTATAAAGATGGAAACTTCTTATAGTTTAGTGGCTTTCAGAAGATGTAAAGTTTGTGGAAGAAGTTTGCTAGAATTATAACACCCAGAAGGGCACTCTCAGAAACAGACCACACTGTGTTGTCAGTCAGTCCCCAACAAAGATGACATATTCAGTTCTAGCTGCTGTGTGAAAGGGGATTCTTACACTCCATGGAATCCATCCAGAGAGAAGGATGGTAAGAAGATTTTTACTAAATAGAAGACTCAACTAGACCATGGTGTTGTCTACAAATGATAGTACCAACAGCCAACATTTACTAAATGCTAACCTGTGCCAGACACTGTATTAGACACTTGTATGCATCAAGTCATTTAATAATAATTTTAACAATCTACTATTACTACAAATAGTGGTAGTTATAACCCTAGAACTTGATACTAGTATTAATCTGCATTTTCCAGAAGAGAAAATTGAAGGAGAAATAAAGTAACTTTTGTAGTGTGCAAAAGACCACCATCAGGAAGACAGATTAAAGTTGTTTCACTTGGCTAAAAAGAGTACAGCAAAGACAGAGAGCTGCAGGGAGGCAGCACATAGCTATGTTAAAGGAAAAAAGCTTTAAGACCTGGATCTCTCTAAAGACTCAGGTGCTATCCCTGGGAGGTTGTTCAAGAGCAGTTAAATGGCCACTCAACAAGAATGTAATGGAGAAAACATCTGCTACAGACCCACCATTTCTCTATCTCTGCCCACACCCTAGTTTTTTATGAGTCTATGAAAATCATTAGTATTGAGGTCATTTGAATCAATTTATTGAACAAAATGTAATTTTTGACCTCAGGACAATAGATTTCCTGATACCCATTTCTAAGTTTGATGGAAAAAGAGAGAGAAGGAGATATGAACAGCATATCCACTGGGTTATGTTGCAAGAATGTGAAAAGCCATGGCATACAATGGCAAAATAGACACCCAACTCTAACCTCTATCTTTATTCCTGGTCTTCTGTGAGAGTACACTCCTCCTTGAAGAGCACTTTGTACCCATAACTCCAAGCATTATGTAGTTCCTTGCCTGAACAAAAGAGAATGATCAATTTCTAGCATCGTGTCATTTTGAAAAGATAGTTAACAGGCTCTGGGCTTGGGACCAGTTTGTTTCCAGAGAACAATAAAATCTTTTGAGAGGGAAAAAAACCCTCAACAAATTTTCTACATTTAAACAGTTGGCATTTCTACATTTAAACAGTTGGCATTTCTCTCTATATTTTAACTGCCCCAGTCCTATTATGGAATGTGATTCATTTTATTAATAATACTTTTAGCACTCCAATCTCTAGCTACCAAAGATCAATGTATTTTAATGAGATGTTTCAATTTTATCAAACATAAATGCTTCCAGAAAAAAACTAAATTCTTCCTTTCTGGTCAATTACCTATAAGAAGTTAAATACAAGACCCTTTGTTTCCTGATAGACCAATAATGGGAGGGTAAGATTTTCAGGAAGCCTTTCAACTCTCAGTTTCAACTAAAGGAACTTTCTCAAGGTCCAAGAGGTCATCTTCTGAAAGGGAAGTTGCATTTTTCGTCCAGCTACAAGGGACAGAGCTAAGACCAATGTGCAGCAGTGCAGGCAAGGGAACAAGTGAAGCAGCTGACAGGGAGGGGAGTGGATTTAAGGTCAATAACGTGACAACACAGTGGTGTGACCTGACCATAGTGCAAGTAGGATGATGAAAAAGTGAAATCCCCTATCTGCATCCCTAGTTTTTCCTTCTCTTCCATCTTTTCTTCTCACTTTTAGAATTCTGCCTTCTTTCTCCTTTAGTTCCACAGCACAGAATATCAGAGTTAAGGTCAGCCATGAAGAAAACTGAAAATATTTTTTTTCTTGCTAGGGAATTATTTCTTGTTAAGAAATATATATATAGTGTTAAATTAGGTAGTGATACTACAAAGATTAACAAATTTATTTCTACTCAGAGTATGTGTGACATAAAGGTGCAAATGGACAGTTATAAAAAAAATGTTAAGAATAATGTCAGCAATAATTCAGAATTATGGAAGGAGTAAGAGTACCTCAAATCGTCAAGAGAAGGGACTCAGGAAAAGACCCTTAGAAGCCTTCACAAGCTCTGATTTTTATGTTTTAAAATTTGTATTTATTTTCATTGTAAATTAAGTTCCAAGTCCATGGAAAACAAATTCAGGAGACACAAATGAGCAAAGAGAGAAGGTTAGATCTACCTCCTACTGTTTGACTGAGATCCTCCCAGTTTTCCCCACAGGATATAACCCAATTTTCTGCATCCTTCCAGAAATAGTCCATGCATTTAAAAATGTGTATTTTTTTTCATGTTATGAATGAAATCATAATGGATAGAACTGTCCAAAAACATATAGTTTCTAGCCACATGTGTAATTCTAAATTTTTTAGAAGCTGCATTAAAGAGAGAAGAAACAAGTGAGATTTATTTTAATGTTTTATTTAACCCTGCATACTGAAAACAATTTCAATGTGTATAAATTTTTTAAATTATTGAGATTTGTTTTTCATACCAAGTCTTTAAAACATAGTTTGTATTTTATACTTTATAGTAAATCTCAGAGAGTGAATTCCATCTGAATTTTCATCTTAATTTCATAAAGTATGAATATAAAGCAACAGTTTAGGGTTTATTTTTTTAAAGTTTATTTATTTTGAGAGAGACAGAGGTAGCACAAGTGAGGGGGGGCAAGGAGGGAGGGAGGGACAGAGGGAAAGACAAAGAATTCCAAGCAGTCTCTGGGCTATCAGAACAGAGCCCAATGCAGGGCTTAGACCCATGAAACCCCGAAATCATGACCTGAGCCAAAACCAAATGTTAGATGACTGACTAAGCTACCCAGGTGCCCCTAAAATTAACAGTTTAAAAAGGAGATTCCCATATCCTAATTATGCCAAACATACTTAAATGTTTCTTTCAATAAATGAACCCAGTATCAGATGTAAATTTTAATTAAAATAAAAAAATTTATTTCTTCAGTCAGTCACACTATCCACATTTCAAGTGTTCTGTAGCCATATGTTGCCAAAGACAACTACCATGTTAAACAGCTCAGATCTACATGTTGTTCTTTATCTTTTTTAATAATGTATCTTAAAACTTTTTCTCATGTGAAAACATAGAGTAGACTCATTTTCATACAGGTTACATAAAATTTCCTCGTATGAATGTGCCATAATGTATTCAAGTAGACCCTACGGATGGACATTTAGGGTATTGTCCAATCCTTTGCTGAAATGCTACCATGCTACAGTGAATATTCTGTGTATATTGGCCATTTCACATATTTGAGTAATTGTATCTTTAAAATAAATCCTTAGAAGAAAAACTGCTGGTTCAAAAGGCTTTTGCATTTTTTCTTCCTGAAATATATGTCTAAATTACCAAGCCAAAATGCCAAGATTTCCTATTTACTTACAATCTTCCATACCTTATCAAGCTTATTTTTGACTTTCATAAAAGTGAAAAAATGGTGCTATGGTATATTCTTAAGTGCACTTCTATTATGAGAGAAGGCAAGTATCCTTCACTAAGCTTAAAAATTATTAGTGAATATTCCATTTTCTATGAACTGTCTATTCATTGCCCTTATCATTCCGTCATGTTAATTCACAGAACTCAGAAAATTTTGAAGAATTAGCCATTGGTATGTCATATTAGTTACAAATACTTTGACATTTATATTTTATCTTTGTTTTGGAGCACATGGCGTGTGCCTGTTTCTGTATGTGTTGCCATACCGGCATTATTCTTTTCATGTAATCAGATACGTCAGGGTTTCATTTGTTGGTTGGTTTTGTTTCTTTATGGATTATTGGTTGGGTATTATGCTGGGAAAGGCCTCCTCAAATGTTAACATTTTTATAAAAGTTTTCTCCACCATTTTTACTTTTATTCTTTTTATAATTTTACTTTCATTCTTTTTATAATGTTATTGATTTGATAATTGAATAATTAATATGCCAAGACTTTATTTTGGTACAAGATGTAGAAAACCATTTTATTTTAATGGCAACTATTCTGTCACAATACTATTTATTACATAATCTATCTTTTGTTTATAGATTTCATTTGTAACCTTGATCATACACTAAATTCTTATAGGTAATAAAACCTTCCAATGGAATGGTCTATTCATATTCCTGGCATTAAGTCTTAAAGAAGGAGTGTGCTTGGTTGGCATAGGGAAGGTGAAGATGTTCCTCATAAAAGAGTAGAAATAGGCACAGGCACAGAATAAAGGAAGGTAGGTAAATAAATAAATAAATAAATAAATAAATAAATAAATAAATAAGCAGAGAACTACAGTAAGTTCTGTGTCACTAAGATGAAAGTTTGGGACAAGAATTAGAGAAAAATAAGTCTATCAAGATGGGCTGGCAGTGGCCTATGAGCCATATTACATGCTGCATTAAGTAAGCTATACTTTATTACGGAAGGGGTCAACTGAATGACTTTCAGCAGAACAGTATGGTTCAATTTATGTTTTAGAAAGATTGTTTTAATGACAGAGCAGAGACTGGGTTTGAACAACCAGCCCGATAGATTGGTAGCCAATTGAAAGGCTGCCACCACAGTCCACATGAGAGATGGAACTATATAATAGATGAACCATGTAATAGGGATGGAAAAGAAAGGGTGGACTAGAGAGAGATTTGGGAGGAAAACTGTGGCATGTTGTGATTGATAAAAAGGAAAACTGATTAAAGAACCAAACAGCAAGTATATTTTGGGTTTGGGTGCGGGTTTGAGATACCTGCTGAATGTATGTACCATGCAATTGAATATGTGAAAATGAAGCTTACAGTAGAGCTCTGTAGTAGAGATAATGATTGGGATGCAGCATATTAATGTTAATTGATACCATGAGGAAACAGGAGATTAACCACAGAGTAAACAAGGAGAAAAAGGGGACAACACTGAAGAACAAAGGATCATCAGAGAAAGAAGATACAACAACTATACAATAGTGGTATGAAATAAAAGAAAAAAATTGAAGTAGACAGTGATGAGGAAAATCAATGTAGCAGAGATGTTCAGTAATATAAAAATCTAAAATATCTCCTGCATCTGACAACTAGAGCCCTTGAAGAGAACCTCTTAGAACATGTCTGGAAGTGGGATTAACAATGGATCCCAGTCATGTGAAAAGATGAGACCGGAAATGAATGTAATAGGAATGGAATGAGAGATTAGAGGATGTGCAAGGGTTGAGGAGGAAATCAATAGAGAGGCTGAAGAAATAGGATAACCTATCATGGCACAAAGGGCACAGATAGAAAGGTCACCCTTGAGCAGGAAAAAGAGCACCTTATCCTCTAAAACCACAGAGGAAGACTCATGCTTAAAAGGTTTGCAGAGATTGAAAATATTTTGAAATCACTGTTGAGAGTGTTCAGAGAAAGGAAAAACAAGGGTGAGGGATACCAAGGGTCCAGCTAATAACTTAATATAGAGGATGGTTCATTTGTTTGAATAAAATAGTGAGAAACTAAGTGCCCAGGAAATATTAGATATCAGGAGAAGAAAAACAAGTAAAACTCTGATGTTGTTGATGGCCAAGTTGGAAAGGCCTTGGCAGTACCCATGAATAACTAATTTCTTCCTAAGAGCTACCAGGGAGTGATTTTGACATTCAATGTAGGGGATGAACTTGGAAGGTAACAGAGGAAGCCTTTGTTGGGTTGAGAAATCTGGTATCATCTGCTCTCAGGCATTGCTGTGCAGATAATTTTCAATAGATCGAAAAGGAGACTGTGGAGTAGAAGGCACATCAGGAACAAAGCTTCAGAGGTGGAAACGGTATATGTGTTAAGGAAGAAGTGGTTAAAAAAAAAAAAAAAAGCATTCATTGGAGGACTGAGAATTAGGAGAGAAGGTTGGGGAAGAGAGTAGCAGACTTATGGAATGCTCATGGAAGTATGACTGGGGTTGTGCATATGTATGTATAGGTATGTGTGTGCCATACAAAGTCATATATAAAAAATGTGTAACATATATACATAAATAAAAATGTATATTTATTAAATATATATTATACATAATATATGTTATGCATACAATATCATACTTAAAATCACTGGACCCCAAAATACAAAATCTAACAATCTCTTAGATTTATATCTTGTGTAACATGTAAAATGTTAGCTTCACATTCTTAGTGAATGTGAATATATATATTTCATATATATCACATATATATGAAAATCAGCTCCAGGGTACCTCAAGGCCAGTGCCTCACATCCCAACTACAGTTTTAGAGACCAACGTCTTGCAGCTATTCCTAAGAACCCGTGTGTTTGGATCAGCCCCGAAATGGAGATGAAGGCAATTTAGAGGATTAGAGGAGATCTGGGCTTTGAACGTATTACTCACGTTTGCATTTTTGTTTCAGTGATGTTACACCCATGGTATCAGCACTTCATTTTGCCCCATCCCTTAGTATCCCAAGGATAAATGTAAAAACTGAAATGATCCCCAGACTCTGAGGGTGAGTGCTTCTTTCTAAGTCAGAGTTAGTTGCCAAAGTCTTTACTTGACTTTACAGTCCAGCAAATAAGAGGCTGTATATCTCAATAAGGATACAGGTGACCTTGTTTAGCAGACCCTCCTCATGAAAATGTGTATTCCTGTTTCTCCAGAACAACTAAAAAAATTAAGACCTCTTCATGAACTCTGTATTTGTCAAGGAAGAATTTCTGTTAAAATAAACAGTGAAAGTGTCCTAACTTGAATTTCTCCCAAATAGACAAAGATTCACAAATTCAGATGAAAGTACCTTAATTAGACAATGAAGGAAATGCTGGTAGAGGAGTGGAGAATTGAGATAAAAAGAGAAGCACACTAAAGGGAAGGGAAGCAGGATATAGTAAATTTTCAGGCCAACCACCACCACAGGAAGCTGGAGATTAAGCCAACAGGGTAACTCTAGGAGTTAGTGGAGCACACACACTTCAGAATTATTCCACCTAAAATATGCAAACCTGGGGTTTCCCATGGTAAGGAAAAGTGTTCACATAAAGAAACCCTGGTGCTGGCAGTTGGAAGGTTACTGGTGCGCACTGAGGAGAGAGAAACAGTTAGGTGGGGAAATAATAGCATCTGCCTTCCAAAGATGAAATGCTTTTGTGAGATTATGGGTACCATAAATGATCAGAAATAGAATTATTGGAATTTTTTTTCCAAGTCTTCCTACAATTCAAATGAGTTTAGTTATTATTATTATTCTTTGCAACACTCCTTCCCTTTTTCGATCTTTTTTTTTTTTTTAAGGTTTGTTTATTTTTGAGAGAGAGAAAGAGAGAGTGCAAGTGGGGGAGGGACAAAGAGAGACGGGGACAGGGGATTGGAAGCAGGCTCCATGCTGACAGCATCAGACAGCCCACTTGGGGGCTTGAACTCACAAACTGTGAGATCATGACCTGAGCTGAAGTCCGACACTTAACTGTCTGGGCCACCTCGGTTCCCCGACACTCCTTCCCTTTTTGTAAGCTGAGTATATACAGTTAGTTTAGATGCTAACTTAGTTTTACAATAGCACCAAGAATCTCATGATACAAATCTTATGTTGTACTATAGTCAGTAAAGATCTATTTAATTTTCCAGGAAGAAGAATTAACTTCAACCACTTCTTTATCATGATGGAACTTCCCCTCTTTCTTTTTATTGTAGAGCATCATTTATTAACACCTACTATATGTAGAACAATCTGGCTTTCAGCATAGATACAAAAGAACCTGAAAATGTAATTGCTGGTTTGTGGAATTTCCATCAAAGAAGAAAATTCTTGACAAGCATGCAAGAGAAGATACAAAACATGCAAAAGATAAAACATAAATATATGTAAACAAATAAATTAATCAGAACATATATAAAGTGTCCTTCTTCTACTAAATCACATTAAATGCTACGTGACTAAACCAAAGCCTTATACTCCCAGAATTTACGATATGTATGCTTGGAAGAAATCCTAACAATGAAATGCTAAGAGAATCTGACAAGAGAACACACAGCAAATTCACACACAGGGTAGTATATTGTCAAGTGATTTCACAATAGGGAGCCATGAAAATGG
Source organism: Neofelis nebulosa (assembly GCF_028018385.1). NCBI lineage: Eukaryota > Metazoa > Chordata > Mammalia > Carnivora > Felidae > Neofelis > Neofelis nebulosa. Next base: position 31,385,404 of record NC_080792.1, read on the forward strand.
GTTATCTAGAAAATGCTTCAGGGGCACCTGTGTAGCTCAGTCAGTTAAGCGGTGGAACTTGATTTTGGCTCAGGTTATGATCTCATGGTTCATGAGATCGAGCCCGACGTTGGGCTCTGTGCTGACAGTGCTGGAGCCTGCTTAGGACTCTCTCTCCCTTTCTCTCTTTCTCCCTTTCTCTCTCTCTCTCCCTTCCCTTCTGTCTCTCCTCTCTGTCCTTCCCATTTGCACATGTGCTCGCCCTCAAAATAAATAAATAAAATTCAAAAAAAATCCTTCCTGTAGTAAAACAGAGAAGATATTCCAGATTAGTGTTATCAAAAGAACAAAGAAAAGTAATTGTGTGGATCTGTTTGTTTTCCTTGAATTCACTGGCATTTTTCTGAGTTAATCAAGCCCATGTTTTCTTGGTGACAAAGGCATATGTTCTGGCATTAGTTACAATTTCTCATCATTATTGATAAAATATAGTTTTGTACAGACACCAAAAATAAAATTCTCATGTCTAAACGTGGTAATTTGTCCTCAGAATACATTTAGCAAATGTGATACCAAATATGTCTCCTGGGAACCAGCACTCATATTTCTCTCAATGGAACGTAAGGATTATCTTTTGTTCCCAGGACAAAATAGCCAGAGCTACAAAAACAAAAAAGCACTCAAGAACATCTATGCTAGAGATCTGAATGTTTAGTGTGTACTAACTCATAATTATCAAACACCTCCTATGATGGTGCACTGTTGTAACATCTTCCTTGTCCAGAGAGGAGTCTAAGAAAGTAAAATGTAGAGAAATGTCAAGAATAAAATCTAGCCAGTGACCAAATAAAACCCTTCAGCCATGGGAAAGCTACTGGAATTATTAATAAGGAGAAAAGCTTAGGAACATTTAGAAATGCATTATTTATTAAGAAACTGTCAATGGGACTCATAAAAGGCAGGCTGTGAGTGAAAAATATGCTTGTTTGGGTTGAGTGTATTACTGCAGACAGGCTGGAGATAAGCTGGAAACAAAGGGGAACATTAATCTACTCTCAGGAAAGCATTTGTTATGGCAGCAGCTATTGCAGTGGTTTTAAGCAAATGAATCACGATATGTGGTGAAAGCAAGTAGGAGTAATTAAAGAACAAAGGTTGTATGTTGTCTCAGCAATGGAGGTGAATTTAGTCATCTCATCTTGGGGCCAGTTAGAGGTGAGTCAGGACACCAGACTGTCTGACCTGCCTCTTGGGAAATGAGAAAATGGAAAAGAGACAATCAAATACATGAGGATTAGGCAACGAACACTTCACTGAGCAACTGAATGATGCGTCTTACCCACTAACAAGAAGCATGAGCAGTATCATTGGAAAGCCCTTCTCCACTCACCACGGATAACTGTGAACCTGCTAGCCAGGACACATTGGGGTGAGGGTGGGGATGGGGGGGTGGATTTTATCTCCCGAGCTTCTAAATATTTGCTCATTTCAGGAATGAGCAGAAGAGTCAAGTCAATGCCACAGGGAATAATGCAACGAGCTCACACCTTAGAACAAGCAGATCTGGATTTGAACCAGCTTCTGTCACTTACTAGCTACATAATTTGGACTAGTGTTCTTGGAGTCTTTTTGTATACAATGGGAATACTAACCCCAATCTCACATATTTGTATGAAGGCTAAAAATTTAAAAGAGATATAATGAACACAACATGTCCAACAGAGCTGCTGGCACATAGCAGAGGTTTGGTAAATATTATTAGCTGCTTTCTTTTTTTGGGGCCTAGTATATAATGCCTTCTTAAACACAAGGAGAATAATTTGGTATGGATCTACTCACTTACATTTGGAATTATATCATTGATGTACTCCAAAGTTTCATTATTTCTCTATTTGGCTTAGCATATGCTGACAGAGGTAACTTAAAATCTCAAAATAATTCTGTGTTGATTTCTAAAATGTTTGTTTCATACATGTAATGGCACTTATGCTTGGTAAATGAAGTTATTGATTTTTCTGTCTTCGTTGTGGATTCTACCTTTTATCCTTATAAAATAATCTCTTTTCTTAAAATAATTCTTATATTGGGTTTTCTTGAATTCTAGAATTTTCTTGAAATTAGTATTGTCAGGAGCGCTTGGGTGGCTCAGTCAGTTAAGCAATCAACTTCGGCTCAGGTTATGATCTCATGGTTTGTGGGTTTGAGCCCTGCATTGGGTTTTGTGCTGTCAGCTCAGAGCCTCGACCCTGCTTTGGATTCTGTACCTCTCTCTCTCTCTGCCCCTCCCCCACTTGTGTTCTGTCTCTCTCAAAAATAAACATACATTAAAAAAATTTTTTAAAGAAATTAATATTGTCAACATTTTATTTCTGCTTGCATATTTCCAATTTCATTTCTAACTATTGTATGTCACTTTATTCTTTTTTTTAATTTAAAGAAAAAAAATTTTTTTACGTTTCTTTATTTTTGAGAAACAGAGTGAGCGGGGGAAGGGCAGAGAGAGAAGGAGACACAGAATCCAAAATAGGCTCCAGGCTCTGGGCAAGCGGTCAGCACAGAGCCTGATGTGAGGCTCGAACCCACAAACCATGAGATCATGACCTCAGCCGAAGTCGGACGCTCAACCGACTGAGCCACCCAGGCGGCCCTTTCACTTTATTCTTAATGAATTTTTTATTTATTAAAAAAAAAATTAACATTTATTGCTTTTTGAGAGTGAGAGAGACAGAGCAAGAGTGGGGCAGGGGCAGAGACAGTGGGAGACAGACAATCAGAAGCAGGCTCCAGGCTCTGAGCTATAAGCACAGAGCCTGATGCGGGGCTCAAACTCACAGACAGTGAGATTACGAACTGAGCTGAAGTTGGATGCTTAACCAAATGAGCCACCCAGGTGCCCCTTAATGGATTTTTTTTTATAAGCAGAATAAAGTTAAAAAAAAACAAAAAAGCTTCTGACTTTTCATATTTTTATCTGCTTCAATTAAGTGGTAACTGATACATTTACATGTTCAATGTTAACAGTCATCTTAATTTTTATTTCCATTTTTAAAATATTTTAATGTTTTTGCTCTTTGTTTAATTTTATTTTTTTCACCATATAAATTATATTTCTGTTGTTTATTTCTTCTCTAGGAATTTATAACAAAATATTGTTTTAATTTTACTAAAGTTTATCTCTAGGTTTTCCCACAATATTCTTATGTTTTTTTCTAATTATTAAAATTGAAAGTGCAGTGTTATCTTCAGATACCTTTCCTCTCACCCAATAGGAGTATTTGGGTCTTTTAACTACCCTTTCTCCAGTTCCTAGTCTCAGTCTCTTTTTTTTTTTTATAATTTATTTTTATTTTGTTTTTGTTACAAAAACATGAGTGCACACGAGCAGAGGGGAAGAGGGCAAAGAGAGAGAGAGAGAAAGAGAATCCTAAGCAGGCTCCACACTAGGCACGAATATGGGTGGAGCCTGACCTGGGTTCAATCCCACGACCCTGGGGTCATGATCTGAGCAGAATTCAAGAGTTAGCCACTTAACCAACTGAGCCACCCAGGTGCCTCAAGGGTGTTTCTTACTCTTTATTCTCTTGCATCCCTCTATATGTGGTATTAAAGCCATGGATGTGATGGGGAAGAGACCTCACCCTCAGCTTCAGACTCATCTATCCAGCTGGCTACTGAAAACTTCAGAAGGATATTTGTTAAACATCTCAAACTTAATATGCTCAAATTTTATTTTCTGATTTTTTCCCCTAAAAATCTGCTTCAGCCAGAGTCATCTCTCTCTTGCTGATGGACATTCTGTCTTTCTTGTTACTCATGCCAGAAACCTCGGAATCCATCTTGACTCCTTACTCAATTACTTACCAAATCTTATTAGTTGTCCCTTAAATTTTTCTCTAATATCCTGTCCCTTCTCACCTGCACCTCTGCCTCTTTTCTCCAACCATCACCTCTCACCCACCTGGATTGTTGCAATAGCCTCCTACCTAGTCTCCTCCTTCCCTACCTAGCCTCTCATAGCCTACTGTCCATACAAATAGCCAAAAGAAAACTGGTCATAAACTATCTTCTGTGATTTTCATACTCAGTTTTCCTCATCTGCCTGCATAAAGAAATAAAGGCACTCTAAAAAAGAAGCCAAGGTTCCTGCAACTTTGTTTGGAAGAGTGTCAGCTAGGAGATTCTCCTCACTCCCTATATCACACTAAGAAGGCAACTAAAGACATCCTTCCTTCAAGCTAAACCATGAGATTTGGTTAGCAAGTGGGGTGGGTAATGATCCGAGAATGATCCAGAAATTACTTCCAAATTTGAGATGCCACTAAAAAACATCCTAAAGTATATGGTAATGGCTTAGAAGTTAGTCATCAACTGGTGAAGAGAGATGTAGAGTCGACTGGCCTGCTGGAGATGGTCACACATGGCAAAATATGTGCTAGAACCACCAGTTACTATAACTTAGAAAGCAGATCATGTGCTTACTGACCCTATAGGTCCAAGGGAAAGATTAGAAAACAGAACATTAATAGCTATATATTCACTAATCCCATTTGACCTAGCTAAAAATACATAGGAACACTGCAATAACAAACTTACCTTGAATTAAGACTATATGACTAAGTACTTGACAGTGAAATGTGGGCAGAAGGGATGATGTTCACATTCAAATAGCCTGCAAGATCTCCAATATGCTCTCATTTACCCATCTGTAGAGTAGACAGCAGAAGGTTTTGAGGTGGCAGTCCACACATGAGAAAAAAATATGTGAGGGGCATCATTTCTTACTACCTGAGAATTTTTTTTCCTTCTTCTAATGAACAATTCTTAGTCCTCAATATTTTTGCTGAAAACTCTACACTCATGTAAAGTTTCATTTTCTTCTAACATTTGGTATTGCTAAGATAAATGCTGATGTCCACATAATGTTTGACTATGATATTAAATTGTTCTTTTCCAACTGGTAACTTGTGGGAGATTTTTCTCATGTTCTTTACTAACCACTGGTCTATTAAATCTATCTCTTTGGGACACACTGAGTCCTTCAATCTAGGAAAGGCTTTTCTTTACATCGTAGATTATTATTTCCTTCCCATTTGCTTTTTCTAGTCCTCCGGTTTCATTTTTGAGGAGAGCCATAAATCTGTTTGAATCATTACCACTTTAAAATATATTTTCTCTGTTTTCATGTAGTAGTTATATCCCTTTACATTGAGGTGTGTCTCAATTAATTTTTTTAAAAAAGTTTATTTATTTTTGTAAGCGAGAGCACAAGTGGGAGAGGAGCACAGAGAGATGGAGACAGAGGATCCTAAGCAGACTCCACACTGACAGCAGAGAGCCCAATATGGGTCTCAAACCCACAAACTGCAAGATAATGACCTGAGCGGATGTTGGACACCTAACTGACTGAGACACTGAGGCACACTGATGTGTCTCAATTTTATACCCCATCCTACCGATTGAACTTTCTGCAGCCTGAATTCTGACTATGTGCACTTCCAAATATTACTCTTACCGTTTTCAATAGCACAATCACTCCTTTTCTTAGGCACTTCTATGTCCACGGATACACCTTTTAGTATCCTCTTCCATTTTAGTTTTTTCTTTCCTTGTGAATTTGTTGGTCTCTTGCATAGACACAGACCATCAAAAACTCCTTTTGAATATAGCAATTAGTTTTCTCAAGTTTCAGCAGAACATTTCCAGGTGTTTTTTCTCACAAAGCTTCATTATATTTATTTCCTTTCCCACGTTCTACTGCATAATTTTTATGTTTGCATATCACTCACTCACTCATAAGGAAAATCTACTTAACTCTCAGTACGTGTCAACAGAAAGAGTGTTTATATATAGATATTCCTTGCCTTTCTTCACCATTTACTTAGGTGATGGAAGAACCCACTTCCAGATGCACAGTTACAGGGTGGCTGTAAATCCCCAAATCCCATGATCTTGTACCCATTTGTCTAGTGAGCTTTACTGGTTTGAGGTAATATTTTTTCCCTCTCCATTGCTTATCTGATTCTCTAAATGGTTAAAATACTTGAAAAACTTTATTTCCAACTATAGAATTTTACCAGAACTCATGCTGTATCATATTTTGTTCATTTGTTGATTTGTCTCCCCCTCTCTCTGCCTCTCCCCTGCTCATGCTCTGTCTCTGTTTCTCAATAAATGTTAAAAAAATTTTTTTTAAAGATCACAACTTTCATCATTTCCCTTTTATAGAAGAAGATCCTAATCCTATCCGTCAGCCAAGCTTGAAATCTTATTAGCACTTTTCTGTTCTTCCTCTTCCTGAGTACATTTCCAATAAGAGTTCCTTTCAAAACACTGTATCACTTCCTCCAGAATTTTTCTGAAATGCTTAATCTACAGCAATCATACTCTTCATCATATTCATCATTATCATATAATATAGACTGAAACTTCTATAGGTCAGAAACTGTCCTAAGAGCTTTATAATTAATCTTCATGACAATCCTATGTGGTGGTTACTATTTTTATTTCCAACTTACAGACGAGGAAAACTATATCCTAAGGAACTTAGTTTCCCGAAGTTAATATAACTAGTTAAGTGTTAGGAAATGTTCCTTCTGGAGGGTAGTAGATTATAGAAATAGGCTTTCAGGTCAGATGAATATACCTCTACCTTGGTTCTTTTATTTAGTTTCTGTGTAGCTATGAACTTTGGTCTCTACATCTATAAAACATGAATAATAGAGCTGTAGTGAGAATTAAGCACAAAGTATCTCTAAAACAATGAAAATACGGTTGATCCTTTAACATAAGCATTAAGGGCACTGACTCCCTGCATGGTCAAAAATCTGTGGACAACTTCTGACTTCCCAAAAACTACTCCTGACCAGAAGTCTTACCAATAACATAAACGTTTCAGTAACACCTATTTTGTATGTTAGATGTACTATATATCATATTCTTATAGCAAAGTAAGCCAAAGAAAAGAAAATGTTAAGAAAAACAAAAGAGAAAGTACATTTACAGTACTGTACTGTATTTATATTTTAAAAATTCTACATATAAGTGGACCCACAGAGTTCGGACTTGTGTTGTTCAAGGATCAACTATAATTTTAAATATTAATTCTCTTTTCTCTAGTAGAAAAACAAAATGACCTGTTGAGCTTCTGTTGGTCAACTAATTTGGAATAAGAGAGTTTCATCTAAGAGGCCAATATACACAAATATACCTTTTGGTCTCCTATTTTAATATGCAGCTTTAAATCTTGACATTTAAAAATGTTAAATTAGTGGCTGATCAATTCCAAATAAATTACCATCTTTAGAGGTGATGCTAATCAATGGAGGACATGGCAGGGTTGGTTGGACAAAGGCTCATTTGACATTGAAGAAGATGTGATAATAATGGCTTGGTATTTGTGATTTTAACTCACTTATCATGTCATTACCACAGCAAACTTAATAGCTCTAATTAAACCCTTTGATGCTATGACTTCCACCAAGCTGATGATGGTAATCATGCTATTATATAGATTATGCTAATAATAGGACTGGCTTTCTTAGAAATAATGGAGTAATAACTATAATAATTTAATTGTGTCCATATTCTCTATGTATCAGCAGAGAAGCACAATAGTAGACATGTGTTGTGTAACAGGGTAGCCTAGGCACACTAGTTGTAGAAGGTGACTTGAACATAAGGTAAATGGCTGAGAACAGGGGAAAAAGAAAGAGAGAGGGAGAGGGAGAAGGAGACGAAAAGAGAGAGGGGAAGAGAGGGAGAGGAAGAGCGAGGGAGGGAGAGGGGGAGTTGTCACACAATAGTACCTCAGGAACATCAGATAAATTCACCTATACCCAGAAAAAGTATTTGCATGATAGAATCATGGCACCAGAAAAGGAGTGCAGAAGTGAGAACCTTATGATCTACTACCCCAAAATAGGACAGTGGATACAGTGGATAGCAAAGATTCTAAGAAACAAAGGGCAGAGTCCAGACAAAGAATTTGAGAGATTAATGGACAGGAGAGAGAGGAAAGGAGGGACAGAGAAACAGACAGACAAAGATAGAATTTAACAACCAGATATTATTCTACATCAATTGAGGAAGCAATTGAATGTTAAGTTTAGCAATGGTCTGAATTTGAGGAGGAAGGAGAGAAGTCCGAGATGAGTCTCCCAGTAGCCATGAAATTCTCTCCCAAACCTTGCCTTTACAATATAGCTATCAAGGACTGACAGAAGACATTCTAGTAGACTAAGAACACCAACCTAACATGATAAATGTCACTCTGTTTCTCGAGTACTTTCCTGGCTCAAAGTTAAGAAGTTCCTGTAACGTTCCATGTAGGCATCTAATGTTTCTCAGATAAAGCGATTACAGTATTTAGATGTTTAATTTGCAGCTAAATAATTATAATCCTATTCTTCCCAGTGAGGAGGAATAACTAGCATCAAAACAGTAAAAAGTTTTTCTTTTCAAACACTAGACAAAAAAGGGACCAATGAGGTTACTGATTCTAATTCTACATCATTTTAAATCTAAAGAAACTCTAATAAATAAGATACCGGACTTTCCTGCGGTGGTAGTATTAGCCAGTGCAAGAGTTAGGCCTAGTTTCTAATTCCTTACCCATTGTTCTTTCTCTACTACTAATACTATCCTTATGTTACCCTGTGTAATTTCTGCAACCTTTTTCACATTTTTACCTTATTTAATTCTAAAAATATCCCTGAAAATTAGCTAAGGAGAAAACTGGGACTTGAACTCAAAGATTTTAAATATACTCAAGTAACTTGTCTCTTCAACTTTATCTTTACTCTTTAATTGCCACTGGATACCCAGGCTCATGTATCTACCTCCCCTTATGACTTACCTAATTGAATATCTAATTTGGTCTCAAACTTAATATGATAAAATAGGAATCTTGATTTCTTGACCCAACCTCTGCTCTTATCTGTTGGTCCCCTGGCCTTTCTTATTAGATGGCACTGCTAAATTCTAGGCATGGTGCTTGAGTCCTCTCTTTCCCTTCTTCCTAATGTCATGACCATTCAGCACATTCTATTGACTACCTCCAATACATATCCCAATGTGTCCGCTTCTTTCCAACTCCACTTCTATCATACTATTCCAAGCCACCATTGTCTCTTGCCCAGGTTATCATTACAGTGTGTATCTGGTCTCACTGTTTTTATTATTGCCCATCTGCAATTCTCTCTCCACAGAACTGAGAAGAAATTTTCTCAGAAATCCAGTGAATAGAATTTCATAGTTCCTAGGCAATGGACACTCTGAAAATATTTGCATATTTGTTCCTATGTTCGTCTCCCCAACTGGATAGCAAGAATAATATGAAGTACATATTAAGGTAATTAATTAAATTGTAATAAATATGTCTGTACCTATCACCAAGGAAATCTTGAAGCTCCTAATGTTGCTGGCCACTTCATCTTTGAAACTACTATCCTTCCCATTCCCCTCAAAAAAGGAGGCATGATGCTGAACTTTGTGTGTACCATTCTTATGCCCTTCTTTATAGTTTAGATTATTACAATCCAAAATACATTTGTAGTTTTCTTGTATTTAAATAATTGGAATCATACTAGTTATATTCTTGTGTGACTTGCTTTTCCTTTTAACTTAACATTTACTCAACAATGCAGTCTGTGAAGTTTACACATATAGCATTCCTTTCTATGCCTGTATTGTCCATTCTATCACTTTATCAATGTTTATTAATTTAAAAATTTTTGGGGGTTGTTTTATATACTAAATACTACATAGCATTATATAGTAGTTTTATATAAAAACATTCTTACATGCCTCCTGGTGCACATGTCCAAGATTTTCTTCGGAGTATATATCAAAGGGTAGAATTGCTGGGTTGTAGGATTTAGGTATCTTCAAATTTACCAAGTAGCAACAAATTGTTTTGTAGAGTGGTTATATAAATACACTGTTCTATTCACACTAGCGGTCTATAAGATTCCCCATAGTCTCACATCCTTGCCAAATCTCGACATTGTCAGAAATTTTAACCTCTCACCAAAATGATTAATGTGAAATGAAAGCTTTTATGATTTTAGTTTGAATTTTCCTGATTTACAGTGAGCTTGGAAATCATTTCATATTTATTGGCCATTAATTTTTCTTTTTCTATGAAATGTCATTTTAGACCTTTGAATTATTTTTTTACTTAGTTGATTCATAAGAGTTTTTTTACATAGTCTTGCTGAAAATCTTTTGTTGATTTTATATGTGGCAAATATCTTCTTCAAATGGGATAGAGCTTGTATTTTCACTTAAAACATGTATCCTCATAAACTGAAATGTTAAACTATGATTAAAATTATTTCAAAACAAGTCTATGTAGTTTCTGCTTTCAAAAAAAAAGTTCTCTTCCCCAAAAGGGGAGCTTTAATGTTTTAAAATTTTGCATTTTACATTAAGCTTCCATCTTCTTGGATTAGATTGTTCTATACTGTGAAAGGTAAGCACCCACATTTATATTTTCCCTAACTGAAAAACCAATTGCCTCAGCACCATTTATTAAATGGGCCACCCTTTTCCCTGACTGATGTGTTTTCCACCGTGGTCATATAGCACAATTCTGTCTATGCCAGAGTCCGTTTTTGAGGTCTGTTTTATGTTCCACTGGTTCTCTGTCTATCCCTGAGTGAATCTCATCCTCTTTTAGTTACTATGACAGAATAGAGAGGCAGTGCAGTGTCATGCTTAGGAGTTACCTTGATTTCTAGTTCAGTTCCATCAGTGTTACTTGTGTGACCCGGGGTAGGTTCTCTATCCTTACTATTCCCTGCTTATAAAAATGTAGATAATCACTCTATTCTAAAGGTTAGTTGTGAAGACTAAATCAGTCAATATATATATTTTTTAAACTTATAAAAATGCTGATGTATAGTAATGCTTCATATACATTAGCATTTCTTTAAAAATTAATTTTTCATAACATGCATTTCTTTCAGACTGTCAAGAAAGCTGGGCCAAAAAAGCAAAGTCTGTTATTAGAAAGGCAAATAAAAACCACTTTCCGTCCTCTCCCCATTTTAAAAATGTAATTAATATCATTACTTCTCAGGTCATACCTGCTGTCCTCAAACCTGCTGTCATTTCTCCGTGAGGAATTGTCCTTGACAAGTATTTTGGCCCCTTGCCCTGGCCTGCTACCAGCCTTCTGCTTATTTCCTCGGACCTGCCGTGTGATGTATTGTTTCCAGCCTCAGCATTGTTTAATGTTCATATACCAAACACTAATTGAAGTTTCCAGGAGCTTATTCCTCCAAGCCAACTTTGTGCTAGTGCTGGGTCCAATCTGTCCAAGGCCCCTTGGGAAATCATCCATCCAAATACAGGGATGCACGGACTTGGTTGTCTGGCTACAAACCAGAGGTCTCTCCATGGTCCACTTGGCCTTTGAGTCCTTGGCCTTGAAAGTCTACATTTTAGGAGAAGGTCTGTTTGTTAATGGAGAGATGGAAGCATCTCTGAAAGTCCTCTGAAAGGCTGTCTGAATAAAGAATAGGCACAGATGTGCACAAAAAGTGACTAGATTCTCCAGGTTGCAATATGCTCCATGTGATCTGCCTGAGACAGGGTAAAAAGTATGTGTTGGATGAAGGGATGGTGATGATATATTTTATCTTTGTAAATTCCCTTCTCCAAAAGGTTTTCTCACACAATCTTCATCTTATCGTCTTGCAAAAAACAAAGTTTGTCACTCACTCATTATCAGCCTCGTTTTTACCATTTAAAAACTAAAGAAATGGCAAACATGGGATTTTATCAAAGTTAAACAATGACATGTCTCTTCTCTCATCTTCTCATTTAGCACTTTTTGAATGTCTGGCAGGAACTTTAGCTACTAGACAAGAAAATATGATTAAAACAAGGTTCTTGACCCCACTTTCTATCTTGTCCAGTCCCCTTCAGCTTCATGTTGCAGAGGTAAAAGTGTAAGTACATTTGTATGAAATATATGTGCAAATGCTACCACAGATATATGCAGCAAGCACTAACAGGACCAGGATTACAGAAGTCTAAATTCTACTTAGAATGACCAAGGTCTTAAAGAACCAACAGAAGCTTACAAGGTAAAAAATGAAAGACATGAAATAATAAAGCATTAAAGGAGAAATAAAGCATTAAAAGAATGACCAAGGTCTTAAAGAACCAACAGAAGCTTCCAAGGTAAAAAAGCAAAGACATGAAAGAATAAAGCATTAAAGGAGAAATTAAAGAATAAAGCATTCCATTTCAGGAATGGAAGAGAGTTCAATTGGGATTTAAAAATGAGGCGGATACAGCACAAAAGGAGGTGAAAAATTGAGGTTAGGAAAATAGAGAATTTATTTCTGAAGAGTGAGGCTATAAACATGTCTACATATTACGTGAGCACCAGTTTTCAATTATTTTGGGTATATACCTAGAAGAGGACTCGCTAGATCACATGGTAATTCTATGTTTAAAGTTTTCGTGAATTTCCAAACTGTTTTCCACAGCAGCTGACACATTTTACATTCATACTAGCAAGGGATATGGGTCCAGTTTGTCCTCATCCTTGCCAACATTTGTTATTTTCCAAATTTTTGATTGCCAACAATTCTTATATTCCAGCTTTTTTATTAGAACATTCTAGTGGATGTGAAATGATAGTCCACTGTGGTTTTGATTTGTATTCTTCTACTGACAAAGAATATTGAACATCTTTCAGTATACTTGGTCATTTGTAGATCTTCTTTGGAAAAATGCCTATTCAAGTCTTTTGTCACTTTTGACTGAGGGTCTGTTTTGGTTGTGAGTTTTAAGAGTTCTTTATAGGTCTTAGATAGTAGACCCTTGTCAGAGAGATGATTTGCAAATATTTTCCCCTATTCTTTAGATTATCTTTTCACTTTCTTGATAATATCCTTTGATATAAAAGTTTTGAATTTCTATCAATTTCAATGTATTTTTCCTTTTATTGCTCATGCTTAGAGTATATATAAGAATATAATGCCAAATTTATGGTTATAAAGATTTACCTCTATGTTTTCTTCTAAGAGTCTTATGGCTTAGAACTTATATTTACATTGTTGATCCATTTTGAGTTAATTTTGCATATGGTGTGATGTAGGAATCCAACTTCATTCTCTTACAAATGAATAGTCTTGGAACTCATCAAAAATCAGTTAGCTATAAATGTATGCGTATTTGTATGTACAGACGTACATATCTCAGTTCTGTTTCATTGATCTATAAGTCTACCCTAATGCCAGTACCATACTATTTTCATTACTGTAGTTTTGTACTAAGTTTTGATATTGGGAAAAATTAGTCTTTTAATTTTGTTATTCTCTTACAAAGTTGTTTTCGTTATTTCGAGACTGAATTACAGTTCGCCAGAGAAATGAAACTAATAGGTGATAGACAGATTATGATAGATGGATAGAAGAAGAGGTTTATTTATAGGAATTGGCTCACTTGAGAAGTCCTTAACCTGCTGCTGCAAGCTGGGAGCCAGGAAAACCAGTGGCATAATTCAGTCCAAATCTGAAGACCTGAGAACCAGCAAAGCTGATGGTATAATTTCCAGTGTGAAGTCAAAGACCTGAGAACCAGGAGCTCAGGAAGAGAGAGCACAAGAATTTGCCCTTCCTTACCTTTTTTCTTCAACTTAGGTTCTCATATCAGATGAGGCCCACCCACACTGATAAGGACAGATCTCCTTTACTCAGTCTACAGATTCAAATGCTGAATCTCTTCCAGAAATGCTCTGAGAAACATACCCAGAAAGGATGTTTTAGCAGCTACCTGGGCATCCTTTGGCCCAGTCATGTTGACATATAAAATAAATTATCACAGGGCTCCTGGCAGTTACACATGAATTTGAGAATCAGCTTTTTCATTTCTGCAAAAAAGACTATGGGAATTTTGATAGGGATTGCATTGAATAGATGGATCATTTTGACAGTATTGTCATCTTAACAATATTAAGTCTTTTAATCCATAAATAGTGGATGTCTTTTCATTGGTTTAGGTCTTTAATTTCTTTCATCAAGTTGTTATAGTATTCAGTTTACAAGTCTTTAGTGTCTTTGTTTAAATTTATTCCTAGGTATTTTCCTTTTGGATACTAATTTCAATGGAATTGTCCAAACAAACAACAGTCAGGCATAAGGAAGACACCACATATATAAGATCTATCAAAACCAACAGAAATTAGAATAAGATCTATAGGGCTATACCTGGAAATGGGAATTTTCAGATGTAGATTTTACAGCAGTATGTATACTATGTTTTAAGAAGGTAAAAGTTTACAAATTTCAGCTTGTCCATGAAATTTTATGTAACTTATCTGAAAACAACAAAGTAGAGTTTGCAATCAGAAGAAAATCTATGACCACGTATTCAGCTGACTCTGCTTTCATTATAACAAGAACAACTATTATTTTTGGAGTACTTATTACTGCTAGGTTCTATTTAAAGTGAATTATATATTTTAACATGTATAATCTTTACAGCAATGAGATAAATACTATTACCTCATTTTTCAGATGAGAATACAGAGGCAAAAAGACCATAAAGCACTTGCCTAGTATCACAAAGCTGGTAAGAACTAAAGTCAGGTTTTAGGCCCTAGTCTCCAAATCTCAGGATATTAAAAGACTAAATACTCTTTTAACACAAGTACATCAGTTCCTTATAGCAATACAAGTAACTTTTAAGAATCTGAGATTTGTTTTAAGAAAGCTATTTCATTTCACAAATATATACCACACAAACTATCAGATTCTCAAAAGTTTTATTCTAGAAAAAAATTGAAAATGTACATTATAAGCTGAAGGTGGGCAAATAACTTTAAAAGAAAAGGAAGCAGAGAAATAGAAAAGTCACACATGACCTGGGTCTTCATGGATGGAAATGATTTGTACATTTGGAGAAAGAAAAACAGAAGGCTCTCACAGATAGAAGGAATAACACCTGATGTGTTCAGGGACTATGTCTCTTTCCTTGTGCCTGGAATATTGAACATATAGACTCCCTTGAAGGGAGTTTCATTGAGAATGGAGGAAAAAGCATTAAAAAAGCAAACAGGGGTGCCTGGGTGGCTCAGTCAGTTAAGCTTCCAACTCTGGCTCAGGTCATGATCTCACAGTTCGTGAGGTTGAGCCCCGCGTCGGGCTCTGTGCTGACAGCTAAGAGCCTGGAGCCTGCTTCGGATTCTGTGACTCCCTCTCTCTCTGCCCCTCCCCCCACTCATGCTTGCTCTCTCTCTGTCTCTTCCAAAAATAAATAAACATAAAAAAAATTTAAAAAGCAAAGATTCAGTTCTGAAGTGATAAACTGAGGTTGTGAAAAGTTTCAACTAATTTTCATGTGGCTTTCATATTAATCTTTTAGCAAAGTAAAATTACCAGGGGCTTTGAACAGGGCAGTGATGTGATCAGAGCTATATCTTGGAAGATGACAGCAATTCTCAGTATAGACTGAGCCAACAGACCAGCTTGGAAGCAACCGCCACAGTTAGGGAAAGAGAACCTTACAAACTCTCATAGGGCAATGGCTAAGAAAAAGAGAATCCATTTTATTTTTTTCAACGTTTTTTATTTATTTTTGGGACAGAGAGAGACAGAGCATGAACGGGGGAGGGGCAGAGAGAGAGGGAGACACAGAATCGGAAACAGGCTCCAGGCTCCGAGCCATCAGCCCAGAGCCTGACGCGGGGCTCGAACTCACGGACCGCGAGATCGTGACCTGGCTGAAGTCGGATGCTCAACCGACTGCGCCACCCAGGCGCCCCGAGAATCCATTTTAAAATGCAGTACTTAGACAAAGCTTAAGCAAAAAGAGGAATGGAAACAATCTACTAAATCAGAATTTTAAAATGTAGGAAAATGAGACCCTTTGCTATGTGGCTAGAATTATCTATGCAATTGCTTCAAACATCTTTTTTAATAAGAGTGACTGTAAATTTAATTTCAGTATATTTACATCAAGAAAATTTTTGCATTCTCTTGACTTTTGTTTAAACTGTTTTGATTACATATCTTGACTCATCACATGTCGACTTTAATAGAAAAAAATAACAAATTTTTTTTTCATCCCACCTTTGCTATAATCAAAATGTTTGAATCCAAGAAGGTCTTTGGAGCTCAGTTTTTCTTAAAATTAAGGAGACTTGGAGCACCTGGGTGGCTCAGTCAGTTAAGCATCTGACTTTGGCTCAGGTCATGATATCATGGTTCATGAGCTCGAACCCCACATCTGGCTCTCTGCTGTCAGCACAGAGCCCACTTGAGATCATTTGTCAACCCCTCTCTCTGTCCCTCCCCTGCTTACACTCTCTCTCCCTCAAAAATAAAATAAACATTTAAAAAATGTTAAAAAAAATTAATGAAGGGAAACTGAACTAACCATCTCTCTAAAATCAATTCCCTCTGTACAGATTGTCACATGAATGATATGGTTATTTACATCCCACAGAGAAAAAGTCATTCAAACCTACATTCTAAATAAGGCTCAAGCACCTATAACACCTGTATTAAAGTGATTTTTAAGAACATCAGCAATCCCATGATCCCACTCTGTCTGCATGAAAGGGTTCCTCATCTTTCTTTGCTCTTTGCTGTGCTCTTTCAATCTTCAGAAAGAAGGAAGCTAAGATTTCTGGACTTAACAAAAAACCCATTCCCAAAAAAGCAGCTCTGTCTTCCCCTGAGATGACTGGCTGAGGAGCTGGGCAGAGGAAACTTCAGACTAGAGCATTAGCCAATGGTGCATGTGACCAGATGTAGGGGAGGAGCAATGGCAGATTTGTTTCCAGGGCTGTAAACACGCTGCCTCTCAGCGCCTTAGAGATTGTTCCTGTAGAGGAAGTGGCATTCAATAGTATTTGCTGACTACTCCTGACAGCCTCAGCTGGCATCACACAAACCAGAGAGGAGGAGGCTGCTAGCAATTGTTTAATTATGTGACCTTGTTGCTCTTCAGGTCTCCTCAATCCTTGAGATTGGCTAGAAACCCTAATATACCCTGTGTGAACAAAGAGCTTTCCTGAAGACTTTTGCTAGTTCTGTGAAGATTTCTCAAATTCTCAGGCTCTCTTCTGCCTTCAAGTGTTTCTTTCCAAGCTGTTTTCCTGTGTCTCCACAACACTAAGCCTGGTTGTGTCACACACACACAACCAAAATCAACAAACATTCTTAATAAATATGATTAAGAATGCAAGGGTTATTACTGAATAAATGGAGAAAGCTAATACTAGCAGGTGGGCATTGGCTGTTCCATCTGCACAATCACCTTCAACTTGCATAGAAAAAGGTCTTGTTCTTTTTCCTTAAAAGTCTGTGAGACAAACCTCAGGGAGTGCTCCCCTTCCACAGGAATTCTGGTTCACTTTATTGGGATGGGACTCAGGAATGTGAATTTTCAGCAGTTATACAGGAACTGATACAAGAGACCACTGGGCCACACATAAACTGTGCATTCGGCTCTCATTTTCCCCCTGAGAAGCTTATCAATGAATTTAAGGGCAGCTCATGACCTGAGCCAAAATCAAGAGTCAGATGTTCAACCTACTGAATCTCTAGATTTTGAGTTCAAACCCCATGTTGAGTGTAGACATTACTTACAAATAAAAATCTTTAAAAAATTAAAATACACAAAAGAGTAAAATTTAAGTCTTCCTTCTAGTCCACTCTCAGAAGTAACCACTATTAGTTTTATTAGAGATTTATGTCATATTTATTTAATACTCTCATATAAAATCCGCTTTTATATTTATTTTGTATCTATTTCTGAAAGTTTTAAGGTTTCTTCTTTTCCTTGAGAAGTTAAATTTCACAGACTGTGCCTAGGTATGATGTTTATTAGAGAGTTTTGTTTTGTAATGTGTTGGTTGTTTTTAAGTTCTTATGATGGGGCTCCTGGGTGGCTCAGTTGGTTGAGCATCCGTCTTCAGCTCACGTCATGGTTTGTGGGTTCAAACGCTGTATTGGGCGCACTGCTATCAGTGTGGAGTCCGCTTGGGATCCTCTGTTCTCATCTCTCTCTGCTCCCCCCACAAAAATAAAAAAAATTAATTTGTTCTTCTGATGATTTCAATCAAAACTGTGAATAATTTTGAAAAAATATAGCATATTAACAATGTGTTGTTTTTTCTTACAGTATTATTTTTGTTCTTCTATTGCTCAATGTTGTAACTTTATACTCCCAGTTGTAAACTACAACTCCCAGGCTTTGTCATATAAATTTCAGAGTGTATTTATGAAATCCTTGAAAGATGGTAAGCACATATACATCCTTCCGTTTTTCTGCTCTCTTTTCCACTTCCTGGTTTAAACAATTCTCCACTTCACTTCCTGGTTTAAATGATTAAACATTTACAGCTTGTAGCCTAATCAAAATCATCTTCTATGTTTTCCATAAAAGTTGATTCTAAAATTTTCTCACCCAATGAAAGTATTAATAATATTAGTATTATGTAAATATTACTCTCTAGAGAAGCAAGTAGTGAAACAAGATCCACAAGGAAGGAAAATTAATCTTGTGTCCTTATCTCAGTGTTGCTTGAGAGAGAATGCCTCAGGCACCCAGGCCAAGGAGTTTTCTATGGTTTCTTTACTTTTTTTTTTTAATTTTCTTTTTAATGTTCTATTTATTCTTGAGAGAAAGAGAGACAGAGCATGAGTGAGGGAGGGGCACAGCGAGAGAGGGACACAGAATCCAAAGCAGACTCCAGGCTCTGAGTTGTCAGCACAGAGCCTGACGTGGGGCTTGAACTCACAAGCCATGAGATCATGACCTGAGCTGAAGTCAGACCCTCAACCAACTGAGCCACCCAGGCACCCGTTTACTTTTTTACTTTGATTGCTGCAACTCATTGTTATTGTTGTACCTTAAGAGTTATTGCCATTGTCGGTTTACCAGAATATGTCCTATGGTAATATTTTCAAGTTGAGTATAATATAAATAGTTCGATATCTAATACCATGCATATTTGAAAAATACCTGTGTGTGTGTGTGTGTGTGTGTGTGTGTGTGTGTTTTGTTACAGGAGGGTAGGAGAGACGCTGGTCCTTGTCTCACAGAATTGAAGAATGAATCTTAGGACAACAGAGAGTGAGCAAAGCGATGGAATTTATTGAGAGAAAGTGTAAAACCCTCAAGAGTGAGAGGGTCCTGATTGGGTTGCTGCTGAGGATTTCTGTCCCCGACTTTTTCTTGAGACCTTATCAGAAAGTTTGTGAGACTTCATGCATGGCACCTCACTCAGGTAAGTCTGGAAAAGGTTTATCTCATCCCTTTTTTTCCCCCAAAGTCTGCTGCCATTGCCTCTTCCTCAGTCTCCCACTTGTAGCTGCAGTCTGCCTTCCCGAACATCCCTTATCTCTCCCTGCCTAATGTTAACCCTTTCCCTATCGACTTTCACACCTGATTAGTAGTTGTGCAATGCATAGAGATACTGGAAACTGGTAATTCAGATACTTCAGAATTTTGAAGGAATTTCTACGTCATTTTAGTGTGTAAGCAGATGAGTCTTGGAGGCAAATGGCAGAGGATTAAAGATGGGCCTTGATAAGTAGCTCCTTAGCCACTTTGGTACATTACTTTGCTTTTCTGTACCTTACCTTTCTCATTCATAAAATGAGAATAATATTAAGATTGCGGTGAGAAGGAGTTAATACATGTAAAATATTTAGCTTAGTGCCTATGACTTAGTGATATTCAGAAAAGGTTGACTATTCTTTGAGGTAGCCAGAATTGCTAATGAGAGGTTGATGTTATATTTATTTCATACTCTCATATGCAATATGCTTTTATATTTATTTTGTATCTATTTCTGTAAATTTTAGATTTCTTCTTTTCCTTGAGAAGTTAAATTTCACAGACTGTGTCTAGGTATCATCTTTAATCATCCATCCTCCCCAGTTATAGATAGATCTTTGAAGTATGAATTCTGTCTTTGCCTCGGGGAAATTTTATTTTTTATTTCTTTGATTACTTATTTCCTCTACAATCTATATTCTCTATTTCTGGAAATGATTTCAGAGAGATATATCTATCCTGAGTCTATTCTGCATTTCTCTTCACGTTTCTTAACTATTTTCTATTTCTACAGTATTGCTGTAAATTGCAGATGTCCTTAGTTTTTCTTCCCTACTGACAAACTGCCCATTCATTGACTTTTTTATTTCAGTAGTTAAATACACTGATTTTCAGGAAACATCACCTGTTGCCTGATTGCTAGTTTTTCATACAGCCTATTCTGTTTCTTGGATACAATATTCTCCTAAACCTCCCGTAGGATGCAAATTAGAATTGTATTCTCAATTTTCCCTGAATTATCTCACCCTCCTCTGGGATTGGATGCTTTGTCATTCATCCAGCTTAGTTTTCCTGTGCTCCTCTAATGCCTGGTGAACTTTGTGTGTTTATTTATATAGAGATGTTTTACAGAATTGTGATCAAAGTTATATATATATACATATATATATATATATGTATATATATGTATATACACATACATACACACACACACATATGTAGGATATATACATATATATATAGGATACACACACACACACATATATATAGGATATATATATATAGGTTAAAATTTCAAATGTGGCCTTTAAGACAATGCTGTCAAACAGCAATCACAGCACCCTTCCATCCCTGGAAACTTTCTCCAGGTCTCAGACATGGAGTGGTCACTTTCTAGTCTTTCATCTTTTCTTGTATGCAACTCAGTTTTTCTAAATAATGTCCTCATATTTCTCAATGTTCACCTATCAGTTCTAGGCACACTGTACTAAGTTTTTACTATGGAAGATGAAAACTTAGCTCTCATATTATGATCCCAGTATACACTTGCCTCTTCATATTTTTAGATCACGGTATTTGGTTAAATCAATACGCAGTATTTACACTATGATTTCACAGACATACTTTTACATTGTATTCATTCTTTTTTAGGGTTTGTTGTGCTTCTTGAAGCTGTGGATTACCATCATTCTCTGTGGAAGAATTGCTCAGCCAGATACTAGTCTAGAAGCAGAAGACTCCTTTTGACTTGAGTTTAAAACTTGTTAAGGAGTCAAGATCTTTAGCTTTGTCTTCAAGGTAATAAACATGTGGAAAGTTTGTCTGCAAAATCAGTATGTTGGCTTGAACTAGGTAGATAATGAAAAGAAAATCAGATTTACATGAGCAAAAGATGGAGAGTATTTTTCCATCTTCCATTAACTTTTTTTAAGCATGCAATGCAATGAATGTCTAGGAAGTGCTAAATTTTCATGCTTATCTTACAATCCAATAAAAATCCAGTAAATAATTTAATACTAGTCTTATTAAAATCAGGCTTAAGTATGCATTTGACAGACTTCCCATACTATAGCTAACACCTTTTTTTTTTTTTAATATTCAAAGGAAAGTATTCAAACTTAGACTTCTGTTTGGTTAAATATAAATCCACAGAGAATGCAATCAGTTTCCTCAGGTTCTAGAAACAAAAAATCATTAGTTAACTCTTTAAATTTCCTCTCATTATTCAAGTCATACTCCATTAGCAAATGTTTCCTAGTGGTGCTATAAAAATTTCCCAACACTAAAGATCATTTTTGGTCTTCACCTGTAGGATAGTCTTGTAACAGCAATCAAATAATTACCTATATCAGTGATAAACAACATTGTTGAACCAAGAGCAACTAAATTTCAAGGAAAATTAAAAATGAAGCATGAACCACTTCCTATTTTCCCATTCCAATGGAACTTTTTTTTTCTTTTTAAGCCCACAGAGAAAAACATGGGTATTCTGATAACTTAAATCAAGGGTTAGCAAACTATGTGTAAAGGTATACAAGAGCCGAACAGTAAATATTTTAGATTTCATGGGTATAATATCTAGGCCCTTGTAACTCAA
The DNA here is from genome assembly GCF_028018385.1 of Neofelis nebulosa. NCBI lineage: Eukaryota > Metazoa > Chordata > Mammalia > Carnivora > Felidae > Neofelis > Neofelis nebulosa. Next base: position 31,407,287 of record NC_080792.1, read on the forward strand.
AAGATAATACATTTAGAAAAAGTGGATATGGCTGTGTTCTAATACAACTTTTATTTTAAAAAAACTCAGTTTTCCATAGTTTTCCCCACATCAGAAAATCATCCTTTCCATCACACTCAGCCTTTCTTCCAGTCCCATGAAATGCTCCAAAGGGGCCAAACCCTCACCAAGCTCAAAAACTGTCTAGAAATTCCACTAGATGACTATGAAGCAGCATCACCATCTGTACCTACTAGAATGATGATTCTGTGTGTGGCAGACTTGTAACTGAGAAAGCAAAGAGTAAAAGTCCACATTTACTCCCTCTTTGCAAGAAATCACCCCTTCCCATGTGGTTTAAGACACCTCATGGATCTCTTGTCTCATTGCCCTTAGGATGAACACTTCAGGGGAAACAAACACTAACTAGTGGAGTGACAGGTTGAGAGAATTACTTATGTTTTGCTTTTTCTCATATGGGGCTCACTCATGTGTCTGCTGTCAGCTGCTGGGTCAGTTTAGGGCTGGGTAACACTGGTTAGGCACTTCTATTCCCCACCATATGGTCTCTCATCCTCCAGCAGATCATGGTGGGCTCCTTCACTTGACATAGCAGGTTCCAGTAGAAAGCAAGAGGGAAAATCCACTGAAAAAGTATGTGTCAAATATTTGTTCTATCTCATTGGCTAAAGCAAGTCAAATGGCCAAGACCAGAGTTAGTATGGAAGGACTCAGGGAGGCATGAATGAGCTGAAATCATGGTTGTGTTTAATCTTAACCCCAAGAAAGGATATTAAAAATGAAAGTCTGGGTGATAATTATTCATTAGGTAAACTCTAAAGCTACAATATGTCTAGATCTTTTCAAAGTGTTCTAGTTTCATAAATTTTCAATGAATATGATTTACTGGATATATTACTAATATACATTAATCTCAGTTATTTACAGATAAATTTGAAAATCAATTAGCATGTTTTCAGTTTTATTATTTATATTCAATTTGGGAAATATGGCTACTGTCCTTATTCACTCTTTAAAGATTTATTTCTGACTACTGATAGGTATTAACATGGCACTTTATTATGGAGGGCTGTGTCATTACAAGGGCATTTTTCAATCAAAAACTGATAAGGAGAGCTAATCCAGTTTGCATCTAATACCTCTAAAAGACAAAAACCATAATCCTTTCCAGCAGCTTTCTGGCTCCTATGTTCAGAGTTATAATAACTGCTAGAAAAAGAAAAATAGCCTCTTCTTGAGTTTTCCTCTTACAAAGGGCCCTACTAACTCAGAATTTATTTTTAGTCTATTTTTTTTCTGTTGTCAACCCAGGTCATTTAACCATGTATAGTAAAACTTTTTTTCCTAAACCTGAATACCATGTTTCAATGAATTCAGAAGACCACAGCAAAGGGACTGCAGAAAGCTTTGTATGCCTTTAACCTGGACAAACAGATGGCCACAGCAGACAGCTCTTTAGCAGAGACTACTCTATCCAGGACCCTTCTACAAATTAGAAAATCATTTAGAAAAAGAGACATAAGCAGAGCCTTTGTTCATGCCACTTTCTTGTCCCCAGATGAGATGAGATGATCTTCTTGTTTAATCAAAATGCTGTTAGGTAGATTAACTACTCTTGCAGAAACCCAGGAGAGGGATTTGGCAAAAGTGGGAGCAGAATACATGTGCCATCAAAAACAGCAAGTGTAAAATCCCAACATTAGGGAAGAAATGTCTCCTGAGAAAGTTGGGGGACTGCCCTTCATTTTGAGGAATGATCCATTTGGAGTCCTCATTTTCCCTGAAGTTGTTAACTACTTTCCCTGAACGTAAGAGGACTCTGACAAGGGCACTGCTACTATATGTTTACAGAGGCACAGAGGGTTTTATCTGGACCACAGGGATCCTTTCCTTGGACTTAAACACTTAGAACTGTGTGTACGTATTAGTTTATGTTTCTATGTCTTAAGGACCAAACTTGGCTTGTTCTTAAAATACATTATTGGGCATTTAAATCTTACCTGGTGATTTTGAAACAGAAATTGATCACAGTAAATTCCTCATTCTGAAATTTAGTCATTTTCTAACACTTTTTCCTCTTATAGAAAAGGACCTCTCCCTTTAATATCATATGTTCCATGCTGGCAATGAATGTCTATGGATGAATTAATTTTTAAAACAATAATGCTAATAGAATATATGCATGGTGTTGCAACAGATTTGGATTTTATTGGGCAATATATCAATAAGCTTGTTCCTTTCTTAGTAGTTACAAATAAAACGAGTAAAAAGAAAAGCTGTATATAAAAATTTAATGAATGCAAAGACCTTCAAAGTGTCACTGAGACTGAAAGTACAAAGCTTATCCCACTGATGGAATATGCAGGAGTAAGGCTATTAGCACTTAAAACTCTCTGGCCTGATGATTCTGTGTACCTGCACCATGCCTTCTCATTGTTCTGAGCACTGTGTTATTTTTGTTTACCAATGAATCATAGTTTGTCTCTTTCACCTGTAGTCTATCATAGGAAAGGGGCTTCTGCTAATCCCTCATAATGCCCAGTGTCTTGGAGGAGAAGTTTAACATTCTACATTGTTTGGCCCTTTGCTTTTGCTTTGTTATATAATCATTTATTACATGGACTTCACTTCAGAGATTGCCAGTGTTGGGATCCAAGAACTTTCCTAAAATGTTATCAAAGCAATATCTTCCATTCTATCCCAACGCTTTAAAGAAACATTCCTACTTTAAAATTGATGACCTTAAAAATAACACAGCTCACACCTTTTGGGATGAGCACTGGGTGTTGTATGGAAACCAATTTGACAATAAACTTCATATATTGAAAATAAATAAATAAATAAATAAACAAACAAACAAACAAATAAACTAGTGAAACATGGAAAAAAAAATAACACACCTCAGGAGGAAAAAATGAATAATTAAAATGCAGAAGATTCCTGTTTGAAGGTTTATTCCCTCCCCTAGAGGGTTCCTTGGGGAAGTTAACAATCTGAATACAAACATTTCAGGTATCTACTTATGAAAAATGACCAAAGGAAAAAAAAAAGTCCTGCCCCATCCTGATAAACTAATGATTTATAGGCAGCAACAACAAAAAAAGAGAAACATTTCCCTGCATTGCCCAACACTCACACTCAGTTACACAGACTCACATACATGTATGTATCATACATACACACACACTCTTAATTCTTCATGAGAAGTGTGCCCAGAGGAAAAAGAAAACGGTGAGAAGGGGGTTTTTGTCAGACATTAGACAGCACACAGAAGCCTCGTTTGTAGAGGAGATAAATACTGAGATTTATATTTTTAATATGTTATTCTAAAAGAAAAGTGAAAAGGAAACATCACCCACACTCTACCTTTTGTTATCATAATGAGAGCCAGATGGGGTTTCACACGTAAATGGAACTCCCAACTGCAGCAAAATGCCTAACAGTGAATTGGACTCCATCAAGCCCCCGCCACCATCTCGAGTGTTTAAGGCCTGCTATAGCACATGAAGGGTGCATAAATCACCCTGCGAGAGTGGAAAAGGAAACAGCTTCAAGAGTAGGAGTCTAGGGAGCCATTCCTGAGTTACAGAAATCCCAATGTTCCATTATGGTTTCATTAGCTATGGACAAACCCCAGCAGGCCTAGCTTTCCAGACTCTCTGAAGAATCAAAACTCTAAAAGCTCCTCCCCCTCTTATCTGAACCACTCATACTAATCCTGAGAAGGGAGGATGTGGGTGCAAAACTGCCAACTATTCTGAGATTTCAGCTCAAGTGGGAAATGATGCAAAGGGACATTAGCATACAATGTTTATGAGCCAGTTTGGAGTTCCAGTAAGTTTCCTTCTGTAACCAGCTACAGAATTTCTGGAAAGGCCCTGTAAGTAATATGAAAGCTTCTAGTATACAAAAAAATAAATAAATAAATAAATAAATAAATAAATAAATAAATAAATAAATTTTATGAAAAGGAGCTTGTCACAGACTCTGAAGACATGGGTTTCGTTTTTTACAAACTATCTCAATAAGCTGTGTGAGCAACTTGCTTGATTGTTCATTAGTAAGATAGGGAATATATGTATATATTATCATGTGACATCAAGGAAAAGTACTCTGAACAGTATACCTGTACAATAGAACTCTCCCTTTAAAGAAAAGGTAATGATCTAAATATTAAGGGGAGTCAGATCCCATGCCAACTTCTCAGGTCAAAGGGACAGATCAATAATTGTTTGGAAGAGGAGATACCAGGAACAGAATGAGAAATGATGGAATAAGGATAGAATCTTAATCCTCTAAATCCAGGGAGGACCTCAACAGAGCACTGATTCTCAGACTTGCTTGTAAGTCCACATACTAATAACACATTTATTATGGGATGGTTGTGTATTTCCCAAATTCATATGTTGAAGTCTTAACCCCTAGAGCCTCAGAATATGACTGTATTTGGAAATGGGAACCTTAAAGAGATAACGAAGTTATCGAGTATGACTTGAATCCCTTTAAGAAGAGTGCATACACACACACACACACGCAAAGATCACATGAAGACACAGGGAGAACACGGCCATCTGCCAGCCAAAGACAGAGGACTATGAAGAAACCAAACCTGCAGACACATTGATCTCAGGCATCCAGCCTCAAAACTGTGAGAAAAAAATTGTTTTGTAAGCCAGTCAGCCTCTGGTACTTTGGCAGGCTAACAAACTGATAGATCGTTTTAAATATTTTCTTTGCATTCATTTTACAAGCACTTATTGAGCATCCGCTATTCATCAGACATTGGGTTAAGAAAAAAAAATCAGCAAAACAAAACCTTTTCCTGCCCTCATCAAGCTTAGAGTCTAAGGGAAGAGACAAACATGCCATCACACGCAGACACCTACAATCACAGTTGTGACGTCTAGTGCAATGAGAATGTAAAACAGAAGGATGTACCCAAGGAGGTCAGGGAAACTCTCAACAGGAAAGAACACTTCGTCACACATGTGAGTCAGGAGTTTGTCCGGCATTGAAGGGAGATTGATGAACAGGCTTCTCGCCTCCTCCCTGGCGCCCATTTCAGTCATTTCTCAGCAGTGGCCAGTAGAACCCATCAAAAGCACATGGCACAGACAAATCTGAGTTCAATAACCCATTACACTCCCCTTCTGGACACACAGAGAACTACTCTGCAGCCTTCGTTGAATGGAGTTGAGGCCACATGCTCAGTTTTTGTCAACAGAATATGAGCAGAAGTGCTATGCACAAGGGTCACCCAAAGTGTGGGGACAGCAGAAAAGCCTGGTCTCAAATTACTTGTTATTGGATTGTGGGAAGATTGCAGCAGCATGTCAATCGTTCACGACACTACACACATCTAACTTGGCTGATGTTTTCTTTTTAAATTTTCCTTTTAGAACAGTTTTAGGTTAGAGAAAAATTGATAAGATCATATAGCAAGACCCCATGTACTTTATACCCAGTTTCCCTGATTATTAACATCTTATAGCAACATGGCCCTTTTTTCAGTGATTAAGTGATTAAGATTTCAGTACAGATACTGACACATTGTTATTGCCTCAAGTTTATATTTCATTCAAGTCTTCTTAGTTTTTCTAATATCCTTTTGTTGTTGTTGTTTCTGAATCCTATCCAGGATACCACTCTGTATTTTTTTAATGTTTATTTATTTTGAGAAAGTGGGGTAGGGACAGACAGATGGAGAGAGAGAGAGAATCCCAAGCAGGCTCTGCACTGTCAGCACAGAGCCAGACATGGGGCTAGAACTCATGAACTGAGAGATCACGATCTGAGCCGAAGACTCAGACGCTTACACAACTTAGTCCCCGCAGGTACCCCTGTATTTGTTTAATAGTCATGTCTCCTAAAACTCCTTTTGGCTGTGATAGTTTCTCGGATTTTCCTTTTGTTGACATTGGTAGTTTTGAGAAGTACTGGTCATGTATCTTGTAGAAGTCCCTCTCTTGTGACCTTTAGGCTTTTCTCATGATTACACTGTGGTTACATGTTTTGGGGAGAAACAGAGATCAAGTATCATTTTCATCACATCATAGCAAGAATATATACTATCAACATAATGTCACTGCTGATGTTCACCTGATCACTTGGCTGAGACGGCATCTGTGAGGCTCCTCTACTGTGCCATTACACTCCCACCCTCTTCTACACTGAGCTTTAGGAAGAAGTTACCACACACAGCCCACATTTAAGTAGTAATCTGTGCCCTACCACCTTGAGGGGAGAGCATCTACTTAAATTACTTTGGATACTTTGCAAAGGAGATTGGTCTCTTCTCCCAGATTTACTTATTCATTATTCAAATCACCATGGGTTCGGGGTGCCTGGGTGGCTCGGTCGGTTGAGCGTCTGACTTCGGCTCAGGTCATGATCTCACGGTCCGTGAGTTCGAGCCCCGCATCGGGCTCTGTGCTGACAGCTCAGAGCCTGGAGCCTGTTTCCGATTCTGTGTCTCCCTCTCTGCCCCTCCCCTGTTCATGCTTTGTCTCTCTCTGTCTCAAAAATAAATAAACATTAAAAAAAAAAAAAATTTTTTTTTAAAAATCACCATGGGTTCATAAATATTTAGTACTTTGACCTACAATCTAAAATACTTTATTGTATGTTTATTATTTTGATTACTTATTTTTTTAATTTTATTCATTATTTACTACTTTAGTTTATTACTTAAAGATGCGTAGTGAAGTCTCCAATTATAATAATGGCTTTGTCTATTTCTCCTTTCACATCTATCAGTTTTTTTTTTCCTCATGTATTTTGACACTCTACTGTTAATTGCATACACATTTAGGACTATTATGTCTTCTTGGAGAACTGACCTCTTCATGTAATGCCTCTTTTTTCACTGATAGCTCTAGCTTTATTGAGATTAGTGTTACCATGGTATAGCTTTCTCTATCCATTTACTTTTAACCAGAGTCTATGTATTTACAGTGGGTTTCTTGTATTCCACTCAGTAACCAAGTTTTTTTTTTCTTTTTATAGAAATGCCTCTAATATTTAATTACTTGAAACAAAGGCCTTCCTTTGAGAATACACCTACATCACCACCTCCTGAAATGAGTTTAACTGAACCTACCCATTGTTAGGACTGGTATTGAAGTAGAACCGACCGCCAGCTCAAGTTTTCATATTTGAAACTTTTCAAGGAAGTTTTAGAGGATGGAACTTTAAGAAGCCAGGACAGGCCACCCCAAAAATGTTCCACTATGGCATGTTGATTATTTTGATTTAAAGTTACTTAATAAATGGCTAGTGCAAGAACACTGTGACCCTCCCTGGTCTTCAAAAAGCAGGAAGGAAAAAAGCCAGGACAGGCCACCCCAAAAATGTTCCACTATGGCATGTTGATTATTTTGATTTAAAGTTACTTAATAAACGGCTAGTGCAAGAACACTGTGACCCTCCCTGGTCTTCAAAAAGCAGGAAATCTATCTTCCTTGTGAAATGTGCCCGCTCCCTTTCCTTACACCAGAAGGCAGAGACACATTCTTATCACCAGATATAGAGAATTCAAGGCCAAAAAGTCTGTATAAACAAAGGTTGTTACTTTTACTAATTTATTATCGCAGTCCAAATCCTGTTAAGAATGCCTCACTAATTAAAGCTCCTAAACATAAGATATAATTGTCCTGTAAATTCCTCACAGATTTATGTTTGTCTAAAATGTACAAAAGCTGCCTGCCTTGGTTATTCTTTGGGTCTTAATTTCATTATTGGGCCTCCTTGTGTACTGTATAAGGCTTTCTCTTCTCTTAAAGGGAAAAATAATAAATTAGGTTTTTTTGTGGATGTCATACAGTTGGGTCTTATTTTCTTATTTTTCTTTTAACTAGTATGTTTAGACATTTCACATTTAATGTAATTATTTATATAGTTTAATATCTGTTTTCTATTTGCAGCATTTATTCTTTGTTTTCTCCCTATTTTTCTGCCTTCTGTGGTTTTGAGTATTTTATCTTATTTTTCTTTTATCTGTTAGCATCTCAATTATACTTTTTTTTTTTGTCAGTTTCTTGCAACCTCTTTGATAAGCCCAAGAAAAGTTGTTCACTTTCAGATCATTCAAGCATTTTCATGTTTTAAAGACAGGCATGATGAGGGGTGCCTTGTGGCTCAGTGGTCAAGTGTCTGACTTTGGCTCAGGTCATGATCTCAGGTTCATGAGTTTGAACCCCACGTCAGGCTCCGTGCTGACAGCTCAAGCCTGGAGCCTGCTTTGGATTCTGTGTCTCCCTCTCTCTCTGTCCCTCCCCCATTCACACTCTGCCTTTCAAAAAACAAAAGAACAAAAAAAAAACACACTAAAATATTAAAAAGAAAATAAGATGGGCATGATGAATTCCAAGCTTTTTACAGGTCAAAGTGGAAAACAGAAATACTCATTTTTTTCATAACACAAATTTCTTGATGAAAGAAGCCATGTATAGATTTATATTCGGGTGCAAGCTCTCATAATTGTCACAACCAGTGATATATTCCACTTCCTAGCCTTCCCTGTAAAATTTATCAAATATGATGCATAAAATTACAATGTAATAATTCAGATAAATATATTTGTGATCTAGTTTGCTGTATATGCAATTAGCTAGTGTCTCCCAATTAGACACAAGATCAGGAACATTTAATTTGTGAGAAGGTGGACTGGAGAACAGGAGAAATAACAGCAAATAATATAAAAGTCTGGAACAATGGACATTCGAAGGGAGAGGTAGTGGCCTGATATAGAGAAAGAAATATTAGAGTATTACATGTACCTTTGCCTACTCCTAAAATATAATAGAGTCCTATAATAGCTGACACTGAGGCTCTGTGTGCTAGTAGAACATTCTACATGGAGATAGCATCCCATGGACTCATGGTTTCATTCATTCATTCATTCATTCAGTTGTCCAAAAAAGTTATAAATAAAAATACAAATTCCTAGATTTTAAAACTGATTAATGACTCATGAATCATTTCTTTCAAATAACTATGCCACTTAGTCTACAATCACATAAGACACATGTAGCCAGCCTTATCTTTGTAAGTTAATGTCTCTGAGTCCAATGAGAGACTGGGAGGCAGTGGTCAGAGCAATGTTCCTGATGCAGCTTTCAGGCAGTTTGATGAGTAGCTCTACATCCCAGGCCAGGCCAGCTCTTCGTGAAATTACCACTTAGCCAGTTCTACACCCCCCTGCCCGTTCAGCACTATTTCCCCTCTATCTGCCTCCTCTGTTCCAGGTGACCTGGTTTTTCCACTAATCCATGAACTGGCTACTTACATTCCCAATGCAGCTATTAATTCACATTCCTAACCTGACCCAGAATCACTTCTCTCCTCCATTCAAATTCTTTCATTGTATACCATATATTCCACGTTCTGTCCCTTGCAGAAAACCTCTGGGATTGTCCCAGCCCATAAGAATAGCCAACAATTACTGGACACATGCTGTTTGAGAATATTACACTTTTTAATGGATTTAATCTTCACAGTTGCTGTAAGAGTTGACATCATTGTCTCGATTTGGCAGATAAGAAAACCGAGGCTAAGAGTGGACCCAATGGAGTTAGTGAGTGGCAGAACCAGCGTTTGAATCTGGACAGTCTGACTCCAGGGCTCCTGTATATAGTCTCTGCATGATAGCAGTTTTTACCATACTAATTTCCTACTTCATTCTTACCGTCAGTAATGTATTTTAGAATTTCTTTAGTTATTAGTTTTATAGATGAAAATATCACCCCTAGAATACGGCCAGAACTGGAACCTTGTTTCATATTTTTCTGTATCTTACCCAGTATATAGCGCAGAATCAAGCTCAGAGTCATTAATAAGTAAATGTAATTTGGCTAATTAGCTATTCTTAATCTGGATTACTGAATTTCTAATCCATCCAGGCAAATGATCAAAATGATAAAAATAACATGACACATGTAAATTGTATTCTTTTCCATATATACCTAAGATACACATTCATACATATTTAATAGGCCTCAAAGGGACAAGACTTAAACATAACTACCATCACAACAAAAAGACTTCACATCAACATCCATAACCACTGCTGAGAAGGAAAATATATAGAATGTTCTAATATTTCCCCCCTTGACTCTGAAAGTCAGAGAACTCTCCTGGACCCCAGCTCCAATTTCATTCTTCCTTTCATATAATGCCACACATGACTGCATGGAGTGAGTCAAACTTAGGCATTTTGCAAAGACATCACATATCAGGCCCATGGAGACTCAAGACAGTTCCCAGCCAACAGCTCCAATGTATATTCTGTCTGACTTTGGCCAGAGTCTTGAAACTTCAGTCTCCTTGGAACTAAGTATTCCCACTTAAAAAGGGAGTTTATATGCTACCCTAATTCATGGACCAGCAACAAGGAATTTAAAAACACATGTGCTTAAATACATTGAAAATAGTTTAAAGCATTAATGATAAAAAACAAATGCAGACACATTTCCCAAGTGTGACACCCTCTTGGCTAAGCACAGGGATCCATACTGCCTCATCTATACCCATGTTTTAAGTTAGTCTCTGACACATGGGGTCCCCATCTACAACCCCCGAAGAGCCTGTCACCTCCTAATCAAAGACAGAGAATCTTGTTTTGATTTTTTTCTTTTTTGTCCCTCAGTGACTAAATTAAAAAAAAATTTTTTTTAATGTTTATTTATTATTGAGGGAGAGAGAGACAGAGTGCAAGCAGGGGAGGAGCAGAGAGAGAGGGAGACACAGAATCGGAAGCAGGCTCCCGGCTCCAAGCTGTCAGCATGGAGCTTACGAACTATGAGATCACGACCTGAGCCGATGTCAGACACTCAAATGACTGAGCCACCCAGGTGCCTCCCTCAGAGACTAAAATTAACTGTATACACGTAAGTGAGGAAATTTGGGGAAAAAAAAAATCACTTTCCCCAAACCCTGAGCCCCGCTTTGCTTCAAACCTTTTGGACATGTAGAACAACCATTTTCATACCTATGATTCACAAAATCTAGGAAGAAAGCCCATGATATCAGCACATTCTAACTTCCTAACAAAAGTCCTCTAATCCCCAAATCCTGTGATCACTGTTTTGCATAGTAAATCAAGTTAACAGTGTTTTAATTAAATATGTAAACTACTGACTTGGAAGATGCTGACTTTCACTGCATTATAATTCATTAGCTAATAAAAGTTACCTAAACACACATATCCAGCATTTTCAGGAGGAAAAGGTATTAATTTTCCAATTTATTAGGAAATGTAAATGTTGACACACACCTGATGTTATCATTAGTTTTCACAAAGGTCTCTGATGATACAACACTGATTGTCCAGAAAGGATAAGAGCTTCAAGAATAATTTTCATCCTGCCTCTGCATTTTTCAAACCATGTTGTCTGAAACACATTGACTTACACGGCCATGGAAATAAAGCCTGGCTCTCATGCTGTAGGACAAAAAGAAATTGAATGCTTCAAAAAATGTCAAAATTTCACCTTTTGTTTGATAATCACTGTAGGCTGTCTTTGTACATGTCTTTGTAAGTATCCATTTCAAGGCCAAATGGACACTTATTAAGGTTATTCAGGCCAATAAAGTCAATACTGTAAGAAATAATAAAACCAATCAACAGTATTTTGTGCTATTTTTAACCTCTATTATCTGAAGAATTGCCTCAATTATCCACTCAGTAGATATTAGAACTGTCCTAGACTAGTGAGATAGCAAAAGGGTAGAAGGTGGTTAGAGGAGAACAAGATGCTTCCAGAAAATGGAAATGGACTACAAGTGTTTTAATATTGTTTTTGCATTCAAATAATTTTTTAAAAATCTGATTAGATTCCTAAGAAAAACTATCAAGGACTTTCTAGTGCTAATAATTTCTTTTTTCAGTAATTATCATGTATCATGGTAAGATTTCTATGTGGCTGAAACCCTTCCCTCAAGATGGTAGGCACTCTAAAAATCAAATCCTGGAAACCAACTTATTCTATGAACAAATGGGAAAAACCACAAATTAAGAATTTGAGTACTCATGTGTATGCTTCAGATGACTTATAAATCCTTACTTACAGAGGTACATATTTTAGAATGTGCAGTTTGAGTTCATGGCCAATGGAAGTTGACTTTGGTGGTATTTAGGAGCAGTAATAGCTTTCCCCCTTGCTTTTGCTGCTAAGGTTTCTACTGAACCTTCCTACTAAGGATATTAGATCTCCTTTCATCCTATGTTAAGAATTCAAAATTTACCACAAAGAAGTTCTCTTCACACATCTCTTCATCTTTTCTCTTTCCTGGCCTTGCAATGGTGCAATGAATTCTAGATTTAGCTAGTACAGTGTCCGTCTTTCTGAAGTTCCTCAATCACCCCATTCTCCATTTCATGACAGTAAAAGAGGTCTCCCTATACGACATTATCCAGGGCAGAGGACACACTACCAACCCTTCTCCTGAGAAGACATCAGGAAAACATTCACAGAGGCTTCTCAATATCTTTTTCCTCCTTCACGAGAAGAACAAGTTCAACCCAATGTACCTCCCATAGCAGATTCCAGGCATCCACCCAATTGGGGAATGGAAAGAAGTGTTACAGAATATCCTTTTCTCAGTGATCATGCATTTTTATTCTTATTTTCTCCTAAGACAGATACTGGGTGTAGTAGAGTGGGAGGACACTGAAAAAAGAATTGATCTCATTAAGTCTTGTGGGTTCCTATCACACACACTTTAAGATATACTTAAAAGAAGAGTACTCAAATCACTCAATTTTCAAGAAAATACACTTATCATAATCTCATAATTTTCTTTTTTTTTTTAAATTTTTTTTTTCAACGTTTATTTATTTATTTTTGGGACAGAGAGAGACAGAGCATGAACGGGGGAGGGACAGAGAGAGAGGGAGACACAGAATCGGAAACAGGCTCCAGGCTCCGAGCCATCAGCCCAGAGCCTGACGCGGGGCTCGAACTCACGGACCGCGAGATCGTGACCTGGCTGAAGTCGGACGCTTAACCGACTGCGCCACCCAGGCGCCCCATAATCTCATAATTTTCAAAGATGTGAACATACTCACATAGTTGGCACCCATATCAAGAATCAGAACATTATCAAACTGTGGAAGGCATCTCCCTGTTCATGTCCACTTCTGATCACTAAGCACCTCCCACTCAGACTAAGGAAAACCACTATCCTAACTTCCAATCCTAGAGATTAATTTGGTCTTTCTTTCAGTAATATGTCTGAAGAGGCTCATCCACATTATTGCATGTACTTAGAGCTCATTCATTTCAGTTGCTGTACAGTATTTCATTTTTGAATCTATGACAATGTATTTATTCATTCTACTCTTACTGGTATTTTAGATAGCTTTAACTCTGAGAGGATTGTCAATAGAGCTGTTGTGATTTATTCTCTTACATGTCTTTTGATCGACAGGACTCATATCATTTGAATATACATTGAATATATTCATTTGAATATATGCTTGCTGGGTCATAAGGTATGCATATGTTTAGCTTTTGCAGATATTCTAAACTGTTTTCGAAAGTAGTTGTACCAATTTACATTCCTACCAGCAATGCATGGGAAATTCAGTCACTCCATATTTTCATCAGCAGTTTGATACTCTTTTTGCTTTAAAAGTTTGAGAGCCAAAGCACATGCATGTGCATGAGCAGGGGAGGAAAAAAGAGAGAGGGGGAGAGACAGAATCTCAAGCAGTCTCCTTCCTGTCAGCACAGAGCTCAATGTGGGGCTCCATCCTACAAACTGTGAGATCATGACTTGAGCCAAAATAAAGAGTGGGAGACTTAACCAACTGAGCCACCCAGGTGCCCCAGAAGTTTGATACTCTTTATCTGATTTTATTGTGTTGAGTTTTGATATATTACATTATGGTTTTAATTTGCATTTCCCTATTAATAATTCTTGTGTTTACTGGCCATTTAGATATTCTCTTTTATTAGGTGCCTATTTAAGTATTTTGTCCATTTCTATGTTGGGTGATTTTTTAAACTGACTATTAAAAATTCTTTCTACATTCTGGCTATGAATTCTTGTTGAGCATACGCTTTGTGATAATCTTTTTCCCCTCCTCCTGGACTGCCTTTCACTTTTTTTTTTTTTAATGTTTATTTATCTTTGAGAGAGACAGAGACAGAATGTGAGTGGGTTAAGGGCAGAGAAAGGAAGACACAGAAACCAAAGCAGGCTCCAGGCTCTGAACTGTCAGCACAGAGCCCGATGTGGGGCTTGAACTCACAGGCCGTGAGATCATGACCTGAGCTAAAGTTGGAAACTTAACTGACTGAGCCACCCAGGCACCCCTTTCACTCTTAATGGTGACTTTCCATGACCATAATTTTTATATTTCTATAAATTAGCACTTTTTAAACTTAAGAAGTTTTGTTTACTACAAGGTCATGATATTTTTCTCATATTTTCTTCTAAAAGATTTATCATTCTACTTTTAATATTTAAGTCTGCAATCCATCTCAAATTGGATTTGAAAGTATGCTGTGATTCATTCTATTCACGCTCTTAAATTTAGTTCATCGATTTCAGTGATTAATTTCCCAAAGAGCAAACTGTTCTTAATCTTTTAGTTTCAATTTTTATTAAAAATTTTTTAATTTTTATTTTTTTGAGACAGAGCACATGCACAAATGTGCACTGGGGAGGGGCAGAAGGAGAGAATCTTAAGCAGACTCCATGCTGGGTGCAGAGCCCAACAGGGGACTCTATCTTCTGACTGAGATCATGACCTGAACTGAAATCAAGTCAGATGCTTAACTGACTGCACCACCCAGGCACCCCATTAATTTTTATTTTCAAAAGAATCATCCCAATTATAATGCTCATGATCATTTTTTATAGTACAGATTTAATTCACTATTAAAAATATAGTGTTCTCTGTTGAGTTACTTTTTTGGGGTCATTTTTCACAAATCTAAGGGGTTTTTTTTGTTAATGTTTATTTTTGAGAGAGAGAGAGACAGAGCATGAGCAGGATAGGGGCAGAGAGAGAGGAATAGAGGATTTGAACTGGGCTCTGTGCTAATAGCAGAGAGTCTGATGCAGGGCTCAAACTCATGAACTGTGAGATCATGACCTGAACTGAAGTCAAACACTTAACCAACTGAGCCATCCAGGCACCCAACAAATCTAAGTTTTCATAAGGATTTTGTCACTTTAGAAAATATATTTAAAAGTCTATAGTTTCAATCACTATCACTTCAGATACTATTTATTCAGGAATTAGATATAGAATACCAGCCTGAGGGGTCCCTGGGTGGCTTAGTCAGTTGAGTGTCCGACTCTTGGTTTTGGCTCACTTCATGATCCCAGGGTCGTTGTATTGAGCATATGCTTTGTGATAATCTTTTCCCTTTCCTACTTGATTTTGGCTCAGGTCATGATCCTGGGGTCATGGATTTGAGCCCTGCATCAGGCTCTGCGCTGAGTGTGGAGCCTGCTTAAGATTCTCCCTCTCTCTGCTTAAGATTCTTTGCTCCTCTTCCCTGTTCCCACTCTCCAAAATAAAATAAAAAATAAAAAAATAAGAGTTTGTTTTATTTATTAACATGAGAAACTTGGGAGTTTTCTTCAACATGGAAGAACAGAAAGCAACAAGATGGGCTTGAAGAGTTAGAGACACAGTCTCACATGAGTGTGTTTCCAAATATGTAATACACAGAAGTGACTCAACCAACATTCTTAAGAACACAACAGAGTCAAAATGTTGGGATATATATCCTACTCCACTCTTAGGACATGGAAATTCAGTATTCTATATAGGAGTTTTCAAAGACTTTCTAGTGTCTGTCCTACTTTTACTGATGACACCTGACATGGCAGGCACACATTGAACTTGGGAGGATTTAGTTCTTCAACCCAGCACTAAAACACATGTATAAGACATGTGAAATCGTTAAACATAATACAGCTAACTCTGTTATCTTTCAGATGCCTATTTTAGTATCTGGAGATTATCTATGTATTTTTCTTTCTTCTTTTTCCCCTGAAAGAACATTCTTAAATGGATTGGAACTTGCCTAGTGAAGTGTACAAGGATTCACTGATGAATTAATGGAATTCATTTACAACAGCCAAAGTGAGAGACGGCATGGCTTCTTAGATCTGATTCTAACAGCTTCCAAATTTAAAAATAATACTGGTATTTCAAAGAAAATTAAGAAAACCTGCAGGACTGTATACATAAGGGTGTGGAAAGAGTGGTAATAAAATTGTCCAAAAGCTAACTCAGTATTCAAAGTTTCTAAGTTTCCTTCTTCCTTCAAAATGATGCGAGCTCTTTCTCCAGCACTCCTTGACTACCTTCCTTTTTCTGGATCCTTCTGCAAGGCACTGTACAGCATAGCAGAGTAATTATGTATCGATTGGTTTGACAATTATTTCACATATATTAATTCTATCTCTATATTGTATGCTCCTTGAGGACAAGTGAAGATGCCATGATAGTAATATAATAGGGTAGCTACATTTCTTGAGTGGTTTTAGGGAACTTTGAAAAGTATTTTGGGGGCGGGGGCACCTGGGTGGCTCTGTTGGGTAAGCATCCAATTTTGGCTCAGGTCATGATCTCCCGGTAAATTTGAGCCCTGCGTCAGGCTCTGTGCTGACAGCTCAGAAGCTGGAGCCTGCTTGAGATTCTGTGTCTCCCTCTCTCTGTTCCTACCCTGCTCGTGCTCTGTTTAACGCTGAAAAAATAAGCATTTTTTTTACCCTAAATATATTCTTTTTAATTTAAATTCCACTTCCATAAACCAAAGCTTTTCATTACAGTTAGAAAAATACCTTAAATGAGAGTGATATACTCATCCCGAAGTACAAAAAATAATTTGACAGCCTATTTGGATAGTGGTTTAAATAGGGGAGATGGATAAGGGACCTTGAGGCAGGTGATCTCCTGAAGAGAATCTCAGAAAAGGTTATGATGCATCAGAGAGACTGGCCCTAGGACATAAACAAAAAGGAGTTTCAGTGAGAACCTAGGTGGTCAAGGGGCATTTTATTTAAATGCGATTTTTCTGAGAAGCTGGTCCTAATGGTAGCTTTTGTGTGCTATGCTTTTATTATGCACCCCGACAGTATTTCAGATTTTAATTTTGACTGATAAAATGAATGCAGCTAAACATGTCTATC
Organism: Neofelis nebulosa; assembly: GCF_028018385.1. Classification (NCBI taxonomy): domain Eukaryota; kingdom Metazoa; phylum Chordata; class Mammalia; order Carnivora; family Felidae; genus Neofelis; species Neofelis nebulosa. The sequence goes on from NC_080792.1 coordinate 31,424,444, forward strand.
ATTGAAATAATTATAGCATGTAAATTTATAGATAATCAAGTAACTTTCTGTCAGATAAGAAACATCTTCAAATTATGGCTGTTATAATTGGGTTAATACATTCTCATTATTGTATAATATGCCAAAATAAGTTTGTTTAAAAAAAATAGTATTACAAGCCTTTCCTTCCTAACAGACTAGGTAGATGCTGCTTCTAATTCTGAGCATTGCCTTTGCTCCCAAATAATGAATGTAAAAGGAAGTGGTTACATAGATTTATGATGTGATTTCATGGCATTATGGTGAATACTCATAACTATGGGACCTTGTAGAAAGCGAGACCAGATATTTAACTCAAGCAGTCTGGACCCTATCCCTCTGTGGGAAAGCATATATTTTCTTGTAGCTTAAGGCCATCTCAGAAGAATAGATACACACGGCATGAATGTTGTAACATTTTGTGAGTGTGTGCACAGAATTTATCTTTTCCAGTCATTCCTGGAATCATTTTTCACCATTGAAAAGCTCTAGCCTTGTTATGCAATACCCTATTTCTAGCTATAAAAATGAAAAATGGTTTTTTTCCCTCCAGAAATGTTTGATTAAAAAAAAAAAAAACAAGCAACTTGCTGCCAAATTTTGGTTTTCAGATACAAATTGCGCATTTTAAACTTCACCCAAATAAATGTTATTTTTCCCAAGAGGTCACTGTTCTGAAATGCATATATAGGAGTCATTGATAGCATAAAATTAGTTGTATTTTTTAGAAAAGGGAGAAAAAAGCCTTAAGCATATCCAAATAGTCTTCCTATTGTCTCTAGTTTCTACTTCAAAGCTAATCACTATGAATTATGGAAATAACACATCTAACACCAGGAGGATGTATCTTCTACAGACCCCTTCTTTTCTCAGGGTTTTTCTTTCTGCCCTTCTGTTTTATCACTGCATAAGTAGATGCAACAGGTACCATCATTTGAATTTGTCTCTCTGCTTGGAGTTGCTCACCCCTAAACCCTACTTCTATATTCTTGAAAGATCTCTTGAAAAGACTGTTAAGATGTCTATCAATCCAATCTTAATACCTTCATGAAGAGACACAAAGGCAAACTCAGTAGTATTTAATTTTTTTAATGTTTATTTATTTTTGAGAGACAGAGACACGGCACGAGCCGGGGAGAGGCAGAGAGAGAGGGAGACACAGAATCTGAAGCAGGCTTCAGGCTCTGAGCTGTCAGCACAGAGCCTGACGCGGGGTTTGAACTCATGACCTGTGAGATCATGACTGGAGCTGAAATCGGATGCTCAGTTGACTGAGCCACCCAGGCGCCGCTTAGTAGTATTTAAACAAGATCTACTCAGCAGACATCTTCCATTTCCACCACAAGCATTTAAAAATGTAAATACATGATCAACATTTAAAACTGGGAGAGTGCACAAACATGCACACACACAGATAAAAGGCAGCATTCTAAATGCCCTTGACCATCAGAACACTCTTTCCATGGAGAGCCCAAATTGTGGTATGGGGCAGTCAGCTTCCAGTTCCCACCCCTGTTCTTTAACCATCTGGAGAAGTAGGAGGTCTCCATTCCATAGATGCAAAAGATCACTAGCCTTACTATTCATCCCTTATTTGTGTAACAACCACATTTGATAATGCCCCTAACCCACTCAGGATGCCCTCCTTTTGTCCTGGTATTAATTTGATTCTTCAAACCCCATCTTCACTCAAGAATTTTTCTAAACTTAGGCAGTGCCCTACAAGCCAATACTTGATCAGCTCTATTATGCACAGGGAGAAAGACAGTGTTTCAGCTGGATCTGTGACCAAAGTCATCACCAGTTAATTCACAAGAGGCAAGCAGAGTTATCTATCAGTCCATCTTGCTCTCAGTAAAAAATGTTCTGGAATCCATTTCTTTAACCTTTTCCCTCAGGGAATCTTCTCTCTACCCTCCATGCATCCTTCCCTGACAAATGAGAAGAGCAAAGAACCCAGATGAGAAAACAGTGAATTTCCCTTTCATTTTCAGGGAGGCTGTTGGAAACCGTTTCCTTCAGAACATGAATTGTATCTTTCCTCATGGGTACCAAGCACATGGCCAGGAACACTGTGCATGAGTAACGAATAAAAGTATTTGAATGAACAAATGAGGACATGAAGTCCAGGCGAAATGGAAGCATGAGCTGAATTTAGCTGAGTCACTTAAGCATGATTGGCATTAGCAGGAAGTAGAGCAAGTGTGATTTAATGAGAAACGGTTTCTGATCAGAAATATCTATTTGAATATTTCTCACTATGTTAAAAGTCTTTCCTCAGAACCATTTTTCAGAATCCAATACAGTGAAATATCCTAATGAGAGGCAGTTCTGTAAGTTAAATTTTCTTCTTTTGGCAGAATTTCATTATTGGAGTGGCTTCTAATGACAACAGCTGGAGAGCTGCAGACAATTTATCCCACAACAGGCAGACAGGAAGCTGAGAGAGACTGGGTGACAGGTTTTGCACGTTGGCAGAACCCACATACACGAACTTTATTCTGCAATGAAAACTCATAATATCATACACAAAAGAGACATTAAGTCTATCTTCTCCTATATGAGAGAGCACATGAGCCTACCCCACACCCAGCATAAGTGACTAACCCAAGACCACGTCACTCATTAGTAGCCCATGTACAATGTTGGTCTTCACCCCATGTTCTTTCTTCAGTATTTCTATTAGCAAATAATATTTTCTTCCCCACATGTTAAACCATTTTTAAACTGATTAGTGGCCTGAGCCTCATTTTCCCAGTATCACTTTATAGCAGGCCTTTGTGCCAATTCTTGGCTGAAGAATAAATTTAATTTTCCTTGTAATAGGTACAATCTTCCAGGCTCTACTACTGTGAGGAAGGGCTGGAACTTAGCAATGGGCAGGGGCAGGGTGCTGAAATCCCTGGAGTATGCAAGAGAAGGCAGCCTGAGGGTGCTGCAGGGAGACTGGACTAATTCAAAAGCTGATTATCTGGTCACTTTTTCTCTGGCATTTGTGCCTAAACTTCATCCTGGAGTGCACAGACATATACACACACATCTCAAACTATATATCTATATAGAAACAGAGAGATTTTTATGGACTCACCTAACAGTTAGGGAGATGAAACCTGGAGGAGAATGTGTAAGAATATTGGGGGAAATATAACAATCGTGGAAAGGAGAAGGAAAAAAAATACATAGAGCATTGTAAATCTATTTAAAAACAAATTCTAAATGTCACACTATGTATCATCCTGTAATGGATCTCCTGCTGTGTCCTTCACGGTCTCCTTCCTGCTTTGGCCCCATGCTAGCCAGCATCAGCCAGGGAGTAATATCTGTATATATTTTTCCGCCAGCAGCACTGGTGGTACTTTCCCAATTTGAATTTTAGAAAAAAGGAAGAGTATGTCTTTGGCAAAACTGTGAATTAAGCCAACACCCTTGTTGGCACTGACAGCCTCTCAGTTCTCTGTTGCTCTCAGCTCTGATGATTCCTTGGGCTGCTGTCCTTCCTACAGTGGTCAGCGTCCACGGACCCTACCCTTTTTGTTCACTGTAAGACCTGCTTTCTGCAAAGCATTAGGAATTCATTTACACAAACACATGGGCATCTAAGGGCAGCTTTCTGTGGATAACATGTACAAACAAAATAGCTAAATTCTGACTAGTGAAATTGCAAGTGACAATGACCAAGTGATGTGTATATACAAAAAGGGTTGGGCAGACAGTCTGGGCAGGGATTTGAGAGGAGTGCCCCTTCCCTGGGAAATCACCTTACAAAGTCTGGTCACTCCTTCTAGGTCCAGACCATTCTTTTCTAAGGGAGAAGAGGGAGGGAGGTGGGAGACAGAATGACCACTCCAGAACCGTAAGTTCAATCATCATCTCTATTATCTCTTAGGCATGGTTCCACAAAGGCAAAAACTGGATTAAAGCACAAATTGTAAAATCAGAAATTATGACACGATTGCCTTATTAAAACTCAAAGTAGATATTCGATCTATCCAAATGGCAGAAATCATTACTTTCTCTGATAAAAAAAAGAAAGAAGGAAAGAAAGAAAGAAAGAAAGAAAGAAAGAAAGAAAGAAAGAAAGAAAGAAAGAAAGAAAGAAAGAAAGAAAAAAAGACAAAACACAAGAGAATGAGTATAAGGGCTCCTACGCTATGTCTTTTGACACAGGCTTTGTTTTTAGTTCTAGCCCTTGTCTGATGAAAAGAAGTTGGGGTTTGGGATTGGCAAAGGAGAAGATTTCTGAGAAGGAAAAAGGCAAAGCAGGCATCAATAATACATAAATAGGATCTGCACAAGCCTGCCAATTGCAGTCCTAGACCTCTAATAAGACCCCATATAGCAGGCAACCCTTTAATAAGAGGCATCCTGTTTTCACTGTGCCTCCAGACAGGAAGCAGAGGTGAGAAGTTCATTGCATACTGTTTCCTTCACACTCTCCCTCTAGACTCTCAAATGCAAGTCGGTGTTTGGGGGCTTGCAGGGGGCTGGCAGCATACAGTCTTAATATTCTTTATTAAAAACCAACTAAAAACACAAAAGGAGAGGCAGACTGAAGGGCTTCCTCATGGCAGGGGGCCCATCTCTTAGAAAGAAGGACCATCTCTTGCTTTGTCTTTGTCTTCCCCATTAGAGGCTCCTGGAGTGCTCCCTGGCATCATCTGTAATCACACACCCTCAGTAGAACTCTGAAAGAGTGATTTTTCTTTAATGAAAAAGATTGAGGCCACTGGGAGGGAGGAGAGGGAGGAGCTGGTGTGTGTGTTTGACAAGCAGAAAGAATATGATATTCTTTAACTTCACATCACATATACATAAATGGAATAAGCTAACCTATTAAAATTTTAATTCTGTACTTTCAAAGAGGTTTCACTGAAAATACTAGGTAAATATATTTCCATTTCTGGTGAACATTTTATATAAAAGCACATTAGTAAACTGAATTGCCAAATAGCTTACATCAGGGGACAAAGCTTCTCCCACTGATGACATTTTGAAAGGGACTTTGCAAACATCTCTGTCTTCTATCTTCATTATATATCTATAATATCCAGTAGCAGAGAACTTGGGTAGCTCATCACTGCTAATGATAGTAATGTGGTAATTCAACGTAAGTGATCTTTTCTTTTCTCCAATGTCTCCTCCTCAGCTCCAGATTCATTATATTAAATGGGCTAATCTCTTTTATCCCTGTGCCTGAGTCCTGTTTATTCATTTATTCATTCAATGCATATTTATGAACAGGCCCTGAGTATTCAATTGTGAACAAAACAGAAATGGATGTTAAGTTCACAAAGTTTATATTTGAGTTGGGAAGACAGGCAATAAAAAAATAAATGAGCATAAATGAGTATATACATACTGCGATAGGTTACACAAGAGAAAAGAATCAGGTGTCATAAGAAAGACAAACAGGAACAGAGATAACTATTATAAGTTGGGGGATAGGGGTCAGAGACTCTCTGGAGGGAAAGAGCCAGAGTGGAAAGTATTCTAGAGACAAAACAAGTGTGTGAAGATCCTAAGCCTGGCTTTCATCTTGTTGTGGTATCTTCCCCTCCGTACTCTGTTTTGGTCTTCCCTTCCTGATGGTCAAAAAGGATTGGAATTAGCTCTGGAAACAAGCTATATGTGTGTAGTTTGCTTCTTACCTGCAGAGTTCTCTGCCAGTTATTTTATATCTGTCTGCTTACACGCTGTGTCCTTGACTAGACCTTATCGTGTCTCTAATGATTCTGCTTTCAATTCCCATGTGTGGATTTTCCCCCCACACCATCAAGCAATTCTCCTATTCCAGTGGGTGTTCTACAACTCAACTCAATTCTGACACTACCTACTTACCTGGGGATAGCATCAGATCCCACAGGTTAAGGGTCCAGTCCTACAAGACTGTTCCCACTTAAGGTGCCAATTGCCAGTCCAGGTTGTTACCCGTACTCCTGACCAACTTGGTATCAATCAGAACTTCCTAAGACTCCCTCCTTGGGTTGGATTAACTTGCTAGAGTAGCTCAAAGAACTCAGAGAAACATTTTACTTACTTACAAGATTACTGGTTTATTATAAAAGGACACAACTGAGGAATAGCCAGGTAGAAGAGATTCATGGAGCAACGTATGTGGGAGAGGGCACAAAGCTTCCACGACCTCTCTAGGCAAACCACTCTCCTTGAATCATGATGTGTTCATGGAGAACCCAGAAGCTCTCTGAAGCCCATCCTTTTTGTTTTTTATGGAGGCTTCATTACTTAGGTCTCATTGATTATATCACTAACCACTGATGATTGAACTCAATTTCCAGCCCCTCTCCCCTCTCTGGACATTCTTGCCATCTGTACCCTCATTCCACCAAAGGGGTCTAGCTAGTGTCCAATTATGTTCACTGAGATGACAACAAATACCATTTCTTTAAATCAAGTCAAAGAGTCACATATAGGGTGTTTATGAGCATGAGCTCTGGAGCCTGGCTTCTGACTGTGACTACTGGCTCAACTATTTATTGGCTGTGCGACCTTGGGAAAAACACAACTTTTTTCTCCCTTAATTTTTTCAACTATAAAATGGGGTCATAGTGTTTACCTCACAAGGGAGTTAGAAGGATCAAAGGAAAATGCACATGAAGCACTTAAACTGGTACGTGGAACATAGTATCTGGAAATATTATCTAGAGTCACAAAAGGAAATTAATTGGCAATTGGTTATGAAATCCAGCATATATATTAGCAGACTTAGCCAAAGAAGCATAAAAAATTAGACTGTAAATACTAAAATTCTAGGTATAAGATTCGAATGTATCTACATTAAGGCTGAACTGTTAAAGTAATGAGTTTTGTGCCATAATTTTCCTTAAATTTTTTCTAATCTGAAACAGGAGTAATACCACTTTGTTATGACTGAGCACGAGTGAGTTATCCTTGACTTCTGGAAAAAAAAAGATATGTGGAGATCCAACAAAACAAGTAGATGATTTTCCACTTTGGGCTCTACCCCTACCCTAGTTTCCTCTCATTCTCAACTGAGAGGTTTGGACTGGATGATCCATTATATAGTTCTGTGATTATTTCTAGACACTCAACAATGCTTACAGCTTTGAATAATTTAAATATGAAATGGGTGCTTCCTGAAAGGACCTCATTTATCTCTGAAAGATGCATGACAGACATAAGAATCTAAATAGCAACATCTGACAATAACACCCAACTCTATGAATTTGTTACGGGAACAACAAATGGATCATATTGTGACATGAGAAGACTTACTGTAGGACATGGAAATTAGATCAAGGCACAAAAGTCATAAGTTTAGCCTGTTGGCTTTCCCAAAAGCACACGGCTAGTTTGAAATGCTGTTTGCATAAGAACATGACCGCCAACTCCAGCCAGCTACGGATTCCTGTCATTAGTAATAAATGACCATGGCAGTCTCAGAAATGAATAGCATCCAGAGTTATGAGATTCCAGATGATGTTTGTTTATGTGCAGCAATTAGAGCCCAGCTGCTATAGGGGGACAGTCATATTCCCAGCTGAACTTTAGGAAATGTGGCCTTTCATTAAAGAAACTACTCTCAGGGCACCTGGGTGGCTCAGTCGGTTAAGTGTCTGACTTCAGCTCAGGTCATGATCTCACAGTCTGTGAGCTCGAGCCTTGTGTCGGGCTCTGTGAGGACAGCTCAGAGCATGAAGCCTGCTTCAGAATCTGTGTCTCCCTCTCTCTGTCCCTTGCCCACTCACGCCCCTGTCTCTCTCTTTCTCTCAAAAGTAAATAAACATTTTTTTAAAAATTAAAAAAAAAAAAGACTACTCTCAAGAAATCGAATTTATATGAACCAAAAGAAGTCGACCTTGCAAAGATGTGTCAAAAGTGCTGTGTAAAATCACGAACCCCCTCTGGCTCATCCTGACACCCCAATCGCAACAGCTTGAGCAATAGTAGATGACATTTATTTAACAAGAAAGGACCTGCCCTGGGACCGCCACCGGCTACAAAAGAAAACCATCATGAACTTACATTTGGATTATAGACCCAAACCTCTCTTTGAAAGAAGTTTCAATTCTAAGATCCTCGATTCCATAAGGAACTGATGTACTAGAAAGTTATGGGTGGGAAGAAAAGAGGGAAAGCTGGGAAGAAGCCGCCCTAGGAGGAAACTGGCAGGAAGTTTATCTGGGAAGCGAGACAGAACTCCAAAGATGATTCCTGGATCAGTGGGGGTGGTTTTGTCTTGGAGAGTGTACAGGCTGCATACTACTATCAGTGTTGTTTTTATCCTGTATCCATTGCTCCATACAACAGTTTCAGGTTCTGGCACTGCTCGACCTACAAGGATGTGGGGTGTATTTGCAGTAGGCATTTGAAGAGATTTGTCATTGGGTGGAAGGCAGAATCTGTTGGAAAGACTTTCTCCCTACGTTTCATTTCCCAAAAAACCCTTATTCCGAAGATTATCCTAGGTGTTCCAGAAAGAGGCCATTTGAAAGGCTCCTGGGCCTCTAATTTACTTATTTGACTTTGAGAGCCACTTGATGTGATAACTGCTAAAAGTGGATTTGAGAACTTCAAAGGGTGACTTCTATGGGGGAACTGAAGATAAAGGATCCCAGGTGATTGATGAAGCAGGCTCTTCCTCTCTAATCTCTGGCAATGTCCAGGGGAAGAGGGAGGGAGTTGGAAACCTCTGGATATATGCAGTAAATCACATCTCCTGACCTCACCAAAAATGCCAAAGCCATTTCAAGGCACAGGAAGAGTGGTGACTCAAGACTTAAGGTTCGATGGGAGCTAAGCCAACAGCCATCTCCACAATAACCATAATGGACAAAAAGGCCTGCGATCAAATGGGTCTCCATGGAACATTAACTCTGCCTACAACATGCAGACCTGGCACAACCCTTAGCAAAACTTTGGGGCATAAACCTCAAATGATCTAATGTAAAACTTTGCACCAACCTCAGAAAGTCAGGTTTGGAAATTAAGAAAATAACTAAAATCCTTATTTCTTCCAAACTGAAGCCAGGGACCTGGAATTGTACCCACCGCTGAGAGAGTTCCAACAGCTGAGATGAAAGGATTCCATTTTCTCTGCATCAGGACCTAGATATTAATGACATCCAAGTGACACATTATCTTAATAGCTGGAACTACACACGATTTTTGTTTTTTAGAAAAGCAACAAAATTGAATTCAAACAAGTAGCTGTTTGAATTTTAATTTTAATGTTTATTTATTTTTGAGAGAGAGAGTACAACCAGGAGAGGGGCAGACAGAGGGGGACACAGGAAATGAAGCGGGCTCTGTGATGACAGCAGTAAGCCCAACGTGGGCTAGAACTTGTAAACCCAGAGATCATGACCTGAGCTGAAGTTGGATGCCCAGTTGCCCTGTTTTTTATTTTTAAAGTTTATTGATTTGTTTTGAGAGAAAGTGTACGTAGGCACATGAGTGAGGGAGGAAGAGAGAGAGAGAGAGAGAGAAAGAGAGAGAGAGAATCCCAAGCAGCCTCAGCACTGTTAGCCCGGAGCCCAACATGGGGCTTGAACCCACGAACTGCAAGATCATGACCTGGGCCACAATAAAGAGCGGGATGCTTAAACAACTGAGGCAGCTAGGCGCCCCCAACAAGTAGCTGTTTTCAAAATAGCTAATTGGGACATTCGTTTAATAGCATCCCTCTGTCTTTCGGAGTGAAGGAATTCCATTGTCACCTTCTTTGTGATACTAGACTGGGGGTCCCTGCCCTGTGGGCTTTGTAATTACACAGAACCAGAAGGAAGTCACCTCAGGGAGTGCTCTACACACTGACTGACAACCCCCAGACTACCTCATGCACTTGACACAATCAGACCTACTGTATTGAATTACATTTAGCAGACTCCAATATAGCCTTTAAAACTTTTTTTTTTTTGTTTTCTGATAGTGTGACCTCTGAAAGCGCCCCAATAGCATAAGTGCATTAGCTGCATGTATGCACCAAAGGAGTTAACATTTCAAATAACAGCACTGGACTATCTAGCTTTATCACATGTAACATCCCTTTTGAAGTTAAAAACAAGATTATCCTGTAAATGCTTGGCAAGCCACAGTTAATCCTCATTTTCATGAGGAGACATGAAAGGACCCCCCTAACAATCAATACTGGCTGGAGGTTTTGTGTCATTATTTCGAGAGGTGAATTTGGTGCTCTTGTGGTAGAACTCACCCGTGTCACTATTCTAGATGATTTTCCACTGGTCATAACAATAAGGCATTTTTTTCCCCATAAAATGTCTGTTTTGGTCTTTTTAGTATCTGAAAATCTGAATATTTTGAACTGTGTTGCCTCAGCTTTGAGGAACTGGAAACTGCAAACTACGGTTTGTGGCAAAAGATCTCAAACAAATGATAATACTGCTGTGTGATTTTTGGTTGTAGAGTATGTTTCCCGGTGGGTATCTTTGTCTTCACACAGTAGTAAACCAGAATGTTCTGTTTCCCAGCAGCCTATAGCTTCTTTGTTATTCCATGTTTAGGAAAGAAAGGGGCAATCTACCTGAAAGAAAAGGCGGCCAAGACTGAATACTGAATGAGGAATTCAGTTCTCATTTGTAGGTCATTCTGATCCTGATTATCATGTCAGAGTCAGAGCAGACGGGGTGGGGGCGCTAAGTAAGACCTCACATATGATGCACATGGTAGAACTTCATTGCTAATTTATTAAATCATGAGACCTACTGGTCTGATTTTGCCCAGATATTTCTGATTTGTTGATAGAAGACCCTGCATTTCTCAAGTGGGTGTGAATTAAAGGCGTTCTTGCTATTTTAAACTAAACTTCTGTAAGTATCTGATAAAATGATTTAATCTATTTATCTATACACACACACACACACACTCCAAAAGAGTTGAACTTATATCATTTAAAATTGACCTCTCAAAACAACTGTTTTAAACTTATCTGGGAGTTCGTTTATAGGTGTGACTGAGTGATGACATGGAAAATTCAATGCCTTTGAAAGAAGAGTTTATTGGGACGCTTGGGTGGCTCAGTTGGTTAAGTGTCTGACTCTGGCTCAAGTCATGATCTCACAGTTCGTGGGTTCAAGCTCCGTGTTGGGCTCTGTGCTGGCAGCTTGGAATCTGGAGCCTGCTTTGGGTTCTGTGTGTCTGTCTCTCTCTCTCTCTCTCTCTCTCTCTCTCTCTCTCTCTCTCTCCCCCTTCCCCACTCACACTCTGATCTCTCTCTCAAAAATGAATAAACTTTAAAAGAAATTTAAGAAAAATAAAGAAAGAAAAAGGAGTTTATTACTTACAATGCCCAAGAGGAGGCGGCACAGCATACTATGCAGAGCCACACGGAAAAGCACCACAGTTGTCCCGGAGACAGGTGAGTGCAAAGTTTGGGGAGAGCCATTATTACTATAGTTGCGGGAAAGTGTGAGGTGGGGACACGCCCTATCGGGTAGTAAGAAAAACCTAGATGTTAAGGTTTGTGGTCAGAGTTGTTTTTGTTTTTTTTTTAATGTTTCATTTATTTATTTTTGAAAGAGAGACAGAGCATGAGTGGGGGAGGGGCAGATAGAGAGACACAGAATCTGAAGCAGGTTCCAAGCTCCAAAGTCTCAGCATAGAACCCCATGTGGGTCTTGAACCCATGAACCGTGAGATCATGACTGAGCCAAAGTCAGAGGCTTAACTGACTGAGCCACTCAGGTCCCCTTGTGGTGAGGGTTTTTAATAACATTTTTGTGTACCTATGAAAGCACAGGGGTGGCAAACTGAACAACTTTGCTTGTTAGCTTGGCCTATGTTTCCAAGATGCCAAATCATCAATTATAGAATATTAACAATTCCACAACAATGTAGACTAGCATTAGTCAACTTACATGTCTTTGCTAGGTATTTGCCAATAAGTAGTCTTTCAAATATTTGAAATTATGTTTATGAAATATTATCAACTTTCCTACAGATGCTTCAGAAAACCTTAGAAACTTTCTTCAAAACATTTTTTCCCAACTACAATAACTAAATTACTTTTCTTTCCTTTAATGAGTAAATAATCAATATTTTCCCCTCTCAGAGTGGTATTCTGTATTTCATCATTATTCCTAATCTGGTTAATTAACTGTCCTATGTGCCATTTTGAACCACGTAACCTTTTTTTATAGCGTAAATTCTATATTTTGGTAGAAGGCAATTCACCTTTTAAAAGTTTCATTCAACACTAACCAGAAACTATTTAGCAACACTTAAACACTGCTATTTTGCTTCTGTTAAGGTTAGGGATAGGCTCTAGTTACACGTACACTTAAATTGTTATTTCTTGGTGCTGTACATATAGGAGGGAGAGAGAGAGAAAATGTAAAGGGTTCAATTAGTAGTCTGTGATAATCTGCTCATCACACAGAAACAGCACCTAAGCTCTGTGGCTTGACATTCAAAATCAATACTGTGCTGAACATTTAAGTGTCACAGCAAATATCGATAGGCCCAAAGTCGTTCATGTGCTGGACAGTCTAACTGGCAATGCAACCAGAATGACCAATGTATTTTCAAGTTCCTCCCACCAGATTTTTCCCCCTCACTTACATCTAGATAGTGAAATATCACAGGGTCAACAAATGCAGAGACCTACATTGGCTCAGTTCACCTGAGCTCCCTAGGATGGCAGCCGCTCATCCCATTATCACACAGGACTTAAACTCAAGCTGCCAGCTTGTGGATCTAATACTCCTCATCCAAGTATAAAGCCTTTTCCTCTTAAATTTCATTCTTTTATTTGTGATGTGGTAAAAGAATTTGAAAAAAAAAAGAAAATAATGTTTAAACTAATTGAACAGCAAAATCCAGTAGTTCCTAAACAGCATCCCATATTTGTCCAATGCGGATGCACACTAGAACACCTTTAGGCTGAGTAGACATTGCCAAAATAACCTTACCATGTAACCATTCAGAAACTCCAGGTGACAAGGACCATGGCTGTGTTCAGGAAAGAGCAGGTGACTAGAATAAGAAGACCTCAAGTCCTAACATGTTCATTATTTCCTTGTTGTCTTTAATTTTTTTTAATGTTTATTTTTGAGAGAGAGAGAGAGAGAGAGAGAGAGAAACAAGCAGAGAAGGGGCAGAGAGAGGGGGAGACACAGAATCTGAAGAGCAGGCTCCAGGCTCTGAGCTGTCAGCACAGAGCCCGACGCGGGGCTTGAACTCAAGTACCCTGAGGTAATGACCTGAGCTGAAGTCCGACGCTTAACTGACTGAGCCACCCAGGCACACCATTTCCTTGTTGTCTTTAACAGTGTTACTTAAGTTATGAACCTCAGTTTCCTTCTAGGACAAGGGAAGAAAATTATCCATGTCTTGCCTATCTTACAGTAATCAAATGAGATAATTAGAACATGCTGTGCAAATGTTACAAGTTCTTAGTACTATGTCTCCCTCATTTGTTGTAAGGTTTGGATTTATACTATCTAAACATTATTTTGAGTTTGGCCAAACAGCTTGTTATCAACTAAAAATAGCTATTTGTATCAATGACCTCTTATTTTAAGTGGATTATCTCTATATTCTTAAAACAATTCACTTAAAAACTGGTCTTTCAAGGGCACCTGGGTAGATCAATTAAGCTTCCCACTCTTGATTTCAGCTCAGGTCATCATCTCACGGTTTGGGAGATCAAGCCCTGAGTCAGGCTCTGAACGGGCAGTGTAGAGATTCTGTCTGTCTGTCTGTCTGTCTGTCTGTCTCTCTCTCTCTTTGACTCTCACTCTCACTCCACCCCCTACCCCTCTCACCTGCATGCTTTCTAAATGAATGAATGAACCCTCTCACCTGCATGCTTTCTAAATGAATGAATGAATAAATTTTTGAAAAGACTGGTCTTTCAGTAACTTTGCTGAAAAGTTTGCTGATTTCTCAAAGCACTGCCTCAAAATTCAAATAAAAAAAATCATGGATATGCCAACGAGGTGATTAGACATCAGAAACAAAGTCTGGAAGTCCCAGGAGACCAAGGCATCAACAACCACATACTTCCCACCACAACTGCAGAGCCAAAACAAAGCTCCATTGGAGGTATTAGAGGACCATGGAGGGGAGCAGCCAGGAGGCTCATGAGTGGCATTTATTTATTCAAATTCGTATTTTCACTATTCAATAAATATCCACTGTATAAAACCACTTGTAACAATGGAGAACATAAAAATGATTACGGCATAGTCCCTTGTGAAAAAGCATCTGTGAAACAACACTACTGACTCTGAAAAACTCTGCAGACCCTCCTCAACAAGGTCCTTGGTCTGAGCTAATCCCACAATAGTACTTTGGGTCTCACTACCTGTAGTGGGTTCAGTAATACCCCCCTACCAAATTTGCATGTCAGAATGTACAAATGTGAGTTTAAGATTCTTGCAGATATAATAATGTTAAGATTAGTTCAAAGTGGATTAGAGCGGATGGTCTTAAAAGAAGAGGGAAATTTGGAAACAGAGAAACATGAGGAAAAGACCATGTGAAGGTAGAAGTGGAGACTGGAAGTATGCATCTACATGCCAAGGAATGCCAAGCATTGCTGGCAAATACCAGAAACTACAAAGAGGAAAGACAGATTCTTTTCTAGACTCTTGAGAGGAAGCATGGCCCTGCCAACAACTTTATTTTAAACTTCTCACCTCCAGAACTATGAGAAAATAAATTTCTGTTGTTTTAAGCTACCCAGTTTGTGATACTTTGTTATGACAGCCCTAGGAAACTAATTTACTATGGACATTAAGACCTGCTCTTTCTCTTTTAGAACAAATGTCATTTAGATGGCACGGAAATTGATTCAACAGATATCAATATAGTATAAAATAGGATTGAGTGCCAAAAGGATTAGAAAGGAATAGAGAGATCAGGGGACAAGAAAATTACAGAATGGAATACTTGATTAAAGCTAATTTCTTAGGGTTAATTATATAACACTTAATCTAACTCACTTTACTGAGGAAGTCCTGAAGAAATGTCACTTGAGCGCTGACAATATTAATATTCTCTTTAGGGATTCCATTCACTGCACCACTCAGTGTGGCTGGCCCTGCCTCATTTCACCCATCATCCTGGTCTCTCCTAGCTTCCAAAGAGAGGGTCTCTAAGTCCCCCAAGAACCCATATCCATCCCACAGCCAAACGTGACCAGTTTGAAAGCAGCATCAACTCCATCATTTGTTATAATTTATAAAGGGAGAGAGGAGGGGAGGTAGGTCAAGGGTCTAAAATGTCAGGCATCATAGTAATTACTTTTACATGTATAGATTAATCATTCATTCATTGGACACTCATAAATGTCTCTCCTATTTTTATTAAGCATTTCTTAAGTGCATAGCATTACACCAATTTTCCGGGACTCTAAGTTGGACAAGAGAGTAATAGTCCTTGCCTTCTTTTCCATTTACATCCCTTTTTGCCTGATTCTGGGAGTCATATCTTGGTCTGACTGCTGGGTTCCTGTGTTGCCAAACTCCTGTCAGCCTATCAAATTCCCTAAAGTACGTTTACCAACCTGAATCTCTTATATTCACCCAGATGACTGGATTGGGCTTCCTCCTTGACACTTCACATCACTCCAGAGTGTTCCCCATTGTCTTTTTTTTTTAATGTTTATTTTTATTTTTGAGAGAGAGTGAGGGGCAGAGAGAGAGGGAGACAGAGAATCTCAAGCCAACTCCATGCAGTCAGCACAGAGCCTGATGTGGGGCTCGAACCCATGATCTGTGAGATCATGACCTGAGCCTTGATCAAGAGTCAGACACTTAACCAAATGAGCTACCCAGGCACCCCAACCCTGTTGTCTTTTTTTAAGGCTTAATCTCCACTGTCACCAAGGTCAAGCCTAGAACCTTCTAATGGCTGAGGATCCGTGGCTAGCCTCTGATTGCTTTCTTTACCTAGAGCTACATTCTTCCCCTCATATGCTGCATTCCCCTAAATCATTCATTCCATCTGTCAGGTAGGCATTGAATATTTATGTAGAACTTACTGTGTGTTGGAATCCACTCTAAAGGTAAGTGCTAAATGTGATAGTTACAGTTTTTCTGTCATGGAACTTAGGTTATACATTAAAAGACCAAGAGAAAGAAAAAGAGAAAAAATGTCTAAGTAGTACACAAATAAAAACACTGCTAGGACTAAGACATTTTATTTGAAAAAAACAAAAACAAAATGCAAGGTGATGAAACAGAACGTTGAGTAAGACCTTCCTAAGGAAATGTAATTTAAACTGATATTAAAACAACAACAACAACTAGCCCTATGGAAAAGCACACAAGGCCCAGCAAACAGCCTGTGCAAAAATGCTGAGGAACTACACAGCATATTGTATTCCAAAAAAAGAAAGAAGACATATAGGCATAGTGATAAATGACAAAATTGACTATATCAGGTTCCTACTGCTGCTGTCACAACTTTCCACAGACAACACAAGTTCTAGAGGTCAAAATCTGAAATGGGTCTCACTGGGCTAACATCAAGGTGTCATCTGAGCAATATTCCTGTTGGAGGCCCTAAGGGAGAATCCATTTGCTTGCCTTTTCCAGCATCTAGAGGCCACCTGCATTCCTTGGTCTGTGGTCCCCTTCCAGCAATCACATTGTTCCAACCTCTGCTTCCATCACCACTTCCTATCCTCTAATTCTGACCCTCCTTCCTCCCTGTGTGTGTGTGTGTGTGTGTGTGTGTGTGTGTACATGAATGAAAATGGGAAGGTACAAAAGGTTTTAGGAAGAAAAGTGTTGTTTTCTAACTTAAATTTTTAAAAAGATCACCTATACCATTATGTGGAAAAAGAATTCAAGATGGGAGGGAGGGCTAATTAGAATCCATGAGAAAAGATGCTACTTCCTGTAAACTGGGTAGGAGATGGTCAATGTCCAGACTAAAATGGTGGCAGTAGAGAGGAAGAGCAGAAAGAAAATTCAATTATACCAACTCATCTAGATATTAGATTATATAATGATGAGTGAAGGAGAGAGCAAGAATCCAGGATGACTTTTAAATTTTTCAAAATTAATTTATGGTGAAGCTATTTGGTGAGATGGGAAAGACTAAGGGATAAGTTAGGGAAGGGCTTAGAATTCTATTTGAACATGTTAAATTTTAATTGTCTATGGAAAGTAAAGGAGAGACATATCACTAGTTTCTCATGTGAGTTTAGAAGTCAGAAGAGGAATGGGGCTGAAGAAATTAATCTGGGAGTTACCTAAAGATAACTTTCAAACTGATAGTGATTGAAGAAGTCACCTAGGAAGAAAGTAGAAGTGAGGAGGGTGGGGGGAAGGTGAGGGAGAATGAAAGAGGAGGGGGAGGGGAAAAAGAGAGTTCTTATCACATAAGATTCCTTGAACTCCCAGACACCAACTGTTAGTCTCCGACCTTTTCAGACTTAGCTGTCATCTTACACTTGGCCTCTTACTTCTCTGGCTGATTCTTCCAGTCCTTCCAAGTTATATTCCTACCCTCCTGGGATATTATACAAGCCTTCTCATGCCCATTTGAACTCAGATTCTAGCTTTCATTTACCTGTTCTCTACTGTCACCATCAATAATTCCTACTCATCATTAAATGTGAAATTTTCCATGTTCCTCAGCTAGTGACTTACAAATGAAGCTACCTCCCATCAAAGGGTCACCTATTAAAATACTAATCCCTTCCTAGGAGAAAAGCCTTGGGTTCCCATAGTTCCAGAATTATCACAAGACCATTTGGCAAATGTCTTGGAATCCAATAAAATAAGAAGAGAGTCTGACTTCAGAAATCCAGCGTAATGTCCTTTACCTTTCACATAGGGAAACTGAGACCTGAAACCATATTCAATGTTTTACAGATAGATGCTGACCAAGAATTCAGGTGGCAATAACCTTTACATAGATGCTTTCTGCTAAACCATGTTATTTCTAGACAAAAGGAACGATCTGATATCAACATGCTCTTGTCCCCCTAGACAATGACAAAGGCTATGGAAACTCAGGGCTTTTTCTGTACTGTGAGATTTAAAACAAAAATCCCAAACCTCTCCTAGAGATAACTAAGCCCTCAGATACTTCTTTATACAAAGAAAGAAAATGGGGGTAATCATACTGCCCTAACTATAAGAAAAAGCTAACATGATTGTCTCCATTGTGTTATGCTAATGAAATATATCCAGTCAGCAACCCTAGAGCTTTAGATTGTTCTCTTCTAGAGATGGGAAAAACTCTAAGTCTTAACTGCATGTTTAAAAGGAGGACCAGAGATGAGCTAATTCAATTTCCACAACCATTTCAATCTCTGACCCTCTTTCTAGACTTCAGCAGCTCCTGATGATCATCAATTGTGAAGGTGTTTTTTGGCTATGCTAGGAACTTAACTAAACCAGTAACTCATTTCATAAGTCACCGAACAGTTGACAAAGGATAATGACTTCCAGTCAATCTTAAACTGGGGATAGATTCGAACCAAAGACATAACAGTGAAAGTCCTCTACCCAGTGTCCATTATGCAGCTCAAGGTAAATTTATGCTTAATGCAAAAGATCTGAGTGGTAATTAATCTTCAAGGATGCATTTAGCTGTGACTTGTCTTCCTGAAAGCTTTGGAAAGTGGCATTCGCAAACTCCTCCACATTAAAGAGGTGTGACTATGTGTCCAGGGGTTAGCCAAGCACAGCATGTTTTCGTAGTACTCACTGGAGCAGCAAAGTAAAATTCAATTCAAGTTGAGGATACATGATAATATTAGAGCTTTGGTGATTGATTTTTTTTTTTAATATTGTGCTGTGGAAGATTTCTATGGTAGGTGATAGGAAATTTTTGACATTAATCAGTGTTTCCCAAATCTAGTATTTAAAAGATCTCTGTAATAAATATATCCATTATTATAAGTACATTGAAACTTTTAGGTAAGAATATTCTACTATTAATAGATTTTTTTAAAACATTTCATGAACACTGAGATTCTTGGCAGAAAATTGCATTAATATGCTGTTAAACAGAGTAAAGTTCTTTCTTTGAAGAGCACAGAGACA
Source organism: Neofelis nebulosa (assembly GCF_028018385.1). Taxonomy (NCBI): domain Eukaryota; kingdom Metazoa; phylum Chordata; class Mammalia; order Carnivora; family Felidae; genus Neofelis; species Neofelis nebulosa. Next base: position 31,443,469 of record NC_080792.1, read on the forward strand.
TTCACAGAATTATTCTAGCTGGAGGAGAGACCAAAAATCTGTGATTTAAGCAACACATTTTGTACCTGAGAGAATTGTAGTCCAGGGTGCTCCCATGATTTCCCTACACTCACCCAGCTTAGACTCTAAACCAAATCTTTTAATTCAAGTCCAAAGTAGTTTTGACTTTATCATACTTTCTTACCCACTGCATATCTGGTGAAATAAGGCAGAAAATACATAATCACATAATTAACATGAAAATATATAATTATTTTTAAAAACATGATTACATTTTAATCTATGCATTATTTGTAAAATAACTATTGCTCCTGCCAAATGAAATGCTTTCTTCCAGAAAAACTCATCAGTCCAGTAGCCTGTTTATTGAGTATGAGCCACGTACTTTAACAGTACTTGTGGTAATTTGAGAGAGGGCTCAAAAGTGAACAAAACACTATTCCTGCCCTGGAGGAGCTTATGGTCAAACTGGGAATAGTAATAATGTCACAGCAAAATCAGCACTGGGACAGCAATTTAAGGATGGGAGAGGGAAGATAACGGTGTCAGAGGAGGCCTTTTAGTAAGAACTAAAATTGAAAATGGTTTTGAAAGTAGGATTCAGAAAGATGGAAGAAACTAAACATCAAAAACTGGAAAAACAAAATAAGCAAGTGAATGAAGCTGGAATCTGCAGTCACAGTGTGACAGGGACCCAAGCAAGCCAGTTGAAAGGTAAGCAATTATTTTGCTTTGAGAAAGAGTGGAAGACCTCCTGGCCCAGCCTCTTTGGTTTCAGCTCCTGGCTCATGACCATACTTTCCACTCAGACACAATGTTTGGAAAATCATTTGGGGACTCTAATTTGCATTTATTATTTTGCTTTTTGTTGCTTTCTGCTTTCCACAAAAACTTTGCCTTTTATAGCCTCAGTTTTCAAATTTTGCTTTATCCATATGCTATAATGCAGACACTATGAGAGATCCCAGAAAACAAGGATGCAATGAACACGATCTTAGCTTTTTTATGGGAAGACAGATACTTGGGAGTAATTACAATGAAATCGGGCAATATATATGTATGATAAAAGCAGGACAAAATGATATGGCAATGCATGGTATGTGCATCTATTCAAGCTCAAGTACCTTAGAAAAGGTTCCCATTGAAAAGGGGAAGTTGGTTTGATATCTAAACAATGGGTGATGGGTATGAGGTAACTAAAATAAGAGGATCAACATGGAGGTTTAGGGTGAAATGTTCTAGGCAGAATTATCAGCATGTATAATAGTATAGAAGCAAGAGAGAACATGAGAAGTTCTAAGTACTGGAAAAAGTACAGGAAGTGGGTCATGGCTGATAGATGAGGCTAGCAGGTTACAGATAGAAGGCAATCACAGAGGAACTTAAAAACTGAGATATGGAATTATATTTTCTCCTTATGATAAAAGCTTAAACAATTTCAAACAGGTTCTTTAGGTCAGCTTTCTTGCTGGGCTTGTACCAACCTTATTAATAGAACTCATAAAAGATGGTATTTAAAATGGAACAATGTTCTGCAGAGTTTTAGAAACCAAAGCAGTGTTTCAGATTGCTATCTCAAAGGCAATAAGGAAGGGAGATGCATTAAACACTGTCTAAAGAAATGTGACATAAAATTGTGTTTTATATATAAATTCCATAGAAATGCCCCCCCCCCAAAATGATGGCAACGAGAAAGAGAAAAAAAATTACATGGCAGATGCTATGTCCATTAGATGATATAGCAATTGGCACAATGTGAATTCAGTGCACTTCTAGTGCAATAGCCCCTTAAAGTTTTGGTAGTTCACCTAGGAGATTATTCTCACCTTCCAGTTATAGCTTCAAAATGATGATTTTTGAGCATTTAGAGTAGCCTAAGTCTTATAATTTCGACTTTCTCATATCTGGCTAGTAATTTTGGAAAATAATTGGTTCAAAGTCCTCAACTTAATACTGTATGCAATTAGGAAAATCTATAAAGGCGATTGTAATTTTGAAATATATACCTTTTCTAGAGGAAATTAACCATGGTATGTAAGTAGACATATTTAAAGAGCATCTGCTAGAATATGAGTAAGTTAATTGCACTCACCTTTCTTACTCTAAGTGTTCATGGAAACATTAAGACCACAGGCATCAGCATCAGGGTTAAAGATACTAGCCATTCTAGGTGTGTCAAAACACAAGCAACCCAGCTATTCTACTGTGAGTCCTGGTTTTACTTAAGGGTCATGGCTCTCACAGGTAAAACTATGGTAGCCAAAACTCTTGCATTTTTTTACTTACTTCATAGCCCGACTAAAGAAGCTCTCCAGAATTATTCACCCCTTTCTTAGTATTTCCAATTAAACACACTATGTGCCATGTAACAAAAGCAGACCCTCAGAATGCAATTTGAATGGAGCCAAGACCTATGTGGTTCTATCTCTTCTTGGACCAAGAAACACAATCCAGAAAATAAAGTCATTTCAAAATAACTCAACATTTGTGCTTCTATTTCCCAAGAAGCATAAGGATGGTTTAAATATATAATCCATGGGCAACACTTACTAAAATTCATTGGACTCTTAAGTTTACCTTCCTCATATTCTGCAACTGTTGCTCCAAAAACTCTCTCTTTCACCCTCCTGGAAAAAAAATGAAATGCTAAAGGAAGCAAAGTCCAAAACTAAATAAAAGCCTTCCTCCACACTCAGTGTGATGAATTTTCTTCTCCTTCTTTTTAGTTCTTTATTATATGAGTCAAGCCTTCCCTTGAATCATATTTTTCCCTCTAGCTTAACTCAAAACTCACTTTTGTCTTCTGGAAATTCATTTCCAAAGTCCAAAGATTCAGTCTGGCACAAAGAAGTCCCCTCAGAAAGATAAGCGGGGCAAAGAAGGCATGTTGGCAACATCTGGGTGGAATGACATGAGAAGGGCAACCAAGGCAGACAGAGACCCAAAATTATTATTGAAGAGTGAGGACTGCAAACTCTTACATGGTAATTGTATTCTCCTTCAGAATCCCACATGCCCTCCAATCTCCACCTTTCACTTCTTCCCTCCTCTTTTCACCATCCACACTCTCTGATTCTTGCCTGCTTTTCTCAGTGCTCTGGCTCCAAACATGTGACTCTATATCTGGGTCATGGCACTTAAATCTTTCACTCTCTTAGATGCCCATCCTCCCCTGCAGGGTCCCTTTCCTAACTTCAGTATCTCCACTTTCCTGGTGATGATTCCTAACCACGACACATGGTCATGTTATTTTCCTCTTACTTCTACTTGAACATGGCTGTAAGGGTTGCTGGAACTTCTTTCTTTCTTACTTTTGCATACAAATGCTCAGATTTCTCATTTAATCAGGATCAGCAGTCTGACAACTCCCAGAAATTTGCAAATTTTGATTTTGAGATTCAAAATAATTTGCAGTCTGATGGTGTGTTATGAAATAATACAATGTGGCAAGCCCATTTTAAAAGAATCAAATAAAGTGATAATGGTACAGAGAGTTACATGTATTTATTTCTGTTGTCATTTGCATGCCTGACATACAGCCTTCCTTCAAAGGATCCAAGAGCACTTTTAGTACTTTGGCCTGAGATTTATTTGACAAAAACTTGTGCTTTTAAATCACTACCATGTCTTGTCTAGATAGGTAATGTTTACCATATGGGCACATTTGTGTTTATTTCAGTATTGAAGTCTTCATGCTTAAAGACATCTTTCTAAAAAAAAAAAAAGTTAAGTGATTGGATGGGCAACATTTAAATGATACACAAGGTAATAGCTTCATGGTCTCATAACAAGGTGTAGTTGTAGAAATTGCAAGAGGTAAACTTGAGAATCATTTCCCAGACTCAACAGTCTGGGATGTTATTTTGTTTACTCGGCTAATACTGTTATTGATGAAACTTCTCTAAACATAACATTAGGCTGTTTTTGATATTGGGAAACCTGACCAAAGACCTCATGAAAGGTATAATCTGTAGCCTTCCTAAATGTAGAGCACACCCTCAATGCAGCTAGTTTGAGTAGAGGAAAGTCTTGCCTAAAAACAAGAGGGCTTAATTTATACTTAAGGAGACCAGAAAAGAATTCCAAATGGTCGGGTAGCCTAAAATCACCACAGCAGGAATGTCCAAGATTCAATAATAGACTGTTTTTGTTGCTGTAAACATCCTCCATTATCCCAAATATTTTGCATATTCACAGACATTTCATACAGTTTGTTTGTTGGCCAATTACATCAAGATGCTGAGTTCAATCTTTGGTCAGCATAGTGCGTAGAGAAGAGACAAATGGGAGGGAAGCCACAATGTAGTCTAAGCCCAGATACAGGAAAGATGTGAGGCCAGAAATGCTTAGGAAATGACAAGACTCTGGGATTTCACCAAAGTCTTAGGACATGAGCCATTCCATAGAATATGGGGGTGAACTGGGCTGGTTGTTTTTCATCCTCATGGAGTATAGTGACTTCTGCTGATATCGAAGTTATATTCCATTTTCTCCTGGCATCTTCTGTTATGTTTTAAGCCAAAAAATGAACTATCACAGAAGTTTTTTTCCCCTTTTATGTTTCTATTTATTCAAATCCATTCATGATTGCTCAAAGTTATATCTGTGTCATTTGCTCAAATAGATCTTATGGGTATTTATAACTCTCCAGCTATTCTCTCATTCTCATTTTGTTTCTCTTTGCCCTCTGCCCCTCCTTTCTCAACCACTTGTTTCATCCAAAGTTTGTGAATTACCAATACTCTTTCCTAAAGTCCCAATTTAAGATAAATACATACAATTAGCCACTTATTTGCAGACTTCATTCTGCCAACTGGAATCAAAGTTTACAAGTGTCACTATTGCTCATAATTTAACTAAATATACCTTTTAAAGTTCTTTCATATTTTGAGAATTTGTTCATTCACTTTGCATCTACACATTATACAATCACCTAACCATCATAGTGTTGCCAGGGCATAGGCAGTGTTCCATCAAATCTGTGAGCCTAGACAACATTTCAGAGAAATAGATCACACCTTCCCTAAGTGAATTTGATGCTGTATGTAACATCATGTAGAGCATAGAAACACAGACAGGCAGGATACAGATGGCAGGAAAGTGAAAGGTTATGTAATCCATTCTTTTAGATGAAGAGACTGAGTGTTTAAGATACTTGCCTAGGAGCACCTGGATGGCTTAGTTGGTTAAGCATCCACGTGGTTTCGGCTCAGGTCATGATCTCATGGTTTCGTGGATTCAAGCCCCATGTCAGACTCTGCACTGACAGTGCAAAGCTTGCTTGGGATTCCTTCCCTCTCTCTCTCTCTGCCCCTCTCCCACTTGCACTGTCTGTGACCCTCTCAAAGTAAATAAACTTAAAAAAAAAAAAAAAAAAAAAAGCAAAACTTGTCTATAAAGTTAATGGAAAATCTTGGACCAGAAACTGTCCCTGGTTTACATCAAAAAGAATAAACAGGAAACAGGAGACTCCCCATAGTTTTTTAGGGAGATTATTTCTATTTTCTATCTCCATATCATAATCCTATGGTATACTGATCAAGAAGCTTTTGGGGGGTGATGAGGAGTGTAGATTTACTCTATTTCAAAATCTTGTAAAACATTATAGGAAATTTTTTCAAGCATACCAAAGAGTTCAAAAAATGGAAATGTTTGGATTTGTTTATAGCCTCCTGTGATAATTATTTTAAAGGGAATAGGACCTTTTGGAAAAATAAATTATTTTATATTCAACAGAAGTCAGTCACATTAACTTAGAAATAACTCATGAGACAGTGCACACTCAAACCATATCCTCTGGACCATCATGTTCAATGGGACCTTTAAGTGAAGCAAAATGTCATTAGCATCTTATGCAGTACCATGATATGCCATTATCCTTCAGGCAAATTTTTCATTCACAAGATGTTAGCCTTTAAGACGCCAATGCCAAATCAAGTATGTGTTTATTAAGTACCAAGCTAGGGGATATTGCTCCACATACCAGTTCCTGACACAGAGCCATAGAATGAGAAGAATCTGATAATGGATAATGCAAAAACATCATGGGATTGACCTTAACGCATCCTTGAGAACACATCAATGATGCATTCAGGTTACACAAAAGAAGAGGATAAATTCTACAAATTCTTTTTTTTTTAAGGAAATTTGTTTGGATAGTCTTTTTTTGTAATTTTATTTTAGAGAGACGTGGGCAAGGAGAGGGGCAGAAAGAGAGAGAGACAGAATTATAAGCAGACTCCATACTCAGCACGGAGCATGATGTGGGGCTCAATCCCAAGACCCTTGGGTAATGACCTGAGTGGAAACCAAGAATTGGACACTCAAATGACTGAGCCACCCAGGAGCCCTGGACAGACTATTTAAGGCCAAAAAACAGAAAGATCCAAGTTTTCAGTCCTGCTATATACTTTGATTTGTTCCAGTTACTATGTTTTTCTTATCACATCCGTGTTTCTGTATCCTGTGTGACCTTTGTCACAGGACTTACCTTGTTTTGGAGCTGTCCTTGATGCTTACCTCAGACCTGGAAATCAGCTTTCGGGACAGATCCAGCCTTTAATTCCCTAATGATGAAGAGTCTACTTTTCATGAACCAGGTACTTACCTCTCTGCCCACTTTGGGTTGCACCACTACCCCCCTATGGACCTGGAAGAAAATGTGCCAATTCTACCTTCCCCCGCTCTCCTCTGCCATGTTTTCCCAAGTCTGATTCTCCTTACAAATTCTTCCTCAGTCCAGTCTTCCTGCCACAGCTCCCTACTTAAATACACATGTAAACAGTAATTACTATTATAAGTGAAAGTAGTTTGGTACAATGGGAACAACACAGAGCTGGGTGTTAGCAAATCTGGTTTTTAGTTATGGCTCTGATACTAATGAACCATGTGACCTGGACCAAGTCATGTAGAATTTCAGAAATCAGTTTTCCCATTTACAAAATTGAGACAATGACATATTCTCTATATTACTACTGAGGGCAGTTGTAAGGCTTACACAAGACGATAACATGAGACCAATTCTGAAAAATAAGTATAGTTATCTATGTTTGCAAAATATTTAATGTTTTAGTCAAAAGGATCACTAATTACAATGTTCTTTCTTGAAGCTTCTAATCCCTAACTTTAAGAGATGGGAGATGAAGTTTTAATATTCATTTCTTCATCTAGTAAATTAATGAGTACTAAAATAAAGCTATGTTGCACTGAACACTTCGAAGGTTAGGATTATTGGGACTATGAGATGTAATAATTATAAAGTGAGAGGAGATCAAGTAATACACATTTTGATATTCATTGATCAGGAAAATCCCTACTTTTTGGATGTGGGGAGAGGTAGTCTTTTATATTGAATAACAATTATTTTCTAAGTTTGGAATTGAAAGAGAAAGATATCAAAAATAATCTCACAACACTAAGAAGATTCACAGGAAGGGCAGAAGAAAGGAATGGAAAAAGAAAAAAAGGTAAAAATAAGGGAATAAAGGAAGAAGGGAGGAATGAGTGAAAGAAGGAGAGAGAAATGGAAGCAGGCAAGGAAGGTGGGAAGGAGGGAAAGAAAGAGGTTGTTCATTAACAAGCCACGTTACTGGAGTCACTCAACTTAGCTGGACTTGATTTCTTTAATTGGCAAAAAGACTGGGACTAAAGGACTACTAAGATCTTTTCAAAATCTATGGGAAATTCTGCAATTTTAATTCTCTTTTTGAACTCCATGGGGCCAAGAACTGCTTGCTCTGTGTAAGGGAAAGCTGGAAAAGTACTATTATGAAGCACCACTCTCCAATACATTTTGTGACAATGAAGAGAAAAAGAAGGTCAAGGATACTTCTGCCATACAGTGTTAGACAGCAAATAGCTTTTCACCTTATTAAAAATTATCAAGTCTTTCAGCATGAGGCTAATGTGCTGAATGCAGCCATTGAAGCTGTCTGTTAACCATTAAACTAAACAGAATACCATTTCATGCCTGACTTCCTTCGGCTATATGAAGACTGCAGTGGCAAGAAAGGTAGTGGGGAATCAAGAAAATCAAGAATTTCTCTTTGTGATGAGAGGAAGGCTATTCTGATTTAAGTCTTCTACAAAGAGCACCAATACCCTACCCATGGGAGAACACTTTTGCAGATGGCACTGCCTACTCAGATGATAGCACACTTGTCTGTCTTCTTCACAGTAAAAGGGAAAGGAACAAAATGAGGTAACACAAAGCTTCACAGATGATAAACACAGTGATAATACACTGATCTTGGGATCAAGCAATTAAATACACACTACTTTATATTTCACAAAACTATCCTGGTCCAAGGCAAAACTGAAAATCAGGTGGGTCAAAAATTCCCTCTGTCATTCCAAGATTTCTCTTTTAACCTCTCTTTCCTCAAACTCCCTTTTCCTTTACAATTTTCCATTTCTCTCCATTTATTAGGATCCAATAATACCTTAACATGGTTCCTCCATCTTGCAGCTTATAACTTATTCATACTGAAGTGTTAAGAATTTACTGGGTGGTCTTTACTGAAATTGTCTGATTGTGAAATAGAATACTGACGAGTGCAATGGTTAACCCAATGGCAACATGACATGATAAAAGCGTAAAAACTATAATTCACAAGTTATGCCTTAGCTTTGTGTGGCCCTTGCCAACTTCTCTCTTGTGAAACTCAGTTATCTCCCATTGAAAATGATCTAGGGATTACTGATGAATCAGGAATTAACAAGGCTCAACAAGAATTTCAGGCTCAACAGAAGAAAATATGTATGGACTTGGAAAAACTCAAGTATGTCTCATGACATGACAGGTTTCCAAATGCTCCATATTCTGTCGGAGATGGGCAGGCTTGATGAGAAGCAAGTGTAGGCACTACTGTTTACTTGCAAATATAAGATAGTTATTTTCCTATTATCTACCAAAAAATGTTCCATAACTCACCAACACAGCTATCTGGTTGACGTACATGCCACTTTAATCTCCCTCAGGCACAGCTGTGCATCACTGCTCAAATTGGCAAAAGTGCCTACTCTCCTTTTGTTTCATCCTGGCAGTGTTAGTAAATCACTTAGAACATAATTCCTGCCAAGCCTGCATGCACTTGACAAAGTAACGGGACAATATAATGTTTTGAGTCTATTGATGACATTCTACAAATTCAACAAAATATGAGAAGTTGATTTTTCTTTTTTTTTTTTTATTATTTTTTTTTTAAATTTTTTTTTTTTCCAACGTTTTTCATTTATCCCTGGGACAGAGAGAGACAGAGCATGAACGGGGGAGGGGCAGAGAGAGAGGGAGACACAGAATCGGAAACAGGCTCCAGGCTCCGAGCCATCAGCCCAGAGCCTGACGCGGGGCTCGAACTCACAGACCGCGAGATCGTGACCTGGCTGAAGTCGGACGCTTAACCGACTGCGCCACCCAGGCGCCCCAGAAGTTGATTTTTCAAGTCCATTTAAATAAGGCCAATGAATTTCTCTTTGTCTCTTGAGAGAGGTTAATCTCAGGATAAATGGTACAGGATTGAGAGAACATTCCCAGGTGGTATCTGAGGAAACCATGAGCCATAGACCAGCAACTGAGTAGATAGAGCACTGCATGAGACAGTCTGTGAGAAAAGATGAAGACAGATTAGGTGAAATGGTGCACAGTGACACAGAAAAAGTCATTTTTCAACTACTTCTGGGAATTCAGGCCCAGGGCTCTGGCTGATACTTGGGAAGACATAAGAAATCTTAATATTTGAGACCTCACCATTCTGTGGCCCTATATAAACAGATTCAACTCTAAGCTGCCCATCACTAGGGTTGTTATCCCTGGTTGTACAGTGTGTATACTGTACAAAGGTATTTGGTCAAGGAGTGGGTGGGACTTGAAATAGTCAATAGTGCACTCACTTAGTTCTGCATCTTAGCAAAAAGTTGGATCTGCCCTGAGTGGGGGATGGAGTAGTATTTGTCCCTCATTTCACAAAGATGACATAAAATTTAGAAAAGGCCTTGCCCCTCAGAATCACCTGGGAAGCTGTTAGGTTGACAGTTTATTCTATGTATATATATTTTAAGCCTATACAGACCTGCTGAGGTAGACTCTTTCAGAGACATGGTCCATGGGCTTATTATTTAAAGAGCAATGCAAATTATTGAACAGGCAGACAATTCTGTCAACTACTGACCCAGAACATCAACACACACCTTTTCAAGATTTCTATTTCCTCAATTCATACTCCTCCTCCTTCCTTCCTTCTTCCCTCCCTCACACACTCATTCACTTTCATTCTGTCATGCCTATCACCAACTATTTCCCATTGGCAGGAACCCAGGAATTTACTATCTCTCAAAAACAAAGCCATCAAAGACAATTCTCCCGGAAGATATGATCCTTTGGTGAGAAAAAACAAAAGTATCAAGATTGTTTTCCTCCTTGTTGCCCTTCTGCTGTTCCCTTCTTTCAGAGTGGTACAATGGGGTTAGATTCTGAGAGGCACTTCCTACTATTAAGGGCTTGGTGAAGTCATGGAGTAACCATTGCAGCTGGGTGTTCAGGTCTGGCTCTACTTTAGGCCTTAAGGAAAAAGAAGAGAAGAGGTTCCTGAAGTTTTAGTTCTTTCAATAGATTCTCAAGGCAAGAAAGCCCAAAAGGAATTCAGAGCCTTGCTAGAAAAGTGCTAAAGTGTGCATTTGGATGTAGCAAGTGCTCAGAAAACCAATTATGCCAACACAAGATTATATTGAACAGGTCTCACTGAGCCCACAGATGAAAGTCTAATGATCTTAGGAATCCTTAAAATACCATTTGCTTCCAAATACTGAGCAGAACAATTCCCCACATCAAAGTCTTCCAATTGACTAGTCAAAAGTCAAAGAAATCCATGAAGAACTTTTTGCTCTTCAAAATTTCCAGATACAATTTGACACACTGCCAAAATACACACTTTTTTAATGTCAAATATCTGCATCTAGGTGGTCTGATTGCTCTTTTGGCTTCATCTATCATCATGCCCAGGTAGAGGATTCTCAAGCATTTCCTTTTAATCTCACCTTTTTCATGGATTCCAGTCTCATATGTCAAATTATGGGGAAAAAATGGACATTGTCATCAATGTCATGAACTCAGCATATCAAAAATGTTGAGGTCATCATAGCCATGCTCAAAGGATGTCCAAGTTTCTGCTCTCTAGTTCTGAAACATATTCCTAGTTATGCTAAAAAAAAATCTCAGAGTTTCATTTTGTTGCCTTTTCTTTTCATCCTTCTCACATCTGATCAGGACTCAAGACATGTCCTCTATTCACATTATGTCTTGAATCCATTCTTTTACTTCCATTCTCATTACAAGTACCTCAAACCAGTTCCTAACCACATCCAGCCTAGATTTTTACAACTGTTTCCAAATATATTTTATTGCTTTCAGACTCCTGATCTATTTTACACACCAATATGTAGCTAATATTCTTAATCAGCCTTCTCTACTATAAAAAGAACCAAAAGAAAATGGCAACTTTCAAGAGCCCCCATGAGGTTGATTCAACATTTCCAACTTTACCTCACCCAAGATTGTTCACATTACTTGTAATTACACAATAACACAAATAACATACTACCATGCTTTCTCTACCACCATACACTCACTTTTGTTGCTTTACCTCATTGACTCTCCCTTCCTGCAGCTAACTTTTTATTGAAGTATTTTCATCTTTAAGCAATAAACTTCATGCTTCTTCCCTAATCATGACAACTAGAATGGTCTCTCTGGCCTCAGTAATTAGTTCTCCCCTTACCAATTACATTTATGCATTGCTTTTAAGTGCTGATATATATGTGTATCACATCTTTCATGCTAAGATTCTTCAAATCAACATGAGGAGAGTTTCTCAACAAACAGGACTAATCAAAACTAAAAGTAGACCTCCAGAGAAGGAGACAGTTAAAATCACTGAAGTTAATCACAAACAGAAGCAAAAGTTATAAGATGACATGGGGCAAATGGTATAGAGGTCATTCTAGCATCACAGAGATAAGAATACGTTATCCAAAAATTATAAAATTTTCCTGATGAAGGCACACTTTACTTAAGGATAGGAAATAATAATAGTTCATTTATTTTAAAAAGTATATTGATTGTCAATTACATGTAAGATATTACACATAAATATTTAAAAACATGAGATTCACTCCTTTAGAAAGCTGGCTTTAATAGGAAAGGCAAAATACTGACAATAAAATGGGCTAGAGACTTGCATTGGTCCTGCTACTCAAACAACAATAATCTTTTACATTTAAATGCATACTATTCCTTAAATGCTTCCAAGATAAAAAAGAAAGGAAGGGAATGGGGAAGGGGAAGGGGAAAGGAAAGGAGAAGAGAAGAACCAAGATCTCAAAGAATTAAAGGGAATACTAAAGTCTGCTTTTACCTTAAGGGCATTTGTCAAACCTGTGGTTTGTAATAAATATACAAATCTAATGACACAGACATTTATGGTAAAAATATACTTACCCCTAGCAAAAGAAGTATAATATAGTTATATTAATGTTAGACGAAATATGTTCTTTTTTGCAAAAAGCTTCACTAGATACAGGTATTTCACAAAAATAAAAGGTTAAATTCATTGGTAAGATATAGAAATTTTAAACTTAATAAGAAACTAATATTGTGGTCTCAAAATGTGTAGGTAAAATTGACATATCTTCAAGAAGAAAGAGACAATTCATTATCATAATGAGAGATTGTGACACATCCCTCATAAAAACAGAGTTAAGAGTATACTGGGAGACCTTCACAATGAATAACACATTTAGACTACTTATATATAGAATACTCCACACAATAATTTCCAAGCTTACACTGAACATTTACAAATAATAATAGTATGCAATTATAACAAAATCTAGAGGGATATCTATAGCCTTATATGTTTATAGTAGAAATTTTAAAAACCTGTATCTAATAAGCTAAATGTGTATCTTAAGTACTTAAGAAAAAAACAGCAAAGTAAACCTAAAAATAATGGAAACCAAATAATAAAATTAAGTACCAAAATTAATAAAATGAAAAACAGGTATGCAACAGGAAGAATCAACAGGCCCAAAGTAGGCTCCTTGAAGAAAAAAAAAAATTATAAAATAGAGAAACCTCAGAGAAACTAGCCAAGCCAACAAAAACAACATAAATGAATTAGGGAAATAAAAAAAAGGAAAGGTCACAACAGATGTTGTAGACATTAAAAGTTGTATTATGAACAACTTCAGTCAGTAAATTTTAAATATTTGATAAAACACATTATCAGGAAAATATGATTTATGAAAACTTCCCCCCAAAACAATTAGTATACCTGACTAATTCTATGACCATTAAAGAAACATAAGGTCAAAAATATTGCCATAAAGAAAATGCTGAACCCAGATATGTTCAATCATGAGCTCTACCATACAATAAGGAACAGACCATTCTAATTTTAGATTTTATAATTTTTATAAGGCTACAACATAATTTCTCACCCTCAGCACTATTAACATTTTTGGCCAGATAACTCTTTGTTGTTGTGTGCTGACCTGTGCCATAAAGGATATTTAGCAGCATCCCTGACTTTTACCCTCTAGATGTCAACAGCATCCCCCTACTAGTCGTGACCATCAAAATTTCTCCAGATATTGGCAAATGTTTCCTGGGAGAGAAAGGCAATCTCATTTAAGAACAACTAGTCTATAAAGTTTCTTGGTTTCTGGCAAGGAGGTTATATGAATTAATAATTATAGCCCAATAGGACTCATGAACATAACTACAATTATCTAAAACACAGAATTAGTAAACTGAATATAACATACAAAAAGGATAAAAATTATGACCAAGTCTGGTTACCATAATAACTAAAGATTGATTTAACATTAGAAATATGATTCACTGCATACACAAATAATCATAGGTTCTTTTTAATAAATATTAGATGAATATTTAATAATATTCAATATACTGAGGCACCTGGGTGGCTCAGTTGTTTGAGCATCCAACTCTTGATTTTGGCTCAGGTCATGATCCCAGGGTTGTGGGATCAAACCCGTATTGGCTTCTGCTCTGAGCATGGAGCTTAAGATTCTCTCTGTCTCTCTCTCTCTCCCTCCGTCTGTCCTGCTCTCCTACTCATGCTCTCTCTAAAGTAGTAGCAGTAATAATAATAATTAATACATAGTCACGATGAAAAAAATATTGGTCAACTACAAAATGAAGAAAATTTCTTCTCCCTGACACATAAATATCTTTAAAAACATAAAAGAAAATAACTAAAAAAACAATCTTGAAGCAAATATAACAATTAACATTGCTGTACTTAAAGTATTCCCTGAGGCGCCTGACTGGCTCAGTCAGAAAAGCAAGTGACTCTTGATCTCAGGGTTATGAATTGCAGCTCCCCATGGGTATAGAAATTAACTAACTTCAAAAGTAAATAAGTAACATTTCCTTTCAGGAAAGTTCTATATGCCTTTTATCACTACTTCTATTTAGTCAGCATACTGATGCCTTTTAAAAAAAGTTTAAAATAAAGGCATAAAATTTGGAAAGGAAATTTCCTGCATTTGCAGGAAAAAAGTACAATTAGTAATGATATTTGTTTTATTTAAAAAAAATCCAAAAGAAACTATAAATAAAATGTTGGCATTGGGAAGAACGTTTAACAAGATTGCTGGGGACTAAACTGTTCCATAAAAAAATAAACAGGTCAAGGCCAGAAACAAATAGTTAAAACATGAAAACAAAAATCTCAAAGCTAGTGTTTACAATAGCATCAAAAAGAGGAGGCACCTAGAAACATTTCTACAAAATGATTTGCAAACCCTATATAGAGAAAATTATGAAACGTGACTGAGAGATACTGAAGATGGCCAAAATAAAAGGAGATTCTGCTCTTGGATCCTGGATTTGGAGACCAAATATGATAACACTGTCAGTCCTCCCTCAAGCTGATATATATATGTTCAAGGTAACCCCAATCTAAATTCCAACATTTTACCCTGGAACTGAACAGACTGACTCTGTGTTTGCAAAGACAGGGATAAAGAACACCCAAAACATTTTGAAGAAGCGAATTCAAGATGGAAGACTCATGTTATTAGACATCAAGACTTATTATAAAGCTATAGTAAATAAGGAAATGTGGAAGTGATGGATAGCCATCAGAATACCCATATACAATACAATACAGAACAATACAGAATGCCCATATACAAATGGACATAAATATGGACATGGATGGGCTATATGACAGAGGGTGTAATGCAGATATACAGAGAAAGTATAGACTATATAATAAATGGTGCTGAGACAATTGGTTACCCTTGTGGAATAAAATAAATTTAGATCATTTCTTCCCACAACATATAAAATTCAATTTAAAAAAAAGATTTCAACTTAAAACCCAAAACTCCAAAAACTTTAGGAAGGATGGAGGAGAATATCTTCATTATCTTAGGCTAGAGAAAGGCTCATCACACAACAAAATGCAGTGACCATAAAGGCAAAACTGATTAATTCATCAGAATCAAAGTTAAGGTTCTTTATACTTCAATAGATACCACAGACTGAGAAAACAAAAGTGTAAAACTGACAAAGGACATCATTATCTGTAACGTATAAAAAGACATTTTATGAATCAGTAAGAAAAAAGCAAACAAACTAATGGATAAATAGGAACAAAGTTATTAAGACAATTTACAAAGGAAGAAACCCAAATAACTTTCATATATGAAAAAAATATCAACTCACAATAATCGGGGAAATGCAAATTAAACCCTCAGTGAGATACAATTACACAATTACCAGCCTGTCAAAAATTACAAAGTCTGACAATACAATAAGTATTAAAACAGGATGGGCTAGGCTAAGCAGTAAGTTTTTTTTTTTTTAATCCTCTGGCTTCAAACAATAAAAGATTATTTCTCATTCACAAGCTAAGGCCAACACAGGAGGTTGACAGGGGATTCTGCACATGATAATAACTTAGGGACAAGGCGAAAAGAAGTCTCACCATTTTATGACACTGCCATCTGGAATTGCTGCAGCAGGAAAGGAATATGGAAAATTACTAAAAAAAAAAAAAAAAAATTAAATACTTCCACCCAGAAATGAACTTTATTGTCCAAAGCAGGAGCAAACTAAGTCACTACTTTCAAAGAGGTGAGGAAGTGTAATAAGCCTTACTGTTCCTGAAAAAAAGAAGTGAAAATACTGTTCCTGAAAATACTGATGGGCACTAGTAATATCTATCACATTAAGTGCGGCCTTGCATATGCATCAAGGGGAACTGCTGGAAGAGGTATAAATTGGCACAACCAATGTGGTCAAAGTTTGGTGTTGCCTAGTGAAGTGGAAATGCCTGTGCTCTGCAATCCGATCCTGCTTCTGAGTATATACTCTGGAGTCCTATCAAGTATTCGTTATATGTGTACTGGGAGAAACTGTACACAGGTCTACTGCATCCTTGTTCACAACAGCACAGCTTTAAAAACAACCAAAAATCCATCCACAATATAACAGATAATAAGCTATAATCTATTCATGCAAAGAAATCCTATAAAGTATTGAAAATTAATGATGTAAGCCATTCAAATCAACAATAAATATAATGTTGAGTAAATAAACAATACATACAGAATAATTCCATTTATATTAACTTCATAACAGGCAAGACTACTATATATACATACATACAATCACACACATATGTATATTTATATAATATCAGGGATATATACCTGTGTATATATTTTTGTATTTAAAATACATACATAATATTTAAGTACATGCATGTGTGTATATTATATATCAATTCATTTGTAAATGTTTTCCTAGGTGGAAAAGCTGTCCAGAAAAACAAAGAATTATCACCAAAGTCAGGACAACAGTTACCCCTGGGGTAGAAGTAGGCGATGAGCTTAGCAAAACACACAGGAAAAACAAAAACAAAAAAAAACAAAAAAAGAAAAACACACAGGGGGCTTCTTAGATATGGTCTATGTTCTTTTTTCTTACCTGCATGTTGTTACAAAGGTCCTTGATTCATCCTTAATGCTGTTCTCTGTCCATCTGTATTTATACAAAAGGAAAACAAGACAAACATGCTTAAGTAATCTATAAAACACTTGAAAATAGAGAAAACAACATTCCAGCAAGAAAAGGCACTAGCAATAAGTTATAAATAACACCAAATGAGAATCTAGTCCCTGAATCCAAAAATGTCAGAGAAGGATGGAATGACTGTTGGCTGCCATGGTCAGGGATAGATTAGTAAATGAGCCAGGACTTGGTTTAGGCACTGAAGGATATAGTTCTAGTAACTGGGGAAGGAAGAATAGTTTGTAAATTTATTGCCTAAGAAGGAAAAGACCAAGAGATAATTTAAAGGGTGTTAATCACACAACACAGGCTTAGGTAGTAGGCTTATGCAGAGTAGTGGCACTGATTTGCATTCTTGGTTTCTCTTTAGTCGATTATTTCACTTCTCAGGAAGATGTACACACACATACACAAAGGATATGTCATTGCAAAGATATGTACATTTTTGCTTATTTTTTTTATTTTTATTTTTATTTATTAAGGATTATCTAATGTTTTTTAAAATTTATTTAGTTATTTGGAGAGAGAGACACAGCACATGAGTGGGGGAGAGAGGGAGGGAAAGAATCCCAAGCAGGCCCTGCACTACCAGCACAGAGCCTGATGTGGGGCTCAAACCCACAAACTGTGAGATCATGACCTGAGTTGAAGTCAAGAGCAAGAATGTTTAACCAACTGAGCCACCCAGGCACCCTTTCCCTTAATTTTTTTTAAATGTTTATTTATTTTTGAGAGAGAAAGAGCATGAGCAGGGAAGAGGCAGAGAGAGGAAGGATAGAGGATTCAAAGCAGGCTCTGTGCTGACAGCAGAGAGCCCAAAGCAGGGCTCCAACTCAGGAACTGTGAGATCATGACCTGAGCTGAAGCTGGTCACTTAACTGACTGAGCCACCGTGGCGCTCCTTAATTTTTTAAAAATATAGAAGACAAAAGTATAACTTTTAAGACTCCCTCCCCCAATATATAGGAGATAGGAAAAGTAGAACTGGGGATTTGAAAGAAAGAAAAAAAAGCATTTCCTGAAATCTCTGAAATCGTATCACCCAGACCAGTTTCTTTAAGCATGGTCAGCGTAGACAGGTGCTGGTGCCTGAGCTGTTTGTTACTGTACGTGACAAACTCAACAACTGAGAACAGACACAGAAATTGTTCTATCTATTTAATAGAATAATCTTACATTTATTGAATAAAATTCTAAAACTGGGGTCCATATTGATATGCCAGTTTTTTTATTGAAAAGTATTTGACATATACTTGTGTAAATTTAAGGTATATATGTTAATTTGATACATTTATATATATATATATAGTAATTTATATATTGTGTATATATTTATATTGTATTATGTAAATATATTTATATATTGTAATAAGATATATATATATATACTGTATTGTAATTTATATGCTTATATATTGTATATATATTGTAATATGATTGCCATTGTAGAGATAAGCACCTCCATCAAGTTGTATATGCTAGGTTTTTATTCATTTTATTTCTGCAGGATTTTATAGCATTGATGAGTAATAGGAATTTTTTTTTAATGAAAGGGCTCCTCACCACAGATAATTTGAGAAATACTGATACCTCATTTACCTAGACATTCAGTCTAACACTTAGAAATACTTGGATGTCTTCATTAGAACAAGAAAAAAACTGTATCTATTTTCTGTAGTATTTCTGCTAATGCATACAGTGATATTACTTTTTTAAATTTTTTAACATTTATTTATTTTTGACAGACAGAGACAGAGCGTGAGCAGGGGAGGGGCAGAGAAAGAGGGAGGCACACAGAATCCGAAGTAGGCTCCAGGCTCTGAGCTGTCAGCACAGAGCCTGACGTGGAGCTAGAACCCACGAACCATGAGATCATGACCTGAAACAAAGTTGGACACTTAACCAACAGAGCCACCCAGGTGTCCTGGGTGATATTACCTTTTAAGAAACGAATCCTTTAGGGGCACCTGGGTGGCTCCATCGGTTAAGCATCTGACTTTGGCTTAGGTCATGATCTAAGGTTCGTGGGTTCGAGGGCTCAAGGGTTCGAGCCCTGCGTCGAGCTCTGTGCTGACAGCTCAAAGCCTGGAGCCTGCTTCAGATTCTGTGTCTCCCTCTCTCTCTGCCCCTCCCCTGCTCATGCTCTGTCTCTCTCTGTCTCAAAAACAAATAAGCATTAAAAAAAATTTTTTGGGGGGGTGCATGGGTGGCTCAGTCGGTTGAGCATCTGACCTTGGCTCAGGTCATAATCTCACGGTTCGTGGGTTTGAGCCCCGCATTGGGCTCTGTGCTGACAGCTCGGAGCCTGGAGCCTGCTTCAGATTCTGTGTCTTTCCTCTCTCTCTCTGCCCTTCCCCTGCTCACACTCTTGTCAGTCTCTCTCTCAAAAAATAAACATTAAAAAAATTAAAAAAAATTTCATTAAAGAAATGAATTACTTAATTTATTTTCACACTGTATCCTGGAAGAATGCCTTTCTCTGTCCCTACCTCAATGGCACATATAGTCAACTTTCTTTCCACCCACTCAAAAGAAGGATAATCTTTCAAATACTGCCTAAATTCCTAAATTTTCACCATTCTTGTTTTCTCTGAATTGCAGCACCTCTTAATGCATGCAAAGGAGAACAACAGAATTGGTATGTCATATGATTTTGATCTTGCCATTTCCCTGCTCTAAAATCTTGGGTTTTTCCTAATTATACTTAGAAATTTCTTTTAGTATCAAAGCACTTTCACACATCCCCTTCCTTCCATGTCTATTGCCCCTATCCTATCTAAGATCATCATTAGTGAATCCCAGCCTACAACTCCCTTTACTATACTCTGTCCCATTCAGAACAGTCAGATTTATTTCCCTGAAGTCAAAATATGATTCTAGCCCTGGAACCCAAAACTCTTCAGGGTTGCCTACTGAACAATTGCTATTGATGAAATATAAATTTCTCACACCTGGAAGGCAACATTCTCCACATTATGACCTCAACTGACCTGCCTAATCTGATATTCCACCATTCCTCATCATATAATTTATGATGCTCTACACAAAAGGAATACTACTCCCTTAACACAGCATAACCTGTAAAGCCTTTCCTGCAGTCTTCAGTAGAATACACAACACCTCCCCCACCTTTACACCCATATTCTCCTTCTTTCCCTCCACGATACTTTGTTGGATGGGTTACTCATCTTCCCCTACAATAGGTCACAGTTACTGGTCTTACGGCACACTGGAATTTAACACCACGGAGAAGCTGTTGTTATCCTCACCATGCCTATGATGGAGGTTCCATGAATAGGAGTCTCCTGTGGATAAATGAATTTCCTCACTGAACAGGAGACAGACTTAAGCCTGCTCTTACTTGTAACTATCTTTCTACTGCTATTGACCACTTACACATTTCCAAAATTTTTAGTCCCATGTGTTGACTTAGACTTGTTTCCCATGCATTTGCTCATACTGTTTTCTGTAGCCAGAAAATGTTTTCAAAGTCCTCAGTTTATGCAAATCCCACATATCCTTTATTGGCCTGTTTAAATTCCAACTTATACGTCTTCCATATTTTGACAGGAGGAAGTGATTTCTCCTCCCACAGTAATTTATTTTTCTTCTGTACATTACTCTCCCATAACTTATTCTTTTTATGATTGGAAATTTTTTACCTCTTAACCCCCTTCACCCACCACCACCTCAGGCAACTACCAGTCTGTTTTCTATATTGCTGAGCTCAGGGTTTTATTAGAATTTTTTTATTTCTGGGGCACCTGGGTGGCTCAGTCGGTTAAGCAGCCAACTCTTGATTTCAGCTTAGGTCATGATCTCACAGTTCGTGATATCAAGCCCCGCAACAGGCTTTGTGCACTGACAGTGCAGAGCTGCTTGGGATTCTCTTTCTCTCTGCCCCTTCCCCACTGGTACACGTGTTCTCTTTCTCTCTCTCAAAGTAAATAAACATTTAAAACAATTTTATTTCTAATTTGGCAAATATTAAACTGAAACATGTTATCATATACATCTCTTTTTCATAGTCACTCTAGACCAATATGTTCATTCATTATTATTTGAAATTTGAAGTGCCTGTGACTTGTCTGCCATACAGTGAGACGGACATATGGTGTAGTACCTGGGATTATGCATTATGGACCCAGGTTGCCCTTCTGCTACTCATTTGTAGCATGAAAAAGTTTATTGTTTACATGACTCAGCTTTCCATATCTGTAAAGGGAATGAGAATCTATCTCATACGATTCTTGTGGAGAGTCTATGAGCCTATACAAGGAAATAGCAACAACAGGGCCTGGCCTGTGACAAGTGCTAAGAAAATGCCACCTTCCATTATTATTGCTGAAGAACAAGGGTTTTGTTGTAATTATGGGTTTTTTTGTTGTTATTGTTTTTCTATCCAAGCATACGGCCTATATGTATTTAGTACACATAGTACTTTAGCAGTGATATACGTACTGGAGTTAGTAGAGTGAACAAGATGAAGCTTATATTCTGGTAGACATATTTGAGCTTGTTACTTCTCTCAGTTCCCTACCACTCTCACCATTTGAACGTTGCTTTATTGTCTCCAAGGTCCTAATTCCAGGCTGTCTTTAGACCCATCTCCCCAACTGAGAAAAACACAGAGTGAACCTGAAGTTCTAGGAAGCTAGTCTGACTGAGTGGAAAGCCCACAGACTTTGAAATAACAAAGACCTCAGTTCATTGTTCAGGTCTACCATTTATCAGACGGCTGATGCTGAACCCACTGACTTCCCCGAGCTTCAGTTGGAAACTGAATCTGTGTAATATCCACCACTTAGAATTATTGTGTAAATCAACGGAAATAAATATTTAAAGTGCCTGGCATATAGTTAAATACCCAATAAAAGCAAGCTATTATTGTTTTTATGGAAGTGTACATATTTCTGATAGACATCAGAAACTTTTATAATAAAACATCCTAGAATGCCTACCCCACAATCCTGCTCCACTAAAATTAGATTGAATTACTTAAATTTAATGTATTAGAAGTACATTAGATAATCTTAAAAACTGAAGGAATTATGTGCTTTTTAATAGATAACATTTAATAACCCTTGATGAGGCTTAAAAATATAAACCAATACCTTAATATAAACTCTGTTCTCATAAAACAAAAATGGCTCTCATATCTGTAAGTTCATACTTGCTCATGGTTTTATGTTAATTCCTTTCCCTAGGCCTCTACTCATCAATACAAGCATTCACAATTAGACACATTCTTAAGTCCAGAAGGAGCAAACTTTTTCTCAAGCACAAACCCACATGGAACTGTAAGGAATAATGGGGTATTTATGCTATGGCGTCTCAAAACTGAGAGGTTCTTAGTCACTGGTTTTTGTCCTCTCTTCTGATATTTTTCCAAGTGGTGTCCATTGTGAAAAGTACCATTCTATCACCATACTTTGAACAAATTAAAGAGTTGTAAACTTGCTTAAGAAACGTGTAATTATCTTTATTACCTAGGAATGCATGGTCCAGTATGGTAGCTACTAGCCATAGTGGCTATTGAGCAGGGGTGTGTTGATGAATATTTAAGAATTAGCTATACCTCAATCCCTTACATCGCCAAGTTGTGACAGTTGGTGATATCTGTGGAATAAATATTCCTACAGTGCCCAAATTAAATCTACCCAGCAGGTCATGAAATTCTGAAAATTTAACAATTGGCTCTAGCAATCCAGTACAAGTTAGCTCCAACATACCACCAAGATAGCTAGTCCAAATTGAGATGCATTTTTAAGTGGAAATTCACATTATATTTTTAAGACAGTAAAAAGAAAAAGAATGTAAAATATGTCTGCTTTATATTCAATACGTTGAAATATTTTAGATACATTGAAGTAAATAAACTATATCATTAAAATTAATTGCAGTTGTTATTTACTTTAAAAAAAAATTTTTTTATGTTTATTTTTGAGAGAGAGCAAGCACATGTGTGTGTGTGAGGGGCAGAGACAGAGGAGACAGAGGATCTGTGCTGTGCTGACCGCTTCTCTGACAGAGGAGACAGAGCTCTCTGTGCTGACCGCAGAGAGCCTGATGCAGGGCTGGGGCCCAGAAACCTCAGGTCCATGACCTGAGCCGAAGTCTGACAACCAACTGAGCCACCCAGGTGCCCTGTTATTTACCTTTTTAAAATGTGGTTTAGAAAATGTAAAATTGGATATGTGACTTAGTTCACATTCTATTCTGATTAGATGACACTGATTTAGGGAAGTATTTTTTTAATTAACATGTTTACTTTTAAATCAAATTTTGTTGATGCATATCATTTTCTTAATTACATTTGGTGACAAAAAGTTGGTTCAAATTAAATTTCCAAAATTCTAACCTGAATAACTCAGAAAATGATCTTCCAAAATATGGTATATTCCAGTTGACCCACCCACCCCCCAAAAAAGCCCACAAAAGCAAAAAAAAAAAAAAAAAAACCAAAAAAAACAAACCTGTGAATACACACACACGATATATATATATGTGTATATATGTATATATATATATATGTGTATATATGTATATACATATATATATATGTGTGTGTGTGATATATATATATATCAGATTCCATTAGTACTAAGTGGCACTTGAAAATATTTCATATTCGACACATCTAGTAAAGATGAGGTTCGTGGCAAAATTTTAAATGTCTAATGTGATCAAACTGCATAACCTTGAGCACACCTGTAAGAAATAACGGGTGAGACAAAATGAAAACTGTAGAGCAAGGCCTGAATTCAGGGACATGTGGTTTTATGGAGTCCTGTAATTTTCCAGTGGCTCACTGATGGCCTGTGAATATACTATACGTGAATATGAAAAGACTTTGTACTTCAGTGAGCCAACAGATCGGCTTGAAGGAATGGTAATGCATCCTCACAGGTGAGCTGCACCTTAATAAAGGAAGGGAAGAAGTACCAGGACACAAAAGGATGGCTTCAGGTCTAAAAGTCACAGCTGCAGATGACATATAAGCTTTCCAGGGTTACCATGCCCTACCAAGCTTGTCAGAAAACATTTCTTGTAGCCCTGCTCAAACAAACAAGTACAACGATTTCACTTATCAAAAATATAAATTCCAGATTTAATAGGCCTTTCTTACTAGGAAATTCGTAGCATCTGGTATTCATTGTAAATCACGTTTTTATTATGCTAATATGCATACAATTATTGCTCTCTTTAGAGAATGCCCTGGTAAAAAGGTACAAATGGATTAGAGCTCCACACTGGGTACAATAGAGTGGAAGTTAGAAAGGTGTCATGAAATTTGTGACAGTGGGGTGGAACGTACTCCAGACTGAGCATCAGAAGCCTTCTGTTCTTTTCTGTTATCTCCCTAACCCTATTTAACCCTGGGCGCTCCATTTAGCCGCTAGATCTATCTGAAAAACAGGGATAATAGTAGATGCCTTATGAGCTGATTGTGAGCCTGAGTTATGCATTGACTTAAAAAAAGGCTTTGCATGTGGACTATTTTATACAGACTATTCCTATGAAACAGCTTTAGGGAGCAATCGAATGTCCCCAAAGAAGAGCTAAAGAGGGGAACTTCCTGAGAGAAATCTATCAAGATATGTTCAGATAAATAATTCATTAAGTAAGGCTGTCTAAAATTGGGAATTCTCTGCAAAGTGTTGAGGAAGCTTCTTAAAACACCAGTTATTTCCCCTGCTCTTCAGAGTTTATAGTTTAGTTTGGAAACTGTGAATAAACACATAAATAGAGGACAATTCTAAGAAACAACTTAAACAACAAGCATGTTAGCGTGAATTAGCTGAGTTCTCTTGGCACTTCTGTTGTGAATGAGACCAGACTACGTGTTACTCTGTGTAGGTTTAAGGAAGAAGGTAAATTCTAGGCAGGGGCTTACAAAATGTTTGGATTTAACTGGAAAAGGGAAGGCACAAAAAAGAAACTGGAGTAGTCAGAGCCAAGGATACAGATTAGAGAGACATGAAAAAGTCACAAAACGTTCAGAAGTAAGGCATGGAGGCTTTTTTCTTTTAATTTTTTAATTTTTTTTTTTGAGGGAGACAGTGACACCGTAAGTGGGGGAGAGGTGGAGAGAGGGAGAGAGAGAGAATCCCAATCAGGGTCCTTGCTGCCAGCACAGAACCTGACATGGGGCTCAAACTCATGAAACCACGAGATCATGACCTGAGCCAAAACCAAGAATCAGATGCTTAACCTACTGAGGCACCCAGGCAGCCCAGACATGGAAGCTTTTGACCACTGATGAGGGTCTGGAACATCACACCAAACAATTTGGCTGAGATCAGCTATTCAGTGGAGAAATACTGAAGTTTCTGAGTTGAGTCATGTTTTCAGTAAATGGAAGACCATGATCCCTAGAGCCAAATATTCCAGAGCTGGGAAAGCCCTCTATGAGACCCTCTGTTTATCTTAAAATGGAAGCCTCATGTTTGGATTTTATAAGATTGTCTATTTAAAAACCAAAACTGCCTGCCATATATGTAGATATTTAATAGAGTACCTTTTATTTTGCCTTTAAATAGAGTTTTACATTTTAAAAAAGGCTTTCCTCAAGAAGCTCAGCCTAAAAGCCTCACTGGCTGAACACAGCAATGTCTTGTCAATGGTGGGGACTGAGCTGGCATCTGAGCATTCCGACTCACTCTCACTGGACTGAGAATCACAGAGGAGGATCGGGAAATGCAACAGAGCATCATCTATAGACTGAACCATGTCTTGCAGAGAAGTGTTAAGAGCAGGCCAACATGTTATGTTGCTATTCTACTCCCACCAAACAGATACTAAAGTGCAACCTTCACCACTGGGGAGCAGCTGTTCACAAGCTCCCGCCAGCTGTGAGGATAAGCTATACCACAGTAATAGTTCAGGTATGTATCTTGTAGACTTGGGTGGTGACAATGGGGCTGAAGAGGAGGCAAGAGGTCCCTCCAAAAAGCAAAAAAGTCACCACTGATCACAGAAATGTCATTTCGAATGGTTCCCAATACTGGGGAGACAGCGTGAGGTAGAGAGGGTGGTTGGTATCACTCCTTAGAGGCATTTTTCTTAGAACAGAGTGTTTGCTCTATTTCAAATAGTGTCTTATCTTTCTTAGGTATGCACCCCACAGGCTTGGACTGCATTTACCTACCGTGATGTGTTGTTAGATTAGAAACCTTATTCATACATTTATGCATTCACTCACTCAACAAAAATGTGGTAATTATTCCCTCTGTTCCAGGTCTAAACTAGACACCCCACCACAAAAATTTGAGACTGGTCTGTGACACTCCGAGTTGGGGTTATACCTTTATCTTTTCTTATTTTAGACCTTGATCAAGTTCATTCTTGGCATTCCTTACAGGGGAGGGGTGTTCAGCTCTGTTCTTTACCTATAAGACAGCAATTCTCTTTTTTTAGGGAACTGTGGCTTAAAAATAAAGTTCAAGTCTTTAGATATTCATAAAATGTAAGAGGAGATGGTTGCTAAGCATTTTAAAATGGTAAAAATATCAGACAATTGGGTTGGAAACAGGTTTCTATTCAAAGATTGTGCTTTATAGTTATGTTGCCTTTGGCCAGCCACTGGAACTTTCTGGGCACATTAATGAGTTGCAAAATAAATTCTATTTGACCTACATGACAAGGCAGCTATAAAGATGAAATGAGGGAATGTATGTAAAAAAAAAGTTGTAATGTATAGTATGAATTACAGAGATAGAGATATACACCTCTGTGTGTTTGGCATATACTGAAGAGTGAGAAATATACAACTCTAACTACAGAAACCATGTTTACATAATTGTCACCAGTCAGCTCAGGTGTTTTCTATGAGGACACTGATTTCACTGTCATGGCTGACATGTGGCATTTCTGAAACTGTAAATAAAGACAAGTAAGATGAAACTTTTTTGATTAGCAGAGGGAAGCCACATGGCCTACAAGTGTTCACAGGGACATACTATGCACATTTATCAGCTTCTTGGGAGCAAAAGTCTCCATCTGTATGTTAAGACCTTATAAGGTTGAGGTGCTTGTATAAACCAAAGGTTTTTCTTCTACATGGTAATAAAACACTAACTAATACTGGGATACCCAGGCTGTTGCAAATGGGGCAGCCACCTTGGGAGGACTTTGTCCTTAGATGGAAGCTGTCACTGATATCCTTGACTGTGGCTGATGCTGTTCTTGTTGTCATATGGCAGAGACAGGACCACTTCTAGAACATTTTAAATGGGAAAATCTTTATTGGCTTCCTGCCCTGAGAATTTCCCTGAGTGGCCTCCTAAGTCAGAAAAGTGTGAAAAGACACTGGTGGCAAGCTGGGTCGTGTAGAGGGAAAAAGCACAGGCCAGTTTCTGACCCAACTTACTATGTGTTTCAACTGCTGTTTTTCCTCTCCCACCCTGAGTTAACTATTCCTGACATGTGAGTAAACGTGCTCCCTTGCATGCCCTCAGGCAGGTGAACACATTTATTTCCATACTTCATATGGAAAACACTTATGAATATATACTATGCTACGCACAGAGACAGAGATATGAGAGAAAGAGAGAGAAGGAGAGGTGGGAAGTGAGAGGGAGAGTATTCTCTCCCTGGGAGGAATTGTGATTGTTTTGCACAGTACTGTATCTCCACCATTCAGAACAGTGTCTGACACCCAGTAAGTGCTTATATTAGGCAGCTTTTACTGAAATTATGCTGCATTAAAAATAAAGACATTCAATAGCTTATAGATCTAAGCATTTGCTTCTTGCTCCTGGATCTGTCGGCGTGCTTCAGCCTGGCTTTCCTCTGCTAAGAGCAGACTTTCCTGGGCTTGCCTCCAGGCTGAGAGCCAGATTCAGATCTTCTTCATGTCTTCACATTAGGGACCCCAGGATTAAACACCTGAGATATAAACCCACTCTCTTGTTTCATAATTAAAATAGGAAAGCATAGATAAAGTCTGTGGGGCTTAATGAAGACCTGCTGGGAAGAGGAACTTGAATTCCCTGTGACTATAGAGGAGTGACCCCTGGAAAGAGATCGTAGACAAGTTACTGTGCCTCTTGGAGTAAAGAGAATGGTGGACTAAATCAGCAGTTTTCAAACTTTATCTGGAAAGCTCATTCAGGAAACCTGTGTGCACAACATGGCTTTATCAGACCTAATAGAGGCTTCTGGGCTGCCAATGGTGGTCCCTAGGTGGCCCTAAGCATGAGCAGTACTCTAAGGAAGAAGGAAGCCTTGATCAAGTTTTGAACCCCAGGAGTGGATGTCTGTACAACAGAAAGCATTCTGCCCACGTGTAGCAATGGTCCTCTAGACATAGCAAGTGCAGAACAGCACTGATGCATGACCCCACATGTCACCACTCATTTTCCTGACCAAGGGGAGAAGCAGACACCACAGTAACCATAGACTCCTGCCTGCAGGAATGGAGATTGAAATGCTAGAGATAAGTAACAGGTCTCAAAAAAAAAAAAAAAAGAGAGAGAGAGAGAGAAGAGAGAGAAGAGAGAGAAGAGAGAGAAGAGAGAGAAGAGAGAGAGAGAGAGAGAGAGAGAGAAATTCTCTCTGCTCCAGGTGATATGATTATATAATGACAGGGTCTGGGGAAAAGGCACTGATATTTATGCTGCTCCTCATTTCTTTTACGTTAAAATCAGTTCTGATGTGTTAATGCATGCACACACTCCCAGGGGCATCCCTAAGTCAGCCCCATTGCAGACTAAAAGAAATGAGTCCTCTTAGCTCCTCAAGAGGTTTACCTGCCATTCCAATTTGCTTCTCCTCAAACACTTGCATGCCTTTAAATAAGGATGCTGTGTCAGTGACTCTGTCCAGTTGCTTAGAGCTGGGAGGAATTGAAGATAAATTCTAGAAATGCATTTAATATTTCTTACGATTTGCAAGCCAGAGGCCCTTGACTTGTAATTTTTTTTATCTTAAAACTGCTGTATGGTAAACAGCTCCAAAAATAATCTTCAGAGAGCAGGAGTGTGGCATACACGGATAACACTCAGATGATTTTTATCATCTCTAAAACCAGAAGACTAGAGGATCTCTAAAACCCCTTCTAGCTTTAAGTCAGGGTAGTTGTGTTACAAGTTAAAATTCAAAGATTTAGTTCATGATCACCAGAGGAATGGGCAAAGCTGAGAAAACTATTCTGATTCAGAATCAGAAGGCCAAGAAGGACCAGTGTAGGAGGACAAGGCTGCTCTGTGTCCTTGCATCCTTGTAAAAAGGCATAGATTCTACCACAGTTCACTGTATCAATACTTGGTCACTCTCAAGGACTGCCCTATGGTCCTTAACATCTTTTGAATTAAGGACCTCTTTTTTTTTTAATTTTGTAATTTTTTTTAATATATGAAAATTATTGTCAAATTGGTTTCCATACAAGGACCTCTTTTTAAAATGTATGAGTGCAATGGACCTCTCTGCAGAAAAATGTAACATGTGCTCGGGATCACAAAATTGTGAGTTCAGTTTTACACAGTTTGAGGTCCCCTGGAGCTCATCATTAAGAAGTCATTTCCAGGGTAGGAATCCAAGCAGACTCAAAATAATAAGATGACTTTGGAAGGATATAGAAAGAAAACGTGATTACTTCAAATTATAAAAAGTATCATCAAATTACAAAGTTTAATCTTTATTATTCTTAAATGCATTTATTTAATTTACAAATAATACACATGTTGAAGGCCACACATCTAAAAATCACAGATACTACGTAACAGTTTGAAGAGTATTGTCCTAGTCTCTCTGGCTATTTGCACAGTTAGGTAGGGGTGTGATTTCAGGGCTTTCTTATATTATAACCTTTCTGTAATCCTACTATGGTCTCTAAAGCCCTCATTACCTGTTCCTTTATAGTTGTTACATACTAAAAGCATGTATTTAGATATGTGCAGTATATAAATCTGATAGGGTTAACCCATGCAGCCAATAGAAGATTGTGAATACGTACATTGTTTCTCCAGCCAGCAGGATTCTTGGAGAACAGAGTAACAGCAATGTTTCTTGAGTATTAGAAGAGAAATTAGAGCCCAAAGAATGTACAGAGTCAGCAGGAGAACCAACTTTGATCCAACGTATAGTATGGGACTCGTGTGCTATAGCATGGCCAATGAGCACTAAGTATCAGTGAGCAGGGTAGAATAAGGGTTTAGGATGGAAGGAGAGGTAAACAAAACAGAATTTTAAAGTTATCAAAAATGTGCTTCCCCGTTTCACAATTTTGCCAGTCAGTCCCTATTAGTGAAAACCATCAAATGCTTTCACGCCTACATCTTATAACTTAGATTCATGGTTGAATTCTCTCTAGAGAATTAATTTGAGGGAGTCAAACCCCTGGCCTAGAGCACTGTTTTCCAACTGGGAGTGATTTTGTACCCAAGGAAGATTTAACAATGTCTGGGGACACTTTTAGTTGTTACAACTTGCAGGGTGTGCTTCTGATGTCTAGTAGGTAGCAACCAGTATGCTGCTAACATCCTAGAATGAACAAGACAGACCCCCCCACACACAACAAAAAATGAGCTGGCCCAAATATCAACAGTGCCAAGGTTGAGAAACCCTGTCTTAAAGGAAGTAATGCCATTAAGTTTGACCCATGGTAGGTGTTGAGTCCAGAAATGTGTGTTCAACTGGTAACTCCTTGTCTGCTGTCCTAGCCCAGAAATCTCAATCCTGTGGAGCAGCCAGTTTTCCCCTAGTAGAGTCTGAAATATCACTGATTCATCACCAACTATCTATCTCACAATAGGGAGGAAATTTAAGACCAGCTCTATCAAAGGAAGCATAAATCTGCCCTTTCCATCGGCCTTAAAGAAACAGAATTTAATGATCTCAGCTGGGGCCTAATGAGCCAGTGTCGACATCAGAAAGCTGCTCTATGTTTGACGTGCTTGACAGTGTGTTAGGGGAAAATGGGGGCGGGGGGGGGGGGATATAGGAAGGCTAATTGAGCACTGCAGCTGAGCAATCCATGGAAGTCTGGTCCTCTAGCTAAAGGTTGTTATGCTTCGATGGAGCCAGAGACAGACTCTGCCATGAGGATGTCACTCTGCCACATGGAAAAAATACGACTTTAAATATAACAAAAGCTGAGAGTATTTGGGAGTCTTGGTTTTAGTTGCAGGAGCTGCTGTCAAAAAGAATCACCCAGCTGTGGCTAACGGTCTGACTTCGATGTAAAGTACACCAGACATTAAAGGGTACCAGGTGCTTCATGTTCTGCTTTGGGACCAGGGAAGGAGAAGTGAGGTGTGTGGGGGCTACCATCACAGAGCTGACTGGGCCAGTTCTATGAGACAAGGTCACTGTGCAGCATTTCTGAAATGGTCAGGGGCTTCCAGCAGAGGGGACTGCCACCCCCCCCCCCAATAGGGCTGCTCCGGGTGACAATAGAGAAAGACATCAGGAGGATATAAGGAAATGTCAGCAGAGAGGGGGGGATAAATATAATTCTGAAACTGCCTCAGGCAATATACCTCAGCTCTGGGCTGATGGGAAATGACTGAGGCCAGGACTGGTCAAAAGTGTCACAAGCATTTATGCGCATCGATTAAGTCAGACTTGGATGTGAAGACTGATCTGTCAGCTGCTCGATGTCTGATAATTAACACCTCTCACTCTTTGTTTTCTCATGTTCAAAATGGAGATACTAACAGAGTTACTTAAAATTTAACTGAAATCATGCAAGTAAATTACTTATGAAGATTACCTGAAACCTTGCCTATAAATCTAGCACAAATAGACCCTTTTTATTGGAATATTTATGAACACATGATTGAAATTGGCCGAGATAAGCAGGTCTGGGAGTGGCATAGGCAACAGACTAACTGGATGAGGACAGACCTTCTATCACCATCATCTATGGCACCTGGGACACTGTGTAAGTGAAAGGACTGCCCTGGCTTAAAGCATCCAAGGTCTTCACTAAAACGTGAGCATCCCCAAAGAAACTGACCTATTCCATCTACTAAAAACCTCACTGAAAATTGTTTTAACACATTGAAAAGTTGTGTAGAAAAATGACAATAAATTTCGAATGAGCGGATCTGGAATCCTGACTCCAAGTCTAGATGACTGTGTGATGTTGGCCAAGTAACTTCACCTGTCTGAGTTGATGCATCCTTATCTGTAGCACAAAACAATGCTAACCACTTCCCCAATCCTTAGAGGCACTGTGACAATCAGATAAGACAGTGGAGACATAAACATAGCGAAAATTTCAAAGCCTTACATAAGCAAATAACAGCATTACTAGTACCATTATCTGATTAGTTACACACACATACACGAATGCTACAGAGTGCACACCAGTAGCGAACTCACTTTTGGATATAAACTAAGAGAAAAACACAAGTCGTTGAATTGCCAACATTAGGGTTGAGAAAATGAGCCACATGAGATAGCATTATTCAGGAGCATCTTCCAGAAATGAATGGGCTGAAAGAAGGAAATAATGTGGAATTAGAGAGACCCTGGATCAGGACTTTGCAGATGCTCGTGTCAAGCACTGGAGGCAAATACCGGCCCTGGGAAGTATGTCCTCATCCCCCCTCCATCCCCCTCTCCATCCCTGAAATGACTATCACAAACCTGAGGGAGGAGTGCAAATGATCACTCTCTGAATTTATTGGTTTGTTTAGTGTATTTCTCAACTATACATTATTAACATCTGGACGCTGGATTTGGCAGAAGTTCCTGAGTCAAACCAGAAAAAGCCTGGATCAGGAGTGTTGGATGCTATCCAGGGGAAGTATAGGCTAGAAGTAGATTAAGAGGGGAAAAGAGGGACTTGAATGAAGATGTTTGAAACCAGGTGATCAGTCAAGGAATAATGATGAGCATGATGACTGTGTGGATCCCTACAGCAAGGAGAAACCCTGAACTGACAGGAAATTCAGTAATGCCTCTTCTAAAAGAAGCTGGAACAGGGCAGTGATTAAGGACCCTACTAAGAGACCCCACAACAGAGGAATCACTGCTATTAGAAGTCTGTTCCCAGGAAGTCTGGAGTTTCAGTTAAGAAATTTAGTCCCTGGTAACCCAGAATGCCAGGTAGGGTCTTAATCACAAGGCAGGGAGAAAAAAGAAATCTTGTATTCAATAAGTGCCCATTGTATCCTGTGGGTTGAACCAGCCGCTATGCAGCCATCATGTTAAAATGTGATGAGACGCTTTCTACCACCCTCATTTTACAAGGCTCAAATAATCTCAGAAATTCAGGTGGCAAGTGGCAAAGACCATGTTCTTTCTAATGCACCTCCTACTACCATGCGCTTGATAAATGTTTAATACTAATTTACGGAGGCAATAATGAACTGAATTTTACTAACCATACTGTCAAAGTACACATGCCCATGTACATTCTCCCCACAAGGCTGTAAGTTCAGAACCCTTCTCCTATATCTCTATCAGCATAATGAAGTATATGGAGAAGCTTAATAAACACATGGAATTTTAAATGACTGAATCAAAAACTTGAACTCTTCTGAGGCCTCCCAAATATATAAGGCAAAATCCATACCCCCAAAAGAAATAAAGTGAATGTATCTACACATTAGGTGGTCATTTCTCTCATTTATGAAGAAGGTATTTTGTTTTAACCTTCAAAGTACTTCTCTGGAGATTGCCATCATCCCTCAGAGGCCACCTCTTCCATTCTTCTTTTCATCTAGCAGGTCTAAGGCTGGCTGACTCACTCTACACAGGCAATTACACCCATAAAGACCTTCTCTTCAGGTTCACGCAGTGATAAGCTTCTGGGATTCTCTGCCCTACAAACACCCCCCCACCACCACCACACACACACCCCTGAAGTTCATTCACACTATCTAAAGACTAGGAGACACAGTGGGCAGCAGAAAGATCTAGCTGCTGGCATTGCTGTTGACTATCCAGTCTTGAACTTAGAGGCAGAGCACAGTGCTGCCAACAGAGAGCACCCGAGTGTTACTATTTTGTTGAGTGGAGATACAGGGACAGACAGATGGACAGACGGATGGAAGGAAGGAGAAAAACACGTATGTATAAAACATGACCCACATTTCTGAATTCAAAGAATCACAGTACTAAGTGATTTCATTTCTCACCCAGATTTTATAACTGATGTCATATTGCTATTTTTATTGTGTACCAAAATATGTAGAATAAAAGGAAATGGTTGCTACCCAGGAGATACGGATCAGCACAGAAAGCTCTGTGGAACTATTAAACATTGTGTTTAATCATGTTACATGGGAAGGAGTGACATTGCTCATCACAGAAGACAGGTTTCTGCTTTCCATTTCTTTAAATGTATGTGTGTGTGTATGTGTATGTATATATACATATATATGTGTATATACACACATATATATGCATGTGTTTGTGTGTATGAATGTACTGCATCCTTCAGTAATGTACATTCACATTTCTGCATGCAACATATTCACACTCATTTTAATGAACCCCACTGGGCATTCATTCTTTTGTTAAGCTGGAATTGGACTAGAATGAGGGCTTCCCTAAACATCAAGCAAAAAATTGAGTGTCTACTGATGGCCAAACTGAAACCACTTGCCAGCCTGTGCGTACAGCTTCCTACCCTTTGCATATACTCTTTCCTAAAACTTTCTTCCACAGCTTTACCTGGTTATATGTAAAGCATTTTTCATAACTTACTTCAGTCCTCTATTTTTTCCAAAAGCTCTCCCTGGCCCATTTAGTACACAATAAATGTTTCCTACCATACGTGTTCATTCCACCATTTGTTTCATCCTGCTTTCACATTGCCTCCCCCTCTTTCCTCCTCAGCTACATGCCCACGCACCCACCCACCTGAGCTCCCAAGAGACAGGGACCAACGTTCCTATTTCTATTCCAGTGTTCAGTACTGTGCCTGAGTAATAGTGGTAACTCCTCAAAGGAGTAAAAAAGACATCTATGTTTATGCCTTTATATGAATGAGCTCTAAATAAGATAGAAAAATTATTCGGGCCAAATTTTGGTTATTTGGGAGTCCACTTTGGAGGGGGTGGTTAGCAAATTTAAACATTTTCTACAGGGGTATAAGGAGTTAAGAAGAATGAACATGAGAGCTTTTTAGCTCTTTTTTTTAAGAGGGGCAGAGAGATGTAGAATCTTTTACTCCTGTTGTGAAACTTGCCAGGGGCACAAGATTTGTGCTATAGACAGTGACTGCTTCGTGGGCTGGCCATGAATAAAACTCTCTGATCATCTGTTCTGTGGATTTTCATTGTAGTGAATTATAACCAGATTAGCAAATTTCTACCACAGGCTCTTGCTCTGAAACAAAGATATAGCTTTGTTATATGGAACTTTTGTTAGAATGGCCTCTGCTATCATGGAATTTTGAGACAATAAGAGTCTGTATTGTTTTCCCCTACACCAACCTTTTCATTGGATTCATGACGCCAAATGAGGCAGCACTCTATTTCATAACCTTGGTCATCCAATAAATATTTACTTATCCATCATCTCAGGTGTACCCTGAGTGAAACAAGGCATATAAAAAAACTATTCTATAAACCAAAAAGGCATCTTTGAGAAACAAGAGGGTGCTAGAAGCATGTAAGTATGGGATTGTCTATGGCTTTGCCCTCCTTCCCTGCATTCTTTTGGCCTTATCTCAAACAGATCCAGGAAGCAGCGGGGGTGGGGGGGTGGGGGGGAGGGAGCAAAGATCTCAGACACTCAGGAAAAAGAAAATGTCTAATTGCATAACTCACTGTGGTATCCAGGCACACACGAAGGTTCATTAATCAGATCTGGCATCCATGGCAATGATAAGAGCAATGGAACAAGCTTCTTACCTCAAAATACCTTCCTCATCTGTTCATGGATAACTAATACCTACACTTTTTCTTTGAGAACAGCCTTTCCTTCCATAAAAAAAAAATAAGGCTTTCACTGGCAAATTACCTCTGAGGGGGTGGATCCAAAATTTTAATTCATAATAAAATATGAGAACAGACCGGAGGTAGGGATTCAGGAGGGTAGTGGTTGGGTGGGAGGACCTCTATTTAAGGGGCAAATATAATGACACAGGAAAGATTGAGAATTAAGTCCAGATTTAGCAAAGACTGTAGAATTATTTTACCCTGGTTTCCTCAGACCTTCAGCAGCTGTTCTCTAACAAAGAAAATGCCTGCTGAAGCAGCATAGGGCTTAGTAAGCTACACATCCATCTCCTCTAAAATTGGCTGCTGCTACACAACGCTAAGTATTAATCTGGGCATGTGTTCACAACTTTCATTTTTCCTACTAGAAGTAGATGGTGAATTTCTTTTCATTACTCAAGTGTTGTGGGTTGAATTGTAATCAAGCTGAGCAAAAGGTCATACTGGATTACAGTGGGCCCTAAATCCAATGACTAGTGTCCTTATGAGGAGAGGAATATTTAGAGACACAGACATAGAGGAAAGAGGGTCATGAGACAGAAGACGCAGTGATTAGAGTGAGGCAGATACAGCCAAAGAACGACAAGGATTGCCGGAGCCACTAGATGCTCAAAGAGGCAAGGAGAATTCTGCCCTAGAGCTTGAGAGAGAACATGGCCCTGCTGACACCTTGGTTTTGGACTTCTAGCTCCTGAACTGTGCAATAATAAATTTCTAATGTTTTAAGTCAACCAGCTTGTGGCAATTTGTTATGTCACCTGTTAGTTAGAAAACTAACACAATGAGTATCATCCAATTCACCTGTATGTTTATCTGTGCGTTGGAACAGAATTCTCCATGGGTCTCACATTTCTGTGTATCTTGTGAACAGAGGCACTGACCAGCTTTTGATCCACACTGTCTTTTTAAGGATGTCTGAACAGCAAAAAGCTTGGAAGATAGAGAACCTACCTCTTGATTGTTGGGGATTTGGGGGTTTTTTGAGCCTCTAAGAAAAGGCAGACATTGGGGGACTATGGGTTAATGAGAACAAAGGCACAGTGAACTATCAACTCCAGTTTGATCTCCCAAATAAACTGAAGATTCCCAACCTCTCAATATCCCCCAGGATATGGGTAGCCTTGGTAGAAGGTGGGGGACTCAGACCTGGAGGGCTTCAGAGAAAAAGAACAGGTATTCAAGCTTCTGTGATTCAGGCGAGCATATCTCAGGCTGCAAAAAGGCTGTGGGTTCGTAACAGAAAAACATAGTTCAAGGGAAAGACCAGAGCTGACATATTCTCTCCCACATTTAACCGATTCTCTAACCTGTTTTATGTCTTCTAGTAGACCAAAGATGTCAGCTTTCTTCTCACACTTTAAATAAAAGTACTTCAAGAGTTAGGCAATTATAACAGACTTTTAGGTACCACCAAAGCATTTAGGGAAGGAAGTTACACAAAGAACAGCAAAGCCAAATATGACGAACAGTCAGTCAGCAATGTGGAGGCGGGCACTGACACCTCCTGGCTCTGCAGAACCTCTGGCCTCCCAGTGCAGCAGCATTGCCAGGTTAGAAAGCTTGAACCACCCCCCACCCCAGCCTCCATTCCTAACACCTGAGTGTGCCTTCAGTCCTGCCAGACCTGCCACAATATGTAGCACAAAAACAGGGATCACTGTAGCAGCTAAAAAGGTTTAGAGTTCCTCGAAGTTTCAAGACCAACAGAAAGGTTTTCTTGTAAGAAAATTAAAATGCAAATTGCAATGTCTGCTTAATATCCTTTGGAGAATCCTAATGCTATAAATACACTATTTACTCCTAGATGTGTGCATAGGTGCATAATTGTGTTAATATGCAGGAGGGCAGCTCATCCTGCTTGTTAAATCTCCCCCTACATTTTACAGCTTTACAAATGTCAGGCCGATAGGCCGTAACTCTCCTGTGAGGACCTCATTACCTATAAAGCATTCATATCTGCCACATAAAAGATGCAGGTGAGACACAGATTCAGCAATTAACCCATACATCTTTATCCATCTGACTGGTCTGGCCTACTTTTTTTTTTAAACAACAATTATATTTTCCTGGGAACCTTTTACAAAGTACCACTCTTTCTCTTTATGTTCAATTTGGGGACTGGAACCGTCA
Source organism: Neofelis nebulosa (assembly GCF_028018385.1). Classification (NCBI taxonomy): domain Eukaryota; kingdom Metazoa; phylum Chordata; class Mammalia; order Carnivora; family Felidae; genus Neofelis; species Neofelis nebulosa. The sequence goes on from NC_080792.1 coordinate 31,481,605, forward strand.
GTCAAAAGACTTATTTCCTCTAGTAAGTGGTCCAGATGGGGCCCCTTCTCAAAAAAAAAAAAAAAAAAAAAAAAAAAGTAATAATAATCCAAGTAGAGTCCCATATTCTAAGAAATTTTGTAGCACTTCCATTGGCAGGACATCCCCAAGTTCCTTGAGGTGGCCCAGGCAAAACTGCCAAGGAGGGGAGGCTTGCCCTGGACTCCTCCAGGCTCCCTGCTCCTGTGCTGCACCTGGCTGGCCACAAACAGGCCTCCTAGAGGTCTGAAGCTTGCCTCACAGACTCACCTCTCAGGGCAATGCCCTTAGCTCTGGTCTTTCTTTACTTCCACCCTCCCACCCCCTTGTCACAACCCATTATCTCAGCAATCAGAAACAGAGGTACCCCAGGAAGTGACCAAGATTCTCTCCCTGACAAAACTCCAGTTAGGTTACCCTGAACTCTTTTTGAGTTAGGCCTGAATTTTGTACTTCTGTATTCATCTCTGCACTGTCCAACTTTAGCCAAGAGTCTTGCTAAGTCAGTTTAACCAGAATCTCCCATCTTCCCTATCTGATCAGGCTCCTCATCCTACACCACCTCCCAGATGGTGCCTGATCAACCTGGCCTGCTTTCAAGAGAATCCTGTCAAGGTCTTGTTTAGCCATACTTCTCCCTTAGCCTTGATGTTTTCTTGTCCTCCTTTTCACCACCCTGCTCCTTGCCCATAAATTCCCACTTGCTCATGACATATTTGTACTCAGAGGTGAGCCTGATCTTTCCCCACCACTGCCAAGTTCTATTTTCCATTGCAGTGGTCCCCATACTTGCTGTCACAGCCACTCCACCAAATCTTCCTTATGATATTTTAAATAGAACCACTGATTAAAACAAACAAACAAACAGAAGTTAACAACCAATTTTTGGGAATGGGGAAAAGATTAACATTGGTTCAAAATCTGTGCCCACCCAACAGTCTACCACTCTACTACGCATACAGGAGCATATATGAGCTCCTGTAATCTTTATCATTACCCTCTATGAAGAGCAAGTATCTTCCTTATATTTCAAATGTGGAAATGGATACTCAGAAAATCCAAGCAATTAGTCCAAAGTTGCCTGTACTCTATAGGACCTCAGAGCTGAGGATTCCTTCCAGCAAGCACTTACACTCTCCTTTCAAAGGAAGGCTCAGTTACCACTCCTTAGCTCACACAGTGAATGAGAGCCTTTTGTCAAGCATCCCAGTAACTATTTCACGATTACTTTCTCCTCAGGAGTAAGACATTAACCTAAAGGAATGGAATTAATGACCCTGATAGGTGAAATATTTTTCTCACCATGAACAGACCATATTGCCTCCCCAATAGTTCTACACACAGAAAAACAAATCCGCATTTGCTTTCTATGCTGGGGGTGATGACAAAGGGTGCTGCTTTCCTGGTACTGCATTAATGTGGAGCTCAACTCAATTTACATTTCTGAGAGAAATCAGCTCAGAACATTTCTATACTCAGCCTGAATGTGAATAGGTTAATTCCCCAGGGAACACTTACAAGAATCTTACAAACAACCCCCAAGAAATGAGAATGTAAGTGCCATTTTTATGACAACTCTCAAGTCCCCAGGATAAAATCTATAATGTCTTACATCTATTAAGGCAATTTATTACCAGCCTGCCTCACTTACCAGGTTCTTTAGATTTTTGAAGGACAACTTTCAGTCATTTTGCCAAAAATGTTTTATCTGAAGCAAAAACTCTTTTTCTCTCTAAGGAGTGTGGTTAGTCAGGTAAGTCAATCATCTTAACTTGAACTGTACTGGAAATAACCCTACTGAATTTCACTAATTTTTTTTTAAATGAACATTTATTCTAAGCTGGTATTAGACAAAGTGATCATGATGGATGTTCCATATACTGAAGTTAAAAAATAATAATGCCCCTATGTTTGTATAGAATGTTCAAAGCATTATTAATAATATCACCATTTATTGAGCCCTGAGCACTTTTTAAAAGCTTACTTTACCTAATCATTATAGCCACGTTGATTATTTAATGTCCTTAGATAAATCTTAGAATTGATGAAGGGCAAACCCAAGTTCTGAACCAAGTCTGTCTCATTCCCAAACTCATACTCTTCATCCTGGCCAAATACAGCCCTTTCATTTGTAAGATTCTACTCTATCTGCTTCTTGGAACAAGTAATGGACCTATAAGGTACAGCTGATTAGTAAGATAACACAGGCACACCCATGAGGTTCCTGACTCCAGACCTGAACTCTTTTCTCCAAAACATGCCAGCAATCTGAAATAGGACTCAGATTAGGAATTTGCTCCTTGGGCTCACTCTCCAACCTGTCTCCAGTATAACTAAGGCCAGGGACATTTATGAGTACCATATTTTAACACATTGAACACCTTAAAGCTTTGAATCATGATATATAAATAGGATTATCAGATAGAAACACCTGTAATAGACCATGATGCTGGCCATGAGCAGTAGTACCAATTGCCTGGTAAACTGGCTTTCCAAAACAGCAGCCCTGATGTGTAAGATCTACCAACTGCCACTGTCTAAATACACCCACTATAGTCAACTTCAAACTACCAACATCACTGGACACGGAATGGGAAAGAGGTGTGCACACTAGGCTTCACAAGCCAATGGAAGCCAGATGGAGCACAACACTATCAAAGCCACCAGAAATCATCAATTCTGAATCCTTTCTTTGGAAAAATACCTCATGTGTTAGCCATAGCCATCATCCTCACAAACGTTCTGAAAAGGATGCAAGTAAGAGAGGTACTAATTTCAGGGTTTCTGCAACCTTAGACTTGAGATCTGTGCTCTCCTTGGTGGTTTTTGACAACAGGTGAAGAAAGAGCCACTGGAAAAGCAGCATCAACAATGATGGTAGGAGACACAAGATAGGCATGTTTTGTCATTTATGAGAGATTAGGCTAAAAAATGACACTGTATGCATACAAAGACAGCCTAAAAACGGAAAAAAATCCATCAATGAGGCACAAATGCATAATTCCAAGTAATCAGAAATGTTCTGAGTAAATAGAAATGTTCTCAGCAGAAATATTAATGTTCTCAATAGAAATGAATCAGCTGAGATTTCAGCCTGAGGTGCAGAGTAAGAATGAGAAAAACAGTTTCATCTGAGTCACTTGTCAGGTTAGCAGGGTTTGCCACGGAATGCAGCCAGGAATCCTAGGGATTGGTTATCTTGCATATCAGCCATGTCATTTAAATATTTGGGAACCTAGTTTATTATGCAGTATGAGTAAGTTCTTGAGATCTGCTATACAATATATACCTATGGTTAACAATACTTTGCACCTTAAATTATGCTGAGGATAATAAAAATCAACCAAAGTGGTAAGGAAAGAAGTAAAATTTTCCCTATTTACAGCTGACATGATCCTATATAGAAAACCCTCCATCAAAAAAACTACTAGAATTGAGAAATGAATTCAGTACAGTCACAAGATACAAAATTGATGCACAGACATCTGCTGTATCTCTATACACTAATAATTTAGCAGCAGAAAGAAAAATTGAGAAAACAGTACCATTTACAATTGCACCAGAAATAAAAAATAAAAAAATACCTAAGAATAAACTGAACCAAAGAGGTAAAAGACCTGTACTCTGAAAATTATAAAATACTGACCAAAGAAATTACCGATGACACAAATGAAAAGGCATTCCATGCCCATGGATTGGAAGAACAAATACTGTTAAAATGTCCATACTACTCAAAGCAATCTACAGATTTAATGAAATCCCTATCAAAATCCCAATAGCATTTTTCACAGAACTGGAAAAAAAAATCCCAAAATTTTATGGGACCAAACAAGACCCCAAGCAGCTAAAGCAATCTTGAAGAAAAAAAAAAAAAAACCCGAAGTATCCACAATTCCAGACTTCAAGTTATACTACAAAACTGTAGTGATCAAAACAGTATGGTACTGACACAAAAACAGACATATTAATGGAAAAGATAAATGGAACAGAAAACCCAGAAATAACCCCATGCTTTATGGTCAATTAATCTATGATAAAGGAGGCAAGAATATACAATGGGAAAAAGACAGTCTCTTCAACAAATGATGTTAGGGAAACTGGACAGCTACACGCAAAAAAAAAAAAAAAAAACAAAAAGGAAGAAACTGGAACACTTTCTTACACCACACACAAAAATGAACTCAAAATCAATTATGTATCTAAATGTGGGACACCTGAAACCATAAAACTCCTAGAAGAGAGCACAGACAGTAATTTCTCAGACATTGGCTGTAACATCTTTATACATATGTCTTCTGAAGCAAGGGAAACAAAATGTATTGGAACTACATCAAAATAAAAATTTCTGCACAGAAAACAACAAACAAAACTAAATAAGAACCTGCTGATGGGAGAAGACATTTGCAAGTGACCTATCATACAAAGAATTAATACCCAAATTATATAAAGAACATACAACTCAACACCCAAAAAGTGTCTCCCTCTCTCTCTGCCCCTCCTCCCATTCACACTTGGTCTCTCTCTCTCTCTCAAAAATAAAAAATAAAAATAAATTGGGTAGTGACATGAGCAACGAACAAACATTTCTCCATAGAAGACATTCAGATGGCCAAAAAACACATGAAAAGATGCTTTAACATCACTTATCATTAGGGAAATGCAAATCAAACCCCCCAATGAGCTATCATCTCATACCTGTCAGAATGGGCTAAAATCAAAAATGCAAGAAACAAGTGTTGGTGAGGATATGGAGAAAAAGGAACCCTCATGCACTGTTGGTGGGAATGCCAACTGAGGCAGCCACTGTGGAAGACAGTACAGAGGTTCCTCAAAAAATTAAAAATAGAACTACCCTATGATCCTGCAATTGCACTACTAGGTATTTATCCAAAGAATGCATAGACAGTATTTCAACAGGACATGTGCATTCCTATGTTTATTGCATCATTATTTACAATAGCCAAATTATGAAAGCAACCTACGTGTCCATAAATAGATAAATGGAAAAAGAAGATGTGGTATATAGATGCAATGGAAAATTACTCAACCATAAAAAAGAATGAAATCTTGCCACTTGCAACAACATGGATGGATCTAGAGAGTATAATGCTCAGTGAAATAAGCCAGTCAGAGACAAATACCATATATTTTACTCATACATAGAATTTTTTTTAATGTTTATTTATTTTTGAGAGAGACAGAGACAAAATGCAAGTGGGTGAGGGGCAGAGAGAGAGGGAGACTCAGAAGCAGAAGCAGGCTCCAGGCTCTGAGCTGTCTGTACAGAGCCTGACGTGGGGCTCAAACTCACAAGCTGTGAGATCATGACCTGAGCTGAAGTCAGACGCTCAACTGACCGAGCCACCCAGGCGCCCCACTCATACATAGAATTTAAGAAACAAAAGTACAAAGAAAAAATAAATGAGACAAACCAAAAAATAGACTCTTAACCACAGAGAAGAAACAGATGGTTACCAGAGGGGAGGTAGGTGGGTGAATGGTTGAAACAGGTGAAGGGGATTAAGAGTACATTTAACCTGATGAGCACGGAGTTAATATATGAGAGTGTTGATTCAGGTTGAATCACCTGAAACTAATGTAACACAATATATTAATTACACTGGAATTAAAATTTTTAAAAAATATGTGGAGAATAGAGCTCATGTGTTCTTACCACTACCACCACCATCACCAACAAAAATAAGGACATTTTTGGAAGTGATGGATAGGTTTGGTACCTTGGTTGTGGTGATGGTATCATGGGTGTATGTATATTCCCAACTCATCAAGATGTATACATCAAATGTGTGTAATTTTTTGTACATCTGTTATCCTTCAATAAATATACACATACACACATGCTTTTTTTTTAAGCATTTCCGGTTATTTTCCAGTCTGGCTGGGTCTCCTTGCTGACACGAGAATGCCTGACAGAGGTCAAGTGACAAATTCAGCATCCTGAAAGATGCAGAACGTTTCCACAAAGCAGTCACTAGGGACATTAATTGTTGCCATGCAATTCCTTTCTCTATCCTGTCCCTTGTCTGGTCCTGTGCTTTTCATCTCATGTGGCTCCTCCCTGCCATTTCTATGGCACAGGGAGCCCTTCGTGAACAAGTGTGGAGGCAGGCTCATCCTCCAAATTCTGCCACACTTGGTCATTTGGGTAGAAGGTCAAGGTCGAGGAGACTAAACTGCCTGTTCAGCACCCCCTTTACTAGTCTAGTGGGAACCCTGACTAACAAAGGGGGGTATGGTTTGAAAACAGTGGAGAAAAAGGAAAAGCAACAAGAACAGAGAATAAACAGCTTAGTTTGCTTCCCGCCCTTGGTGTTGGGCATGCGGCCTCTACCACCTTTCCAGAGGACCTGAGGTCCTATTCATTTTTCTACTCTCCTTCCCTAACAACCTGAGCCTTGGAAGACTCTCTCATTCCTGGAAGTCAGTATTTCCAAAGGAGGAGGTCCTCACACTATCACCTCCAGAGCAGATGGCCGCTAATTGCCACAAGTAAACAAACATAGGCTGTGACAGATACATCTTGTAGCACTGAATATCATTAATTTTCAAGAACACCAGGGGCACCCATTCCCAATTAGTGGAGAGAACAAGGCTCAAAGCAGAACTCAAAGGAGCCGTGCCAGGCTGGTGATGCAGGGGGGCCCAACTCCCATCCTGCCAGCCTCAGACCCGATAGGAAAAATTCAGGAAGCCACTTAACCTTGTTGCCTTTGTTTTCTCATCTGTGAAACAGTGGGTAATAAAATCCCTCTGCTTCCTCACAGGGTTTTATGTGAGTGAACTAATTAATGATTGTATAAAGCCTAATACAATGCAACATATAATTGAAAAGTTTAATCATCAAGGTAATAGTCCAATAATAGTAGGTTGCGAAGCAGTGATAAATAGCCCTTTAAAATGCAGATATTACCATTTTGATATTTTCTCTCTGATCTGCATATTCAAATTAGTAACATATATAATTTCAGTTTTATGCCCATTTTTACAAGATTGTTTAATTCTACAAAGCTTCTTCCTCTATTAATTGTGATATTTCAACCAAGCAGAGAATTGCTGTAGATTCCAGTTAATACCTAAACATTCCAACCCCAAAAGGTTTTATGCCCAGCAGTCTTCACATCAAACTAGATGGTCAAGGATATTCCCACCCTTACACACTTGGAGAACCCACTACTTTCATTACCATTTTCCATAGAAGATAGAAGGAAGTCTTCTTTCTCAATCATAATTTCTTAGCCCTTTGACCTGTGTGTTCTTCCAGAAAGCTCCTATTTTACCTTTCCCTACATGTAAGCCTTTGAATGAGCTGTTCCTTCCTCCTGGAATGCCCTCTACCCTCCTTCAGAGCAATGTTTCTTTCTCGAAAGTTCCTACTCCTTTTTCAAAAGGTACATTAAGCCTTATTCTGTGACATTTTTTTTTTCCTGAAACCTCCAAGAAAAACTAAGATCCTTTTCTTTCAAGTATAATTAACATCCAGTCTTATATTAGTATCAGGCATACAATATAATGATTCAACAATTCTACACACTACTCAGTACTCATCATGATAAATGTACTTTTAATCCTCTTCACCTATTCCATCCATTCTCCCCACCCACCTCCCTCTGGCAGTTCTCTGGCAGAGAACCACCAGTTCTCTGTATATAAGAGTCTGTTTTGATTTTTTTCTTTGTTCATTTCTTTAATTTCTTAAATTCCACGAGTGAAATCATATGGTATTTGCCTTTTTCTGCCCTATTTGGCTTAGCATTATACTCTCTAGCTCCATCCATATTGTTGCAAACGGCAAGATTTCATTCTTTCTTATGGCTGAGTAATAGTCCATTTTGTGTGTGTGTGTGTGTGTGTGTGTGTGTGTGTGTGTAGATATATACACCTCACCATTTTCATCCATTCATCTATGGATGTACACTTTGGTTGCTTCCATCTCTCATTATAAATAATGCTGCAATAAACACAGAGGTGCATATAGCTTTTCGAATTAGTGTTTTTGTCTTCTTTGGGTAAATATCCAATAGTGGAATTACTGAATCTTATGGCAGTTCTGTCTAAAAAAGTTTCTTTTTAGGAACTTCCATACTGTTTCCCACAGTGGCTGCCTCAGTTGGCATGCCCACCAACAATGCATAAGGTTTTCTTTTCCTCTACATCCTCCCCAACACTTTAGAAACATGTTTTTGATTTTAGCCATTCTGACAGGTGTGAGATTATATCTCATTGTAGTTTTGATTTGCATTTCTCTTATGATGAGTGACGTTGAGCATCTTTTCATGTGTCTGTTAGCCATCTGGATGTCTTCTTTGGAAAAATGTCTATTCATGTCCTCTGCCCATTTTTTAATTGGAGTATTTGTTTTTTGAGGCTTTGAGTTGCTTAAGTTCTTTACATATTTAGGACATTAACCCCTTATTGGAAACATTTGCAAATATCTTCTTCCATTCAGTAGGTTGTCTTTTAATTTTGTTGGTTTCCTTCACGAAATCTTTTTATTTTGGTGTAGTCCCCATAGTTTAATTTTGCTTTTGTTTCCCTTGCCAGAGAAGACATACCTATAAAAATGTTTCCATGGTTGATGTCAAAGAGTTTAAATGCCTATGTTTTCTTTCAGAAATTCTATGATTTCGGGTTTCAATTTATCTCCTTAATCTATTTTGAATTTATTTTTGTATGTGGTATAAGAAAATGATCCAGTTTCATTCTTTTTCCTGTAGTTGTCCAGTTTTCCCAACACCATCTGAAGAGGCTTTTTCCCATTGTATATACTTACCCCTTTGTCATAGATTGACCATAAAGCATGGTCAGAGCTTTCTATTCTGTTCCATTGATCTATACCTGTTTTTGTGCAAGTGCCATACTGTTCTGATTACTACAGCTTTGTAGTATATCTTGGAGTCTGAGACTGTGATACCTCCAGTTTTGTTCTTCTTCTTCAAGATTACTTTGGCTAGTGGGAGTCTTTTATGGTTCCATACAAATTTTAGGACTATTTGTTCCTGTTCTGTGAAAAATGCTGTTGGTATTTTGATAGGGATTGAATTAAATCTACAGACTTCTGGGTGCCTAGGTGGCCCAGTTGGCTAAGCATCTAACTTTGTCAGCTGTGCTGACAGCTCAGAGCCTGGAGACTGCTTAGGATTCTGTGTCTCCCTCTCTGCCCCTCCCCCATTGTGCTTCTCTCCCTCTCTCTCTCAAAAATCAACATTAAAAAATAGTATTATAGAAAATAAATCTACAGATTGCTTTGGGTAGTATGGACATTTTAACAATATTAGTTCTTCCAAAAGGATCCTCTTATCTTTTTAGTGCCTCTAACATTTACAGAGGCCTCCATTATGGGAATGATCACAATGTGTTGTTCTGATTACTAACTATTGCTAGACACTAAGCAATTTAAGAACAGGAAATATCTCTTCTAACCTGATGCATCTCCTTTTCCCGGTGCAGTAAATGGCACAATATAAGTATTCAACAAGTACTTTGGTACTGATTAATAAAGTATGAAATCTTATGAATTCATTGCTGAAGGAATTATAGCTTTGTGTCAGGTATTTTCTCATTTAATCCCTATTTCATCATGTGTGACTCTGCAAAAAAAGAAAATGTGATTTTAAGCAGTGTTCTCACACTTGATACAGTTGAACACTGCATCTTGCTCAAATCCATATGCCTTACAAGGAAAGTCTTCCATGATTGGACACCTACCTTTCTAACTTTAAAACCAATCACTTGTCCCCAAAAGGATACCTACTGGAATCAGACCAGACTTCCTACAGCCTCCTGAATCATCCCTGCTGCATGATGCCTATGCCTATGCATCCATCACACTCTGCCAAGGCCTTTCCACCCTGCTTGATAACTGAATTGAGGAAGGAGTAGGGGGTTATCATCTCCTTCGGGCTTTGCCCTTGACACTCTGTGCCCCACCTAAAAGATGGGTGCTTTATATTCTTTGTACTTACCCAGGGTCTTTACAAACTACTCCTCTTGATTTATCTCATCACCCTAAATGAATATTTCTATACCTTCTCTGCTTCAAGCTGCAAGCTCCTTGCAGATAAGGACAGTGTTTGATTCTGCCTTGAAAGAGAAGATCTTATCACAGGGCCTGACACATAGTTAATACCCCATGAAGAGTTGTGGAATGACTGAATGAATGGCTGATAGTTCTGCCTGTTACACAGGCTGTTTGGAAGGGGACAAAAACTATAGTGTCCTGATCTTCGACTCTCTAACTATGAAGCATCAAGTTTTATATGTAAGATATATTTGAACAAACACTCAACTTATTTCCACTAAATTCACTTGCCATCATTTTCCCAGGATACATTATGTCTGCACACCCTCCCCCTTCCTTTGACCATTATGTCCAGACATCCCACTATACAACTTCCTGGTCCCAGTTGTAGAATCATTTTCAGATTACTCTGAAAAGAGTTATTTCTAGCCTGCACAACTCTAGCCAATAAAAGGAGATTTCCCAACCCTACATGAAAATCGTCCACCTCACTTGAAGCTTGGAGAGCTTGAAGGACAGCGATTGTGAGCACTCAGGAGTGATCCAGCACATGCTGAAGTTGAAGAATCCTAGAGATTGAGAAGAGACTTACAGTTTGGATAACAAGTTTTAAAAAAATGTCTGCATTTCAGCAAACTTCTCTAATATATGCATTTTGGAAAAAAAATTATTTCTGCATCAAAACTGACAGACTAATAAATTTCTCCATTTCTTTCACTGAAGCATTTCATTGTGCAGCTCAGAAGCGGCTGCTAATTAAAACTAAATATAAGCATTGGTGATATAATCTTGTTCTAGAATTATTATATAGAAGATGGGAAACCAAAAAGCATTTTTTTTTGTACAGAGTGTAAAAAAAACCCAGTATCTTCATTTTCAAGGAAAGACCCTTGTTCAAGGCTGAATAGGATTTGAAATATACATATGTCTTTCACCGTCATTATCAACTATCATTTCCTGAGCACCATTTATCCATAGTTTACTGGATGGGAGGGCATTCCCCTTTGCAATACCATTAGAATAAGGGATCATGAAGGGATTCTCCATGACTAAGTCTCCAAGATGTTATCAAAATGATCCAGAGCTCCAAACCCAAGCTCCAAACAGAATATTAGAGTTAAGTTCCTTTGATGTCATGTAAAAGAGAAAAATCCTCGCTTCATCCTGACAGAAAATTTATCAGTTATTTATAAACACCTCCGAAGACCATGTACTAAGGCTAGGCCATAAACTTCTTTTTCATTGTATCTCTTTTCATGTCTATGCTTAAAAAACCAAGGAGCCCTCATTTTCTAAAGCACACCAATTCTTCCCCTGATAGTAATGATAAGAGTGCACCTCAGCTGAGTCTACTGAGTCATGTCTTGATGCGGCCCATAATGGCTACTATATGACATTTTGGTGGCTGGTCCTTTTAGGAGATAAAGCCCACAATTATGTCACTATAGCTTTACCTCATGGGATTTTTATCTATCTTGCTTCTAGATCAAGAGAATTTTCTCAAGCTAGACTGCAAGATGTCAAGAAGAGAAACACTGTTACAGTTATTTGCCCTGGTTCTCAGAGTTCCTTTTCAGAAGAAAGTGACTTCTGAGCAAGATTTAGAAATAAAACTGTGAAGTTAAGCACAGCCCTTTTTGAAAGCCCTGGTTTACTTTTCACACATGCTCTTCCTGTTGGGCTACTTCTTCTTGCTTTACTCTTCCTTCCTCCTCTACAACTACTCCTGGTGAAGACTCTCAGACCACTCATTTATGGCTTTGTGTGACTTGAATTCACACTTTAATAGGACTGTTTTTAAGTACTTTTAACATCACCATGACATGCTTAGACCACTGCTAAATATATTCTGTTAACAGTGAGGGAACAGAAATAGTCTTTTTGGAGCAGGAAACTCTACCCTTGTACAAACAGAATTAGGTTTCTAGCATTTCCATCTAAGCATATATAACTTAAAGTAGATGTTTTTATCATTACTAATCACCTCAAATCATTTGCTCATGCTGTTTCCCCTCTCCCATCCTCGTGGAAAGAATTCATTCCACCTGCTGCCAAGATAGGATAACTTATGCCCTTCACTCCCCTGGGGAGACATGGAAGCCCTTTAACCCTAATCCCTACATACACAGGTCTGTTGGGGGCTGTTTACTAGACTAAAATACAAGTTTTCTGAAATGCTTCTGATGCCTCTGTTCAAGATATTATTTTAACTTTGCACAAGAGATATAAATAAATCTCAGACTTTTATCTTGATTCAGTCAATACTTGGTTAGTCACAAATGAATACTTTACCCTAAATTTGTTTTCACTTCAGACTTCTCACTGTACAAAATCTGATTCTGTAGAATAGCATGCAACCTTAGCAAGCATCTCAATGTTCATTTTTTTAAATTAGTGGTTTTTATAAAACTTTAAACAAAAACTGAAGTGTACAAAGTTATGAGATATATTTAATTATGTGGTTCTTGAAACAAGCTATGAATATTGGCCCCTATGGTAACATTTATAAATATTTTAGATATTGGAAGTTTCAGTAAAATAAAGCATGTGGCTACCCTTGCTGAGCACTTATATGAAAAGAATATTGATTTGGATTATGAATTCAGTAACTTAAAATCATAGTGTTAGCACTGGAAGAAAAGGGGCCTTGGAGATATTGCTGATATATTAGAACCTGTACCAAATGCTTTCAATGAAATTGAAGGAATTCTCAATCAGTCCTATGGGTGCTCAGGATAAGGGAATAAAGATTCTCATATCTGTTATTTGACACAGCATTTAATTTCCTGGGGGTAACATTTTTCTGCTCATCATTGGCACCAAAACTTCAGTCTGTAATCCCTTAAGCATAAACTCATTATCATGCCTTATACATGATACTAATGTTAGCAATAGACTGAAGAAATTATGTTTACACCATAGCACCCCTTCTCTGTCCTTTCTCTATCAATAAACATTTATTGAGCATCTACTAGGTGCTGGTCATTATTCTGGGTGCCACGGATGACAGGCACAGATCATTGCAACCACAGTCTCTCCTTGCAGAGCACCCAGTTTAGCAAGTGAGTCAGATTTTAGCAACCAAATCAATGGGTGAATGAATGATGAGTAAGATACCTGGGAGAGTAAAAAAGTTTACAATGAGAACAGGGTAATATATTGTGATAGAACATTACTGAATTATGTATAGAAACAGCTTTTTGAGAGCTTGATAAACAAGGAAGAGCCAATTCTGCAACATTATGGGAGGACAGCACGTCAGACAGAGGGATCAATAGGGCAATGACCCTGGGAAGAATGTGGGTAGGGATGAGAGGCCAGATACTTGTGAGGCAGCCAATTCTCTTCTCCCAGTGGGGTCCTCTCACCTATTGCCACTGCACAGCATCTATTCAGACCCATTCCCTTGGGATTTGCTGCCCTCCCATCAGATGCAGTTTCCTTGTTTTCATGCTTTCCTCTTTCTTTACTGCCACTCAAAATGTCTTCATGTACAAGAGTTCTAACTATGTCCCCCTGTCCTGAGCAGAGATTCCCTCTGGAGTAGTGCAAACTCCTTAACCTCAGCTTCCACAACCCCCATATCATGAGGTTCTGGGCCCTCATGTTTCCATTCACTAGTGCATTACTATAGACATGCCATGCATTGTGTTACCCCCATGTGTTTGTTCAGACCACTCTCAGTCCCCTTACACATTGCTTTACAAAGTTTGTCCATATATTTAAATCCTACATACACTTTAAGACCTATACTTAAGACACTGAGATCTAAGACCAAACAAGTCTTTTCCCTCAAAGTTTTCCTTATTTATCATAGTTTGAGGTACCTCATATTCTTTCGAAGTCAATTCCTGTCTGTATAATTCATTTGTCCACTAATCAAGTTCCACTTTGTAACGCCTTCTCTTTACCGAGAAATACTACATATTTTATCCTTACTCATTTACATGATCACTTTGGTCTCCCCGATTATAAATTGAGAACAAAACCATGTTTCATGTTTCTTCTTTTCACCTAGACATCTCAGCACAGTGCCTGGCACGGAGTAGGTGTTGAATATCTGCTTCTAATTTGAATCGATGTCAACACAGCTCTGCCTAAACATGCATAAGAATGTTTTTTAGTGGTCATTCACTTAATCTGGGAGTTCCCTTCTTCAAGACTCACATAAAACAAATGAATTATGGTACATCCTTAGCAAAAGGAAAATGTCAACCCCCAAGCCCCTTCCCAGCAATATACATGAAATGTACATTAGTTTTCAGGTTTATTGACTCAGAAAAAGGAAACCTCAAGAGGTAACACTACACAGGCAAATTAATGATTCTGTGAATGATAAATGGAATTTCATAGAATTAGACAAGAGACCCCAAGGACAGCTGTCTAGCCAGCATGGAATAAGCACAGCAAAGAAACAAATGCACTTAAATAAATGTCACACCTCATATAAAACCTGAAGAAACCCAGAACGATGAACACTAAGAACTACTTTCTCATGCCACTCTTGATAATAGTATAATTTTCCCAGAAGGAAAAAAAAAGTATTTTATGAAATAGAGGTATAATACTTGGAATTATACATTTTTACATTGGAGATAATTGACAGTAACCATTCATTTTGAAGATGAGGAAAGTGAGCTTAGACAGGAGAATACCTCTTGCTGGAGAGAGGTATTCTAGAGTGGAGATATTGCTTCCCCTATCTCCACTACCCACTGGAGAGAAGAGCTGTTTCTAGTACATGGTGACAGTTCCAGGGACTGGTTTGTGTGGTCAGCCTCTCTGCCATGACCACAATTCTCTCCGGAGCACCCTCACTCTAGGTCACCAACTCCTGAGGGACTCGGATCCTCTCACTCATATCACGTCCTTGGGTGCTGGCAGAACTCATCACTGGGAAGTCATAAGGCCATCTAACTACCACTCCACACTCAAGGTATCCCTAACTAATGTCCTGCCTCTTCTCTCAACTCCACACTGCTTGGGCCTTCCTCTTTCCAGGACTCAAATCCCAACTGCTTCTCAAACACAAGCATTTCACTTGAGACCGCAGAATCCTCTGTCACCATAAACCCCACCATCTTCAACTCCTTCAAGAATTGTCCCGCCCCTCTCAGACTTTGGCAGGCACCACGCGGTGCCTGGAGGACATTACGCATAATAAATGCATCTCAAATAGAAACTTCTCATTCCCCGTGATCCCTGTCACTAGGTCTCTAGTGTTCCTTTCAGAATATCCCTGCTTAAGCCTTTAAAAAGACAAGAAACAAAAACAAGCAAAAAAGAACATCTCATGTGGCTCTTTACACCTACTCATATTTTTCAATACCTCCTTATCATTGGCATCTCTCATGCTCCTCATCATTCACCCATATTCACTGAATCCTTCGAGTCAAAGTTCACCATCCTTTGGCCCATCCCATATTCTGCCTTCACTGTGGGCGCTCTCAGTACCCCTGGTTTTCAGCCATCTCACAACCAGTACCACCCCCCTACATTTTTATTATCCAAGGCATCTCAGCTCTATTTCTGCAATCAAATTTTCTGCCCTCACCCTGGACTTTGTCACTGCCCAGTATTGTTCCACCTCTAAAACATTTGATCTAAAACTTAATTCTCAAATAACTCAATGGCCCAGTCACAGGAAAATGGTTAAATAAACTAATGTAAATGTATAATACAAATAAGCTATATATAAATGGAAATCCACTAAAATATATTAATTGAAAAGTATTACAATATATTTTTGTAAAAATAAATTATGTGCAGCAATGTGTATATATGGAAGTGCCCAGAAAATTTTCCAAAAAAAATAAATAAATAAAGTAAACACCAAATTGCTGAGTGTGGCCACTTTGGGAAAGAAATTGCTAATAGGGAAGACAGATGGTACTTCAGTATTTTACCCTCTGTAATTCACTATGCCCTGAATTACTTTCAGTAAGAATACATTTATACATGCTTTGTATAATTTTTAAATGTATACATATGAAAAATAATTCCACCCCGGACACAAACTTTATTCCTTTTAGCGCTCACAGTTCTCTTAGCTATATTTTGACCACAGTGAGATCTACCGTTATGTTTCTTATTTTTGTTTCCTTCCTCCTATTTTTTAAGTTTTGGTTTTGTTTGTTTGTTTGTTTGTTTGTTTGAAAGAGTATGCTTGAACAGAAGAGGGGCAGAGAGAGAGAGAGACAGAGAGGATCCCAAACAGTCTGTCAGTGGGGAGCCCAAAGCAGGGCTAGAACCCATGAACTCTGAGATCGTGACCTGAGCTGAAATCAAGAGTCAGATGTTTAACTGACAGAGCCACCCAGGGGCCCCCCTCCTATCTTTCTTTGTGCATCTACACTCCTTTTCTGATCACTTCAAATATCTTACCATAATTTTGTACAACTTTTACATTTTCCTTTTATCACCTCTACCTACTATTATCCCAAATTAGGATGGATTCAACTGTTCACGTTGTCCTCCTATCCAGACTACTGCCAGCACCTCTTCCTGCTTCAATGACTCCTCTCCATTACAGGTTATTTTCCTCTAACTGTACCTACAATACTGGGGTTTCTCAGAGTTTTGCCTGAACATCTCTTCTTTTCCTCATTTGACAAGCCCTTCATGCAGATCTCATCTACTTCTGTAACTTTAAGAAAAGCATCTGGGGCCCCTGGGTGGCTCAGTCAGTTAAGCATCCAACCCGTGAAATTGGCTCAGGTCATGATCTCATGGTTCATGAGATACAGCCCTGTGTTGGGCTCTATGCCAACAGTACTGAGCCTACTTGGGATTCTCTCTCTCCCTCTCTGCTCCTCCCCTGCTTGCACACATGTGCTTTCTCTCTCTCAAAATAAACAAACATGAAATAATTTCCAAGTCTTTACATCATCTTATGCCCCTCTCCTAAATCCAGACTCATGGTCTTGACCAACACTGGAACGTCTGTCTGCACTGCCCTCCCACCACTCTGCCTTGGGCAAATTCTCACTCTCCTTTTTAGTCTTGAGGTTGAGGTTATTTCCTGCTCTGATTCCCTAAGAACCTTAACTACTCTTTCAATATTATCCATGTCACTCTATATTATAATTGACTTTTTATTTCTCTGCCTCCTTCACTGGACTATAAGTAAGTGCCCTGAGAGCTAGGACAAGGCAATCATAATATACAAGGCCTGTCACATGGCAAGAATAGGACACCAGCCAAACGTAAATGACCTCAGAGTCTATCCCTCCAAATGAACTCTCTACCTTAATCTTCATACACATAACTCACATCATCTATTCGACTTAACATATCTCAGTATTTCAAGTGTTGTGAGTTCAACACATTTAAAATCCATGCCCAATTCCCCTCAGAAGAACCTTCTCTGCCTCCTGGCTGAGTTTCCTTTACTGGTGACTTGCAGCAAGTCCACCCAACATCAGCCTTCACATTGGTCTCTCAACCTTCAGCTTGTTCTCCTCTGACCCTTTCTTCATCCAGTCACCTGAGTGACTTTACAGAGGCTCAATAATAATATGCTACCCTCCTACTTAAAACCACATCCTCACTCTTTTGGTAGGAATGTAAACTGGCACAACCACCGAGGAAAATAGCACAGAAGTTCCTCAAAGACTCAAAAGTAGAATTACCATATGATCCAGTAGTTTCACTACTGAGTATTTGCCTCAAACATACAAAAACACTAATTCAGGGGTAACTGGCTATCTCAGTCAAAGAAGCATGAAACCCTTCAGGAGATTGAGACTTCAAGCCCCATGGTGGTTGCAGAGATTACTTAAACAAATGAACAAAAAACTTAAAAAAACCCATTATTTCAAAGGTATACATGTACCCCTAAGTTTATAGCAGCAGTATTTACAAATGCCAAATTGTGGAAGTAGCCCATGTCCATCAACTGATGAATGGGTAAAGAAGATGTGGTATGTCACAAAAATAAAATGAATGAAAGACCTAAATGTGAGACAAAACCTTAGAGGAGAAAGCAAGCAACAACCTCTTTGACCCCAGCTGCAGCAATTTCTTGCTCGACACATCTCCAAAGGCAAGAGAATTAAAAGCAAAAATGAACTACTGGGACCTCAATCAGATGCCATATTGGATAAAGGGTTAGTATCCAAAAATCTATAAAGAACTCACCAAACTCCACACCTGAAACACAAATAACCCAGTGAAGAAATGGGCAAAGACATGAATAGACACTTTTCCAAAGAAGACATCCAGATGGCCCACAGACACATGAAAAGATGCTCAATGTCACTCATTATCAGGGAAATACAAATCAACACCACACTGAGATACCACCTCATACCAGTCAGAGTGGCTAAAATTAACAGTCAGAAAATGACAGATGCTGGTGAGGATGTGGAGAAACGGGAACCCTCTTACATCGTTGGTGGGAATGCAAACTGTTGCAGCTGCTCTGGAAAATAGTGTGGAGTTTCCTCAAAAAATTAAAAATAGAACTACCCTATGACCCAACAATAGCACTACTAAGAATTCACCCAAGGCATACAGGAGTGCTGATTCATAGGGGCACATGTACTCCAATGTTATAACAGTGGTTTAAACAATAGCCAAATTATGCAAAGAGCCTAAATGTCCATCAAATGATGAATGGATAAAGAAGATGTGGTTTATATATACAATGGAATACTACTTGGCAATGAGAAAGAATGAAGTCCTGCCATTTGCAGCAACGTGGATGGAACTGGAAGGTATTATGCTAAGTGAAAGTCAGTCAGTCAGAGAAGGACAGGTATCATGTTTTCACTAGTATGTGGAACTTGAGAAACAATAGAAGACCATGGGGGAAGGGAAGGGGGAAAAATAGTTACAACAGAGAGAGAAGGAGGCAAAGCTTAAGAGACTCTTAAATACAGAGAACAAACTGAAGGTAGATGGTGGGGTGGGGGAGAGGGGAAAATGGGTGATGGGCATTGAGGAGGGCACTTGTTGGGATGAGCACTGGGTGTTATATGTAGGCGATGAACCATGGGAATCTACCTCCAAAACCAAGAGAACACTGTACACACTATATGTTACCGAATTTGACAATAAATTACATTAAAATGATCAAAAAAATTTAAAAAAAGATGTGATATGTGTATGCACACGCACATAGACACACACAATAGAGTATTATTCAGCCATAATAAGAATAAAATCTTGCCATTTGCAAGGACATAGATGGAGCTAGAGAGTATAATAACTAAGCAAAATAGACAAAGACAAATACCATATGATTTCACTCATATGTGGAATTCAAGAAATAAAACAAAGAAGCCAAGGGGAAAAAAAGAGAGACAAATTAAGAAACAGATTCTTAACTATAGAGAACAAACTGATGAACACCAGAAGGAAGGGTAGCAGGGGGGTGGGGGGATAGGTGAAATAGATCATAGGGATTAAGGAGCATACTTGCCATTATGAGCACTGAGTAATGTATAGAATTGTTGAATCACTACATTGTATACCTGAAATTAATATTACATTGTGTGTTACTAGAATCAAAGTAAAAACTTTATTTTAAAAAGGGACAATAGTGTTTGGAGTATCTTAATGCTGGCATCTTTGTTACAGAAAAGCAACATCAGGGATTAGCTATTAAAATTCACCATCCCTTGGATGTAGCCTCATAACTGATCATGGTTAATTTATTTTTATTTACCCTCAGGGCCTGAATCAAAGTCGTTGCTTAACCGACTGAGCCACCCAGGCACCCTGGGCCTACTACAGGTCTCAGAACCAGTGCTCAAATATTCTTTGTTATATGGTTTTTATTTCTGTATTTAATTGTCCCACAAGTGCTGTATTTGTAGTTATTTTGTTGGAGAGATGAATTCAGTATTAAATTACACAAGAAAAGCAAAAACATAAAAAATAACCCCACGCCCCCAAAAAACAATGTGCTCACTAAATATTTGTTGCATTGAAGAATAAACATTAAATGAGTGATTGAAAACATAGTTCTGATAAAGTGGAGAGAATTTTTGGCCTAAAATCAGGAATATGACAGGACTACCACTGTTGTTTGCAGTTGTGTGATACAGGGTTGCCAGATGAAACACTGCATGAGACATATTTATCCTAAAAAGTATTTTGTTGTTATCTGGGATCATATTCAATTGGGCATCCTGTTTTTATAGTTGCCAAACCTGACAACCCTAGACCCTGGGTACAAAATAGGGTTGAGCCTCAGCTTCACTATCAATGAAACTGCTAATTATATGTACCTCATCTGGAGGGACTAAATCAGATAATCTGTGGATTTCTTTATAAACAGTAAAGCATTTAAGAATCCTAATAACTACTATCCACTACACAAACCTTCAGGTCTCTGCATACTCAGTGTAGTGGTCTTTCCAATTCATTTGTCATCCATTCCTCCAACACTAACCAACTCAACAAAATATTTGAGGAAAGTATTTTAAAATTATAACATTTTGCCATTGATTCAGATCTGTTACTTTTACAACAATATCTTAGGTGGAGACAAGAAGATGGCAGGTAGAGTAGGAGGACCCTAGGCTCGCTTCATCCCATGAATATAACTAGTTAAGTCTCAAATCATTCTCAACACCTGAGAAATTAACCTGAAGACCAGCAGAAGAAACTCCACATCTTAATATATAGAGGAGGCCACATCAAAGAAGGTAGGAAGTGCAGAGACACAGTTTGGGAGAGAAATAGATCCTGGCCACGACAGTGGGGGAGGGAGCCATGGTCATGGAGAAGGGTGAAAGGCTAGCACATAAGAGAATGCACAGGGAAAATGAATCCCCATACCAATTGGCTGGGAAAGTGAGAAGGGATGAATTTCATGAGTTATTTCAACCAGTGGGACTTAAAACCTAGAATTTTAAAGGTCAGCATGCTTGGCTCTGTGAAGTTTCAAGGGCATTGGGGCTGCTCTTGGAAAGAAGGCAGGCAAACAGCCAGGGAACATACAGAGTGAAACAATGATCTGAACAGTGCCTGGGACACACAGAGAGACCCCTCTTGGAACAAAGAAACTGGAGGGTACCATTTCCCTCCCCTGCCCCTCAGCCTAAGCACAGGGCCACAGGCAGAACCAGTGCAGCACCAACACTGGCTAACTAGCTTACATCAAGCCCTGCCCCACACATGCACTCCACAGGAAATGCCCTCTCATTCACATTTGCCTCAGACCCAGGACAGCAAGCTCCCTTCCCTAGAAGGCCAGCCCAACTCCTGCTCACACTGTGGCTCCCAACACAGCATGGCGTGGGGGTAGGGGTGGTGGTTTGCAGAGCCTCAATTCTGGCAGCAGTGGTGACCGGTCTCATTTCACAAAGAGATCAGAGCCCACGTAATCAAAACTCATGACATTCAGGCCAGGAACCAAACACTGCCCACATCAGGCAAACAGAGCCTCTGTAGACAACTAGCATGAAGGATAACGCAGCTATGACAAAACAGCAGAGCACACACAGCACATATTAGAGACATCCCCAGAAGTGCCAGGCCCTAGGGGTCAGGGGGCACTATACAGCAGGACACTACAGGAGCTTTTCTTCATGAGGCCATTACCATTAAAAACAGAGACCTAACTCAATTTCCCAACACACAGACACAGAAACATACACAAAATCAGAAGACAGAAATTTATCCCAAATGAGAAAACAGGACAAGGCCATGGCCAGAGATCTAAGCAAAACAGACATAAGTAACATGTCTAATGGAGAATTTAAAGCAATGATCATAAGGATACTCACTTATGATTCACTTAAAGAGTGGAAGATATGAGTGAGACCCTTAACACAGCAATAAGGAATAACATTGCAGAGATAAATAACATAGCACAATAACTGAAATGAGAAACATGCCTGATGGAAAGAACAGAAGGCTGGAAGAAGCAGAGGAACACATTCATGACCTAGAAGACAGAGTAATGGAAAGTAATTACTCTAAATAAAAGAGAAAAAAAGATGCAAAATGAGAATAGACTTAGAGAACTCAGTGACTCCAACATATGTAATAACATTCATGTTATATGAGTCCCAGAAGAAGGAGAGAGAGAGGAAAGGGGGCAGAGAATTTATTTAAACAGATAATAGCTGAAAACCTCTTTAACTGGGGAAGAAAGCATATATCCATATCTAGAGGGCACAGAGAACTCCCATCAAAATAAACAAAAGCAGAACCACACTAGGACATACTGTAGTTAAATTGGCAAAATATAGGGATAAAGACAAGCAACAAGACAAAAGAAGACAGTAACTTACAAGAGAAAGCCCATAAGGCTAGCAGACTTTTCAGCAAAAACTTCCCAAGCCAGAAGGGACTGGCATGATACATTCAAAGGGCTTAATGGGAAAAATCTGCAGCCAAGAATACTCTATCTAACAAGACTATCATTCAGAATAGAAGGAGAGATAAAGAGTTTCCCAGAAAAACAAAAACTAAAGGAGTTCATGACCACTAAACCAGTGCAGTAAGAAATATTAAAGAGGACTCTGAGTGAAGAGGAGGAACAAAAAGTGACAGTATAAAGGTAGGAAACACAAAAGGAGTAAAAATGAATATTTATTTTAAAAAAAGCAATTGAGAAACTCAAAAACAAAAGGATATAAAATATGACACCATATACCTAAAACGTAGGGAGGAGAGGAGGAAACAATGGGTTCAAACTAAAGTGACCATCAGCTTAATGTAGACTGCTACATGCAGAGAAGGTTTTATACAAACCTAACGGTAACTGTATACTAAGAACCACTATTAAATATGTGAAGAAGAGAAATGAATTCAAATATATCACTAAAGAAAATCAGCAAACCATGAAAGAAAGACAATAAAGGATCAGAGAAAAACTTCAGAAATAACCACCAAATAATAAAATGACAACAAATGCATACCTATCAATAATTACTTGGAATGTAAATGTACTAAACAGTCCAATTAAAAGACATAGGGTGACAGAATGGATCAAAAAGCAAGACCTGGGTGGCTCAGTCAGTTAAGCATCTGATTCTTGATTTTGGCTCACGATCTCATGGTTCTTGAGTTTGAGCCCTATGTCAGGTTCTGCACTGCTGCCTTCTAGAAACTCATTTTAGACCATATTGAACGTGAGAGTATGTAGAAACATCTATCATGCAAACAGATGTCAAAAGAAAGCCAGAGTCACAATCTTTGTCTCAGACAAAGCAGACTTTAGAACAAAGACTATAACAAGAGACAAAGAAGGTCACTATATAATAAATGGGACAATCCAACAAGAAGATATAATAATTGTAAATATTTATGCATCTAACATAGAAGAACCCAAATACATAAAAGAGCTAACAACAAACATAGGAACAAATCAATAATAGTAGTAGTAGTAGAGGACTTTAACTTACATCACTTACACCCACTTATATCAATGAACAGATCATCTAAACAGAAAATCAACAAGGAAACAATGGCTTTGAATGACACACTGGATCAGATGGATTTAACAGATATATTCAGAACATTCCATCTTAAAACAGAGCACACATTCTTTTTAAATGCACATGGAACATTCTCCAGAATAGATCACATATTAGCCCCCAAACAACCTCAAAAAATTCAAGAAGATCTAAGTCATACCATGCATATATACTAACCACAATGCTAAGAAACAAGAAGACAACCACAGGAAATAATCTGAAAAGACCACAGATACATAGAGGTTAAATAGCATGCTATTAATGAATGGGTCAACCAGGAAATCAAAGAAAAAATAAAATGTATATAGAAACAAATGAAAATGAAAATGTAACAGTCCAAAACCCCTGGTATGCAGCAAAAGCTGTTCTAAGAGGGAAGTCTTTAGCAATACAGATATACTTCAAGAAACCAGAAAAATCTCAAACAATAAAATTTACACCTAAAGTAGTTAGAAAAAGAATAAAACCTAAAACTGGCAGAAGGAAGGAAATAATAAAGATTAAAGGAGAACTAAATGATATAGAAACCAGAGAAACAATAGATCAATGAAACCAGGAGATGATTCTTTGCAAAAATCAGTAACATTGATAAATCTCTAGCCAGACTTATCGGGAAAGAAAAAGAACTCAAATAAAATTACAAATGAAACATGAGGAAAAAAACGACTAATACCGCAGAAATAAAACTTTAAGAGAATATTATGAAGAACTATATGCCAACAAATGGGATAACCTAGAAGAAGTGGATAAATTCCAAGAAACATATAAACTAGTAAAATGAAACATGAAGAAACAGAAAATTTGTACAGAACAATAATCAGGAAAGAAATTGAATCAGTAATCAAAAAACTCACAACAAACAAAAGCACAGGACCAGGTGGCTACATGAGCAAATTCTACTTAACAAAAAAGAGCGGATACCTATCCTACTCAAACTATTCTAAAATACAGAAAAGGAACACTGTCAAATAATACTATGAGGCCAGCATTACCCTGATGCCAAAACTATATAAAGACACCACAAATAAAGAAAAGTACAGGCCACTATCTCTGATGAACACAACAGATGCAAAAATTCTCAGCAAAATACTAGCAAACAGAATCCAATAATTCATTTACAAAATCACTTACCACAATCAAGTGGGATTTATTCTTGAGTTGCAAGAGTGTCAATATTGCAAATCAATCAACATGATACATCACATCAATAAGAGAATGGATAAGAATGATTTCATCATTTTGATGGATGCACAAAAAGCATTTGACACAGTACAACATCCATTTATTATAAAAAACCCTCAACAAAGTAAGTTTAGGGGAAACATACCTCAACATAATAAAGGCCATATGTGAAAAACCCACAGTTAACATCATCCTTCGTGGCAAAGACTGAGAGCTTTTCCCCCTGAGATCAGGAATAAGACAAGGACGTCCACTTTCACCACTTTTATTCAACCTAGTACTCAAAGTCCTGGTCAGAGCAATCAGACAACAAAAAGAAATAACAGACATCCAAATTGGTAATGAAGAAGTAAAATTTTCACTATTTGCCAGTGACATGATACTAAATATAGGAAGCTCAAAAAAACTCCATCAAGAACCTACTAAAACTGATAAACAAATTCAGTAAAGTCACAGGATACAAAATCAATGTACAGAAATCTGTTGCATTCATATACACTAATAATGAAGGAGAAGAAAGAGAAATTAAGAAAACAATCCTATTTACAATCGCACCAATATTGCTTAGGAATCTCACCAAAGAGGTGAAAGACCTGTACTCTGAAAACTTGTAACACTGATGAAAGAAACTGAAGATGACACAAAGAAATGGAAAGACATTCCATGCTCATGGGCTGGAAAAACAAATATTGTTAAAATGTCTTTAACACCCAAAGCAATCTACACATTTAATGCAGTTTCTATCAAAATATCAACAGTAGGGGCACCTGGGTGGCTCAGTCGGTTAAGCATCCAACTTCAGCTCAGGTCATGATCTCATGGTTCTTGAGTTTGAGCCCCATGTTGGGCTCTGTGCTGACAGCTCAGAGCCTAGAGCCTGCTTCGGATTCTGTGTCTCCCTCTCTCTCTGCCCCTCCTCTGCTTGTGCTTTGTCTCTCTCTCAAAAAGAAACATTAAAAAAAAAATACCAACAGTGTTTTTCACAGAACAAGAACAAATAATTCTAAAATTTGTATGGAACTACAAAAGACCATGACTAGCCAAAGCAATCTTGAAAAAGGGAAGCAAAATTGGAGGCATCACAATTCCAAACTTCAACTTATATTACAAAGCTGTAGCTAGCTAAAGAGTATGGTACTGGCACAAAAGCAGATACATACATTGATGGAACAGAATAGAAAACCCAGAAATAATTTTAAAGAAAGAAAAAAATTTTAAAAAGAAAACCCAGAAATAAACCCACAATTATGTATATATAAAGACAAATACCATAGGATTTCATTAATATGTGGAATTTAAGAAAACAAACAAATGGAAAGTAAGAGGCAAGACAAGAAACAGACTCTTAACTACAGAGAACAAACTGATGATTACCAGAGGGGAGTGCAGTGGGGTGGATGGGTAAAATAGGTGTTGGGGACTAAGCAGTGCACTTATGATGAGCACTGCGTGATATATGGAAGTGTTGAATCATTATACTGTACACCTGAAACCAACATAAGGTTGTATATTAACTGTAATTAAAATAAATTTAAAAATCTTATAAAGCATATATGTATGAATGTATATAAAAATATATATTGTTTTGCTTCAAACTTTACAACCTTTACACAAATAATTGACATAGATTAAATATTATTCAACTTTCTAATATCATACTTTTTAAAATTTGTATGTGTTTACACATCTGATGAATTACAGTCTAATTCTTTTTTAATATTAGCATAATGTTCAATTAAGGATTTTTTTAATTTTAGTTATTATAGTTTTCATCTCTCAGATTTACAGTTAATTTTCATTTCTGTATGTTTGAATATTCTTTCCTCTCAATGGTTATGTATTTTTTTATTCCTTATGAAGTTATTTCTTTACTTATCTCATGTTATTGTATTTAATACTCAGAACAATTTCTACAGCAATATGAAATTTACAACAATAATATAAGGAAATTGGCCCTCAGAGGAATTAAGCAATTTGCACGAATTTTTATCACTATCAAGTAACACAGCTGAAATTCAAAAAAAAAAAAAAAAAGCTCATCTTTTTTCACTATGCCTTTTAACTCCTCCATATGAAAACACTTTATTCTGAGTGAAAACACTCAGGGGCTGGAACTGTACGATGGTGGACACATTCTATTTTCTGGCCAAAATTCATAGACTTTTGATTAAAGGTAATCATTTTTAAGCTGGTTTTGGTTTGTTTTTTTGTTTGTTTGCTTGTTTTTTAACAAACCCATGAATGGGAAGAGAATATTCACAGATATCCAGGAGTAAGAACCGGCTTATATTTTTAATACCCTCTCTTCCCTGTGGTCCACAAACAGACATAACCAGTAAAGCTGGGGTGTAGTCCCTAGTGATGCATTGTGGGGCTTACTATTAAGTCCTGCCTTAATATATTTTTGTGGTGGTTGTGATGGTGGTGGCCACTGCTTATTAGAATATCTCGGTTTTGAAGGACAGTTTCCAGAGGATAGGATAATTAAAAGAGATAAAGTCATAGTGGTGTCAAAAGCCAGCCCATCTGGCTGCCAGTGGGTGACATTTCAGGAACCTTCAAGCCAGTGGTTAAAGCAGTAGAAGACCGAAATCAGTGTTGGTATTCACACACGGAAACTGGCAAACACGGTAATCATCAGGCTTTTATTTTTCCATTTTCTTTTTCCTGGAAATCCCATTATTAAACATTTATGAACACACAACTAGGCAAAATCTCCCCCAAAAGTTGCAGTCTGGACTAGTGTCAACTACGATTATACTCAGAGCATCAGGCAAAACAGGTCACCTATATCCATTTTCTCATCCCTGGTTTAAGAAGATTATCCTCATTATCTAGAACTCTCGATTATCTCATGGGAAAATAAAAGTTAACCTTCATAAAGATCCTAGCCCACGTGAAGCTGAGGAACAACCAAAAGGAGTTAACATGAAGTGTGAAATGGTTATGAACACTGAGGGCCATTTATTTTAGCTGAAAGCACATAATTTATTAAGAATGGACAAAAAAGGAAAGTCATCATTTTTCTTCCAGTTAATAATGCCCTCCACTTCCCTTGTCTCCAAATGCTTTGTGCAGTGAAGTTCAGAAGATTAAAAAAAAAAAAAAATCCTGATACAGCTTTTCCACCCAGAGGTCTTCTTAAAAGCTTACAAATCTTTTCTTAGATTAAACTTAACTTCAAAAGCATCAGCTGCGGTCTCTGTTTGTCACTGTGAGAAGGAATTAAAGCATTGCAGAACTAAGATCCCAGGGTGATGCTTTTTTTCCCCCCCTCCCTAAATACATTTTCTTTCACGTCACCCCATGGACAAGCAGCCTGAAAAGAAGTGTTAGAAAGAATACCTTTTGCATTTTGTACGTACGTTATGGATCTCAGCATTCGATTGAGTGGGTTTTTTTTGCTCATCAATCTGAGGGATCTGTTACAAACATACCAAAATGTGGCTCATTTATTTCTCGTTTCCCTTTTCCTTTAGTTATATACTTGGGTGTGGGTTTCTTGCTGAGGGGATTTGCATTCCCTGGCATTTGTCAAGGTCAAAACACAGAGCCTTTGTGTGTATTCTAAGCCCTTTCAAATATGTGATCACCCCCTGGTGTGATGCATTAAAAAAAGATACCTTGCTCAGATTCAACCCACAAACTCCTGCATTTTGTTTGTCTTCTATTAAAGACTAAGCAGCTACATTTTCATTTCAAATCCCACATAAATGCTTTTAGAATAGCTTACACGTGGAGCTGTCTGAAGATAGGAAAAGTATTAGGTGACCTTCTGCCCTCCTTGTTCTCAGTTTTAGGCACTGTAGGGGCTTCCTTTTCTCTGTACACACAACTGCTTGTGACCCAGGACTGAAGTTTGGGAGCTCCTGGGCATTAACCCTCCCCCTTTCTCTAACATGTTCCCCCATCCCCTGGGTGCTTTTGTATAAGGTCCTGATGTTTTTAGATCTCAACCTGTTCTCAACAAAGTCCCTAATAAATAATGTACATAGTGTGCATCCACATGAGTGATTGAGAATATATACGTCTTAACAACATCCAATTAAGGTGGTGTAAAATCTATCGCGATTCACAATAATGACTCTTTAATAAGATGGACTTTACAGACAGACAGACATAGTTAAATTCCTTACAAATTCCTTATGCAAAGACAGGTAATTTACTGAACATCTTTCAATCTCTAGGCCTACTGCCCTACCTGTAAAATTGAGAAAATCATAATCACAACTACACAGGTTATGAGAATTAGATTATAAAATGTGTATGAGGTGCTTGCTCTGGCATATTGGAAATATGCGGAAAAAAATGCAAATCATAGAATAACTGTTACTCAAGTTACCTGTGCTTGGAAAGGCTCAGCTCATCATAAGAAAGCAGGATATTGAATTCAGATACAACCTCCACTAACTTCAACCTCAAACACAAAGCAGCAGCAGCCTTGGGCATGCAAGATGCTCCTCTAGGAAGGAGACTCACACGCTCAGAGGAAATATTTATCAAAGAATTGGAGGTCAAAAGGAAAACCAGGCCCCAAGCTCCGTGACTGACCCCAGATTTTCTTAGTTCCTCCTCCTTTCTGTTTTCCCGGATGTACAACACACTGGAATGTCCTCAAGGCTAGGGAATCAATGCAACCAAAATACTACAGATGTATCCCACTTCTTCATTCTTAGAACCCAACACTGATTCCACTGATTCAATGAAAGGTTTTCAGGAAAAAACACTTTTTTATGTGCTCAATATAATTATTAGTAATAGGATACATTGATTTCAAATAAAAAATGTAGCAAACAAGTGTGTTTCAGAGCCAAGGAAATATCCGTGGTCTGTTCAAATTTCCACATTGTGATCCATCCTTCTCAGCAGCTGTTGCTCTCTCCTTCCCTGGTTGTTATGGAACTTAGTTTCTAAGAAAACAATTTCTCCATGTTGCTAGGCCAGATGTGATGTGTAGAGGCCAAGGGCAGACCACTCCAAAATGTGCTAGTTTGGCATATTATTTTAAGTAAAAATTACTGAAGAGACACCCTCCTTTCTCCCCCTGAAAGCAAGAAATACATCTTCCATGTGAAAGGTACTTTCCCTGTACCAGGAAGTAAAGAGACATCCTTATCGCCAGAGATAGGAAATTTAGAGCCAAGAAGGTTGTATAAAAACAAATCTTGTTATTTTCCTTACTACCATAGCCAGATCCTATTTAAAATTCCTTAAGCTCCCAAAGGTTTCTTTGCCCTTTCAATTCCTCATGAATTTATTGTTTGTCTAAAAAGTATAAAAACCACTTGCTGTGGTCATTTCTTTAGGTCTCAATGTCATTATTGGGTCTCTGCGTTCATGTAATAAACCTTTGGGTTTTTTCTCTTGATCATCTGTCTCACGTAAGTTCAATTCTCAGTCCAGCTAGAAGAACTGGATGGGCAGAGGAACAATTATTCCTGTGTTAAGACTCAGGAGGTGAGAGACAACTCAAAGCCAGGTAAGATTTAAGCTTGTAATGTCAACACATGTGGACAGTCAAGTGACATGAGCACCCAGAATAGGACTTTCTTGGTTACTACATTTGAGCCCAGGGGCTCCTTTCACACATCCGTTCTAGAAGCATTCCTCTCCTATGCAGAGGAGGGTGAGAGTGGGCAGTTTGATGGGTTGGCTAGTGGAATTGCTGGGTCCAGTGTAAAGTCAGAGGCCTAGGAGAATCAGTTATGACTAGCACTTCAGCACTGCCAATATGGTCAGGTTTAGGCCTTGGATGCCTAAAAATTTCAGGATCACAATTTGGGAAGGAGTTGGTACTCAGACATAAGACAGACAGCAACTAGGATAGTGCGTAACATGGACACAGCTCTCTATCCCATACTAACTGGAGCCGGGGCTGGGATGCCTCCTTAAGTACTGACAGTCCTTTTTTTTTTTTTTTTTTAAGTTTATTTATTTTGAGAGAGACAGCGCACGCGCGCAAGTGGGGGAAGGGCAGAAAGAGAGAGGGAGGGAGGGAGGGAGGAAGGGAGAGAGAATCCCAATTAGGCTCCATACTGCCAGTGCAAAGCCGGATATGGGTATTGAACCGACCAAGCTGTGAGATGATGACCTGAGCCGAAACCAAGAACTGGACGCTCAACCAAATGACCCACCACCCAGGCACACCAAGCATGATAGTCTTTTTAATCAATACATGTAAAATTGTAAAGAACAACAACAAAAATCAAACACTGATCTTGTACAGATATTAGGGTTAATAGCATTCACGTGGAAATCAAGAGCAAAGAAAAAATAATGTTAAACAGCCCTGTGCCATGACATTTTCTATAATGCTACTCAAACATAATGAATTTAAAAAAGGGGTGTCTAGGGACACCTTAGTGGTTTAGCCGGTTGAGTGTCCAACTTCAGCTTAATTCATGATGTCATGGTTCATGAGTTTGAGCCTGCATTTGGCTCTGTGCTGACAGCTCATAGTCTGGATCCTGCTTCAGATTCTGTGTCTCGCTCTGTCTCTGCCCCTCTCCCACTTGTACTCCAAAATAAATAAAAACATTTTGAAAAAATTTTTTAAAAAGGGGGGTGTGGGGTGCCTGGGTGGCTCAGTCAGTTAAGCGTCCTACTTCGGCTCAAGTCATGGTCTCGTGGTTCATGGGTTCAAGCCCCGCCTCGGACTCTGTGCTGACAGTTCAGAGCCTGCATCCTGCTTCAAATTCTGTGTCTTCCTCTCTCTCTCTCTGCCCCTCCCCCACTCATTCTCTCTCTCTCTCTCTCTCTCTCTCTCTCTCTCTCTCTCTCTCTCTCTCAAAAATAAACATTAAAAACATTTTTTTAAATCCTTGATCATTAAAAATAAATCTATGGAATGGGAGAATAGCTTAT
The DNA here is from genome assembly GCF_028018385.1 of Neofelis nebulosa. Classification (NCBI taxonomy): domain Eukaryota; kingdom Metazoa; phylum Chordata; class Mammalia; order Carnivora; family Felidae; genus Neofelis; species Neofelis nebulosa. Next base: position 31,513,144 of record NC_080792.1, read on the forward strand.
CTCCCCTCCCTGACATCACTCCTTTTATTTGCCTTTTCCATGGAATGTCTACCCCACCTGTAGGTATCTCAATGGCTGTCTCTTTCCTGTCCAAGTCACTGCAACAGTCATATTCTGAGTATTTCTAATGTAAGTCTTACTTCTCCAGGCCATCTGGAAAACTGGATAAATCTCTGAAGGGAGCTAGGCAACCTCTGACCCAGGGTAAGAAGGAAAACTTGCTCTCAGTTCAGAGGGTCGTCTCTTCCCCTGGCAAGTCATCATGGGTTCCTTCTGCAGGAGACATTTTCCCTATATAAAGCAAATGGCTCAGAGTAGCATGATGGAACTTGGATCTGAAGTTTATCCACACCCAGAATAATGTTATAAAAATGCCATTTTTTAATGTTTTATTTATTTTTGAGAGAGAGAGAGCATGCACGTGAGTGGGGAAGGGGCAGATAGAGAAGGGGACAGACAATCCAAAGCAGGCTCTGTACTGACAGCAACAAGCCTGATGCAGGGCTCGAACTCACCAACCATAAGATCATGACCTGAGCCAAAGCTGGAGGCTCAATCAACTGAGTCTTCTGCATTTGTAAATATACCATACCAAAACCAAATATTTAGAACATAAAAATAAAATGGTGTTTCCCCAATTATGTTGTATCTTATGAGCATGCCTGAGAAGAACAGTGTATGGAAATATAGTATAACATATATGACAGTAAAAACACGTGTTGGGTATTCTAAGAGCCCAGAGGAGGATAAACACAACCGAGGCAACATAACAGGGTATCAGAGAAAGATTCTACAAGGTAGCTAAACTTTGCACCATCTTGAGAAATGACTAGAAATTAGCCACGGTAAGATTCTAGGTAGATGAAATAACACAAGAAAAATCGAGAGACTATGTAGAGGTACGCACTTGCATGTGTATGTTTCAGGGCATGTTGGGGGTACATGGGAACCCCAATCTCACCTTTCTTCAGAAGTGCAATCAGTCATATAAAGTGTCTGATATGATTAAGTATAAACTCAACATGTTCTCTGACCAGGGATCTTCCACTTTAAGTAAGAGATTACCCCAGCTATAGAATCAGAAGTCTTTATTCCTCAGTAGAGAACTCAAATCAGATGGATGTTGTAGATTTAGTTGAGAGAGCTAGAATAGTCCTCAGAGAGTCACCTCCTCTATGTACAAGCAGTCCCTGCCCTTAGCTTTGGCATTATCACAAGCTCCCAAGATGGTACACAGCTAGGAGGCTGCTTCCTGCTGTAGTGAGGGCATCCAGTACTCAGCAAGCATGTGGCTTCTCCACCATCCGGGCCAGGCTCCAGACTATTTCCCTCTGTGAGACTTGCTGCTCATGACATAACTGGGTCACGCCTCAACCACAATGTGACACTTCTGAGGACCAAGCCAATTTCCTTCCCTCCCCAACCCATTCACTGCTCACTGGGTCAGTTAGTATAGCAAAAGATAAGGAGCTCAGGCAAGCAACAACAGTGGTAAGGGGTACCAATGCAAATTTTGATTTCAACCAAACCTCCAGGTATCTATGGCCTTCAGATCTCAAGGGCAATTCTCTTTGGCCATCTCTCTTTTTCTTTCCCCCCCCCATGGAATAGTATCACCTTCTATGTTATTGTGCAAGTTAGTAGCAGTATAGGACAGAACATGATCCTGGGTATTGCCCATCTGAGCTCTAGCCCTGTGGGTGGGCTAATCAACTGTGTCACTTTGGAGAAGAAACTAATCCCTGCCCCTGTGCTTCCTCATCAGATGAATAAGGACGCCTACTCTTCCTAGTCTGGAAAGAATACCTGACTGTCAGAGAGATCAAAGCATTTTCAAAAGTTTAAGACACTAAACAATATTGAATTAAGCCAGGAAGTTGTTCATCCAGAACATTTGTTGAGACCACGGAGAGCTGGCAGGCCTATTTTCTAAGGCAAATGGGTCATTTGCAGTTGTCACACTTTTCCATCCATGCAAGATATGCTGCCTAATTTAGAAGGAAGTCTGGGATCAGAGAAGTTAAGTTCACTCCACTGAATACTAAATATTCATTGAGAGCCTATCATGCACAATGTGCTGTGCTATATGTTTTAATTTCAGTGATTTGTCCAAGGTCAGAGAGCTGGTTAGTGTAGGGCTAAACTAGCTGCCCTTGCTCCCAGCTCTGTTATCCATCATTCTATTTCATCACACGTCCTGGAGCCAACCGTTTTCAATTGGGCAAATAACACAGAATTTATCTGCTTTAGGTCCACAACTGTTTCATCTGAAAGTTCTATATAAAGGATATAGGTTTTCCCAGAAATATTTCATTGGAATTTCTCTTAATTTAGGGAGAGGAAAAAATACATTTAGTGACACCATGACTTTTCCAAAGAGAGACAAACAATATCTCGGATATACAACTGGATTCCTAAGGAAAAGCAGCAGGAGCAAGGGCAGCACAAGATGCCAACACAACCAACACATAAATAATTCTACGACTATTGGCAGGCCTAAATTCACTGGCTGTCATCCGAAAAGAAAAGGAAGTCAGACCCAAGGTCCGGCAATATGAACCAAACGATCATCTGCCACTCCAGCCTTAATCATTGCTGCCCGTGGCTGGATGCTCCCTCTATCCACCTAGCTGCGGCCCTAACCTCATGGAAATAAAATAAAGAATAGAAAAAGAAATTTGGCTCTTGTCACAGAGTACGTCATGCTGATTTATCAACCTGAAATATAGTTTAATCTGCATAAAAATGGGAGTCTTGCAAACTGATTGCGATTAATAGGTTGCAGCTCTAATTCCTTCTGGTGGTCTCATTTAAATAGGCCATTCATCACCGTGACCTCTTTTGGTAATAGCCTTACTGTAATATTTAATTTTACATTAATTCTGTTGTAACTTAGCCAATGTTCATTTGCTGAATAATCAGCAAGGAATTAGCTCTGGCCCCCACCTCCACCAGCATTCTCATGAATGCCAAAACAAGTGAAGACAGTCGATTCCCTTATTTTCTAAAATACACTGCTCAAGAACCATGTACTTTTGGGTAGGACTGAGCATAAGAGAAAGGGAACATTAACACAATCTCTACCTGGATTGTAAGGTAGGACACTTATTTTGAGCCAATTAAGACATAAAATCAGGTACGATGGCAAAAATTCACATTATTAGGTCAAACTGCACACATTCGCTGACGTTTACTTGTATTAGGGTGAGCAAAGTCCTCTATATTACTATTGCTTCTTAGAACATGCCTGGTCTCGAGCAACATTATGAATTCTAATAAATTTAGTCCAACTGAATTTAACGTAATGTGTTTATGGAGCAAGTATTATGTATCCTCTGTACATGACAAAGCTAACAAACAGTTGTCCTCAGTACCCTTACAAAGGACAGTTCATGCCACATCTGAGTCATGGAGAAATTACAACCAACGTTTCTACCAACTTGGGCAGGGGCGGGATGGGACGCAAGCCTTCTTTGACCACACACTGCTCTATGGAACAGTTGGCAGTACACTGAAGGGGCAGAGGCAGAAGCCCGAGAATCAGGGTTTATGTGTGTTCACACATAGTTCTATGGACAGAGAAGCCAGAGTGCTGTGTCTGACCAGAGAAATTTGTATGAAAACTGACCTCCCTGGCAAGAATAACCCAGGGACAGGTGAGATTTTTCTCTCCCATTCCTGCCAGATAGATCTTGCAGGGGACTGACATTTGACACCTAAAGGTTACCTAAAGGCTCTGGATCTGCTCAACAAGCTAATGTGTAAGCAGTGTTCTGGGCAAGCAGAAGCTGGTAACATGATCTCAGCATTTGTTTCCAATATAAAAGATGATCAACATCATTCCACAATGTGTTATTCCCTCTTCCTGTAGCTACATCTTTTTAGGTCATATGCACATGATTAATAATGGAGTTACTCTCCTATTTTAAAATTTAAAGTTATATTAAAGATTAATCCCACTCTAGATAAGACAGTATTGACCATAAAGAATAAGTTACTTACTCACCAGTTGCAGGTAAAAGAGGTGGGAGGTGACAGGGCCCAGGCAAGTACCCACATCTCTTGATTCCTGGCCCACTGCCCTTTCCACCTCCCATGCACCCATATGCCACTTCAACCATCTCTCACTATGAACGGTCATTTGGGCCAGAGCTCCATTAAGGAGTGAACCAGCTGGGGAGCTGCTTGAGAGCCAATTTATACAGTAAATTAAAACGAATTCATCCTCACTTTCACTACTTAAATAAAATCATTTGGAAAGAACACCAAATTACTAGCCTACCAAGGATATCTGCGCCTTTCAATCTAGCCCTCATACAGACTTATACAAGAGAAAGTCATTACTTATAACACAGTAGCCAAAGACAAAAAAGAGGAATCTTTCCCTGGACCAGCAAGCTTTGCATGCTATGCTGAGATGTATTAAAAAAAAAAAAATCAAGAAAGGAGTCTGATAAAGTTGAGAATTGACTCATTTCCTAAATAATCATTTAACATAATTTTCTTTCTCCTTGTCTCTCTCCAACAGCTTTTCCACACTCTATCTCAGCTAATGACCTTACTTCATTTGGTATGACGGTGTGGGAAATTAGGCAATCAGGAAAAAACTTCCACACATGTCCACCCTGAAATCTGCATGCCTGATTACATCTGTACCCACATACTCTACCTGGAAGAAGCACTGAACAAAGAGCCCATGATTCCTGTCTTAGGCCAACTCAGATAGGGGTGCTCTCCCTACCCCCCCCTTACACACACACACACACACACACACACACACACACACACACACACCATCTGTAAAGATGAGTTTGGGAATGGGGCGCCTGGGTGGCTCCGTTGGTTAATTGGCCAACTTCAGCTCAGGTCATGATCTCATGGTTCATGAGTTTGAGCCCCATATCAGGCTCTCTGCTGTCAGCGCAGAGCCAGCTTTGGATCCTCTGTCTCCCTTTCTCTTTGTCCATACCTGCTTACATGAGCACATCCTCGCTCTTAAAAATAAACAAACATTGGGGGCGCCTGGGTGGCTCAGTCGGTTAAGTGTCCGACTTCAGCTCAGGTCATGATCTCGCGGTCTGTGAGTTCGAGCCCCACGTCGGGCTCTGTGCTGACCGCTCAGAGCCTGGAGCCTGTTTCAGATTCTGTGTCTCCCTCTCTCTCTCTCTGACCCTCCCCCGTTCATGCTCTCTCTCAAAAATAAATAAACGTTAAAAAAAAAAATTAAAAAAAATAAAAATAAACAAACATTAACAACAACAACAACAAAAAGGGTTTAGGAAATATTGGGTTAACCGAAGTTGACTAGTTATCTTTATCTTCTCTGTGGGATTAGACATGCCAGTATGCAGTGTGTTCTTTGGAACTGTACTATGCCAGCCTAAGAAGACATGCGTGGGAACTCCTAACTTGTTGAGTAACTATCCTTCTTATACTTCAGTCCTAGCAATGGTGTCTCTGTCTCATTATCCTGGACACTTGTACTTAACATGGGGCCCTAAACGTACCCTCATGGTTCTTTCGAACTGGCCCCAACCTTTTCCAAGAACACGAGTCATGCTAGCAACACCAATCATTCTGGCTGAGTCCATGCTATGTGCCCTTCAAAGCCCCTCATACTCATCATTTATCTGTGGGGACTTTTCTCTGAATGTCTACTGTTGGGACTCTTGACCAAGCTTGGTCCAGAATCATTACCATACCCCTCTCTACTTTTGCCTCATTTTAACAAATGTCGACCATTCAGTTTACAAATTTAAGGTATCAAATCCAAAAAGAACTGAGAGACTGAGGCTTCCTTAATAGACCTCTAACCATCTCTATTAGAATATCAGCTCGAATATGCACCCCATTAATAAATGGCAGATATTCTTTTTCCATATATGAGAGTTTGCTCATTAATCACCCCAGACAGTTGGAAAAGATACTATTAACTGTGGCTTTCAGGTCTGACAAGGAGATTCTATGAACTGTCAGCTCTCTGGGACAACCAACCAATTGCACATTATTAGCTATACTTGCAACTTGGGGACTTAATGGCCCTAAAACATGAATCTCATGGACTGGGTAATTCTCTCTCTCCTAGTCTATATGACTCCATAAATATTCACAGGAAAACATAAAGGATAATATTAATAGAGGAAAGACCTATATGGAAAAGGTAAAAAGTTTAAAATAGGATTAACAGCCTTGCCTTCAACATAAGAACAAAATTAGGACACAAATATCCACTTAGTCTGTAGCTTATGGATAGAAAGAACAGAAGGGAGGAGGGACTTCAAACAGGAATCAAATGTGTACAGACTCGGGGCAGAGACCAGAGATGCATATGCACATTAGGGAAACTAAGGTTGGGCAAGTGGGATGGGGTCGGATTACAGAAGCAGAGGAATTCAACTCTAATTTTTCTTTTTGTCCTTAAAAACTCCTTTTGCTCAGAAATAAACTGTCACCATACGCAGTATTTTTATTCCTAGCCTGAACTCTTTTGCAAGCCCAACATGCTTGCTGCCATCCCCTCACATCTGTAGCATTTAACTTTAATGCCTCTGCCCCTGAGAAGGGAAGGGCTGAACACATTTTGGCCTGAAGAACTAGCTGCTTGGCAGCATCTCAGCCAGTGACCTTTCTTATTGACACTGTCTGCAGGCGGCTCTGCCACATGGACAGGAATACATTCCTTCCTGAGCAGAGCCTCGGGTGTGGGCTGGGAAATGGCAAGGGGTTGAGAAACCACAAAAACAGACCCAGAGAGTGGATCCTCCCCACTGTGGAAGCTCCAAGGGCTGCATTTGTTGCGGCCCGACTTGGGAGTGAGACACGAAGGTCGTGATGAGATTCCCCCCACCCCCCCAAATCACAACTGGAGTCTGGGTAAATGCACTTCCTTCCTCTCAACCCTGCAGATACCTGTCTTCTGAGCTCCATGGTTAAAATGAAATGGTGAAAAGTTCTTCATCTCGTGACCCCTTCCACAACAGTGTTGTGTAACTTCAACTTGAAGCAGGCTCCAGGCTCCGAGCTGTCAGCACAGAGCCTGATGTGGGGCTCAAACTCACAAACCGCGAGATCATGACCTGACTCATAGTTGGATGCTTAACCGACTGAGCCACCCAGGTGCCCCTGTAACTTCAACTTGAAATTAAAATTTGGGACCACTGTTTATTTCTGGGTGGCTTTGGATGGAGCATTATTTGGGGAATATAATAAGGTGTAACATTTAAAGATGCTGTAGATCAGAGGATTTTCAACATTTTAGGCTGCAAATTATATATATATATATATATATATATATATATATATATATATATATATATGTGTGTGTGTGTGTGTGTGTATATATATATATACACATATATATATACACACACACACACGTATATATGCATATATATGTATGTGTGTGTATATATATTTTAATAAAACCTCAACCCAAATTACAAACAGATATACTGTACCATTTTTGGTTAAAAGGGGCTAGTGACCGAAGTACTGTAAATTCCCCTTTCCCCCGAAGCAGGTGCAAGGCTAAAGTGTACAATTTTGGACCTCTGGGAATGACTGAAGAATGCTGCCCTGGGTAAGTTTTCATCAGCAGGACAAGAAGGCCAGTTCTTGGAGACAAATAAGGATGTGAATTACCCAAAGGTTTATCCAGCTTTCTCAGCACCATTTACTGAAGACGTATCATTTTCAAGTTGAGAATTCTCAGCTCCCTTGTCAAATATTAGTTGACCATACAGGTGAGGGTTTATTTCTGGGCTATCAATTCTGTGTCACTGGTTTGTGTGCCTGCTTTTAGTCCAATACCATACTGCTTTGATTACGACAGCCTTGTAATCTAGTTTAAAATTAGGGAGTATCATGCCTCTAGTTTTGTTCTTCTTTCTCAGGATCATTCTGGCTATCTGAGACCTTTTGTGGTTTCATACAATTTTTAAGTTTTTTTTTCTATTTCTGTGAAAAAATGACATTAGAATTTTTACAGGGATTGTAAAAAACTAGATAGCAGGTCAATCTCAGTGAAGTTGGGGGGAAAATGTTGGGATTGAAAGGACATTGATCTGTGCAATGCGTTCAGTGATTTTTGAAAGAACAGTACATCCCTAGTGGAGAGTTAGCTTGCATTTTTATACTTCATAACTGTTAGAAGTAATTTAACCTCCCGGAGTTATTTGGGGTTTATTTGAATCAAAAAAATTTGATTTATGTCCTACCATCGTTTTCAACTCTGAACTGTTAGTTTTTTTTTCTATTTCTGTGAAAAAATGACATTAGAATTTTTACAGGGATTGTAAAAAACTAGATAGCAGGTCAATCTCAGTGAAGTTGGGGGGAAAATGTTGGGATTGAAAGGACATTGATCTGTGCAATGCGTTCAGTGATTTTTGAAAGAACAGTACATCCCTAGTGGAGAGTTAGCTTGCATTTTTATACTTCATAACTGTTAGAAGTAATTTAACCTCCCGGAGTTATTTGGGGTTTATTAACCTTTAAGACCAGTGGAATTTAAACACTTATGTCAAGGAGCTAAAGGAAGATACTTTAAATAGTCTAGCAATGATGATATTGCCATCATAGCTATCATTCACCTTAAGATGTGTCAGGGACATTTCAAAACATATTATTGCATTAGCTCATCTACTCCTCATCACAATACAATAGGAAAGACACTGCAATCATCCCCATTTTAGAGGTGACAAAACCAAGGCACTGAGAAGTACAGCAATTTACCAAGATCTTGCACTACTTAGCAGTGACATCTACTTATGAATAAGAGATCTGATGACAAAGACAAAAACAGAATATTTCTAGCTTGAACCAGAAAGTAGATAATAATGCTTTTAGGCAAAATAAAACACTTAGTGAAGGGGTAGATGTGATGAAAAATATGGGAGAGGTTAGGAAAATAGATGATCAGGACATTGGGGATGAGTAGCCATACATTTAATAACAAACTGCTTCATATTTTTACAATGTTAATTTCCTTATATAGGTAATTAAGAGTTATAATTACACACACACACACACACACACACACACACACACACACACACATCAGATGGAAATGGATAGATTTGAATTTGATTTATGTCCTACCATCGTTTTCAACTCTGAACTGTTAGTTTATTACCACATTTTGTGTCCTCCAGATCTTTCAGAATTTTCTATCTAAACAAGCAGAAATGGATAATAATACGCATAATAAACTACACTAATAGGTAAAATAAAAACATGAAAAAACATTAAGACATTTGGAGAATGTCCCCAAAATATAAGATTTTAAAAGATATTTTGATTAGGAGAGGAACTCAGATCTTATCCAGCACAAATCTGTTTCTTTTTTGTTTTTTGAACAAGGAACATAAAGACAAGAAAGATAATGTACCTAGGTCAAGTTTTCATTCCTGCCTATCTTGGGTACCCATCAGAGTTAAGCATAGTAGTAAGAATAACTGGAGACAGGCTGGAAAGAATTTTCAGTTAATAGTGTTTTTAAAAAAGCTACTGAGAATGAAAACGTGTATTTTTTCCTTTCTTTTTTTTTTTTTTTTAATCAGATGATGGCTTGCATCTTCTCTACTGGTGTATTTTAGTAAGGATAGTTTTAGATGCAAATTGTAGAAAAGAACTATATGATCCTTCCAGGAACATGAGCCCATAGCTGTAGGGGTCATACCATACCAGCCCTTGAAGACAGGTGGACAGAGACATTTGGATGCATCCCACAGATAACAATCTTTCCTACCTTGGTATTTTCCGGAGACTCTGAATGGCATTCACCTGCTTTTGAGACAAACAGGACTCCCAACAAATGTAAAATGCTAAAGCATTTGAAGTCTACTCTGCAAACTCTAGCATTTGATGCAATCCTGTCTTCTTTTCTAGATTTATTTCCTCTCCAAGGCAGCAAACTTCTGGAAAGCAAAGGTAGTATTTTTCTTTTTCTTTTACTTCACAGCCTATCTAAGAACAGGAAACATCATAAGGATTCACAATATTTATTGATATGCCTTGCTTAAACATGATTTAGTCAACTTTCCAAAACAAATTCTGCAAAAGCATTCTGTAAGTAAAAAAGGAAGATTATTTCCAACAGTGACAATGACAGTTCTACATTTTAATGCTTCATTTCTTAATTATACTGCTTTAAAAAGATATACACTGTTAGTTAGGAAATGCTGGATTCATTCAATAATATATAGCTGGTGATTCTGGTCTTATGATCACAATTCATTAAGAAACCCTCTCCTCTTTTCATATTCAAGCATGGCACTTCCATTTTTCTCTCCTAAGCCAAGTTGCTTATTTATACCCAGTGGTCCTTGGAAGATAGCTCTGTGCTTATATATTTCCCTTCATTGTTTATTATAATAAGCATCCATAAAGTATTAAGTTTATCTCAAGTTGCAGTTTCGGGCTAGAAAAGAAACCACTTTTAAATGTGAGTGACTTTAAGGACTAGAAAGTAATCTGGTAGGACAGCCAGGTAGCTGAGCCCCCAGGAGCTTTGAATTCCCATCGAGGAAGGATTTTTGGTGATTGGGAAATGGAAGCAGGGGACAAGTGTGCACCCAATCCCAATGACAAGTGTTATTGAGAGTCATTTTAAGCCTAAATATGGGCTTTTCATAAACTCAGAAAATCCAAAGGTCTCAGCTTTCACAGGATTTCTTGCCTTCTGTGAAACTAACAGGAAGCTTTGTACAACCCAAATAAAACCAACAACACATTCATCTGAAACTTTCACTGTACTACATTACATTTTCATATTTGCTTTTTAGAAACAAAAAAAAAATCTCTGCATCCTTCTTTATAGCCACTAAATGAAGGTCCCATTGGGACAGAATGGGACATATTTAAAACGAGAAAGCCAGGCTGAAGGGCTGTCTGCAGAACTAATTTTGCCATTCTGGTTTGGTCACTGCCTCCACATGGCTTATACTAAACAGAAATTTCCTCCATGTTAAATGTCACTCCTTATCTAATACAAATTACATTATTTACTAGCCACCCACTAGCCCCCTAGACATCTCTCAAATAGGTGGCATCAAGTCTTTGTTTTACCAGAGTATTATCTGCCAGGCATCCACATGCAGTATTATCTTTTGGTAAAAAGCAAATTTGAATACCAGTATTAAAATATTATATCTCAAAGGGAAGCCATCAGGCATTTTAGTGGTGTATTGCTATGATTTGATTTCCATTTTTAAAGAGTCACTCTAACTCTTCTGTAAAGAGAAGATTCTAAGGGGAAATGAGATGAGACAAGAGACTACACAATAGTCCTGGTGGTGGAGAGCAGTGGCTTCCTATTGAGAGGTGGCTAAGGAAATGGAGAAGAGCAGACAGATTTGCAACATATCTTGGGAGTGGAATTACATATGAAGAGTGAGGGAGGAGAGGATGATACTTCAGGAGATGCAAGAGATCATTTTTTGCAGTCAATTCTTGGGATTCTTGGCTGATAAATCTATTACATAGCATCTTGTTTATTCTAAAGAACCTCTGGTCTTGCCTAATACTTCCTATTCTTTTTTTTTCAATTTTGTCAGAACTTTTTCATTTACTCATAACTTCCTCTATCACATCTTAATTTAATAAGATAATAAATATTATAAGATTATTTATTAAGATTATAATAACCTTATTATAAGACTATAATCTAACCTTACCAATAACACATAAAGAAAACTGCATATCTGTAATTAATAAACAGATATGTAATTAATAGGGGAAGCAGAATAGTCATCTACCTGTCTGCCTTTATAAACACATCATTTTCCAGGGGCTTTGTAGCTAAAAATCAGATCTGTCTCATACCAAAGATTTTGTTCTTTCCCCTACACCGCACTGTCTCCTGATAGGCATGATACTTTACTAGAGAGTATAGGTAGCATAAATATTTATGAGGAATCCACTTCTGTCAGATAACTCAGTCTTGTGGGTGAAAGGAATTTTAACTTAATCAATATTGATCAGTAAAGGGCAAACAAATGAGTAGTCTTACAAGTACGTAAGATATAGAGAGATGTTTCTGGCCTGTAGACTCCCAGGACCAGAGACAGTATCTACTGCTCTTTTCAGTTAATTGGCTATGGGACTCACCTTCCCTAACCAAATACTGTATTTGTGATAAAGGATACACATGTAAGCATATGAAAATATGTTTACATTCTCATTTTTGCCTTCCACAATGTCTTTAACTGGCCACCGTGAGGTCAGCATTTGGGGGAAAAGGAAAAGAAGTTTTTATAGAGAAAGTGTTACCTTCAAACAAAAAGAAATGGGAGTTGTCAATAACTCATGGGATACAAGGGAAAGAATAATTTTGCTTTTTTTCCATGCTGATGGTAGCATAACTGGTAAACTTGTTCACATAAAAACCTGCACTCAAGCTGTTTGATCAAGTATTTTTTTCTTGGTCTCCATCCTTCAGGTAGAATTCAAGAATTGCCTTGAATCGTACCTACTTTCCTGAGAATGCTTCCAACTCTGTACATATAACAACCTCTGCTAATGGGCCACAGGGCTTTTTCTCTGCATTATTCTCAGACCTCCATGACAGCTGTGCTCTGAAAGCCCCACTGCCAGCCTGGGGCAACCAGGGCACAGCCACGGCACTAGAAGGCAACAGCTGGAGGAGCACTCAGGTCCTGCCTTCTCTAATAAAATGTACCTCTGGTGGGACTGACTGCATCTGACAGCATCCCCATCAGGCCAGCCTACGTCTCTCACCCTGTCAGCCTGTGGAATACCTAGGTCCCCCATGTTCCAGCAAGAGGGGAAGCAGGCTAGCACTGGGCCAGAGGAGGGAAGTAAAAATATGAGATGGTTGTCAAAGTTAGTGAAAAATGAAGATTTGGGCCATTGATTCAAAGGTCTCCAATGCTCTATAGTATTCTACCTAAGTCAAAGGAGGAAATAAAAGAAACACACTATCAACATAATAGCTGTCAAAATGTCAAAATAACTCTCTCAGAGTCACAGGGTAGAGAAGGCAGGGAATTCTCTTTGGTAGTGTTCAGAGAGAACCAGGAGGAACTACATGTCTTGCCAAGAAAACAAAATAAGGATAGGTCAGTACCAGGCTATAGGTGTAAAGTAAGATCACAGACACTGCACCCTATACAGAGAAATGCAAAGCAAAGCCATACACATATGGATAGGAGATTGGGCCACATTCAGGCTTGCAAGCCAGTGGTCCCAGTATGATTCTAGAACCAGGGAAGTCAGAGGAGAGAAAATTTACTACTAGCTGTAGTAAAGAGTACACCCCACAAGTTAAACAAGACGGTAGTTGATAACAATATTAGGCAGCAGGAGTTTGAAACAACTCAAGAATGCTAAAGGCAGATAATAAGAAGGCACTAGAAGCTTCAGGTGAACAAAAAACAATTTAATATTATTGGGGGAAAAAGTAGCATAAAACTTTTCACCCCTAGTGGAAATACAGTGATTAGAACAAGAGAAATGATAATCATGATATTTTTTTCCATGTTGATGGTAGCAAAATTGGTAAACTTGCTCACATAAAAAAAAAAAAAATAGGTGCCTACCCACAGGCAGGCTAATTGAACAGTAAGAACAAAGTAACACAATGTCCTACGAGGACTCTGGAAGAACTGAGGCAGTTCTGCCTGGGAAAACATGCCTTCAAAAGGAAAATAAGAACCATCTTTAGCTATTTGAAGAACTACTGTCTCAAGATAAAAATGAGTATTTTTTATAGTTTCATAGTCTTACCATTCAGGTTTTATCTACTTAGACATTTCCTCGTATCTTCCTTCGAGTTCCCCAACACCCAATTTTTTGGAGTTTTATTATGTAAATTAAATAATGAGCAGAGATCAATACAATATGGACAGGAGCAAAGGGCAAGAGCAATGATGAAATGACACTGACAAATCCTGGGGAGAAAAGGAGCGTGATCTGAAGACAAGTGCCCTTGCAAGAGGAACAAGCTGGAAGGGTGACTAGGTGGGATGCCAGGTGAGGGTGGTTATTTTGAAACTGAAAAATGAGAAATGTCTAGCGTATAGGACAGACTAGGTAGGGGCACACTCTAACAGCTCTGAGTATGGTATAAAAGTATTCTCTGAGAGTGCTTCAAGAGATGAGAGCTCAAGTGCAACGGAAGCAAAGTATAGTGCAAAGCACTACAGGGTGGATGAGGGATGAGAGTCCTTGAACTTTAATATCAGCTGTACCATTCCCTAATGCTGTCACCTGGGGCAATTCACATACCCTTTCTTAGGCTCAGCTCCTCATATGTCTAAATGTATAGGAAATAAATGGCACATCATCCACTTTCCACAAATCATAGATCCAAGGCTCCCCCTCCCCTGATGAGTATGCTTCATGGCAAACCGATCTTAATATTGCCTCCTTAAGTTCTGTATGTTTCCCATCCCAGAGAAAGCCAAAGCCAAAGCCAAAGCCAAAGCCAAAGCCAAAGCCGGAGGGCTATTTCTCAGAAGACCATCCCAGCAAGTGCTAGCCCCGTCATCTGCTCAGGCACACTGATAGGTGAGGCATCATTTCCAGCAGCTTATTTTGTGCCATCATGACTTTCCTATGCCCAGATCCTACATAATAGTACCATTTGCTGACAAGTACTGTTGGTCTCATCTGATTTTATTACACATTAGGTTTGATCACACCCAGTTTAAAATAACCAGCTTAAGTCTAATGTAACATGGTATTCCTTGATTCCTTCTTTATGAGAATCCACTAGCAAGCTAAAAATTCTTTCTCAAAAGGGAATTGTTTTTGAACAGGAGGCCTTGGCTTTCTTCAAAAGTCTAGAGACCTCAACTATGATTTCCTACTGAGTTTTTAAAATTTTAATTCCAGTGAGTTAACATACAGTTTAATATTGGTTTCAGGTGTATAATGTAGTGATTCAACACTTTCATACAACACTTGGTGCTCCTCGTGACAAGTGCCCTCCTTAATCCCCATCACCTATTTAACCCCTCTCTTGGCCCCCATCTCCCTACTGGTATCCATCAGTTTTTCTCTAAAGAGTTTATTTTTTGATTTGTCTCTTTTTTTCCTATGCCTGTTTGTTTCTTTAATTCCACATGAGTGAAATCATACGGTATTTGTCTTTCTCTGACTTATTTTCCTTAGCACAAGGAAAATATGCTCCATCTATTCCGAGCTCCATCCATGTCATTGCAAATGGCCAGATTTCATTCATTTTTAGGCTAATGTTCCATTGTATGTATGTGTATGTATACACACACACACCCCACATCTTCTTTAGCCACTCATCAGTCAATGGACACTTGGGCTGTTTCCATAGTTTGGCTCTTGTAGATAATGCTGCTATAAACATTGGGGTGTGTGTATCTCTTTGAATTACTAATTTTTTTTTGCATTCTCTGGGCAAATACCTAATTAGTATCCAAAACATATAAAAGAACTTTTAAAATTCAACACTCAAAAAATGAATAATCCATTTAAAAAATAGGTAGAAGACATGAATAGACTTTTTTCCAAAGAAGACAACCAGATGGCCAACAGACACATAAGATGCTCCACATCACTCATCAGGGAAATACAATTCAAAACAACAATAAGATATCACCTCCCACCTGTCAGAATCGCTGAAATCAACAACACAAGAAACAAAGTGTTGGCAAGGGTGCAAGAAATGGGAATGCAAACTGGGGCAGCCACTCTGGAAAACAGTATGAAGTTTCCTCAAAAAGTTAAAAATAGAGCTACCCTATGATCCAGCAATTGCACTACTAGTTATTTATCCTACTAAGTTTATGACAGGTCTGTAAACCATTTTGTTCTGCTTCAGAGGTTTTGGCACCATTGGATTCTCTGGCTCCAAAAGCAGTGCTACTTGTATTACAAGTTGGACCACCTGTTGACCCTTTCTTTGTTCAAGGCTATAAGCACTATGGGTAAATAAGCTGGAATAATGTATGTGGTGTATGTTGCTTCCAAAATCAAAACAGAGCCAGTAAGCATTGTGCCTGTTTCTTAATGAGAAGGGATTCCATGTGCTGTAACTTGTATTTCTTTTTGGCAGATATATCCTCATATGCTCAAGTATATATCCCCAACATTTTCACTGAGGTGGTAGGCATACATGTATCTCATTGAACTATTCAGGATACTCACTACTTCCTGCTTATTTGGTCCTATCAGCATGGTGTCAATTTGGTAGACTAGCATGTTGTCCTGAGAAACTGTGTGATGAATGTTCCTGAGGAATAAATTAAGGCAAATAGTGATTGGCACAGCCCAGATCAAGTTAGTTATGGTACACTCACGTACTGCTGTGTGAAAAGAAACTATTTCTGATGTTGTTTATTAGGATGTGGGGAGAAGACCAAGAGTTTCAAGCTAAATAGCTGAAGAACAGAAGCCAATAGCTGGGATTATCTAATAATCAAAATAACACATCCAGAACAGTGATCACAGTTGGAGCCATTACTTAATTACACTTAAAATAATAATCCATTGTTAATCCCCATATTCTTCTGTCATACTAACCCTACAGGAGAATTAACTAGGATATAATAAAAATTAACCATTTCTGAATCTTACAAGTGTATAAAAGATGGACTAACCTCTGAAATTATTCTACATATCTATTTCCTTTAGTTCCAAGGGTTTCCACTTGGTTTTTAATGGTTACCATTCCACAGGCCAGACTAACCTAGGTATCCTGCCTGTTTCTAAGGTTATACCTTTTCCATCTAAGCACCAGTGATCATAGTTTTTGGACCCACTGGGCCGACTACTACACAATGCCAGACCGAAATTCTCTCTATCACCTGGCATTCCTAAGTCTCAGTTCTCACCTCTAAATCACAGTACTGTCCTGAGTTACCAAAGAGTAGTGTTTTCATAGAGTCAATGTCCAAAAATTTCTCCCCAAACAAGGTATTTCCCAGTGGTCAGTAAATAATTAAACTTGAATTTACCACAGTTCTTTTTGGGGAAGGCTAGGAGCAAGATTTACAATAAATACTTGGAAAGTTATAAGGATCCTTCCTTATGCATGCCCAACTTCTCCTTCACTTCAGTGGTGCTAGGTCAGGGTTGTAAGTTAGTTGAAGGTCTCCAAATGTGTATAGTGTAGTTCAAGTCAGACCTATATTCATTAAGTCCTGAGTTATGAGGTGTATACACACACACACACACACACACACACACACATACATACACATAGTTTTTTAGGCATACATTGCAAAAACTCCATGTAGATTAAATTATTCTGATTTCCAGTTATGCCCTGCTGCCTTCAGTGGTAACATGTTTATCTTGCTTCTGAGCATTAATGGCTAATAATTTGCCTGTGATACTCTGAGTATCCAACATTTTCATTGAAATCAGGAAGCCATTTAAATAGTTGCTTTTCCCACTTTTATCCAAGCCTAGAGAGGATAGCCAGTGAAGTAATTTTTAAAGTCTGGTGCTTCCCTCATCAGTGTATTTTTAATGTGAGATAAAGTGAGCATCATCTAAGTTCTCTCGTAGGACATGTTTTGGAAAAATGAGCTGATTATACACCTCTTCCAAATCCCATGTCTTCCAAACACTCTGGATTCCTTGCTTTATATTAAACCCAAGGCATTTCCATCCTCTTCATTCAATTCATCTGGCATAGGTTACAACTGAGTCCAGTTTTAATCAACAATCCCAGAAAATAAATAAATCCATGTCCAATTATTTGAGTTCATCTGGCATAGCACAATTAATCCTGAACCTCTTGTAAATGCACCAAAATATACAAATTCAAATGCATCTAAAATATATTTCTCCCTCACTGGTCTTGCATCCCTAGGACTAATTCCTATCGGTATTTCCCAAGATTTTTTGTTGACGTACAATATTGAAATGCTTACGTCAACACCTAGATTTGATTTGTAATTGATCCCTGAGAGCATACTGGGATATAACTCCAGATGCCAGATATGTTGGTTGAGGGGGGCAGGAGGAACTTGGCATCTTATTCCATGAAGTCATCACAATGTCTCAGGCATCATAGAATCAGCCTCATTAACAGGAGACAGGGGTGGCTTCTGCTGCCCTAGGATATTAAGGGAAACTGGACTTACTCAGTGTTCCAATTCCATTCTTCTAGGATCCATTTCTTTACCAACCAGTGTCCTACCTTTTACCTGAGAGACCTGGTAAAGCTATGAATTCAGCCTATGTTTTAACCCAGCACCCTACATGAACAGATTCTGTGGCCATTTTTGCACATGTCAGCCCTGGAACTATAGGAGATTATTTTAGGTGAGACAATGAAATGCCTCTGTTCCCCAACTAAGCTTAGGATTTAAAATCCTGAGTCTGCTATTGTTCAGCTCTTTAATGTAGTTAGAAACAGCCAGTCTTTCCCCCTATAATTGTGCTCTCTATAATGGTCTCCTGCAGGGTCTTTCTTTCTTTCCTTCCTTTCTTTCTTTCGGCTGTCAAAACCACTCCTTCAGTCCTGGTGGCCACAAGGGATAAGTTTAACAGTTTGCACTGCGTGGCAAAGAATACTACTAGTGCCCCACCTTTAGTGGTACTGGAGACTTCCCCATCCAAATCAGAGAGCCCATCCCACATTCCCTTTCCTTTCAGAATGTGCAACCACTTTCAGTCCCAATTATTCTGTGGGTCAGTTCTTAGTTGCAGGCAAGAGAATCTAGTCTTCATTATAGAAGAAGAGATGTCCATCCACAATACAGAGGTGTTCCAGTAGAAATCCCACTGATAGGGCCACCTACTGCTTAACATTCAAAACACTAGGGACTAGACACCAGAACCTCCAATATAAATGCAGTTAATAAAAAAATCTAAGTGACTCCACAAATGCACTTTCCCCAAAGGTACATATCATTATGTTCTAATGTTTACATTGGCCTTTAAGGTCTCATCCAGGTGCATCTGTTTGGTCAAATCAGATCATAAATCTGAGCTCCAGGAGTCCAACAAATGAAGCATTACACTACAGGAAACACAGGCCACAAGAAGGCTGGCATGGTGTGGAATGAACCTATCTTCAGAAGCTGCCACAGTGACATTTACCTTTGTGTGGTGACTTGTGATCCATGCATGATTCAGTTGAGACAGAAGCTACTTACTAGTGGAACCTGGAATACATTTGCCATAGCTGGTCTTTTTCTCTGGTAGAAAAAAATCTGCAGAGGAAATTTTCCACTTCCAAAATCTAACTTGCCTTATTTTTTTTAATCTCTCATATCCAAACTCAGACAAGTACAGAATGTTAAGAAATAGCTTATTCAGTCTCAGTCCCTCCTATCATGGATCTGCAGTCAAATGAGAAAGGCACACAAGTAAATAATGATAAAACATTATGGTAAGTGCAAAGGGTGACAGGTGCACAGGGAAATATTGTGGATGTAACTATAATGATAATGAGGAAAGCTAACATGGATTGAATGCGTGTTCTAAGGACATAAAACATAAGTGTTTTATGTCACACCATGATCCCTGACTAAAACTCAACTGGATCCTTGTGCTGTTACTATTCTGCAACTCACATGTTCTCTTGGTCCAGGAGCAGTCTGACCATCATCTCCCCAATCATACCACAGAAGAAGCTGGTGTCCTTTACACCCTAAAACCGGTAGGTCTAGTCCTAGGTCCTGACATTCTCTCCTTCTAGACTGAACAGTGACGACATCCCTGCTTACCTTTGGTCCAGTTCCTCCCCTCCCGAAGGTAAGAGGATACAATTTGGAGTTTATAGAAGTTTATTTTCCAGCAACAACTTTATTTTTAAAAGTTTGCACCTGACAGATTTGGGGGTGGGGGAGTATCTTATTTGCTCCAAATCATTTCATCTTAATCTCCTAAAATTTGATTGATGCCAAATAAAATAGGGTAATTTTGCCACATACCTGGAAAGCCATCTGTTGCAAAGAATAACATTTTGCAGCAGTTCCACACTACAGTAACCGAAGAGCAAAATTCGAGTCAGCTCTGCCAAAGCAGTGAGTGGGAATGTCATCCATCCGGCATGTTGTAGGCAACATCTCCTTGTAACTGCCTTCAAGTTAAGACACCTTTTTCTCTAATAAAGACAGGCTTATGCTGAGTCAAGTTCACCAGGGCTTCCACATTTACACCCATCCTCATTCCTTCCCTGCATTCCCTGTGCCATGGGAGCCTGAGATCAAAGAAATCACCTTCAAGCTGCAAAATAAAATCATTTACTCTAACTTCCTCTTTCAACCAATGAGGAAATACTATTTCCAAGGTGACTCAGCAAGTCTGAGAAAGGACCTAGGACGGCTACCCTAAAATAAATTTATATTTTTTTAATATTTATTTTTGAGAGAGAGACAGACAGACAGACAGAGACAGACACACAGAAGCCGAAGCAGGCTCCAGGCTCTGAGCTGTCAGCACAAAGCACCAAGGGGCCTTGAACTCACAAACCTCAAGATCATGACCTGAGCTGAAATCAGATGCTCAACGAACTGAGCCACTCAGACGCCCCTAAAATCCATAGAATATTTTAAATACATATAATGTCCTTGCATGCAGCTCAGGCGCCCCTAAAATCCCTAGAATATTTTAATACATATAATGTCCTTGCAAGCAGCTGGTAACTCTTGATCTGCTATCAGTGTTTTGTTTTCTTTACCCCAGGGGAGGAAACGGGTCAGCCTCACTGGATGTAAGCCTGTCAAACAATTTGATTTATGGGGCCCGCGTCCTAGTTTCTCTCCCAAAACATTAACCAAATAGGCTTTCATTCAATCATTACAGTTTTATTCCTTTGAGGTTTGGAGCTTTTAATCCTCAAGACATTGATTAAACCCCTGTTAGCAGTCACAAATTGTGTTATTACCGGTATCCTTTGCAGAGATTTTTAAGATTGAAACATCAGATAGAAACTTGAGGAAGGAATTTAGGTGGAACGGCAGGCAAAGTTTACATTTTACTGACTTTCCAATTTTTCAAAAGGATGCCTATGATGATATGGCATAACAACAGTCCCCTGGGATCCTCTTGGTTCCAAGGATATTTATTTGGAGTAAACGGCCCAGGTTGCAGGCACTCTAAAGCTGTAGAACAGGTTTAAGAAAATCAATGTCTCCTACTTGGGAATGATTGTCATGACCTTGTATTAGGGCAGCTCTCTCCAGATAACCCACACCTGATGCAGACCGCGGAAACCAACACCATACATTCAGCATTGCCCACATGGTGAATGGAAACATCTCTCCATTTCACACCCATTACAAATCCTAAAATTTTTTTTCCTAGGAATGACCTTTGAGGATTTTCACCCAGGATACATGCCTTTTCAAAACCATAATAAAGGCCTGTCAGATCAGTGTGACTCTCTAATGTATTACCCCAGCATTGGGATCAATCACAACCCAGGGCTAGAGATTCAATACATCTTGTTGAAAGGATGCAAAATTTTCCGAATACATTACAGTCAAGTTTGTAAATCCCACAGACATA
Organism: Neofelis nebulosa; assembly: GCF_028018385.1. NCBI lineage: Eukaryota > Metazoa > Chordata > Mammalia > Carnivora > Felidae > Neofelis > Neofelis nebulosa. The sequence goes on from NC_080792.1 coordinate 31,534,609, forward strand.
AATTAGGAGATCTGCCTGATATACTTGCAGATCACTGAATCTTTGCTGGGCAACTTGCTGGTGCAGAGAATGAACAGGGACGCTTCTGAGGCAGAGAGAACGGTGGTTCCCCAAACACATGTATCTACTTCTTCTACCCAGAGGGGTTCTAGGGTTACTAAAACTGCATGTCTCACACCCTATTAGCCCTGTATAACCTTGCAAGTGCTAATTTCTTCAGCAAAAGGAAGAAGGAATCAAAGATAGAAAAGGAAAAAAATATGAGGGAATAAACAGAAGCAAAAGTGCATTTATTAGCTCAGTGAAAGAAGTGGAGAAGAAAAATGTTTTCCCTGGGAATTTTGGATTTGTTAATATTAAACTATTTTTTTATATCCATTGCTCTTGCTTCCGATAATGTTTGGTGACCCAGGAATTGCCCTCTCAGACATTTTCCACTCCTGATTTGCTCAGAGGCTGTGGTTTTATGACCTGAGTGAGACCACACTTCTCTCCTTCAGAGTCTAAGGCTGTTTTTTGGGTTTTTTTTGTTTTTTTTTTTAATTTTTTTTTTCAACGTTTTTTATTTATTTTTGGGACAGAGAGAGACAGAGCATGAACGGGGGAGGGACAGAGAGAGAGGGAGACACAGAATCGGAAACAGGCTCCAGGCTCTGAGCCATCAGCCCAGAGCCTGACGCGGGGCTCGAACTCACAGACCGCGAGATTGTGACCTGGCTGAAGTCGGACGCTTAACCGACTGCGCCACCCAGGCACCCCCTAAGGCTGTTTTGAAACGTATCCCTGCAGACCTGGAAGGACACTGTTACAAGGTTGCTAATCTTTGGCCTCCATCAGATATGACTTCAGAATCAGAGGGTGGGAGAAGCAGAGGAAACAAAGCAGGAGTGAACACTGAGTGACTTTTGAAAAGTATTTGTTCCCTCAAGAACATTGTGCAGCCCGAAACTTCTCTGACCTCACCCCCTGCACTTTTTAAAGGCCACATTCATCAATTATTTGGTGTTAATGAAGTCAGAGAAGTGAAATTATGAAACCCAACAGAGAACAAGCCTCTGTGTCACCAGCTGTGATAAGCTGGCTAACACGAATGACCCCACACAACAGCTGCTGGCAAATGATTACTCCTTCTGGGTCTTTGGAAAGTTCAAAGTAGAAACACCATAACCCTTGTAATGAAGTTATAGGCCTCAATGTTTTAACACCCAATTTCAAAAGAACTTCCAAACTCAGGAATATAAAACAAGCAACTCTATTCCTCTAGTTTAACTACAATAGTGACGCAAAACACTCTGGAATAGCAAGCCATATATTTGTGGTACCTTACTCCACTATCAACATGAATGAAGGGAAAAATATAGATGGGACCGTGAAGCTGCCAAGAAAATGTGATCAGATCCCATGCTATATGCATGTACACTGAAACACCTTTCCCTAATTTACTCAAGTAATCAGTACATCTTTAGGAAGCATACACCAAAATGTGAACTTAACAACAATCACAATGTAAAATACACCCCCCAAACTATAGTGGCTTAAGTCAAAGAGTAGCACATTTCCCTCTTAAAGACAAGTTTGTTAGTCCAGGCCTGGCACAGTGACACCACGGAAGTAGAGACCCAGATTCCTTCCATCTTATGGTTCTACCCTTTTTAGGGTGCTACCTCATCCCTGAAGTCTGAGAGAGGTCCTCATCAGATCCATACTCCAGCCCACAAAAAAAGAGGAACAAGAGAATATAGAGGTCATACCCACTCTCTTTTAAGGGCATGGCCTAGAAATTCAATGCATGAATCTGCTCATATCCCACTGGCCAAGTCTTAGACAAATTGCTGCACTTAACTACAAGCAAGTCTGGAAATTTTAGTGTTTATTTTGGGCAGCCATATATCTGGCTGAAATGTAGAGGTTCTAATCATAAAAGAGAAAAACAGAATAGAAACTGAAAGAAATACAGTCATCCAGAACCTGTTATAAAGTACTAAGGGACAATAGTCTTCCAATATCCTGAATCCTTCTCCATGCCAACCCCATGACCTCCCCCCCTGTCCTAAAACACTCTGCGCCAGAACCAAACCTTTTAGTTTGTTTTTTTTAAAACAAACTCTTTCCCTGGCCCCATTTTCTTGTGATTTTTCCTTAGCATTGTTACCCTGTGTCATTAACTGAAATGCGTTAACAGACACTATACCATGAATATTCATCTTGAAACTTTTTCAACACAGGGTAGCCTCTGAGGCAAATACACTCAGGGCATTGTCTTCTCTAATGTTTCTGATCACCCCTAAAAATCTCTGTCCACTGTTGTTTCACAGGAAACTGTAGGTAGCTTCTTTAGCTCATGATGCCTCTATGAATTCTCTCAAACTTTCCATTTATTTCAATTAATCAAATCCATTATGATGGCCCAAGTTTAATCTCACCTGCTCCCTGAAGTTCTCCCTGACCACTTCAGGTCTTGCTGACCATATTTTCCTTTAAACTTCTCTTGGCTCATACAGTAATTTTATCCCACAATTTACACATACATGCTCTCTTACACAAACTATTCACATCATGTGATGTCACATGTACTAACACTGCCTTCTCAATATTATGAATTCCTTAAAGACAGTGGTCTTCATCATCATGCTCAAAACTCCAAACCAGATGGACTATTTAAAAGCATTTAAAAGGTGCTTATTGTAGGACTATCACTGTGCAATCACAACTAACATCTACGAGAAAAAAAAAAAACTGTTGGAGGTGATGGGTATGTTGATGGCAGAGACTGTGATGACGGTTTCACAAAAATGTATGTATATCCAACGTCATCAAATTGTCTACAATAGGTAGACTTTTGTTGATGTCAACCATACTTCAAAGTGGTTTTTAAAAATAATCAAGAACTACAACTTGATTTTTTTAAAGATATACTCAAGAACTATATCCCAACCATTAAGGCTACAAGGCAAGCAAGAAGGGGAACACTGAGGTAACAAATACTTGGAGACTGAAGAACATCCTACCAAAGAATGAATGTGTTAACCAAGCAGTTAAAGAATAAATTAAAAAGTATATAGAAGTCAATGAAAATGATAACACCACAACCCATAACCTCTGGGATGCAGCAAAGGTGGTTATAAGAGGAAAGTATATAGCAATCCAGGCCTTCCTAAAGAAGGAAGAAAGATCTCAGATACACAACCTAACCTAACCTAACGCTTTAAGGAGCTGGAAAAAGAAAAGCAAATAAAACCCAAAAACAGCAGAATACAGGAAATAATAAAGATTAGAGGAGAAATTAATGCTATCGAAACCAAAAAAAACCAGAACAGATCAATGAAACCAGAAGCTGGTTCTTTGAAAGAATTAACAAAATTGATAAACCACTAGCCAGTTTGATCAAGAAGAAAAAGGAAAGGACCCAAATAAATAAAATCATGAATGAAAGAGGAGAGATCATAACCAACACAACAGAAATACGAACAATAATAAGAGAATATTATGAGCAATTATATGCCAATAAAATGGGCAATATGGAAGAAATGGACAAATTCCTAGAAACATATAAACTACCAAAACTGAAACAGGAAGAAATAGAAAATTTGAACAGACCCATAACAAGTAAGGAAATCGAATTAGTAATCAAAAATCTGCCAAAAAAACAACAGTCCAGGGCCAGATGGCTTTCCAGGTGACTTCTACCAAATGTTTAAGGAAGAGTTACCACCTATTCTCTTGAAGCTGTTCCAAAAAATAGAAATGGAAGGAAAACTTCCAAACTCTGTGAGGCCAGCTTTACCTTGATTCCAAAACCTGACAGAGACCCCACTAAAAAGGAGAACTATAGACCAATTTCTCTGATGAACATGGATGCAAAAATCCTCAACATGATATTAGCCAACCAGATCCAACAATACATTAAAAAATTATTCACCACAACCGAGTGGGATTTATACCTGGGATGCAGGGCTGGCTCAACATCCACAAAAAAATCAGTGTGATTTATCACATCAATAAAAGAAAGGACAAGAACCATATGATCCTCTCAATAGATTCAGAGAAAGCATTTGACAAAAGACAGCATCCTTTCTTGATAAAAACCCTCAAGAAAGTAGGGATAGAAAGATCATACCTCAAGATCATAAAAGCCATATATGAACGACCCAACGCTATTATCATCCTCAATGGGGAAAAACTGAGAGCTTTCCCCCTAAGGCTAGGAACAAGACAGAGATGTCCACTCTCACCACTGTTATTCAACATAGTATTGGAAGTCTTAGCCTCTGCAATAAGACAACCCAAAGAAATAAAAGGCATCCACATCGGCCAGGAAGAGGTAAAACTTTCACTCTTCGCAGACAACATGATATCCTATATGGAAAACCCAAAAGATTCCACCAAAAAACTGCTAGAACTGATCCATGAATTCAGCAAAGTTGCAGGATATAAAATCAATGCACAGAAATCGGTTGCATTCCTATATACCAACAATGAAGCAACAGAAAGAGAAATCAAGGAATTGATCCCATTTACAGTTGCACAAAAAAACATAAAATACCTAGGAATAAATCTAACCAAAGAGGTGAAAAATCTATACACTGAAAACTATAGAAAGCTTATGAAAGAAATTGAAGAAGACACAAAAAAATGGAAAAAGATTCCATGCTCCTGAATAGGAAGATTGTTAATATGTTAAAATGCCGATACTACCCAAAGCAATCTACATATTCAATGCAATCCCTATCAAAGTAACACCAGCTTTCTTCACAGAGCTAGAACAAACAATCCTAAAATTTGTATGGAACCAGAAAAGACCCTGAATAGTCAAAGCAATCTTGAAAAAGAAAACCAAAGCTGGAGGCATCACAATCCCAGGCTTCAAGCTATAATACAAAGCTGTAATCATCAAGACAGTACGGTACTGGCACAAGAACAGACACTCAGATCAATGGATCAGAATAGAGAACCCAGAAATGGACCCACAAACGTATGGCCAACTAATCTTTGACAAAGCAGGAAAGAATATCCAATGGAATAAAGACAGTCTCTTCAGCAAGTGATGCTGGCAAAACTGCACAGTGACATGAAGAATGAACCTGGACCACTTTCTTACACCATACACAAAAACAAACTCAAAATGGATGAAAGACCTCAATGTAAGACAGGAAGCCATCAAAATCCTCAAGGAGAAAGCAGGCAAAAACCTCTTTGATCTTGGCCACACAACTTCTTACTCAACATGTGTCTGGAGGCAAGGGAAACAAAAGCAAAAATGAATTATTGGGACCTCATCAAAATCAAAAGGTTCTGCACAGCGAAGGAAACAATCAGCAAAACTAAAAGGCAACCAACAGAATGGGAGAAGATGTTTGCAAATGACATATCAGATAAAGGGTTAGTATCCAAACTCTATAATAAAGAACTTATTAAACTCAACACCCCAAAAACAAATAATCCTAAGAAATGGGCAAAAGACATGAATAGACACTTGTCCAAAGAAGACATCCAGATGGTCAACCGACACGTGAAAAAATGCTCAACATCACTCATCATCAGGGAAATACAAATCAAAACCACAATGAGATTCCACCTTAAACCTGTCAGAATGGCTAACATGAACAACTCAGGCTACAACAGATGTTGGTGAAGATGCGGAGAAAGAGGATCTCTTTTGCACTGTTGGTGGGAATGCAAGCTGGTGCGGCCACTCTGGAAAACAGTATGGAGGTTCCTCAAAATACTAAAAATAGAACTACCCTACAACCCAGCAATTACACTAGTAGGCATTTATCCATGGGACACATGTGTGCTGTTTCAAGAGGACACATGCACCCCCATGTTTATAGCAGCACTATCAGCAATAGCCAAAGTATGGAAAGAGCCCAAATGTCCATCAACGGATGAATGGATAAAGAAGATGTGGTGTATATATATACAATGAAGTATTACTCGGCAATCAAAAAGAATGAAATCTTGCCATTTGCAACTACGTGATGGAACTGGAGGGTATTATGCTAAGTGAAATTAGTCAGAAAAAGACAAAAATCATATGACTTCGCTTATATGAGGACTTTAAGAGACAAAACATATGAACATAAGGGAAGGGAAACAAAAATAATATAAAAACATGGAGGGGGCAAAACAGAAGAGTCTCATAAATATGGAGAACAAACAGGGTTGCTGGAGGGGTTGTAGGAGGGGGGATGGGCTAAGTGGGTAAGGGGCATTAAGGAATCTACTCCTGAAATCATTGTTTCGTTATATGCTAACTAGTTTGGATGTAAATTTAAAAACTTAAAAAAATGTTTTAAAGTCAAAAAAAAAAAAAAAGACGAGGAACATTGAGCACAGACTAAAGGCAATACAAAGGCCTCACGTAAGCTGTGAGAACTCAGACTCCCCTTCAGATTAGCTCTGCAGATGAGTCAAGATTTTGGTAGTAAACAATGTGGAATGATGTATGAAGACACCATCATCAGAAGTATTATTTGTCTATTCTGTAAGTTCTAGGATCCACAGTTTCAACTTCAAATGTCATTTGCATCAAGCTTTCAGAAACGTCTCATGACATTTAGTGATTCTTTTTCCTTAAGACTTTAAAAAGATGATGAAAGGAATCTATAAATAGATTTATTCTGAAATATACACATACATGTATATGTTACCTATGTAGATAATTGTACTTGATGCATACTATATAGTTATGGCACTAACTAGAATTCTTCCCCAAAATGGACCATGAAAAACCTTCATCTACCCATCCTGATGATCCCTATTTTACTTTGTCATATAATTCCATATTATCATTACTTCTCTTGGTTCCAGATCATTCCATGTCCCATTACGATTCACAGGCCTATTTTATTCTATCAATTCTGAAAACCAAGAATAGTTCTCAGTTCTTCCTCTTCTTCCTCCTTTTCCTTCTCTTCCCTGCCCTGACCCCACTACCCCTTTCTCTCCCACCCTTCCTTCTTACTCTGGCAATAGCTTCCTTTCTTTGTTGTAGCTATGGCATGAACGTTATAAGAAATTCTCGTTTGGGCAGGAATTAAGTAATTTTCAAGAGAAGTGACACATCAAATATTCATTATTCTTCAAAAATTTATTATTTTCTATCTCAAACTTCTACACTTGTTTATGCTCATGTGTGTGGGCATAGCTCAATATATCGCAAATGATGGTTGTTTTGTCCTATCTATGCATTTAAAATGATCCACATAACATATACAAAACTTTACCCATTTTGGGCATTTTGAGACACGAAGACCTGAATATAGAAGTCACTCTTTTTGTCTTCTTTTTTGTTCCACATTTTGCATTCTGGCCTACAGTGCAACTGCTCTAATCGCTCCAGCTTTGGAGTGATACAATGAATTAAAGTGGCTTTTATGATTGATTAAATGCTCCAGCTCTGCTACTACATTTAATCAATGGCAGCAACCCAACACAGTTTCATTGGCTACAGGGCATTACAGATTAAGCTTCACACATTTTAGCTATTTCAGAGCAAATTATAATTTTTGTAACTACAATATTTTTTGAATTTCAGAGAGTGACAATTGTTTCTAGGAAAATAGCATGTTCACTTTTATTAGAATGCTCAGCATTATTGTAAGGTATATTTCACTAATACCTGGCCTTTACAAAACTATAATAATGTTGATTCCACATTTATTTCAATGGTTTGGGGATGACTATTCTAGCAAACGGTCTTAAGGAAAGTCTGAGAGCTCAGTCACCAGACACCAAAATTGCTAGATCTGGATCATTTACATGGAAAAATTTTCATCTGCTTAAATCTTCTATGATAGGCAAATCTCCCTTGGTTCTGGTGATCCAAGAGATACTTGTTCTTTCTTATGCATTTTTCTAGAATTAAGAACACACTTCCCCCCTCCAGCACTCCCATTTAAATCCCTAAGCAATTGCCCCAGATCACATGCTGGTTAAAATAACAGACTGTAGACATTTGGCTACAACTATTAAAAGATGTATGGACCACTGTTTACTGTCCTCTAAAGATTTATCTCAATGTTACCTTTCTCTTGAGAGCAGGCACTATATCGTGCCATCAAAGTATTTTACAAGAAGTACAATTTCTTGCTCATAGTATCTTATGTGTGTTTGCACAATGTGACTTTTATGGCCTCAACTCCAAAAAAATGCTGAAAATTTCAAAAGACCGTTGAAAATAAGACAAAAGAAATAATTAAGACAACATCCTTTTTGTTTATAAAACTAGAAAGTATTCCTAAGTGAACTCTTGTACTAATGTTTATCGACACTCTCTTTTAAGGGACAATGTTTTCAGGACAGGCTACTACCAAAGAAGCCAAAAACACTGAATAACTTACATTTGTGAGTACACCAAAACTGGCAAAACTCTTCAGTTTGAAAATCAGAGCTGAAGAACTGTAACCAGTGATGATGAAAAATAACTAATCAGCACTTTCCCGAAATACGAAGATATTGAAAGACAAAAAAAGGAATAACGTCCTACTACAGATTAGAAGAAACTACGGAGAAACTGTAACAAAATGCAATGTGGGATTTAGGTAAGATCCCACAACAGAAAAATAGTGAAACAAGTGATGGAATTTAATTAAGGTCTATATTTATTAATAGTATATCACAGCTAATTTCCTGATTTTGATAACTGTACTATCATTATGTAAAATGTTAACATTATGGAAACATGGGTAAGGATTTTGAGAACCCTACTACTTTGTTAACTTTTTTGTCAATATAAAATTAATCCACTATAAAAGGAGAACAGGTAGTGAATGAAGTTCCCAGTCAACTCCTTCAGGATTAGGTTATCAGAATGCTTTTAGATATAAGCAAATCCAACCGAAACTATCTTAAAGAGGAGTTTTATTGGCTTCCTGGAAGTTCACAGGTAGGTGTTCTTCTGACTTGGTCCAATTCATATTGGTTTATTTGCTTTATTTCTGTTATTCTTTTCTCCTGTCTGTGGATGCTCTTCAGGCTGGATTTTTTCATGACCTTATGATGGCTGCCAGCAGTCACTGAGGCCAAGCTTCCTCATTTGCTTTCTGAGAAAGGAGGAGAAACAAACTCTCCTCCTTTCTCCTAAGAGTAAGAATCTTAGCAAAGGCCTCCAACCTTTTTCTCCTTCAGTCTCACAGGACAGACTTGAGTCACATGCATATTCCTACACCAATGGCTGACAAGAGATCCACATGATCAGTTTAACTGGACCTCATCTTTGAAACTGAGGGTAGACTTTGCTTTTCTTGAACAACACAACTGCATAAAGAAGAGACAGAACCTGAGGAAAATTAGATCTCTGTCAGGAAGAAGGAAATGGATGTTTGGGAGGCAACCAATAACATTCAATACCATTATAATGAAAATAAATGTTCTTGACATTTGAAAGAGATCACTGTTGAGTATATAAGATGAACTACTACTCTACAGGGCTGAGAGTACATACGTAGATAAAAGTAACCTAACAGTTGGAACAAGGAATTGCTATAGTTCAAATGTGTTTCCAGCTGAGAACCAGGTAACTTTGGGTCCCTCCATAATTTACAGATCCTATGTTTAGATTCCTTACATATCTACAATCTCCCAGGGCAAAGCTCCTGCACCTCCAATAACCAGCGTCTTCAAAAATACCTTACATATGTATACGCTGGCCTCAGGTCTACTTGTCAGGAAGCTGTGTTTTATGTTGCTTTCATTCTGTCTTCTGGATCGTCAATAATACAAATGCAGTCCTTTTTCCTGTGGCAGGCTTCCCAATTCTAGAAAATAACTTCCTCATATCTCCTCTTCATCACACTGACTGAGGTTGTTTTTAGGTATCTCATATGCCTAGTCACCCTCTGGACCACCATGTTCTCTACCTCCACATTTGGGCTCAGTAAAAGAAGCACAGTTGGACTACAGTTTGCAGGAGATCAGAACACTATTAATTACTGCAGCCTCACATTATGTGCTTAATGTGTTAACATTATTGCATATTAAGTTCCTAGGGGGTGGGGTGGAGAGGAATGAGTTCCCAGATAATAAACTGCCTCAATGTGCTGAATAATGATACAAATGTCACTTCCATTCTTCCTCCCACCAACTCCTGCTTAGTGGCCTCCTGAGGGCAATAATAATAAAGAAAAGTTAAAGAGAAAGTTGGGGGAGAACTTAGCAGATGTTTAGCCTATTTGAGCCAAGGGACAAGCTCTCCTACTAAGGCCCCAAACAGCCTTCAAACTGCAATAAAATAAACCTTGTTATTGTAGCTGAAGGAATCGGCCTGAGTTATTGCCCTGCAGGCATTAGGAATTAGAATATGCATCCATCTATTCTGTGGCCTTGAGAGCAGTTCTAACTCAATCTGTGAGAGCAGAGGTGAGAGAGAAAGAGAGAGAGAGAGAGAGAGAGAGAGAGAGAGAGAGAGAGAGAGAGAGAGAGAGAATCGCTATATGCAGCAAATCCCCATCACTCACTGCACACACTAAGGTGTCCTTCTTATAGAAATGGCTTCCATACAGAACTGCTTCAACTGGAGAATAAAATTCTCCATCTCACAAAGACAAGCAATCTTTTCCTCCAGAGACAAAGAATTCCTTCTCTTTCCCCCAGAGTTCTAGCAATACTCTGGTCTGCACTACCTGCAGTGGCCAAACAGCTTGAGGGGGTGGGACAGCCCTAGATGATACCAGTGTTCTGTTATCAATATTAACAGAGGCCCCTTTCCATCCTCAAAGGTCTGGAGTTGAACAATAAATTATATGGTCATTTGAAAACAAGATATTACCATTTTAAATTGGAAATCAGGGTATTGTAAGTCCCATATGAAGATCTGATTACCCAATAAAGGCTCTTATAAAGTACAGGTTGATCATAATAACCATTTGCCAGATGAGAAAGTGACACCCAATGTTCTACAACTTGGTCACAGCAGGACCAGCTGTAGGACTCAGGTCACCTGAGTCTTACTTGCTACAAAATGTTGTTGGAGGCCATTTGTGCTTCCCCCTCCTTTCCTACAGCCAACTGAAGGGGAGAGAAGGGCAGCTAAGGAGACCTTGTTATTTCCTCTATATACATTGTTTTTCAAAATTCTTCTTTTGGATGAATGAGACGGTATGATTTAAAGAAACAAATTATGGAGACCTGGGAAGATGGTGGTGTAGGAGGATGAAGGGCTCACCTCATCGGTGACTCTCCGGAGCCAAGCGTAGACAAGAGGCCCACGGAAGAGGGTAGGAAGGGCAGAGAGGCAGTGCGCACTACACGGACTGGCAGGAGGGAGCCGGGGCAGTGGAGGGGCAGCTCACCAGGCAAGGAAGAGCCCCCGAAGTCTGGCTCGCAAAAGTGGAGGGGCTAGATGGAGTGAGTTCTGACAGCCAGCAGGCCTTAACATCTGGAATGTTACAAGTCAACAGCTCTGTACTTGGAGAGTGGGGAGGGCAACAGGACACTGGGAGGGAGAGTTGTTGAACCCCGGAAGACAGAGCTTAGCTTGGCAGGGGAACAAAGGCGCTGGCAAGCACCATCTCCCTCTTCCACCCCCCAGCCAAAGTTTGAAAGGGAACCAATTCCTGTCACCAAACTTGCTTGCAACGCACAAATACCTAACGCTGTGCTTCTGTGGATCCATCCCTCCGACAGGTCTGCCTCCCTCCCGGTGCTTCAGGGACCCTCCTGCAGGGGACCACCATCGGCAAAGCTAGCTAAGCCTGCCCCTCCCACCCCTGTGCACCTTGCAGATCCACCCCGGCTAATACACCCTTGGCCAGATCCCATCGAAGCAGCACCACAAGCCTGGCAGTGTGCAAGTAGCCCAGACAGGGACCACACCACTCCACAGTGAGTTTTGCCCCTGGGAGAGGGGAAGATAAGGTACACACCAGTCTGACTGTGGCCCCGTGGTGGGTTGGGGGCAGACATTGGGTCTGACTGCGGCCCCACCCACCAACACAAGTTACTCTGGACAGCACAGGGGAAGTGCCCTGCAGTTCAGAGCTACCATAGGGACTACTCAAAATGACAAAACGGAAGAATTCTCCTCAAAAGGAACTCCAGGAAGTAGCGACAGCTAATAATTTGATCAAAAATGATTTAAGCAATATAACGGAACAAGAATTTAGAATAATAGTCATAAAATTAATCGCTAGGCTTCAAAAAAGCATAGAGGACAGCAGAGAATCTATTGCTTTAGAGATCAAGGGACTAAGAAACAGTCATGAGGAGCTAAAAAATGCTATAAATGAGGTGCAAAATAAAATGGAGGTGGCCATAGCACGGATTGAAGAGGCAGAGGAGAGAATAAGTGAATTAGAAGATAAAATTATGGAAAAAGAGGAAGCTGAGAAAAAGATAAAAAAAAAAAAACAGGAGTATGAGGGGAGAATTAGAGAACTAAGTGATGCAATAAAACAGAACAATATCTGTATCATAGGAATTCCAGAAGAGGAAGAGAAAGGGGCTGAAGGTGTACTTGAACAAATCATAGCTAAGAACTTCCCTGATCTGGGGAAGGAAAAAGGCATTGAAATCCAAGAGACACAGAGAACTCCCTTCAGACATAACTTGAATCAATCTTCTGCACGACATATCATAATGAAAGTGGCAAAATAAAAGGATAAAGAGAAAATTCTGAAAGGAGCTAGGGATAAACAGGCTCTAACTTACAAGGGAGATCCATAAGACTAGTGGCGGACCTACCTACTGTAACTTGGCAGGCCAGAAAGGAATGGCAGGAATCTTCAATGTGATGAACAGAAAAAATATGCAGCCAAGAATCCTTTATCCAGCAAGTCTGTCATTCAGAATAGAAAGAGAGATAAAGGTTTCCAAAACAAACAAAAACTGAAGGAATTCATCACCACTAAACCAGCCCTACAAGAGATCCTAAGGGGGATTCTCTGAGTGAAATGTTGCAAGGACCACAAAGTACCAGAGACATCACTACAAGCATGAAACCTACAGACATCACAATGACTCTAAACCCCTATCTTTCAATAATAACACTGAATGTAAATGGACTAAATGCTCCAACCAAAAGACATAGGGTATAAGAATGGATAAAAAAAACAAGACCCATCCATTTGTTGTCTACAAGGGACTCATTTTAGACCTGAGGACACCTTCAGATTGAAAGTGAGGGGATGGAGAACTATCTATCACGCTACTGGAAGTCAAAAGAAAGCTAGAGTAGCCATACTTGTATCAGACAAACTAGACTTTAAATTAAAGGCTGTAACAAGAGATGAAGAAGGGTATTATATAATAATTACAGGATATATCCATCAAGAAGAGCTAACAATTATAAATGTCTACGCACAGAATACGGGAGCCCCCAAATATGTAAGACAATCACAAACACAAGCAACCTTATCAATAAGAATGTGGTAATTACAGAGGACTTTAATACCCCACTTACAACAATGGATACATCATCTGGACACAGGATCAATAAAGAAACAAGGGCCCTGAATGATATGTTGGATCAGATGGACTTGACAGATATATTTAGAACTCTGCATCCCCAAGCAACAGAATATACTTTCTTCTCGAGTGCACATGGAACATTCTCCAAGATAGATTACATGCTGGGTCACAAAACAGCCCTTCATAAGTATACAAGAATTGAGATTATACCATGCACACTTTCAGACCACAATGCTATGAAACTTGAAATCAACCATAGGAAAAAGTCTGGAAAACCTCCAAAAGCATGGAGGTTAAAGAACAACCTACTAAAGAATGAATGGGCCAACCAGGCAATTAGAGAAGAAATTAAAAAAAATATATGGAAGCAAATGAAAATTAAACTACAACAATCCAAACCCTTTAGGATGCAGCAAAGGCAGTTCTGAGATGAAAATACATTGCAATCCAGGGCTATCTCAAGAAACAAGAAAAATCCCAAATACAGAATCTAACAGCACACCTAAAGGAAATAGAAGCAGAACAGCAAAGACACCCCAAACCCAGCAGAAGAAGAGAAATAATAGAGCTCAGAGGAGAAATAAACAATATAGAATCTAAAAAAACTGTAGAGCACATCAGTGAATCCAAGAGTTGGTTTTTTGAAAAAATAAACAAAATGGATAAACCTCGTACTTTAATCTTCCCAGAACATCCTTTCTGCTTTTCTGCATTAGTTTACATCTTTACATGTTCTTAAGGCCTCTCTGAGATGTTTCCTAAGATCCCTGATCTCTAGTAACCCTTCTCCCTCTACTGGGTTTCAACCACTTATTTTGCACATGGTATATACACCTATGCACTTTCCCAAGGTATGTGGTCATATCTTATACCTCTTCGTATCCTTGGCACTTAGGCTACATGGTCCGTGTTTAAGGGCTATCTTTTTAATTGTAATTTATGATGATGACAACCATCATAATGATGCTACTATCAAGTGGGTTTCCATCTGATTGTTGAGTCTTTGCACATACACTGCCTTCAACTTTGTTTGATTATTAGCCTTGATCACATATCTTAAAGGACTTTTAAATCCTGTAAATAATACCTGTGTCCCCTCATAGAAAATTACATTCAGGCCTAGAGCTTCTCAGATATAGAAAGATGTTGACAAATTGCTGCAAATTCAGTGGAGAGTTGCTGGATTGATTAAGGGGATGCAGGACTTGATTTATGAGCAAACATTAAAAGAACTAAATATGTATAGCCGAGCTCCACAGTGATTCGGAGTGGGCCTGTGGGATCTGATGACTGTGTATTAGTAGCCAGAGGATGAAAACAGCATTGCAAGAAGAACCACTTAAATTAGGGAAAGGGGCCTTTGGTGACACTCACCAGGGATTCTAATTACTGGGGAATAAATGTCTCGATGTATGAATTCAGCACTTCTCAAACTTTCATGGGCACACAAATCACCTAGGGATCTTGTTAAAATGCAGATTCTGATTCAGTGAATCAGAGACTCTGCATTTCTAGTAAGCTTCTAAGTGGTCCAGAGACTAAATGCACTCAGGCAAGCCTCTTTTCTTATAGAATTGTATAGATCTGTTGAATTACAGAGTGGGATGTTTAGCCTAAATAAAGTATCCTGGAACCCACAGAGACACACTCGGGACAAGCAGGGCAGGGAGGGAAGTCCTTTTCCCACGGTGTTCATCTGCCTCTTTTGGCATCCATAGAGGGTCTGCATACTGTGATGAACTACCCAGGCCCATTGCTTTTTCCATATTTATCTTTCCACTTGTGCCAGATGACAGCATAAGAAGCACAGCTACTGCCAAGTTATGATTGTAGGCTACCAGAAAGTTCCTTTTTGCTTCCCAAATAGCTTCCCCACCTTTTCATTAATGCCTGGAAGTCTACAGCTTCATTCCCTTAGCTTAAGACTCCTATCCCCTTTATAATGGAAACCCTATTGGTTATTTGTACCTTAGGGCTCACAGCTTTAAATTCTTTCCTGGTAGATTTTAGTAGAGGACAAGAAGACATCCTGAGGGCACTAAGTATGGGGAGAGTCGACAAAGATGAAGAATGTGAGGACCACCCACCCATTTTACACGTAGGAATGAATTCAAAAGAAGAGTAGGCACTTTGCCAAGGTCACCTACTTCCTTGTTGCTTAAATCCACAGTTCCAGATTTGCAGGCCAGTATTCTTTTACAATGCACAAAACCTTCTTCCCTCCTCTCCTAGAAATCTGCACTGTTCCAATCTTCCTCTGTTTTGGGCTATAAGCAAAACCAGGGCTTCCCTCAGCCCTTAGAACAAGTCACTGATGGACAGTTTTTCTCACTTGAATTATGCTTAATCAGATAACTTAAAGATAATGTTTCCCTCATCAGATATAACCCCTAAACAGGTGAGCTTCAGTTTATTATACCCAAAGCAATTAGGATGGAAATTGGGAAGGTGAGCCCAGCTGCTTCCCATCAAACAGCTCAAGGAGACTTTGAGTAACTCACTAATTACTGAATCACGCATCATCTCATCTCTATACATATGATCATTCAAAGGAGCACAGTAAGGACAGTACACCCACATCCCATTCCACCCCACCCCCTCATGCACTCCATGTTTCTTTCCATTTGATATCCCACATAATGACGCCCCTTGTTGTCCTACGTTTGCATGCTTCACACAACTCTTAAGTTCATCTTCTAATTTTATCATAACTTTTAAGTATTACTGCTTTTTTCCATTTTTAGGCAGAAGAAATTGGTTCACAAGAAAAGTTAATGTCATACCCAGTGTCATAATCTGGAATTTGGACTCTGGCCTTTGGACTTACAATCTTTTTCTCAACATACCACCTTGGTTAAGCCAGTTCTTTTAGTCCTGGGATAAGTTCAGAACTTGTTGCTTTTACCTAATAAAGTAGATGTTATTAAGTCATGACAAAATATGGATTTTATGTATTCTTGTTTAATTTTATGATTTTCATCTTATTTCTAAGCTGTCTCCCACCATGAGCAAGTACATTCATTAGCAAATGATGATAAAGCTTCAATTAACTGGAACTGAAATAATCAGAGCTCACAAATAGTATTTTCTTCAATTCAGTGGATTAAGAGAAAGAAGCAGAAGGCAAGAAAACCAAATGGAGCAATTTTACTTCAAAAATCCAGTGAAAATCCTCGTCATTATAAATTCAGTGTGAACTCTTCATTTTTCCGTGTCTATCTTTAGTACAGAACACTGAGAATTCATAGTCATTAAGATGTCACCAAGGCTCTAAGATCCCTCGCATCTGAAGAGACAAAGTCAATCATGTTCAATATGCTCTCCTTATTGAGACATAAAACAAATGTGGACACAAAGACAATGCCCAACAATAAACTTTGACGAAAATGTGTGAATCTGGTTCAGATTCTTGATCCCCCATGAGCTGTAACTGATGCTATTTCCACTACCTATATGTCCTACTTAACCTAGTCTTCACTCCCATTTCTTTTTTTTTTTTTTTCCTAGTTTGGCTACTGTAACTCAAAATACCTAAGTAGCCCCACCTCCTTTCATTGGAATGAGCCTTTGGATCAGTGACACAAAGCCTAACAATCACTTAAGGGCTACTTGGATCTGTATAAATATCAACATGACTACTTGGATTTGTATAAATATCAATATGACTCTTTCCAGTGATCTTAAATCGGCAATGTTTAGAGCAGGTGGTACTGGCATAAAGTAGCACTTTTTTTTTTTACTCTATGTACTTTTACTATGTATTTCTTAATATGTAAGCCTGAAGAAAAAAATATAATATATAGTAAAATCACAGTTATACATACATACACACACATATATACATAGCCTTTTAATTAAAGAAGTGAGCAGTAATAATGTTTATTATACATTTTAGTTGTCCTACCTTATTTTTGAGGTATATATGACTGACTAAAAGATTTCAGTGCCTAGAAAAAGAGTAATAAAAATAAAACCAGGGTGGTACAGGCAGAACACAGTTCCAAACAAACATACTGGAGCACACTGGAAAAAGTGACATCAAGGAGGGCGGCCAGGACTAAGATATGAAGATAGCAAAAAAAAAAAAAAAAAAAAAAAAATGCTGTATGTGAGAGTAAAAATGCTAGAGTCACAGACCATGTGAAAATCTAAAAAAGTTACTCACAAAAATATGTTACATACGCAAATAGCTACAAGTAAGATGATGGCCAAAACCAAATGTCAACAAAACCTGAAGTAACTGGAACTCTCACAGATTTCCTACAGTAGTGTATAAGGACATAACTAAGTTGGAAGACTATATCAGTATCTATTTAACGTTGACTTACCCTTTGGCATAGAAAGTCCACTCCTAGATATATACCCAAGAGAAATGAATTCATTTGGCCACCAAAAGACATACAAAACATTCATAATAGCTTTATTTAAAATAACCAAAACCAGGATGTAATCCAAACATTGATGAGAAAATGACCTACAAATGGTCTTATTTTTATAGAATGCAACATTATATGCTAAAAAGAACAGATACATTTAACACTGATGAGTTTAATACACAGTATGTTGAATAAAAGAATCTAGACAAAAAACATATATCATGTATGATACCAGTATATGAAAGAAGCCAGGGTGGTGGATACGGGGCAGCAGTGGGGAGGGGTGAGAAGGTTGCCAACTGGAAAGAACCATACAAGAGTCTTGTGCCTTATCTTCTGATTACCTAGTGCATAGGTATAACAATTCATTGAGCTTTACCCATAATATTCATGTAATTTATATACTTTACTAAGCATACCACAAACTGTTACACCACAATTTTTAAAAACTGTCTGAAGGTAATAGTCATTCTCAACACAGCAACTG
Organism: Neofelis nebulosa; assembly: GCF_028018385.1. Taxonomy (NCBI): domain Eukaryota; kingdom Metazoa; phylum Chordata; class Mammalia; order Carnivora; family Felidae; genus Neofelis; species Neofelis nebulosa. The sequence goes on from NC_080792.1 coordinate 31,552,879, forward strand.
AATAGAATCCACATTCCCTTCCTGTCTTTGCTTTGGAGCTTCCTTTGAAGGCCCAAGTTCCAATTTAGGGAAAGTAACTCCAACACTCTTCAAGACAAAGACCATGGGGCGCCTGGGTGGCTCAGTAGGTTGAGCATCCGACTTCAGCTCAGGTCATGATCTCACAGTTTGTGAGTTCAAGCCCCATGTCGGGCTCTGTGCTGACAGCTCAGAGCCTGGACCCTCCTTCGGATTCTTTGTCTCCCTCTCTCTCTGCCCCTCCCCTGCTCATGCTCTGTCTCTCTCTGTCTCAAAAATAAATAAAAATATTAAAAAAAAAAAAAAAAGACAAAGACCATGGTTAGGATGCCTGACAACAAATGCCCCAACACACTCCTAATCCTTAAAGTGCCTTCATCAGATAACATTTGGCTAATGAGCCAGGCTTTTTACAGAACCTAAGTACATATCAGACAAATGCCCAGTGGCCAATGAGTAAAGCTGCAGTAATTGTCTTTCTTATGGGTATTATGCATATGTATAACTTTTATCACCAATGCAAATTTTTCTTTACTCACTGCATCTCCATTGCCCTATTTTAAAACTGCAAAATGTGGTAATTTGCCATGGGAATTCAGGATACTTGTGAAAATGAATAATGTTCCATTATATTTTAATCACCTTTTATCTGAGTTTTTATATCTCATCTGTGGATTGCTAGTCTATTAAAAATTAGTCTGGAAGAAAATTAAAAAACCTTAGAGATAGTGCCAGAATAAGATTTTAAAAAAGGAAAAGGGCTTTTTAGGTATAGTACAAACATACTATCCTCCCTATCAATTTTAAGGTAAAACTGAAGAGATAACAATTGTTTGGCATAATCTCTGGGCAAGGTAGCAGACTGAACAAGGTAGTAGAATGAACAAACAAGTCTGAGAGGATAAATATAGCCTGATTTTTATCATGGGAAAAATTAGCTAGAAAGATCACAATGATTTTTGGACACGGATGTTGCTTAGAAAATTATACCATTGAGAATATACCATTAATACTGTAACTATTATTATACTACTAATTCATGATATATACTATTAATAACTAATTAATATTAATATAATACTATCAACAGTATAATTGAAGATACTATTATATTAATACAGTATTGTACTATTAGTTATACTGTTAACCGCTATTGACTCAAAATACTAGGATCTTTCTAACAATCATTTTGAGAATTCAACATCAATGGTAGCCAAAGTAATATCCTCCACTATATGTTAAAAAAGACCAATTATTTCCATTGTAAAACTCATCTTAGAACCACTAATTGCTTCCGCAAAGATCTGTTACAATATCCATCTCTTTCAAGTCAAAAGCCTGATTAAGCCAAATTACTTTTGCCTTATTATTGAAAACACAGAATAATACATTTCACCTTTGTATTGATAAAAATATTACATTTTAGTATATTTTTGCAACTACTCATCATAACCATTATATGATCATTTCAAGACGATTACAAACACTAAAAAGAAAATAAACCTGAGCATCACCAATGCAAAAGTATTTAAATCAACCCAAGTCTCCATGTAGGGAGTACGTACTTTCTTCACAAAACTTATATGGAACTCTTACTATGTGCCAGACTCTGTCCTGGTTTTTAGAGATGCAATAGTAACAATGGAGTTTGCAGTGAAGAGCAGGGAAGAGGCTTCAATCAAAGCATCACAGTATTGAATGCATAGCTACAAACGGAGATAAAGAAATAGGGCCTGATGAGAGACTGCTCTAGACTGAAGGCACAAGAACTGACAATTGAGCACAGATCTGAGGATGGAGACAGGTCAGAGGCTTGGGGCTGAGAGCATTTCGGATAGACGGGTGAGCACAGGCAAGCTCTGGACGAAGAGGACAATGGACTTTTAAGCTATTACAAGACAAAGGATCCTGGAGGATGGACAGTAAGGAAGAGAGCAGAGTGAGAAGCGGCTAGAGAAGCTTCAAGAAGTAGATTAAGGATTTTCACTTTCTATTGCAAAAGCATACCATAAAGAGGTCTTGGAAGGACATGGTTTACAAGATCATGACAACATTAAAAACAAAAACAATAAACCCAAATCAACCAACCATTTATGTTACAGTGTGGAAGACAAATTGAAGTCAGGTGGATCCAAGGACATCATCAGTGTGCTGTCACAGAGTCCAGAAGAGGGACAAGAATGTTTTGGAGACACTGATCACCGTGTTGTTTCAAGTCCAGACTCTACAAACCTAATGCCCCAATTCATGTTTCAAATGCATTCTCCACTAGGAAGAACAAGGGCTCTTTAGAGAATGGTGGATTCCAGAGCTGTGGCTGGAGAAATGGATTATAACTTCTTAAATAAGAATCCCTAAGTCCAATTTTATTATTAAGAAAGGAAAGACAGAAAAAGAAGTTTCTTCTTTACAGAATGACTAATAAATGCAGAAAGAATCTTAGAATTAGGTAAGTAACATTTTGTAATCACCTTAATTATAACTGATTCAGGCAAGAATCATCAGTGAGTGCTGGTCATTTCACCTACTAGGGTTTGAAATATCAGAGTACCCGGACTTTTTATAGCCTCAAAGTATCTTCTGATGGGGCATGTGGGCGGCTCAGTCGGTTGAGCATCCGACTTCGGCTCAGGTCATGGTCTCATGGTTAGGGAGTTCGAGCCCTGCGTCAGGAGGCTCTGTGCTAACAAACAGCTCAGAGCCTGGAGCCTGCTTGGGATTCTGTTTGTCTGTCTGTCTGTCTGTCTGTCTCTCTCTCTCTCTCCCCCTCCTCTGCTCATGCTCTGTCTCTCAAAAATAAATAAATGTTAAAAAAAAAAAAAGTATCTTCTGACAAGATACTTACTGGTTATAAAGGCAAAACTAATGAGCCACCTGGGTGGCTCAGTACATTAAGCATCCGACTCAATTTTGGCTTAGGTCATGATCTCACGGTTTGTGAGTTTGAGCTCCACATGAGGCTCTGCACAGAGAGTGTGGAGCCTCCTTGGGATTCTCTCTGATGGCTCTCAAAATAAACTTTAAAATAAACACAAAATAGTAACTTTACAGTGGAATCACTTAGAAGACACCATCCTAAAGTTAACCTTAGCAACCTTGGGATAGATCCAGATGATGTACTTCCTGATATAATGCACTAAGAACACATGCTGGCTTCTATAGTACTCCTGCCCAAAATGCATAACCTGAATCTAGGTATGGGAAAACATCAAACGAACCCAGATTGGAAGGCATTCTACAAAATAACTGACCTGTATGAAATTTTTAAGTATATTTTTTGTTTTATTTAAAAGTTCATGTCATGAGGGGTACCTGGGTGGTTCAGTCAGTTGAGCGTCTGACTTTGGCTCAGGGTAGGATCTCACGGTTCATGAGTTCAATGCCGGCATTGGACTCCCTGCTGTCAGCATAGAACCTGCTTCATATCCTCATCCCCCTCTCTCTTTCTGCCCCCATTTGTACTCTGTCAAAAATAAACATTAGGGGCGCCTGGGTGGCGCAGTCGGTTAAGCGTCCGACTTCAGCCAGGTCACGATCTCGCGGTCCGTGAGTTCGAGCCCCGCGTCGGGCTCTGGGCTGATGGCTCGGAGCCTGGAGCCTGTTTCCGATTCTGTGTCTCCCTCTCTCTGCCCCTCCCCCGTTCATGCTCTGTCTGTCTCTCTCTGTCCCAAAAATAAATTAAAAAAAAAAACCGTTGAAAAAAAAATAAATAAATAAACATTAAAAAAAGTTAATGTCATAAAATAACTTTTTATGCATAACTGATTCAAATTAAAGAATACTCAAGAAACATAGAAGTGAATGTGATACATAATTGGGACAAAAAGTAAATTCTGACTAAGGTCTATAGGTAATATAGATAATATTATTCTAACGATGTTAACATCCTGGTTATAGTGACTGTACTAGGGGTGTGTAAACAAATTCCGTATTTTTAGGAAATAAACTGTGGTATTTCAGAGTAGAAAGACAGCATGTCTGTAACACAGAGAGGAAACAAAAATGATGAAGCAAATATGTCAACATGTTAGCAGTTGGAAAATCTGCGTGGAGGGCTTCCAGCCCTTTTTTTTTTTCCTCAAATTTTTCTTCAGTCTGAAATTAGGTGAAAATAAGAAGTTAACAGAAAAAAAAAAATAACACAAGGCAGAAAAAAAGTGTGGGTTTGACTCCTGGCTTTCCCACATATTAACTGTACGATCCTGAGCAAGTTATTTAACCTGTCAAAACTTCACTTTTATCATTTATAACATGTGGACAGACTTCCCCTTCTAAGGTTTTTATGAGAACTAAATATTACATGTAAAACGCTCAATCAATTTATTATTAGGGTTGAGGCAATGCAGAGAGAAATGGGTAGACGCAAAATTCAGCAAGGTTATAGAAGACTCTGCGTGCTGCATTGGGCACTATTTTGTGTTGCTCCAGACCACCCAATGCTGTCACCAGAGCTTACTGGAGGCAACCCTCTGACAGTGTTTCAATATTCAAACTAACATGCTCATCCTTACCCTAACACTTACAGCTCCAACACACACACGCACACACAGCTTTCTCAGAACTCCCTCGGCCTCAGTGTGCTGAGATCCATGAGGTGATGAGAGAGAAGCATCCTGAGTAGTAAAACTAAAAAACTAAAACAAGCACACTGTAATAAAGAGATGACACTGTAAACAGTAACACATTGGTGTGGGGCATTTTTAGAACTTATGAGACACCTAGCATTGGTCACAATATTTCAGATGTGTCCCTAACTAGCTCAGAGCACAGAGGAACTGTTACCTTCCCAAGTACCAGCATTCTATTTCTATTTATGGGACCTAGGAGGCTGTGGGCAAAGGCTCAGTCTGGATGTCACTGAAATCCGCCCCCCAGAACTGTTTATAATTCAAACAGTTCTCTTATTGCAGAAGTAAATGTTTTGTCCTTAGTTCAAAAAATGTTAAAAGCCATCCATCCATCAGTCCTGTGGGGAAGAAAATTTCCCCAAACTCCTGAAATCATACTATATGGAGGACTCTACTCCTCCCCCACACAAAAGGCCAAATCCGTTAAATAACGTCCCATTGTATGGGACAATCCTTTTTTATAGCTCTCTCCCTTGGCCCTTGCAGTAAAGCGTGCAGTCTTATTTATCATGTCACGTTTCAAGGAAGAAATCAGAAATCTATCAGCTTTCAAGGCCTGAGTGATGGGGACAGGAACAAAAAACACCTCAAATTGGGGCTGGATAGGAGCAAAGTTGACAACAGCTCCTGAGAGGCTATTTGTTTTATTTATTTATCACCTGTCAGGGCAGGAAGGAAAAGGGAACCAAATTGCCTATAGGGCTCAGCAAAGCCTCCATAATGTGCCCTTATTTAGAGAACATTCATGAGGGTTACAAAGAGAATAGGACTAGGAAAAATGTCTGCTATCAGGAGAATGATCATGTATATTATCATTTTAACAGAGTAAAAGGGGCCCCATTAATAATTATCCCAGCACAGTAGACATGAATCAGGACTGCCCCAGGCAAATCAAAGTCTGTGGCCACCATGGTGATGAAGATGTTAGGTAGAACTGTGTGTGTGTGTGTGTGTGTGTGTGTGTGTGTGTGTGTGTGTGTGTGTAATGAAATTTATTGTCAAATTGGTTTCCATACAATACCCAGTGCTCATCCCAACAAGTGCCCTTCTCAATACCGATCACCTACCCTCCCCTCCCTCCCACCCCCATCAACCCTCAGATTATTCTCAGTTTTTAAGAGTGTTTTATTGCTGGGAGCTGAGCTATCCAACCAGCCTGATGGCAGGGCCCGGGCGGTGGATGGATCGGGACTGCATGGCGGCCCGCCGAAAGTGAAGCTTCTTGTACTCCTGCTTTTATGTAATTTGGCCTTAGCGTTGGTCAGGGCAGCCCCCCTACCAATGAAAGTACCTGGGGATTTGTCGGTTGGGGAATTGCCCACTACAGGCCCCCCAGGAAAAGAACCATTGAGGAAAGAAATAAGAGTCCGCAGGGAAATTATGCGGCCCTACATCTAGCCCTTGCCACACCCTGTAAAGACTCCTCTATCTAAAGGAAGGATAGCCCCATATATTTCCCAGCCAAGGAAGTGGAAAAAGGGGTTCAAAATCCCCCACTCCATCAACAAAGGAATGTATCTATGGATACAAGTTACTCCAACCCTAGGCCCACTTGGCCTCCAGGAGGCATTCCAGATGATAACTGGACCTGATGGGTTAAGATACAGAATGGTTTCTTAGTTCCTAGCTAGGTATACATTGTCTCTGTTGGAGCACATAAGGCTTGGGTTCTCAGGGCCCTCCTGGCTCCCTCTTGCACCCCAAAGTGAATACTTTGTTCCTTGTGCCACAAATCACACAAAGGAACAATTTAGAAGTCACCTCCTTGTAAAACATTCCACTTGAGGTGTCGTGAGCTAAATGACCTTGTAAGGGTAGGAGGGAATGTTACAAGAAAATAACTATGTTGTTCCTTTATGGGTGATCACACAAAGGAACATTTTTAGAATTAGGTAATGCCAAGAAACATAGATAACGCATGCTACGTGTGTGTGTGTGTGTGTGTGTGTATATATTGTATTGTGTACAATATATATATATATATATATTGTGTACTATATATATATATTGTATTGTGTGTATATATATATATACACACAATACAATATATATACAATATATATATTGCTAATATAATGCCATGCTTGCTACAATAAAGCGGCCAGTCTAACACACTGCTGTTGTCTGTTTCCATTCTATTTTTGCTTTATTTTCGCTTTTTCACCGACGCAGTTCATCCTCTGGGAACCCCTGGACCTGCTGGAGCTGGACTCTGGCATTTTATGGCTTGGCTCCCGCCCTCTTTTTTTTTTCCTTCCCCTCCCCCATGGTCTTCTGTTAAGTTTCTCAGGATCCACATAAGAGTGAAAACATATGGTATCTGTCTTTCTCTGTAGGACTTATTTCACTTAGCGTAACGCTCTCCAGTTCCATCTACGTTGCTACAAGAGGCCATATTTCATTCTTTCTCATTGCCAAGTAGTATTCCATTGTGTATATAAACCACATCTTCTTTATCCATTCATCAGTTGATGGACATTTAGGCTTTTTCCATAATTTGGCTATTGTTGAAAGTGCTGCTATAAACATTGGGGTACAAGTGCCCCTATGAATCAGCACTCCTGTATGCCTTGGGTAAATTCCTAGCAGCTGTGCTTTTATTTTGCCAGAAGAATGACAGAATAGGTTTCAAGCTCTTTGTTTTAGAATATGAGAATAAGCAAAACAGAGATCTTTAGAGCTCCAATAGCTTCATCTTTCCATTTTGCAAATGAAGCTAAAAAAACAAAAAAGGAAAGGAACTTTATTAACAACTACAGAACTGCAAAAGCATAAAGATCAAAGTGTTTTTGGTATGGTTAGTTTAGCTAAGAGCCTGGGATCCAAGTTTCCAAATTCCTGCATATGATAAGGGAAGCCAATCTATACCAAGAAAGTTATTGTCTGCCTATTCCATTCATCTGAAAAAATATACTCAAATACCATATCCTGAGCCTACTACTCACCCTCATTCTTCAGATTCTAGTGCTTATACAAATGAAGACCCACATACAGAGCCAATGGGCTCTCATACAACCATGGGTACTCATAAAATAACACGTCCAGTCTTTTTTCCCAAATTTACACACAACAAACCTATCTAGTTTCATAATCCAGATATATCCACCTAACGTGCCCTCTGTTCTGTATTAGCCAGATATAAAAATCAGGACTCATATACACATGCTTGCCTGTGCATGAAGCAAAGCATATACATGAACCCTAACTCACAACATTGATAGAAGTACCTATGTAAAAGAGATCATATGCAGGTAAGTGAGGAGTTCTCTGGAGAGGTGCATGTGTTGGGTATAAATAAGAGCACTGGAAGGGCTGAATACACCCCTCAAGACCACCACCCCGAAGGATTCCAGAAAAGCATGGTGCTCAATCTTCTGCCTTCAGACCAGCCAGGATCCTTCTTTCTCTGTGGAAATCTAGACTTACTTCATCTGTGATTTCCTGGTACCAAATCTTCTTGTGCTCATACCCAGTATCTCTAATAAACCTCTGCTCTGCCATTCCAGATCTATGTTGCCATTCTGTTTGGAAAGTAATTAAGGAATTAACTTAAAAGACAGGATGCAGAGAGGGAGTGTGGGCAAAGATGATGCATCTCCCATTCTATGTCTTAGGTGCTACTTCATCTCTTACCTGCTGTCCCTGGTCTGTCCCGGACCTAGACTCTGTCTTACCTCTGGACTCCAAACTGTCTCCCTCCACCCACACCCCCAAAGTGTAGAAAGAGGGAAAGAATATGTAGAAGGGAGGAAGAGTCCAGGAGGGAGTAAGGACAGATGGAAGCAGGAAAGAGGAAACAATTCAGAAAAGTAGAGGTAAATGTATAATTTTTTAAATGAAAAGTCCAAATTATATATTCCCAAAAGTATTTTTAAAAAGTCCAAATTGGACATCCCCTCTTAGTCAATTTCTAGAACAAATGATTTACAGATGGCTTGCTGCATAAAAAGAAAACAAAACTCTCAGAGAATCTTCCCAGTTTTACTACGGATGCTACCAACATTTTCCATCTGCCATTTCAGCAGCTCCATAAAGGTTGTTGTAAACTGTGTTATGGTGAGAGTAAGTGTCATTCTCTAATACAATCTGATCAGTGATCCCAAGCCAGGCTGGTCCTCTACAGGCAAGGCCAAAATACACTATAACTTTCTCAGCACCACACAGTAAGCAATGCATTCTGCTAGTCAGTACTATTTATGCTATTTCATACAAATCCACTGGTCCTTTTTTGAACTCCTTGGGCCATTTATGTTCCAAATTCTGATTATTTCAGAAAGACAATACTGTGCACATAATATACTGTTCGATTTGAGGCGGTTAACTCATAATCAAGCATATTAAGTTTTCAACACAAAATATGTATATGTTCACACTAAGTAGTATAAAAACTATAGATTCTTTCAAGTTCAGATCAGGTTTGACTGTCAAATAGGCTCCTCAAATCCAAGACATAGAATTTGGCATCATAGGTAAGAGATTGTGAAACTAGCTATAATTATTCTTAATACTTGAAATGGGTGATGAACAAAGGGAGAATACTGTATTATAATTTTTTTTTCAGAGAAATGATCCACTAGCTTATCTCTTTCTTTGGTGTTCTTATCACTATTCTTAGCTGATGACAAAAATAGATTTAAAATTTCAATACAATGATGTATTAAGCTTGGTTTATCCTAAGATAAAAGAGCAGAGTGTGAACAGCACACACTGGGGCTAGTGTGGTAAAGGCCTGCCAAGCACACAGTGGGCACCAAAGAAGGGTCAAGCATTTTCATTATTCAGTTCACAGTGGTCCCAGCCTGACATCAAAATAGTGACCATTAAGATTCAGTCTTACATATGATATTGAATTCCCTGGAACAATCTGGAAAAACCAACAAGAGCCTCCTGCTCCCAAGAGCATCTTTCCACTGGCTGTTGGAGACTAACATACTTCTTTATAATAACCCTTGTTCAAATGCATAATCCTTGGAAGAAGTCAAGCTTCCATGGGACTTAAAGTACTTAACTGAATTTATGTAAGAGAAAAGACAAGAAAGAGGACATAGGTCTTTGGAACCTTAGCATCATGTCACCACTCAAAGAGAGTGGGGAAAATCCACATTCCATTTCTCTCCTTGGAGGCCAAAGGCTAAGCATCCAAGCATCTCTGAGACTCAGTTTGCTTGGGAATAAAATTAGCCTCACTTGCCTGGTGATGGCACTGAAACCAAAGTTGTTAAGTGACTTACCCAAGGCAACACAGCAATAAATTAATTTATCTTACACACGCCCATTTTGCCAAAATTTGGCACTTAGAGAGACCCAATTACAAAGCCAGGTTGTGTCTGGACACGTAAGGGCAAAAAACCAACATCAATGACCTAGGCATGCACTAACAGAGCCTGGCCCTGAAGACAAAAATGATGAGTCTAAGGGAAGAGGGTGGCCCTGGATGATATGCACAGCCAGTGGTCATCTGTTTCAATGACTCTTCAGAGGAACTATTCACACTGCCCACTGCAGACTCTGGTCTTCCCATTTCTCCCTAAATTTTCCTCACTTCAGGATGCCATAATGATTCAGACTCTAACTTTGCTTCCAGGCCTGCTTTGATGAATGCCTGCTCCTTCCATGCCTGTAACATAAATCTCGCCTGTGGCTGTGACAAGTTCTGACATTTGGCCACCTGTCGAGGTCAGGTTCTCCCAGAAGCCGACCCATAGCCAAGGGTTTAAATGGAAGTGATTTATTAAGCAAGTGTCCTCAGGAGACAGCAGCAAAGGAGGGGAAGGATGGGATAAGGAAGAGGAAGAAGTCAAGCACATCTCAGCCTCAGCCCGATCCCATGGGCAGCTCTGGAGTATAAATCACATGTCAGAGTTTGTCCAACTGTGAGATAAAGGAGCTGGGTGTTAGTACTCCCACAGTAGCTAGCCACTGGCTATGATGGCCTAGATTTCAGAGTTGCGGTGGTGACATGAATTCCGGGACATTTCCTGTTCTTCATAGAAGCAAGGTGTTTCTAATACCCAAGGGTAATTCTCTCAAGTTCATAGGTGCCAGCTGCTAGCAGCAAACCTGGGAGATAGGCCCACAGAACTGCTAAAAGGGACTGGACTTGATCTGAGCAGACAACAAGAGTCCCTACATCACTTAAAAGCATCATTCCATGAATATTTATGCACTAAAATCATAGAGTTGTATACATAAAGTGGGCCAATTATGGGTATATAAATTATGCCTCAATTATGAATACACAGAGACAGAAGAGCAGTTGGAGACAGTGCATGAGCTACTCTTGGACAATGTCACCATGAATGGAAAAAGGACCCAAGAAATGGGTGGTATCTTAAGAACAAAGTGGGGCTCTAGTGAGAGCCTTTATAAGATGGAAGAAAAGTCATTTTGTATGCTATTTTAAATGACACAGTGGAGAAGAAAAAATGATGCAGGAAGGAAAGGGAAAAATTGCTGTGTAATTGTTTTAAAATAGCAAATATTTACTAAACCCATACAATATGTCAGATGCTAGACTCTATATTGCACATACTATTTTCATGCATTCCCGAATTGCTTATTCCCTAGGAAATAGATTATTGCACATATCCAATCACTAGGTAGGTAGGGTTCAGAGAGGTTAAGTACATTACCCAAGGACATGCAGCCAGGAGGTTCAAGAGTTAGAGTTCAATCTAATCTTTGACTCTAAAGCTATTCTTTTCCTAAGACTCTAGCCCACCTAAATTTGTGCCTGACTTGAATCTTCCATACACTAAGTATACCATAGTACCTAAGGCAGAACAGGATCCAACCTTATCAAATTAGTAACTGTAACTTTCTTCAGGAAACTAAGTCAGCAAGTGATACTTAAACTCCACCCTAGCCCACCATGAAAGTGACCTGGACGTGGATATGAGTACTTAAGCTGGAAAACACTGTGACAAAATATCTAGAAAGGATGCTAGATGGATTTTTAGCAAGTATCGTGGCATCCACTCCTCCACCCATGAGGCAAACCTTTCTACTTTAGATAGACCCTGATGCATAGGTTTTCCTCCAAATGGGGGGAATTTCAAAAACTTCCACAGAATATAGAAGACAACTAAATGATGCAGCCTGAGCAGAGCTGGGCTCTGTAGGGTGAAGTCTTACATATAAGAACAACACTGTCTTCATAACCAGTGATAGGCACTTTGCTGAGCATCTTGAAATGATCAAGGGATATCTAATTAGCCATTGGAAAGAACTCCATTCATAGAGTAAATTTTGGCAACTGCCGATTCACAGATTAGAATTATCTCACTAACTGTAATCTAAATTGATATCAAAAAGTAAAATTTCAGCATACCTTGGTATGGTCATCACAATAATGGCTCCCCAAAAATGTCCTCATCCTGGTCCACAAAACCTCTAAATATGTTTCATGACAAAACAGTCTTTGCAGGTTAAGGGTCTTGATATAAGGAAGTTATTCTGGGTTACATGGATGTGATTAATGTAATCACAAGGGTCCTTATAAGAAGGAGACACAAGGGTCAGAGTTAAAGACTGGGAAATGCTATACTATTATCTTTGAACATGCAGTTAGTGGCCCTCCGTTAAGGAATGCAGGTGGCTTCTCTAAGATGAAAAAGGCAAGAGACTCTTGAAAACTGAGAATAAACTGATGGTTGATGGGGGGTAGGAAGGAGGGGAAAGTGGGTGATGGACATTGAGGAGAGCACCTGTTGGGATGAGCACTGGGTGTTGTATGGAAACCAATTTGACAATAAATTTCATATAAAAAATAAATGTAAAAAAAAAAGATGAAAAAGGCAAGGAATGGATTTTCCCCTCGAGTCGCCAGAAAGTAATACAATTCTGCCAATACTTACATTTTAAGCCCAGTAAGACCCATTTCAGTTTCCCGACTTACAGAAGTGTAAGAAAATAAATTTGTATTGTTTTAAACCACTAAATTTGTGGCAATTTGTTATAGCAACAAGGGGAAACCAATATGCTTGGCATAGAACAAAAACAGCTGGAGACCTAGAGAAAAGTATCAACAGATGTAAAAGGTCAATTTAGATAAAAAACAATTCTGTTGGCCCAAGCTGGACAGAAATTTAAAATACTAGCCTCTGAAAGAAGGGAGTTAATGTCTTGACTTAAAATCCCTTAAACACAGAGCCTGAGACAAGGCCTTGAGTGCTTATGTACACAGTGACACCAGGGAGTAGAAATGAGAGAACAAGGGAAAGGGAAAGTGGAAAGGAAGAGGAAACAAACATCACAGTCATTGCTGAAGGCCATGGTTAGCCATTGGAACCCGTGAAAAACACACAACATGGTGTCCCAAATTAACCAGCCAGGGCAGGGACTCTGGAGCTCTGCCCCACGGCTTCCCATCTCCCATTAGTTAAGGATTAACTCATCCCACCCAAGAAGGTGGTGAGGCTTTGGAGAATTCCCTAATCCAGAAGGTAAACAGACATAATATGCAGGTCAGATAATCTGACCTTGGTCAAGGGTATGTGATGCAGGGCATCAAAATAATTTGCTAGTTAGTGTGTTATAAACACAGTGAGTTCTAGGAAATAAGTTTAAAAAAGTTATCAGCCCACAAAAAGATAAAAGGTCAAAGAAACAGGCATTATTTCAAAGAATTAATACAAACTAACAATAGGCACATGAAAAGAAAAACGGTAGAGCGTGTTAAGTAATGGAAGAATGTAAATGAAAACAATAAATAACCTCTTGGCTATTAAATTGATATTTCTATACTTGTGAAGACAGAGTAAATTATATCAACTTCTCTGGGAGTTATTTTTGTCTTATGTATTAAAAGAATCAAAAGCATGAATTCTCTTTGAATCACCATTACCCATTCTAATAATTTAACCTAAGGAAATTAACAACATATTTAATAACTGAAACACCCTAAAATAGGGGACTGGTTAAATAAATCCTAGTGCAAAAATATAATGGGGTATTAGCCATTATCATGTAGTAACTATTTTTAGACATGAAAATATAGTCACAACTTTTTATAAAATGAAATATCTAAGTTACAAATAGTAAGCACTCATGGAGCGAGTTAAGTTTTCTCTAAAAATATTTTATTTTATATCTGAAACTATACATTTCAAAATTTTCAGAAGTAATTATCTTTGGGATTTGTTTGAGTTGTCCATGTTTTCTACACACATTGGTTATTGCTTTTGTAATACAATTCAAATTAGGATTTCTAAAAGAAATGATTCTTAAGGTTATTAGGGAGTAAAACCTATATAGATAGTAGACACTTGATAGTCTCAGAAGATCTGTCCCGAGGCAATGGAGGATTTGCAAATTTAAAAATAGTTTAGCCATTTAATTTTCCTCTTGTAATACCATACATTATCTCACAAAAAATTCAAGTGGCTGTTTTATATCCTTGATAACTCTATAGGCTGTAAAATTAGTAAAATGCATTTTGAGCAAAACAAACCATATTGCATCAGTGCTCTAGGACTGGAAATAAATGCTTATGATCAAGAAACTCAAGCAGTGACTACTTGGAGCATATAGTAGGATGAAATCAAATGTCTGGAGTTCATCCAACTTCTTCCGATCATACTGCATGTGAAGAAATGAGGAAAGAGCAGCCCAACTGCCTTGAAATGTGGATGGTAGGTGCTCAGCTATGCTTTGTCACTCAAATCAGCACGTAAGGCGCTGTCCTTTCTATAAACTGATTGAAATCCATGCAGAGAGCCAAGTTCTACTGGAACATTCCTAAATTCAGTCATTCTCATACTGAAATAATCCTACTGTTGGTATTTAGAGATCCTAAAATAAGGCACCCGCCATGTGCATATTCATCTTCTTTTTCTCCCTGATGTTTTGACATCTGGAGCCCTGACTATGGACAGACTACTTCCTCCAGGCCTTGCTAATTCCTACTATAAACACTTGCTCTAGGAATATACCTTTCATATGCAAACTAAGCAACCCAGAGCCCATCCCCATCCTCCTCTTTGGTGCTCTCACACTGAAGAACCAATATTCCCCTTCCCTAAACACCCCAGGACCAGGTATCAGGCAGCTAGGAACATACCCTAGGCCCTAAGGCTGGATGACATTATTCATTTAGTCAATCCTAAATCAGTTTACCTTGCCTCACCCATTCCTTCCCTCAAAGGTCACAAGGAAGAGTCTAGCCCATGTCTTCTCCTGGCTCCTGACCTACCCTAGTGTCTCCTAGCACAGATGGCCCCATGTGATGTGGTGTGGCCCCCTCCCCTCGCAAACTGTAACAAACTGTAAGTAACAAACTGCCTTTTTGATGGTAATCCTCTCTTCCATCATCTGTGGGCCTTACCATACTAGAATAATACTCACATTTTAAAACAATCGATAGCTACAGATAGCACCTGTTAATGAGTCTGGAGAAGGTAAGTTCAAGTAGGCAGCAATGCCACATGTCATGTTAACTATCTAATTCCTGTTTGATGTGCTCCATATTTCACATGGACTTTCTAACAGCTTTTTCTTCAATGTTAAGATAGGTTTACTTGAGATGTCAATGGTAATATCCAAGAAGAAACGAAGGTCCCTGAAAACCAATGAGTTAAAGGTCTTAATGTGTCTGTTACACTGTCAAGGCTAATTGGTTCTGTCTCACCTTTGGTGCATGTGCCTGTTCAGAAATGACTTTTGTGGCCAGTGCTGTAAGTTGCTACACAGCACATGAAGCAAGCAGGGCTCATCTAGCTGCCATAGTCCCAGTATCTCTTGTGCCACCAGCTGTCGCTGTGCCCCACTTACCTTCAAGATTCTGCTCTTGCTTTGCGTGCATCAGCCCCTCACCGTTTCCCACAATGATGCCCCCAAATGCCCACAAGAATATTTGTTCAAGTTAAAGGTACCTCCAAATTACATTCCACTCTCTGAAGAAAACTTCACTTTCTTGACCATAAATTCACCCAATCCCAGCCTCAAATGAGAGAAGGAAGGGTGGCTAATTAAACTGTTCTGGTTTGGTGCAAAAGTCCAGGTTCACCGACTTGATTCCACTGTACCTGGATTGAAGCTTCTCATACAGGGAGCAGCGGCCTCTCGATAACTGATGGTCATTAAATATTCCTCAGATTCAGGATCCTTGGCAGCCATCCTGCCAATTTCTAGATCTCTGGGAAGCTTTTACATGGGACCAGGGCCTTGAAATACAGCCTCTCCACAATGTTTCCTTCATCCTTCAGTGGCAACAGGGTCAGCTGAACTCTATTTTTGTGCCTAGGGACTATACTATAATTCTCACCTGCTTTTAACAAAAATTTCAGTAACTCCTTTTCAGGCCATTTATAAATTGTGTTTATATGGAATTTTTCCATGTGTTCATATGAATCTATGAGTCTGTCAGAATTAATGTGCTCTTTCTTCCTAGCCTCTGGCTTAGAGAAAAAGTGGTTTGGAGTATAGGGCCAGGAGTGAGAATGCCTGTTCCCAGGTCTTAACTCTGTCACTTACTATCTGTGTGACTTGGAGCGAACTGCCTAAGTTTCCTGTGCCTCAGTTTCCTCATCTGTCGAGTGGGGATAATAACAAAACACCTTGTAATTTTCATTTGGGGGGAGTTTAAAGAATGTACTGCACTTAAACCACTTGAAACAGTGTCTAGCATTCAATACATGTGAACTACTAATCCTATCCCCTAACCCCAACCCATCTTAAAAGGCCTCATTTTGCATCTACTGCATCAACAGTACTCCAGCTTTGTGTACAAAGCAAAGGCTTGAAGAGTCTATTTTTTAAAATTTTTTTCATGTTTATTTATTTTTGAGGGGGGGGGGGAGGAAGAGAGCATGAGTGGGGGAGGGCAGAGAGAGGGAGACACAGAATCCGAAGCAGGCTCCAGGCTCTGAGCTGTCAGCACAGAGACTGACATGGGGCTCCAATTCATGAACCACGAGATCACGACCTGAGCCAAAGTTGGACACTTAACCAACTGAGCCATGTGAAGAGTCTCTTTAAAGGGCAGATTCCCAGGCCGTAGCCCAGAGAGACTGACTGAGTAGGCCTGGATGTGTCCTAGGAATCTGCATTCTCAACACTCCAGGTGTTCTCGTAAAGGTGGCTCACACTGCATGAAACAGCACCGTTCTACCTATGCCATCTCTCATTACCACTTGTGCATAGACCAGCCTTGCTATTCTGAATTCACAGCAGCTAGCATTTGGTGTTGACTGCCTTATGTTTCATGTTTAAGTTTTATCATCAAGATTATAAATCACTGAAAGACAGGGATTTTATTTTCTCCAGTTTACTATCCTCCATAGCAGAGAAGAGTGCCTTTCTTACACCAATGTAGGATATAAATTAGTTTTGGGATAGACTGATCATTGAATCTTAAACCCTCAAATGCACAAACCCAAATCTTCTAACTGAATTTAGTTTCAAACAAGCAGTAACAGGCTCTGCTCTTCAATATGGTCTCAGGACATCACTTCAGTTGCTCTAAAAATACAGTTATTTAATATGCTACAGTTAAATTCTGATTTTCATGAGAAGGTTGTGAGTTAAATCATGAGTCCTGTTAAGCTGCAGATATCTTTCAGAGTAGTTTTATTAAGGTCCTAAGCAGTTATGTAGCATTCTCCAAATAATTTAGGTAAGTTTGGATACTGTGACCCACAAGTAACCACTTGAACATGGCCTAAGTTAACCATAGTTTTCCATAACCTAAATGCCATATTCCACGTTATCATGTCAAGCTAATGTGAAATAATAGATTCTTACATAATGGTAAAAAAAAAAAAAAAAGAAAGAAAAAAAAGAAAAAAAAACATCTTACATTTGTCCAAAACCCATCTGCAAACACTAGTCACATGATTACCTTGGGTACAGCTCAGTGGTGCTTGCTTCGGAATTACTTACACTGAAATTGGAAGGATACAAGGAAGATTAGCAGGGCCCCTGCACAAAAGTGACAGTATAACTCAGTGGCAAAATCACCTAAAAAGCTTTAAAGAATACTGATGCCCAGACCATATCCCAGACCAATCCAATAAAAATATCCAGAGTTGTGACTGAAGTATCAGTAGCTATTAAAGCTTCTCAGGTGACTACAGTGTGCAACAAGGTTGAGGACCACCAGGCCCACTTCTTGAGAATCTATTAAGCTTGGTAAGCATACATACTTAAATCCCAGCCCTGAAGACACATAAAAAGTAGAGATATTTTAAAAGCCCCCATGGTTATTCTGATTTACAGTGAGAAGTAAAAACCATCGATGTCCCCCATTTTATAGGTGAGAATTGGGGACAAAGAGATTGTTCCCAATCTCTCCTTAGTGGAAAAGCATGTCTTGGGATACTATTCTCAATGCTTATTAACACTCAAGTTGATGTAAATGACCTGTACTGTCCTCTCTTAACAGCAGCCTGGTTTTTGGAAAACCAGGGTAAACGAGTACACTGGAGTATTCAAATGGGGGCAAGGATGGATTTAAGGAATTTAATAGACGAGTAAACCTGACAACATAGAAATACGACACAGTTTTATTAAAGTTTCGCTGAATAAATCTATTTAAAGCAGTTAAAACTGTACCTGACATATAAAAAGGACTATTTAAGTATCTGTTATACAGAATAAAATGGGAAGGATGTCCTCACCTCTAATATGTACTCTTCTAGGGAAAGTGCCTGACAAGGCTGTCATACTACATAGGTAACTGGAACCATAATCAGGAGCGTGAGTCCAATAGACCACCTCACAGGGGTCAGATTCAGTCCACTGACTCTTCTTATAAATAAAGTTTTACTGGAACACAGCTATACCTATTCACTTACATACAGCTTATGGATGCTTAAATTATTTTTTTCTTTTTAATTCCAGTGTAGTTAATATAAAGTATTGGTTTCAGGCGTAAAAATACAGTGATTTGACAATTCTATGCATTACTCAGGGCTCGTAATTATGAGTGTGCTCAATCCCCTTCATCTCTTTCGCCCATCTGCCCACCCATCTCCCCTCTGGTAACCATCAGTTTGTTCTCTATAGTTCAAAGTGTGTTTTTGGTTTGCCTTTTTCTTTGTTCTTTTGTTTCTTAAATTCCACATATGAATGAAATCATATATTTCTCTTTCTCTGACTTGTTACATTTAACATTATACCCTCTAAATCTATCCATGTTGTTCCAAATAGCAAGATTTCATTTTTTTATGGCTGAGAAATATTCCATCATAGGTATATACCACATCTTTATTGTTCATTAATAGACACTTGGGTTGCTTCCATAATTTGGCTATTGTGAATAATGCTGCTAAAAACATAGGGGTGCATGTATCCTTTTGAATTAATGTTTTTGTATTCTTTGGGTAAATACCCAGTAGAATTACTGGATAATATGGTAATTCTATTTTTAGAAAAAAACCGCATACTGTCTTCCACAGTGGTGGCACCGGTTGGCCTTCCCACCAACAGAGCACAAGGGTTCCATTTTCTCCACATTCTCATCAAGACTTGTTGTTTCTTGTGTTCTTGACTTTAGCCATTCTGACAAGTGTGAGGTGATATTTCATTGTGGTTTCAATTTGCATTTCCCTGATGATGAGTGACATAATTATCTTTTTATGTCACCTGTTGGCCATCTGGCTGTCTTCTTTGGAGAACTGTCTGTTCATGTCTTCTGCCCATTTTTAAACTGGATTATTTGATTTTTGGGGTGTTGAGTTGTGTAAGTTCTTTATATACATTGGATATTAACCCTACATAGGATATGTTTTTTGCAAATATCATCTCCCATCCTAATTGTTTCCTTGGCTGTGAAGATTTTTGATTTAGTCCCACAAGCTTATTTTTGCTTTTGTTTCCCTTGCCTCAGGAGACACATCTATAAAAGTATTATGGTCAACGTCAGGGAAATTATTGCCTATGCTCTCTTCCAGGATTTTGATAGTTTCAGATCTCACATTTAGGTTCTTAATCCATTTTGAATTTTTGTGTTTAAGTAAGTATTTCAGTTTCATTCTTTTGCTGTCCAGTTTTCCCAACACCATTTGAAAAAGCTGTTTTTTCCCATTGGATATTCTTGCCTCCTTTGTTGGAGATTAACTGACCATGTAATTGCAGGTTTATTTTTGGGCTCTCTATTCTGTTCCATTGATCTATAAGTCTATTTTTGTGCCAGTACCATATTGTTTTGATTACTAAAATTTTGTAATCTATCTTGAGATCTGGAATTGTGATACCTAAGTTTTGTTTTTATTTTTCAAGACTGCTTTGGCTATTTGGGGCCTTTCATGGTTCTGTACAAATTCTAGGACTTTTTGTTCTAGTTCTGTGAAAATACTATTGGTATTTTGATAGGGATTGCATTTAATCTGTAGTTTGGGTAGTATAAACATTTTATCAGTATTTATTCTTCCAGTCTGTAGGTAGTATCTTTCCATGTGCTTATGTTGTCTTTAATTTCTGCCATCGGTGTTTTATAGTTTTCAGAGTGTAGGTCTTTTACCTCTTTGGTTAAGTTTACTCCTTGGTATTTTATTATTTTTGATACAATCGTAAATGGGATGGTTTTCTCTTTCCTCTGTTTCATTATTACTGTATAGAAATGCAACAGATTTCTATCTGTTTTTGTATTCTGTGACCTTACTGAACTCATTTATTAGTTCTAATAGTTTTTTTGTTTTTAGGGTTTTCTATACATAGTATGTCATTTGCAAATAATGCAAGTTTTACTTCTTTATCAATTTGGATGCCTTTTATTTCTTTTTCTTATATGATTGCTATGTCTAGGAATTTCAGTATTGTGTTGAATCAAAGTGGTGAGAATGGACATCCTTGTCTCATTTCCCTTTAGGGGAAAAGCTCTCAGTTTTTCATATTGATTAAAACATCAGCTGTGGGTTTTTCACATATAGTCTATAAAGATATGTTCCCTCTAAATCTACTTTGTTAAAGGCTTTTTATCATGAATGGATGTTGGACTTTGCCAAATGCCTTTTCTGCATCTATTAAAATCATCATATGGTTTTTATCCTTTCTTATGTTGATGCGATGTGTTTATGGCTGTTTTTATACAGAGGATCTATGACCTACAAAGCCTAAAGTGTTTATTCATTAGCTTTTTATAAAGTTTATGGATCCCAATCTAGATAATTCTCCTATACTATCAAGATAACAAGAACAAAAGTATTTGTACTGAGCCTCATTCTTCATGCCTTTCTTATAATTACGTACCTCCTTCTGAGTTTTGTGCTTTTAAGTCAGATATACCCTAACATAAGAACAAACTAAAATATGCTATCACAAGAACATGTTATAACAGCAGAAACCACAGACCCTGAATTTTTTTTATGAGACTAACAAGGAGACTGACATATTCAGTGGTTAGAATTCTATGAAGTTGCTAAAAACAATCTTTCTTTAAGGTTAAACTAACACGAAAAAATCCTTATGTTTCAACGTTAAATGAAAAAGTCCAATTCAACGTTGTATAAAGTATGATCACAACTATATGAAGCAAATTACACATTTTCACAGGAACTCTCTAAAGAAAAACACATCAGAATGTGTTGGCTTTGAGTGACAAAAACATGACTTTTTTGGTCTATTTTTTATGTGGTAAACTCTATAATAAGCAGGCATTATTTTTATAATAAAAATAAACTTGATTTTTAAAATATGGAATATGAATTGTTTGTTTTTAAGTCTGAGATCAACAATTTCTAGCACT
Organism: Neofelis nebulosa; assembly: GCF_028018385.1. Taxonomy (NCBI): domain Eukaryota; kingdom Metazoa; phylum Chordata; class Mammalia; order Carnivora; family Felidae; genus Neofelis; species Neofelis nebulosa. The sequence continues at coordinate 31,574,209 of NC_080792.1, forward strand.
TATGTGTTAGACATGGCACGTGATATTTAAGTGTCTCACAAACAAAAATGGTGCTACTACTAACGTGTCATATATGTACAACTCTGATGTTTACAAAGTTTTTCCAGAAACATTATCTTACTTGGTTCTAACTACTTCAAAAAAAAAAATTGGCTGCAATTGACAAAAACAGGATACCAATTCAGATCTTGTAGTTAGTGTAGAACACTCTCAAAACTTTATCTCACTTATCCAATTTCATGCTAACTTGTTTCTCTCTCAATATTGTATAAGATCTCAAGTTAGTGAGGATTTTCCTTCTTTTACTTGAAGTCCTGGGGATTCACAGTAAGATATAGAGGTCACTTAGAATCTCTTAATCCTGTTTGTTCACATTTCTGTAATAATGCAAGTTGCATTGAAACCCCGAAATATGTGTGCAATGGCCTCCCAGCCACGGTGCAATCCTGTAACCCTTTAAAGTCCCAGTGTCAATAAAAATCACACTTAAGGCAAGCTGGACACATAGAACTCTCTCTCTAGGGCCTGACCATCTTGAAGGGCTTCCTACCATTCAGTGGTGCTTAATGGGCCAATTATGCTTCAGAAAAACTTACAAGGATAAGTACACAGATTTCCTGAGCACTTGGTAGGCAATCTTGTATCTTGTAAACTAGAACGAGCCCTTGAGGAAAAAAAAGGGTTTGGGGGCACCAGGATGGCTCAGTCAGTTAAGCATCCAATTTGGGCTCAGATCATGATCTCGGCTGAGATCATCATCTGCTTCAAGGGTTCAAGCCCCGTGTCGGGCTCTGTGCTGACAAGTCAGAGGCTGGAGCCTCTTCAGATTCTGTGTCTCCCTCTTTCTCTGTTCCTCCCCCACTCATTCGTGTTCTCTCTCTTTCTCTGTCTCAAAAATAAACAGTAAAAAAACAAAATTTAAGTGAAAAAAAATTTTTTAAGGTTTTTAAGTTATAAATTTTGGGGCACCTGGGTGGCTCAGTTGGTTAAGCATCCGACTCTTCCTTGATTTCAGCTCAGGTCATGATCTCACAGTCCATGGGATCAAGCCCACATCAGGCTAGGTGATGACCGCATGGAGCCTGCTTAGGATCCTCTCCACCCCCCTGTCCCTCCCCACTCGTGTGCATATGCTCATGCTCTCTCTCACATCTGTCTGCAATATCCCCAGCACCAATTCACTGTTGTCCTTGCTGCTACAGTTAATTGTCCCATCGACCATTCTCAAAGGCCTTGGTCTCAGCTACTGCCAATTAGTAGACACTAAGATATTAGTCGAAAAGGGTTTCCTGTTACTGAAGAACATAAAAAGAAATTTCTAGATAATAATTTCTACCTGTTATTTTAACCTCAAAATTCATCCTTCTAATTAGGTTTACCTCATCTCTTTCCTTGCTGTCTCCCTTATTCCATTTTCATAACCAGAACTAAATTATACCTTCTTAGGCATTTTGTTCCTCAATTAAATCCACTCCTGTGATTCTTCCCTTTCTTTCTAGAGGCATCTTTCTCCTCCTTCAACTAAAAAAAAACCAAACTCATAGTATCAGGATATTCAAGGCTTCCACAAGCTGGTCTCAAATCTGTTTAGCAAAACTCCCCTGCTCTCCAAACCCCCACCCCCAACTTGATTTCCATCTCTACAAAGAGCCATTTGCCATTCATTGAATATACCTAATTCTGCCACTTGATTATGTCTTCCAAAAGAATTTTCTTCCCTCAAACCTCCCCACCCTTCTCTAAGAAGTCTTCCAATCTCTCCCAGGCAGTGTGAGCTGATTCTTCCCCTATATTATCATTTAACTCTTCACCTAAGTCTATTATGTAATTCACTACATTCTACTGTAGTTGGAAATTTATGTTTCTATGGGCCCCATTTGATGTGAGCTACTTAATGCCAAGGTCTCTATCTTATTCATGTTGTGTTCCATTCCCATCCACATTATCTCTATGCCCCTAGTAAAGATTTGGGCACATACAATAGCAAAAATAATTATTGAATTAGTATGGAAAGAGTAAGAATTTGTGAATGATTAATGACAGCATTTGATTTATCATAAAAGGCAATGTAGCAGGGAATTCTTGGTTAGGCCACTGAACCTTTTGGGAAATTGCATCAACCAGTTGCCTTACTATGTAATCATAACAGCTACAAGAGAAGTCAATAGCACAATATTCTCTCTCCTTCTTAAATTAAAATCAAACAAGCTTGTACTTTGAATAAGCAACTATAAAATTTAAGTTAAGTGCTATAATTAAACAAACATTACAACCAAATTAATTTAGACTATGCAGAATACTTATTGGGATGTAGTTAATCAGCCATTAATACTGCTAGTACGTCCTATAAAGGAAAATAGGCTCAGAAGTCTAACAAAATTACCATTTATAGTATTTCAGTATTTATCCCCGCCCAATCTATGAGAGGCAGTTATAAATGTAGTAAATTTTATATGAAATTAAATAAGTAAAAAACCATTTTCCAAGCAAGAAAGAGTTGCATTATGGTTAAGGTTGTGATTTGACTAAGATAGAAAACTATGTGACCATTTCTGACATTCCACAGCAACTGTAATTAAATCCTATTTATTTAGAGCTATCCTTAGAAATTATGAACATAAATAAATGTATCTATGTTTAATATATATATTATTCCTGGCCTTGTAAAATTCAAGTCCCTACATATAGTGGAGGGGCAAGACATGTGTTCTCTGACAATTCCAAAAACTAATTAGTAATGAAAACAAGTTTTCAGACTTAAAAGTCTAATACCCAGGTCTGTTTTAAAAATTTTAATATTCCTTTGTATTCCAACAGATTTTTTTTTTCCAATTTAGTCTAAGAAACAACAGACGCATGCATCATTAGGCTGGACAAGAAGATGATAAACAACATTGTTATGGTTCTGTGGTTGCTAGGTTGCTAAAGGCTCTAAAGTGGTGACTCTCATTATTTGACATAGACAAGTTGCTAAATGAGTGTCAAAGCAATTGTTGATGCCTGAAGTGGTTGGAGCGACCTAAAGCATATTCCCCATTCCAAGAACACGGTCTGTTTCTCTCCCAGGGTACAGTCTGTCTCACTTGCAGATTCTCCTGACTCAAGCACATCAAGACTTTCTTCTTTCAGTACCATTTTCATCATACCATTTTTCTGCCAAGCAAAGGCACAAAATGGTTCCCAACTGTGTAAACATAAATTTCAAACTCCAAAATATGCCTTTCAAGCAATAATTCAGTCTATTCATAATCATCTTTCCAGTATTATAGTCACAAACAACACAATAACCTGGACAAACTTATCCCTGATCATAGCATGCATATTCATACTCCCACCTTTTGTCTGCTTCATAGTTGCTATTTCTCTTTATCTTACCATTCATTTTTCCCCTCAAGTATTTTCCATGAGTTTTTATTTTTTGGACTCTTCCTGCCTTTTGTGATTATCTCATCCTAAATGGATAGCATGCATTCTCCAAAAGGCTTATTATATACATGTTCATGTTTTTATATTTTGACTCCTAAACTAGATTGTAAGTATTTTAGTTTTTTTAAGTTTATTTTGAGATAGAGGGGAGGCTGGAGGGGCAGAGAGAGAGAATCTCAAGCTGGCTCCGCACCACCAGCACAGAGCCCAATGTGGGGCTCAAATGCACAAACTGAGGTCATGACCTGAGCTGAAATCAAGAGTGGGATGCTTAACTGACTGAGCCACCCAGGCACCCCTAAAGTATAATTTTAAGAAACTGTGTTGTACTCACCTTTTAGAAAATCTATGTATGCATTCTATCAGTGCATATTACATGGTAGGTCCTTGGTGTTTCCTTATTTTAGCATCTAAGTTGGGTTAAACACAAAGGACATCTTCCTTCAAAAGATATCTTCTCACCTACCCTGTCATGCCAGACATTCCAGCCTGGCACTTAAATCTGCCAACAGTAGAATGTTCACTTTTTAAGAAGTTCTTTCTTATTTATACTAAGACAAATTCTGCTTGCTTTCCAGCACCTTTCAACTGAGGGTCTTAGCTATGTTTTCTGAAGTGACATAAACTAAGTCCAACTCATTTTAACTGATAGTATGACATTCACTTGAAGGCAATTACCATGTATATGAAATTTTTTTCTCCCTAGTAAAGTATTTCAAATTCTGTTATTCGTGTTAACATAGCTTCTCAATACCCTAGTCACTTATCTTAGCTATTTATCAACTTTTCTCCTCACTGTGGTCATGTAATCAAAGCACAGTACTCTAGATGTCATCCCATCAACACAGATTTCAGTGGAACAGTTAATTTGCTTCACCTTCATACTATACTGCTAGTAACAAAGTCTAAATTTATGTTATTTAATATCACATAATAATCTTGGCTCAAACTAAAGAAGTATCTACAGATATTTTCCACAGAAATTACTTTTCACTTCTGTGTTTGCATCTTGAACTTGCATGGAGATTTGTTGCTACTCGTCTCCTAATCTTTTTCTTGACAACTTTCATACAGGGAGATGTTGGGTTGTAATAATTATTCCACTTTTGACAAATGTTGTTGAAAAGTGGATATGAAAGTAGGGATTTTCTTCTAATGAATTTTAACTTGTCCTTATATTTAAAAGGCTACCACTTAGGGGCACGTGGGTGGTGGCTGAGTTCGTTAAATGTCTAACTTCTACTCAGGTCATGATCTCACAGTTCATGAATTTTAGCTCCGTGTCAGGCTCTGTACTGACAGCTCAGAGCCTGGAGCCTGCTGCAGATTCTGTGTCTCTATCTCTCTCTGCCCTTTCCCTGCTCGTGCTCTGTCAAAAAATAAGCAAACATTTAAAAAAAATTTTAAATAAAAGACTACCACTTATAAAGGAAACAAAATTTATCTCTGCATCTCCAGATGAAAAAATAAGTAATGAGTTGTATTTAAATAAAAAAAAATTTACTCTAAATGACGTGTAACAATTAAAACCACCCAGTAAAATGTGTTATGCACTCCTCCCCCACCACTAGAAACTATCTCATCACTGACTGTGTTCTAACAGAAGTTGATAGGTACTTCATTACTAAAATTTTCAAACTGGAGTGTAACATCTGTCTAGTGGAGAGAGGCATAAGGGGAACACCCATGTAGAATTCCCATAGCTCAGAAGCATGGACTGAAAGAAGTCTTGAGAGTAACTTGAAAGGATGTTCTCTATCAGCCCAAAGGTTACTGTGTAAACAGTGCTTGATAAGCATTACAAATGCCCCTCAGTAATCCCTTGGCTTTGCTGGACTTTGGTTTTCGTGGTTCTAATTTAAGAAAGGCCCACCTGTATAGTTACGATCCCCCCTTTTGAACAGAAGACTCTAGAGTCTGTCCTTTCTATAGTCTTTCCTTTCCTAAGTACATTCAAGCCATCTGTTAAAGAATTTGTTGTGAATGTTGATGGATGTTGGTGTTGAATAAATTAGTCTAAGATTTCCAACAACCTTGTTTTCTTCCAATGGGAAACTGGAGATTTTGTCTTTTTATTGTATTGATGATTAAACAATTAAGTAATTTGATCATCAGCTTCTATGACAAAGTTGATTCTTGAAGAAACGAATGCCTGGCAAAACCATGAACATCTGCCTCAGCACATTCTCCATTAGCCATTCTGACATTATCTTTCTGGACCAAACTGGCTTTAGGTATTCAAGCTGAGCCTGAACAGAAGCATCTTAGGGTGTGTGTGCATGTGCACGTGCATGTGCGTGTGTGTGTGTGTGTCAATCACAACATCTAATCATCAGAAACCATCATCTCACACCCCCCACTCTCCTCTCAGTTCAGATTTTCCATTTGTCAAGTGACTGACTAAGTGTTAACAACTAGCAGATGGACTATAAGGGCAGATGGGGATCTCAGGAAAACAGCTAAACAGTGATTAAAATCACCGAGGATGGCACTCATTATCCCCCCCTTCCAAAGGATACTATATTTTTCTTACTGGTAAATCTGACTAAAATAGCCAAACAGACAACAGAAGTGAGGCATCCCAGGTTTTCTTTTTTTAAGATGACAAGTTACTTCGGAAATATTTCAGATAGAATTTATATGCTTACATATTGCTATCATGGCCCTCCCTAAGACTTTAGGATGCCCCTTAAGGTATTTCTCATTGTTATAAAATTTTAGATTTGTCAACTCACTTCTACATATATTTGGTGTCTACACCATTATCTTCTCCATTCAATCCTTTGGTGTATATGTATGGATCAGGCCCTGTGCTGGGCGCTAGCAGTAAGTACCTCCCTAAACACAGGCATTCTTGGAGCAGTAACACCCACATCTGCGTCAACACACCATTCAGAACTTTTATTGTGGGATATTGTACACTTAAAAGAACACGGCTCTTTCCTATGTTATTGGGTCACCTCCGTATTAAATGCTTTCAGAATCAGATTAATAGCTCCAAAAGAAAACCTGCCTCATTATTTTGTAGTTTTGCTCAGCTTGATTATCAAACTTGTTTATGAAAGACATCTGGTGACAGGACTTACATTTCTATTATTAAGGATGTTTTAAAGAATACACGATGAGAGAAAAAGAATATATAAAAAAGTCACTTTGGAAAAACTTTAAGCACCTGTGGTAGAACAATAATGGCCTCCCCCTAAGATGTCCATCCTATAGTCTTTAGAACATGTGAATATGTCACCTCACATGAAAAAAGGGGAGTTTGCAGATGCGATTAAGGATCGTGAGATGAGCTGATTATCTTGGTGGGCCTAGTATAATCATGAGGGACATTAGAATAAGGAGGCAGAATCAGAAAAGTAGATGTGATGATAGAAGCAGAAGTTAGATTTGAAAATGTTATACTGCTAGCCTTGGAGATGGAGGAAGAGGCCACTCCCAAAGAGTTCAGGTGGTCTCTAGATGCTCTAAGATGAAAGGATTCTCCTCTTCCAAAGGAACACAACCCTGCTAGCATATTTTAGGACTTCTGACCTCTGAAAATATAAGGTAATATATCTGTGTTGTTATATGCCACTAAATTTGTGGCAATTTATTATAGCAGCAATAGGAAATTAGAATAGCACCAAAGATACATACATGATAATATCAGCATTAGAAATACATTTAATCAGCTATGAAACTGGAATAATAGTCATATTATGACCTACACACCAGTTTAGATTGAAGAGTAAAGCTTGTTGGTATGCTGTATTGATCCCTGAAGCCACATCCTGACTGAATGGGAGAGGGTATACTTCTTGATTAGCAATGTCTGCAATAAAAGTAGGGCTAGGAAAGGTAGGGCATGTATCTACCACACATTTGACATCTCTGGCTATTCAGAAGTGGCAAATTTGATCATTCTCTCACAGGATCATGGGATATTAAGGCTAGAAGTTAGAGCTTCTTATATAACCAAAGAGGGATTTAAATTCTAGTTCAGTAGAAAAAGTTACCAAAATCACTTAGAAAATCACTGGTGAAATTAGATCTAAAATGAAGCATCTTTTACTTTAATCTGAAATTCTTTCTACTACATTTTAATCAGTTTTGGTATCTCGATGGTTCAGGTAGAAATAATACTGATGACAATAACTGTGTTCCCTCCTCTCCTGGACACCTCTCCCTCCTAACTCAAGGCCTCTATGTTTCCATGCTACCCTATTTAGGCTCTGTCCACATTCACCCTTGATGCATAATCCCTAACCTGTAAGTACCATATTTCTCTACTTCCAACCCAATAACCACCTTACATACTATCCTCATCGTCTCAGCTGTCTCAAAATAGAGACCTAATTTATATATATAACTGTGTTTCTAAAAATATTTTGATAAACATTAGCAATTTTCAAATACATGAAAAAAGAAGGTTTAAATCAAACATGCATCTTTAATTTCATGCAATATGAGGTCAGCAGAAGTAATAACAACTGGTAACAAATGATAAATATTTGTTAGAAGCCTAACAGGTCATCTGCTAGGCAGTGATAATTCCACTTTGAACAAGAAAGACAATTCATATCCTTGAAGAACTTAGGTTTTCAAAAGACCCTCATATCTCAGCAGTTGATTTGTATATAGATTATTTCTGATCTCTCTGTCAGTTTCTTATGCTGGGGAATAGAGAGGCTCAGACACAGCTGTGGAAACACAGCAGCTCTTCAAGCAGTCAGTGTGAGCCCAATATCCCTTTCTGAATGCGTCAATCCTTTCAGAGAGGACAGAACCACTGATTTCTTGGAGGAATATAATTATTTCACAGGAAAGTAGAATGGTATATCATTAGGCATTTGTAACCTGAAAAACAAATGCCTGAGTGTGAATGTGAGGTTTCTTTCCCTTTCCATTTGAAAACAAATTATTTCAACCTGAGCCTCAGTTCTCTCATATATAAACTGAGATGAATTTTATTTTTTTTCTCATGAGGTAAGGATTAAGTGAAATAATCCATGTAAAGAATATCAAGTAGTACAGTCACTAGTACTCAATAGATGCTGATAATTAGGAGCAATTAGTATGATTAATTGTCATTATTATTAAAACCATTCTCTTCCCCTACTTCATGACTGTGATAGGATACCTCTGAAATAAAGCCCAGAGGAATATTAAAATATGTTATCTTCATCTTGGCAAACATGGAAGCCACTTTTTGATTGCAGTTCCCCTTAACTTTTTTCCTTGTTGGAAATGCCTCAATCTACTAATATACTAGCAGGTAGTTTCCAAGCCTGGCAGCCAGGCAAGGACATGTAGATCAGTAAGATGTAAGAGGAAGGGACGGAAAACTTATTTAAAGAAACTCTTTAAAGAAACTTATTTAAAGAAAACTTATTTCTTATTTAAAGAAATCTCCCTAATCTGGTTAAAGAAATGGACATCCAGGCTCAAGAAACACAGAGAGTTACAAATAAGATGAACCCAAAAAGGTCCACACCATGACACATAATTAAAATGTCAAAGGTTAAGATAGAGAATTTTAAAAGCAGAGAGAAGCAAAAACTTGCATGCAAGGGTAACCATAGAAGGTTACCAGCTGATTTTTTAGCAGAAACTTTACATGGTATATTCAAAGTGCTGAAAGGGGAAAAGAAAAACTAAAAAAATTAAATAAATACATACACACATACATACATACTCACCCACATCACTGAGAATATGCTACCTGGAAAGGTTATCACTTAGAATTGAAGGAGAGAAAAAGTTTCCACAACACAACAGTTACACGAGTTTATCAGCACTAAAACAGACTGATAAGAAATGTTAAAAGGACTACTTTAAGTGGAAAACAAGAGGCCATAGTTAAACATAGGAAAATTCCAACTAAAACAAGGAAAATATGATAGCATATACATAAAATGTGGAGAGAATATTAAAACCAAAAGTTTATTTTAGAAGGTGTTCGAGCTTCAATGACCACCAACTTAATATAGACTGCTATATACTTAGGATGTTATGTATGAACCTCATGGTAATCAAACCCCAAACTTGTCATAGATGTACCAAAAAATGAAGATAATCAAAGCCAAACATTAGAGAAACTCATCAAGCACAAAGAGAGGAAGGAGGAACTAGAACTATAAAAATAACCAGAAAACATTTAACAAAATGACAAGTAAATACCTATTAATAATTACTTGGAAGGTAAATAGACTAAATGTTTCTATCAAAAGACATAAGGTAGAATAGATTAAAAAAACATGCCCATCTATATACTGCCTACAAGAGACCTACCTCACCTAAAGACATTTATAGACTAAAAGTGAAAGGATGGAAAAACATTTACAATGCAAATCAAAGTGAAGGAAAAAAGCCAAGGTAGCAATACATATATCAGACAAAATAGACTTTAAAATGAAGACTGTAATAAGAGACACAGACACTACATAATGATAAAAGGATCAATCTAACAAAAGGATATAAATACTCTAAATATCTATTCACCCACCACTGAAGTACCTAAATACACAAAGCAAATATTAACAAACATAAAGTGAGAAACTAATGGTAATGCAATAATAGTAAAGGTAATACAATACAAATGCATAATTTTCATTAATGGATAAATCATCCAGGCAGAAATCAGTAAGGAAACAGTGTCTTTGAATGAACCATTAAATAGATGGACATAACACATATACAGAACATTCTATTCCAAAACAACAGAGTATATGTTCCTTTCAAGTTCACATGGGACATTCTCCAGAATAGGTCACTTGTTAGACCACAAAAGAAGTCTTAATAAATTTAAGACTGAAATGATAACATGCTCTTTTCTGACCATGATGGTATGGAACTAGAAATCAATCCCAGGAAAAAAACATCTGGAAAGAACACAAATATCTGGGAGGTTGAAGAACATGCTACTAAATAACAAATGGGTCAATAAAGAAATCAAAGATCAAAACAAAACAATAAACAAAAACATGGAGACAATGAAAATGAAAACACAATGGTCTGAAGTGGTTGGGACAGAACAAAAGTAGTTCTAAAAGGAAATTTATAGTGATACAGGCCTACCTCAAAAAACAAGAAAAAGCTCAAAACCTCGAACCTTATACCTAAACAAACTAAATAAAAACAAAACCCAAGGTGAGTAGAAAGAAAAAAATAATAAATATCAAAGCAGAAATAAAGGACAGAGAGTATAAGAACAATAGAAAAAAATCAGTAAAACCAAGAGCTGGTCTCTGAAAAGACAAAATTAAGAAACTCTTAGCCAGACTCATCAAGAATTAAAGAAAAAGAATCCAAAAAGTAAAATCATACATGAAAAAGAAGTAACAACTGACATCACAGAAATACAAAGGATTGTAGGAGAATACTATGAAAAATTATATACCAACAAATTGGACAACCAAGAAGACATGGATCAATTCCTAGAAATATGCAATCTTCCAAAACTGAATCAGGAAAAAGTAGGCTATCTGAACATAGTAATTACTAGTAACAAAACTGAATCACTAATAAAAACACTAGGGAAGTGTTTCTGGTACTATCAGTACCAGATGGATTCACAGGTGAATTCCATCAAACATTTAAATAAGAGTTACTACCTAGTCTCCTCAAACTATTCCAAAAAAAGCAAAAAATGAAGGAAACTTCCAAACACTTCCTACAAGGCCAACAGCATCCTGATACCAAAACCAGACAAAGATACCATGAAGACAAAACAAAACTAGACACCAATACCCTTGATGAATATAGATGCAAAAATTCTCAACAAAATATTGGCAAATCACATTCAACAAGACATTAAAAGTATCATTCACCACAAACTATTAAGATTTATTCCAGGGATGCAAGGATGGTTTGATATTCACAAATCAATCAACATGGTACACCATGTCAACAAAATGAAGGATAAAAATCATATGATCATCTCAATAGATACAGAAAAAGCATTTGACAAAATTCAACATATGTTCATGATTAAAAATCTCAACAAAGTGGGTTTAGATACACAACAAATATAATAGAGTCCATATATAGAAAAACTCACAGCCAATGTCATATTCAATGGTGAAAAACTGAGAGCTTTCCCTATAAGGTCAGCAACAACACAAGAATGTCCAGTCTCACCACTTTTGTTCAACATAGTACCAGCAATCTTAGCCACAGAAATTGAACAAAAACAATAAACAAGCAGCACCCATATTAGTAAGAAACAAGTTAAACAGTTACTATTTGCAGATAACTATTACAACAAATAAATGAATTCAGTAAAGTTGCAAGATAAAAAATTAATACCCAGAAATCAGCATTTCTATACACCAATAACAGAGTAGCAAAAAGAGAAGATAACAATTCCATTCACAATTGCACAAAAAATAAAATGCGTAGGAATAAATTCAACCAGGGAGATAAAAGACCTGTACTCTGAAAACTATAAAACATTGATGAAAGAAATTAAAGATGACACTAAACAAATGGAAAAATACCCCTTGGTCATGAATTGGAAGTATAACTGTTAAAATGTCCATACTACCCAAAGCAATCTATAGAGTCAAGGCAATCCCTATGAAAATAGCAACAGTATTTTTCACAGAACTAAAACAAATAATATTGAAATTTGTATGCAACCATAAAAGACCTGAAATAGACAAATCAAATTTGAGAAAGAAGAACAAAACTGGAGGTATTGCCATTCCAGCTTTCAAGATATACTACAAAGATACAGTAATAAAAACAGTATGGTACTGGCACTAAATAGACACATGTGTCAATAGAATATAGAGCAGCCAGAAATAAATCCACACTTATACCCACACTATGACAAAGGAGGCAGAATATACAGTGGTAAAAAGTCTAATAAATGGTGCTGAGAAAACTGGACAATTACATGTACAAAATAAATGGGGGATGTGAAACCATAAAAATCCCAGAAAAGAACACAGGCAGTAATTTCCCTGACATTGACCATACCAACTTTTTTTTAGACATTTCATCTAAGGCAAGGAAACAGCAAAAATAAACTATTCGGACTACATCAGAAAAAACCTTTTGCACAGTGAAGAAAACCATCAGCAAAACAAAAAGGCAACCTACTGAATGGGAAAAGTTATTTGCAAATAATAAATCTGATAAGGGGCTAATACCCAAAATATATAACCTTTACAACTCAATAACAACAAAATCCAATTAAAAATTGGTAAGGACCTGAAGAGATATTTTTCCCAAGACAAGAGATGCAGATAGCCAACAGGCATATATAAAGTTGCTCAACATCATGCATCATGAGGGAAATGCAAATCAAAACCACATGGAGATATCACCTTACACCTATCAGGACAGCTAAAATCAAAAGACAAGAAACAACAAGTGTTGGCAAGGATGTGGAGAAAAAGGATCCTTTGTGCCCTGATGGTAGGAACATAAATTGCTACAGCCACTGTTGACAACAGTATGAAAGTTCCTCAAAAAGTTAAGAACACAATTATCATATGATCTAATAAACCATTACTGGGAATTTCATTTACCCACAGAAAATGAAAACACTCATTTGATAAGATATATGCACCCCTATGTTTATTGCAGCACTATCTGCAAATAGCCAAGACATGGAAGCAACCCAAGTGTCTATCAATAGTTGGATAAAGAAGATATAATACACACACACATACCCAGAATATTACACAGCCATAAAAAAGGATGAGACTGTGCCATTTGTGACAACATGAATGGACCTAGAAGGTATTATGCTAATGAAATAAGTCAGACTGAGAAAGACAAAACTGTAGGTCATTACTTATTTGTGGAATCAAAAAAAAAAAAAAACAATAACAAAAAGCAGAACCAGACTTATAAATACAGAGAACAAACTGGTGGTTGCTAGAGAAAAGGGGTGGAGGATGGGTAACATGGGTGAAGAGCAGTGGAATATACAGGCTTCCAGTTATGGAATAAGTCATGGAAATAAAGGACACAGTATAGGAAATACAATCAATGATATTCTAATAGCACTGTCTTGTGTCAGATGGTAGCTTCATTCATGAGCATAGTGTAACATATAGAGATGTTCATTCACTGTTTTACACTTGAAACTAATTTAATATGCATGATCTAGACTCAGGAAAAATAATAAAGATACAAGAAGACTTCTGTTGAAGATCTCTTAGAAACATATTCCTCCCTGGTAAATATAAAGTAAAATTAATGGAGAGCCTTCTTTAATTTCCCTTGCCACCTGGATTGAAAATTATTGTAGGAGGAAGTGATGCTTGAACCCACCATCCTCTAACCATGAACCATGAAGGGAAAGGCAGAACTTCTGAAGAAAGAAAGGAGAGATCTGATGAGGTTCAGCTGCTCAATAGCCAGTCAGAGAACCACTACTTTGGAGCTCTTTGTTGAGACCTTGTCAGTCAAATCTATTCTTTCAATTCCTTAGATACTGTTTCTGAAAAGCTTCACTCCAAATCATTACCATTGAACTACATTAATGAAGAAAAAACTTAATCACCTGGGTCATAATGCCCTGTTTCCTCTGCTCATGAAAAGCCTAAACACTTATTTTCTTGTTACTATTAACCAACACAGTCTCTTGTGGTTGGAGCCCCCACAATTACAGATTTTTTTTGAGTAGGCTTTAAACTTGTGTGATAGCTCTAATGGATTTGTAGGGAATGCCTCAAATCATCTTAGTGAGACAGACTCCAAGGCTGTCTATAGTCTGAGTGACAGAGAGAACTAGTTAGGCTAGGAGAAGGAAATGGTTAGAAATGGATTTGCCTTTCCTGACCTGGGATAAAACTGCTAACTCCTGAAAGCATTGTCTCGTAGTCCGGAGAATCCCCACCTATGAAGTGTGGCCAGTGGTACAAATGACTAAGAAATCAACATGACAACTCACCTGACTACAGGTATTGGTCTTTTTGGCTTATTTTGGTAATGTTCTATTTAAAAAATGTTATTCTAGTATTGTGCTGTTTGTGCTGCCTCCAAATCTCAAATCTCAAGATTTATCATGTTTTAGACCTAAAATAACTCTGAATAAGAACATGGAAAAAGACCTAAACTGAGATGCACGCATTCACCCTATTTCTAGTAGTGAAGCAGCCTAAGTTATATCTATACTAAACCAAAGGACAAAAGCAGTTTCTGAATAAAATGTATGGTTCATAGGGTACATATTAATATGTCAATCTGTTTTGTGCTATTTGTGTTCTGTCTCCCATATATTTATAACTTACTCATGCTCCAAGATCTAGAGAATATCCTGTCTTGCAAAAACACTTCCACATCTATCAGCTTTCAACTTCTGTGCTATTGATGAATATTTCAGCCTATAACATTTCTTGTTTTCTATGGAAATATTCAAAAGATTTAATTTCTTTAACATGAATGTTCCTAGTTTTATTTCTTATGTCAAACTGTGTTGAAATGTTAAATTATGTTAAGTTGTGTTAAATTGTCCTTTATTTTTTCATTTTATTAAAATGTTTAAAAGGTATTGACTTAAATTCATAAGAACCTTTTATTACATTTGCAACAAACACTGTTTTTATACGCATTTTCTATTTGTGTCTTACCTTTTTTTCTTCATCACTGTCAACCAGGCTTTATCAAATTTATTGGTCTTTTCAAAGAAACATATTAGGCCCTACTAACCCTATTTCATGTTTGTCCTCTTTCAATGATTTAGGTTATCTTAATTATTTGTTTACCTCTACTTTCTTTGCCTTTACTTTGCTTAACTCAACCTTTAGTCACTCTCAGGAGAACGGTTGCTCCAAATATGAGGTTCTGAATTTTGGCTTAATAATTCTTTACTGTCTAGCTGGCTTTTCAATACTTCAAGCAGATATTTTCAAAGCATTAGCTTGTCTAACTGTCCTCTGAGACAGTTGTTTAATCACTACTGCCCAAAGTGGAAGTCATTATTTTTTATTTTTTGGATAATATATTATTTTGTCTTTTTATTCTGAAAACTTTCCCAGAAGCTCTTGGATAGAATTATCCAGTTGAAACTTTATTAATTAAAAATATAAAACCTTCTAGAGGCATTGTAGAGTAGGGGCAAGGGACGAGTGCCTTAGACAGGCTGTTAACTCCTTTATTGGCTTGCATCTGTTCCTATGCTCATTCACCATTATAGCTCAAGAGTGTATCCAAAATGCATCAATTAGTAAGTGCTAAGTATGATGGTGGATAAATACAAGGGGTGGATTAATATTTCTAGGTGTTCCCCATGCCTTCCATATCCCTCCATTAGTGTTTCTGGAAGTCCTCTTTTATACACCAAACTCTTAGACATGAAGCACCTACTATAAACTATAAATGGAAGCTAGAAATATCTGCATCTTAAAAAGCTGCTGGCTGGGGGTGCCTGGGTGGCTTGGTCGGTTGAGCGTCCGACTTCGGCTCAGGTCATAATCTCACAGTCCGTGAGTTCGAGCCCCGCGTCGGGCTCTGTGCTGACAGCTCAGAGCCTGGAGCCCGTTTCGGATTCTGTGTCTCCCTCTCTCTCTGCCCCTCCCCTGTTCATGTTCTGTCTCTCTTTGTCTCAAAAATAAACGTTAAAAATTTTTAAAGAAAAAAAAGCTGCTGGCTGGGGCATCGGGGTGGCTCAGTTGGTTAAGCATCTGACTTGGGCTCAGGTCATGATCTCATGGTTCATGAGTCTGAGCCCCACATCAGGCTCTCTGCTGTCAGCACAGAGTCTGCTTCGGACCCTCTGTACCCTGTCTCCCTCTCTCTGCCCCTCCCCGTCTCTCAAAAATAAATATTTTTTAAAAAGCTGCTGGCTTTCATGTAAGAGTAAAAGCTTCAGATGCCTATTTGCTAGATAAAAAAGACACCAAGACTGAAGTGAGGATAGAGGAGCATGACTATGTAGATAGCAAAGGACTGGTACTGAGCCATCTCTTGGTCAGTTGTGCTGCTATGACAACCTACCATAGACTGGATGGATTAAACAACAGGCATAGGTTTCTCACAGTTCTGAAGGCTGGGGATTCCAAGACCAAGGTGCCAGTCAATTCTATTTGTGGTGAGGACTTTTTTCCTAGATGTAAATGGTCATCTTCCTTCTGTGTCCTCACATGGTAGAGAGGTACAGAGAGCACTTTTTGGTGCCTATTTTTATAAGGGAACTAAATCCCATGGCAATTCCACCTTCATGACCTCATCTAAACCTAATTACTTCCCAAAGAACCCACCCCCACCAAACACTATCACACTGGGGCTTAAGGCTTCAACATATGAATTCTGAGGGGACACAAACATTTCGTCCATAACAGAAACTGAGATATGCTGGACCAAGAGCTACCAGAGCTAGGGAGATTCATGCAAGCTTGGTCAGTATGAGTAATTTTTCCCATTAGCATGTGGTGATACTGCCTGGTTACCACGGGCTAGCCTGTTGTTTGCACCACTTGTAATATTCTGAGCTGCACTGCATGATTCTGCCCCACCCTGGGGCAATACATGTGCTGTGAACACCTCCCATTCTTCAGTATAGGCATTTTTAAGACCCAACCTCTCCCCCACAAAAGAGAATAGAATTCTTGCACCCTTTGCACTACAGGCATTAAGGTAACACCTCACCCATGACCAAATTGTGCTGCCAAAACTAATTTGTAGAAATTTGTAGTGGTAGCAGGTAAACATACCACTGCCACTTTACATACATAAAATGCCTACTTGAGCATTTTTACATACATATTCATGTATTCATAATTCATTGTTTTTTCTCTTGTAGACTTCATGGTGTAGTTCAGGAGGGTGCATGCACACACACACACATTGGCAGAGAAAGGTCACTGGGTAAACCATCCACCAATAGCCCAGACGTTCAAAGGGGTGGGCCAGAGTTTTAAAGAATTCTTTTTGCATCACATGATATTCTCTAGGTCTTGGAGCATGTGTAAGTTACAAACAGATAAGGGATATGAAATTAACAGCTCAAAATAAGATTGCCATCTTGACATGTACCATATGAAGGGTGACCTTTTCTTCAGAAATAGCTCAAGTCTTTTGGTTTAGTATAGATAGGGTTTTGGCTGCTTCACTATCAGAAATAGGGTCAACTTGTGCATCTTAGTTTAGATTTTTCTTTAGCAGCAAGTAACTTTATCAACAAATTCTCCCTAACATTTAAGGAATGAAGAATGCCAATAATATATAAAATTTTCAAGAAAGGAGAAAAAGAATGTTTTAGCATCATTTAAGACAATCAGCATAACCTTCACAAAATAAATTTGATAAGTAAACCATGAAAAAGAATACCAGCCCATCTTATGCAGGAATATAAATGCGAAACTCCTACTAAACTAAATATTAGCAAAATGAATTCTGTAATATATAATAACCAAATAAACAAGATGGGTTTATTCCAGGAATGTGAGGTTAAGAATTTAAAAATTTATCAGTGTAAGTCACATTAATAAATGAGAAACATCATACCATCATATCATTAGATGCAGAAAAATGTTTTATTTAATTAAACATCCATTTGTGATTTTAAAAACAAATTAATGGATAGAAGACAACTTCCTTAGTTTGATAAAGGGTATTTGTAATAAATCTATAGCAAATATAATAGTGAATAAAATAGTGAAAACCTTCTCTCTGAGATGGGAACCATGCAAGGATGACTACTATTCACTTCTTCCAGTCCATATTGCAAAGAAGTTCTAGCCAGCACACTAAGAAATAAATTCTACAAGGATTGGAAAACAAAATGAGTGCTAGTGGTGCTTTGTCTATGCCTCCTCACTTTTACCACTTTGATACATACCAGCCAACTGCCAGGTACCTTCATTCCTCTGATGAGGGCTTTCTTACACTGTTGGAATCACTTCCCCTGTTTTTTCATGGCAGGGTAGAAGTGATTTGCCCCTGCAAACTAACTCATCCTTGGGAGGATCTCTCAACTACAGATGCATAGGACTTAAACAAAACAAAACAAAAAACAAACTTCACTTTTCTTACCCCTTGGATGTGATGAAACTCTTAAGTCAGGTTTTCTAAACAATGAGTACATTTCTCCAGTGCAATTAAGCCTTCAACGTCACTTGCGGGATATAGAATTCTGTACCAGCTGTCTTCTTTCACTGTTTTACTCCCATTGTTTCCTGGCATCAACTCTCATATAAGCCACTAGCATTATATCCCTACCTCAGGGTCTACTTACAGGGAGAGATCTAAACTTCAATATATAAGGTAAATAAATCCATCATTGTTTTAGTTGATGACTATGGATATAAAAATCCAAAAGATACACAGATAAATTATTATTATTGAGTTTAACAAGGTTTATGGATACAAGATCAAAATAAAAACATTGTGTTTCTAAGTCAACTTTTAGAACAGCAAACACATATAAGAATAAATATATTAAATGTGTGCAAGTCTACAGAAGTACAAAATAATATTAAGTCAAACAAATGAAAACCTGAATGGAGATATATTCTATGATCGTAATTTTGAAAAGGTTTTTATGTAAAACTTGTCAAGCTAAATCTGAAACTTACATAGCAATATAAAGGGTTAAGAACAGCCAAGATACTACTGAAGAACAACGGCAGCAAGTCTTTCCCAGTTAGCAAGAGTTACCATTAAACTACAGTAGCTGAGACAGTGTGACATGGGAACAAACATAGAAAATTAGTGGGTATAATAAAAAGCCCAAAAAAGAGACCCACACTTAAATAATCAATTTATTTACAACAAAAGTGCTTCTACAGACCAATGGTAAACAATGTCCCTTTCGGGGCACCTGGTTGGCTCAGTTGGTTAAGCGTCAGACTTCCACTCAGGTCATGATCTCATGGTCTTGGAGTTTGAGCCCCGCGTCCGGTTCTGTGCTGACAGCTCAGAGCTTGGAGCCTGCTTAGGATTCCCTCTCTCTCTGCCACTACCCCGCACTTGCTCTCGCTCTCTCTCAAAATAATAAACATTAAAAAAAAATAAAAAGGTCACACCACTCAGAGTGGCCAAAATGAACAAGTCAGGAGACTATAGATGCTGGAAAGGATGTGGAGAAACGGGAACCCTCTTGCACTGTTGGTGGGAATGCAAACTGGTCCAGCCACTCTAGAAAACAGTGTGGAGGTTCCTCAGAAAATTAAAAATAGATCTACCCTATGACCCAGCAATAGCACTGCTAAGAATTTACCCAAGGGATACAGGAGTGCTGATGCACAGGGGCACTTGTACCCCAATGTTTATAGCAGCACTTTCAACAATAGCCAAATTATGGAAAGAGCCTAAATGTCCATCAACTGATGAATGGATAAAGAAATTGTGGTTTATATACACAGTGGAATACTATGTGGCAATAAGAATGAAATATGGCCTTTTGCAGCAACGTGGATGGAACTGGAGAGTGTTATGCTAAGTGAAATAAGTCACAGAGAAAGACAGATACCATATGTTTTCACTCTTATGTGGATCCTGAGAAACTTACCAGAAGTCCATGGGGGAGGGGAAGGAAAAAAAAAAGGTTAGAGAGGGAGAGAGCCAAAGTATAAGAGACTCTTAAAAACTGAGAACAAACTGAGGGCTGATGGGGGGTGGGAGGGACGGACGGGAGGGCAGGTGATGGGTAATGAGGAGGGCACCTTTTGGGATGAGTACTGGGTGTTGTATGGAAACCAATTTGACAATAAATTTCATTAAAAAATAAAATTAAAATTAAAAAAGTAAAAAGAAAGGTCTTTTTCAATAAGTGGTTCTGGGTCAATTAAATATTCCATTGAAAAAATAAAACTTGACTCCAACCTCACTTCATACAAAACATTTCTGTGAGATGCAAAACAATGTGGCGTCTATAAAATTATATAGGAAAATATCTTCATAATCCCAGGGTGGCAAACAATGTCTTGAATAAGGCATATCATCTATTAACTATAAAAGGAAAGTACTGATACGAGGTACTACCTTAAGAAAAATTCAGTGTAGGAAATATAGTCAGTAATACTGTAATACATTTACTGTGGTGAGCATTTAATAATGTATATAATTGTTAAATCACTAAGTAGTACACCTACATCTAAATGTTGTATATCAACTATACTTCTTTTTAAAAACTTAAGAATTTCTCTTGACCAAAAAGCACCTTTAAATGAGTGAAAAGTATCCACACAATGGGAGAGTATATTTGCAACACATATATCTGATGAGTTATACCCAGAATATAAAAACTGCCATAAATCAATAAGAAAAATAGAAATCAATAGAAAAATAGACAGTAAACTTGAATAGATGATGCTTCTACCCCACTGGTCAATAAATGAATGAAAAGATTTTCAACTTCCTCCATAACAGAGAAATACCCATTGGAGATGGTTACATACATACATATAAATGTGCCTAAACATGAACTAGCAGGTTTTAGAAGCACCAGTTGAAACTCCATTTTTGACTCCCTCATCCAAAATATCTCATGTACACACTGATGGTCCAAAAGAGAAAAGTGTCTCCAGGAAGGCCCTGTATCGTAAGACAACTAGAGCCTCCATCTGACCTCTCCGGGCACTTTGCTGGGAGATAGCCTTTGGCCGTGATCCACAGCCTTACTTTGATGCTGTATCCTTTCCACTGTGTATTTGCAAGCATTGCCATTTTGGGTCCTAGGTATTTTTCTTTTTAGTAGTTTAGCTCTAACTGCCACCATTAATGCAGGAGTCCACATGAGTTAAGTAGAGAAATTAAGAGTAAACATTCAGAAAGTTCATCTGACCAAGTAATTTCAAGTCTTTTGAAGGGGGTCAAGAGGTACAAACTTCTAGTTTATCTAGTCATGGGATGTAATGTACAACATGGTGACTATAATTGATATTCTGTTACCTATCTAAAAGTTGCTAAGAGTAGATCTTAAAAGTTCTCATTATACACCCCCCAAAAAATTTGTGCAGTGACAAATGTTAACCAGACTTAGTGTGGCAATTATTTCACGATATATACACATATTGAATCAACGTTGCACACCTGAAGCCAATATATTATATGTCATTATACCTCAAAAAAAAACAAAATCCCAAAAAGTAAAATTCTAAGTTCCTTCCTATCAAACTTAAAAACTGACATATATAAAGGGTTTTGTTTTTCTTTCATTTTTACTGGTTTTCCAAAAGTATACATTTTTATCAACAATTTTTAAATTTATTTTTACCATTTTATTTCAATTGCTTTTTTTAAACTGCTGGGTTAGGAAAAAAACTGGTCTTTCACCACAGATTTCACTGCTCTAATTTTCAATTTGTAATAAACCTTTATACATATTTTATACACCTTTAAGTATGTTGTATTACATGACAATGTTTTGTAGTAAAAAGTAAACAATTCTTTGAGTCTTATTTTGCTCTCTTCTGCTATCTCTTTGCAAATCTCCACATCATTTGTTGGCTGTGTGTTCTCTAACATTTTAATATAGCTTCCATCACTCTGGAATGTAACTCTTAATTGGGGTGTTACTAAAATAGACTCTGAGCTCCCATTGCCAAGAGTAGATTTCAGCATATAGCCCAGTGCCCGACATATAATATGTGTTCAGTAAGTATTTGCTGAATCAACAAATGTTTTTTGGCCAGTGTTTGTTACAAACTCTCTAACACCTACATGACAGTCCTGCTTTTACATTACACCTGCCTAAACCAGTCAGCAAATTTACTGAACATCTAGTGTCTAGCATGTGCAGAGATACAGTATCATGACAAACACTTGGCCAGGCTACAGAAAGTATATTTATACCCAGCTACAAATACATAAGTTGCTTCATGTGTCTCTTCAGCCAAGATGATTTCAACTAGAATTTTGACATAAAATGACTTCTCTACCAAAATGAGAAAATAGGTAAGAAGGTATTTTGACTAACGTGAGGTATCATCCAAGTCAAGCACCAGTGTGAAATGGTGGTGTGGTCCAAGTTAGGAATCTAGGAGTCAAAACACCTATAGAATGACTTGACTGTGAGTTATACCCAACCTGTAGTTATCAGCACCTTTAATGTGCAGGCTTTATACCTGATAATGGGAATCTGAGGACACTGAGGTTAATGGTCTGGTTGAGCGGACCTCTGAGAAACTCCTTCTCTCACCAACACCTCCTGAAAACCCTTTTGCTCAAATACCAAATCCATGGAGTTTTGCTGTAACTCTCCATTTATAGAGGATATCTTCTCTGGCTTTCTAATTCAGCAGCATGCATTATTTCCACCACCCTTCTCACACACACACACACACACACACACACACACACACACACACACACACACACCCTCCTATGTATTTGAAAAATCATTCAGTTTATACTGCTTAGACTTCCAGCTCACATTCTGGGCCCTCCATCTCCGCCAGGGCCCTCCTTGTTATGCACAGTGGGTACCGGGACATTATCGACAGTGCTATATTGGTGTTAAATGTGATGCATACTTGCTTCCTGATGGATTGAGGCCAGCAGAGAAAATACCAAAAGTCTGAAGCTCACCCTATAAATCAGAAACTACTTCATTTTGTGACCATGATAAATAGATCTGAAAATATCTACCAGGAAAAGTTTACAAGAATCTTGTGGCACTATGTTATACCTGAATTAAAAGGCAGCTTTGCTACAAATGAACTTTTCTCCAGGCCAGTATTCTTGTTTTAAGTTTATAAATGAAATGTAGTAAAATCCCTATAAGGCATTAAAGAGATTTTGCAGTTCAAATCCAGGATGCATTTTGCTAAGGGGTGGCCATCATATTAGGCTGACAAGACAGAGGGGTTATTTTTCATAAAGCTAATAGATGGCTTAAAAGCCCTGTGTTAGTCAATTTCTTGCTTTCATGGACTGCACAAATTTTCTTTCATCTTCTCATTTTGACTGATATCCCTCCTGTCAGATTCTGATAATAACCCATTGAAGATTATTATTCAGTATTGTACAAATTTGGGAATTTAATTATTATTTGAATTTTTATTTGAAAGTGCCATACAACATCCCTGGGATATGCTCTGAAGAATGTGTTCTAAACTTACTGTAGCAAATGAGTTAATTGAAATCACTCAATGTCTAGATTTCACTCAATGTCACAAAATCAGAGGTCTATTTCTTCATGGATATTACTTTGAACTCATTTCATATTTTGGTCACAAATTGGTCTTTTTTAAGATAAGCTGAGTTCATTTTCTTACCCCAAATTATGATTTTGAGTTCATGGATGGCCTTGGTAAGTTGAGAGGGTTCTGGGGACAGCAGCCTCCAAGAAACAAAATGACCCCTTCCATGGCAATAATCTAGACAAAAAGCATGGTGTCAGAACACCCATATCCTGGGCTGAAAATGTTCCCTTACCAAAATCAAGGAGTATCTTTAACCTCCTTATTTGTTAATAATACGATGATATAATGGAAACAACCAACACAGGCATTCAGACAATGGAGCTGTATTCTTAATTACTATGCAATACTGATTCAGCCTCTGGTTCCATGAATGCAAAGTCGAACCCATTTACTATTAGTAACTAAATACAAGGCCGATCTACTTTACAGAACTATGGCGATATAGTTAAAGGCCCAGCTCTGGAACCAAAATAGGGTGCTCTACCATGTGACCATGGGCAAGTTACTTCAACTTACTAACCCTTGGTTTTCTTTTCCGGTTAAGAGAGATGTAAATAGTACCTATCCATGTGGTTTTATATATTAAATAATGTATATAAAAAGCCCATGCAACATTTTATATATAGTAAAAGACTCAGAAATGTCAAATTATAGTGATATAATGACAAATTATAATGCAGCCTGGTGTCTGTTACAGCACACAGAGAAAAAAATAGAAGCACTACAAATAGTCAAGGTGAACACCTAACAGTGCAGGATAGAAGGCTATCACCCAGCTTCTCCAGCATGAGCTGATACTGAGACGTTAAGAAGAATGTGTTACTCTATGGCTGGGAAAACACAAAACAAAACCCAGAAGAAGCCAGTCTGCACATGGTTGCCAAGAGGGGAAAGCCTCCTACCTGCTAGGCATTTTCTGCATTGGAGCCAAAGAAAGTAATGAAAAGTTGCACTTAGAGACATTTAATAAAATGAAACTTTACCCAAATGATATAAATATTGCTTAAATAATTTAGAGCCTTTTAATGTTTAGCAATAACTTTACTGAGGGGTAATAGAGCATCAAGGCAAGGAGATGCCCAAATCTGTGAGGATCACTTTGAAATCAAGATGTACTATTACAGAGGGAAAGCAGTTTCTGGACCATGTGAATTACAAAGCAAACAAATCCGGCTCCAAAAGAGGCCCACACAGATTCAGGTAATGTGAAGCAATTATCTAAATGCACTTGAGGGGTGCCTGGGTGGCTCAGTCAGTTAAGCGTCTGACTTCGGCTCAGGTCATGATCTCACGGTCTTTGAGTTCGAGCCCCGCATCAGGCTCTGTGCTGACAGCTCGGAGCCTGGAGCCTGCTTCAGATTCTGTGTCTCCCTCTCTCTGACCCTCCCCCATTCATGCTCTGTCTCTCTCTGTCTCAAAAATAAATAAACATTAAAAAAAATTAAAAAAAAATGCACTTGAAAAACCATTAGAAAATTCTTTGGGGGGGGGGGGGAATGAACATTTCAATGTTGTTTAATTATTTAATCTGTACCTGGAGAAACCACCCTCTTTTTCCCCAATACCTTCACTACTGCTACCTCACCACCTTGACAGTCATTTTGGATTTTGAAAGGCAAAGCCTCATAAAGTCTTGTGCTAATGGTTTACCTGGTTTTAATTGGCTATTAACCTTTTATGAAAAGCCATGTGAAAGCAACTGTGGAGAAAAGA
The DNA here is from genome assembly GCF_028018385.1 of Neofelis nebulosa. Lineage (NCBI taxonomy): Eukaryota > Metazoa > Chordata > Mammalia > Carnivora > Felidae > Neofelis > Neofelis nebulosa. Next base: position 31,599,438 of record NC_080792.1, read on the forward strand.
AGGGAATGTTCTGAGGATTGAAAGGCAACATTCATTTGGCCACGGGGTGGAATTGATGTCAGTCTTAGATGGAGAAGTCTAGAAGTCTGGACAACAATCCAAAAAAGTTTCCCTGGAAGAGAGCCTGGGAAATGCCTGGACAAGAAGATGGAGTAGAGAACATAGATGAAGGACATTTTAAAACATTTTTACTTACCTCCTAGTCAGTAAGAGTCATTTTGGTCAGAATAAGAAGATGCCAGCTCTGACCTGAATTGATTTCTTGCCACATCATCTGACCATCTAATGAGGATGTTTCCCCAGGAAGCCTCCAAGTTACATATGAAATTTTGGGGTAAATATCATTAATAACAAAACCTTCTCCCAACTCCGAAAACCTCTTCAGAATGGTGGTAGAAATTTGATTACTGAATAAACATTAAACCAGAATGTGATGCACATCACAGATAATCCACAAAGAAATTGCAAAGACCGAACAAAATCTTACTCTTTTATATACCCAGGCAGATACAACCTACCACCTATGTGTTCTCTAGATAAATAACAACTAGTATTCAAGTAAGAGCAGCCACCAGCACCATTTACTACCTATCATTTATCCCAAATTTACCTGGAAATTAGAATGACCCATCCATACTAGTCCCCTAGTTTTATGCAAAGGAACAATAAACTTCCCACATCTTTTTGATAGGAGGTAGTTTTGCAGCCTGGAGGCCAGGTACTCCTGAAGTTAGGCTGCTACCTCCCACATCAACTGGAAAATAGGGCTACTATGTTCTTTGATTTTTACATTTCAAAGAGATGGCTCCCAGGTCCTTAAGACAGACATTCCTGGATCATAAAGCTGACAACATTCTTACTTAGTTTCTAAAAAGATTTATGTACATTTCAAAGAGCCAGAGAAAGAACTTATAAGTTTCTTAAAGTCAATCTTCTAAGAAAAGGGATGGAGAGAAGTCTCTTTAATTCAAAAAGGAGAATTAAGCCCCCCCCCCTTTTTTTAAATAAGTATCTGTATGGGGACCCCCGGACCTCAATGCAATGGTGGGGAGGACCTCCCATGCAGGCTCTCTGGTAGAATAAGCATGGGTAGAGCTCCCCCACTGAAATGGCAACACAGGTGACCACTCCAGTGAAGACAATAGTGCCTGTAATATTTATTCCTTAAAATGTTGTTGAAAAAAGTAAAAAAAAAAATCTAACATGTAGCTTAAATAAAAATGCACATGGATAATGCACGTTAATGCCCCATGTCATTGTTCTGGGTCATTAAGAAAATGTGAACTATGTCATTATTTCTCCTTGGCTGGCCAATGTGGCTTTTTATTACCTGGTAGATACCCAAACACTTCTTTCCTCCTACCCTGGTTTTAGATTTCTTTTGTTTTTTTTTTCTTCCACCAGGGCACAGGAATTCTATCTCACAGCACCTCACATTAGTTATGAACAGCAAGTGAGAGCAAAGATGGGGAAAGTCTTCTAAAGTTAAAGTATTACTATTCCTAGACATAAAAAGCAAGAATGGATACTCCCAAGACACATTAGGCTTTCAAATACATTATACAGACATATATTTAAGCAGAAGATCAGACTAGGTGCTATTCCCTGAGAATGTTGAGTAAAAAGGCTTGTAAGAGGCTGGCTGGGAGAAAGCTGGAAAATCATTTTCTATTACAATGTATCTCTCTTCCTCATGGGTAATGCATAAAACAACAATTGTTTACATCTTGGTGTCCGTCCTCCCAAAACTTTGTGTTTATTATCCTTCACAAGCCCTTGTAACCAAAGAAGGCAGCCCCTCAAATTTTGTTGTGAGGGCTCTGGTTACAGACCAAATCACCTGTATCTTACAGCTTAATTTTCCTCCTGCCATTTTCTCTGTTTGAACTACAGTTCAAGTATCTGATATTGTTCTTGCCAAACTGAGCTTCTACAATCAAGTCACAAATCTGATTTGAGATATTTATTGAGGGGGAAAAAAATCCAGGATATGTCCTGAAGTAAGTAAATACAACCCAATACCAACATCCTTGTTTCTGTCTATTCTGGGCAATTAAATTTATGTGCAGGATGGTGACCCTAAAGCTTTGGGAGGTCTTCAGATTGTTAAACATGTTGTCAATGATATTCAACAGAATTTCGGTGGACACTGATTTCACTGTACCCCATTTCTTTGCCAACTGGTCATCTCAACATAATATGGTAAATCCTAGTTAGGCAGAATATCCACTTGATTCGAATATTCTTTTTCTTAAACATATTTCTGGAAAAATTTTAATTTTTTACTATTTATAACTTTTTTGTTATATCAACAAAACATATAGGTATTGTTGGCTAGGTTTTTCACCAAACTGATATCTGGGCATCATATGGATGGATCCAAATGGTCCTTAGAACCCACACACCAGACACAGATGCTGAAATGCTACGACATATACAGTAAAAACAGTTTGGCTGTTGTTTAAAAATTGTAAAGATATCTATACATCAACCACCCAGCAAAGCTTAAATATTTTTCCTATTAATTCATTATACCAAATGTTGACCAAGAAGAAGGCCATATTGTCACCCAACATGTTTTAATGAAAATAACCAAGAAAAGATGTATCTGCAGTATTCCTAAAATATATGCCGGTGATAAAGAGTGTGTAAGGGAGTTTGTAAACACACCAGCACTGATCCAGCTTCTAACAGATGGTGAATACCGGGCTGTGCTTAGCTCAATTCTAATAATAAGCTCTTTGAGCACCGTAAGGCTGGGCTTCATAAAAGAGCAGTTGGCAGTTGGCAAAGATTAAAGGACCAAGTATGTGTTGAAGGTTGGTCTAAATGGGTCTCCTAGAGCATTTCTTCATGAATGGTTTGGTGGATCCCACTGGACCTTATCCCACAAACTAAGATTTCACACCATTCCTCACATTCCTAAAATGAATGCACACACAAAGCCCTGGGAATAAAAGTCCTCTTATGACAAATGCCTTTTTCAACTTGTGTTTCCAACAGGAAGGGAAAAAAATTAAATGCATTCCACCGAATATTGTATTCATTCCTACACTGACACATATGTGTTCAGAAAATAAAGGCATCAGTCTTTGTTCAGGAAGAGTTCCTTCAAAAGATGGAATGGAATTGAGGGGTGTGATGTTTGTTCTTAAATAGTCAGATACAAGTTATTGTGTTGATTTCATGTTTACTCTTGATGCTCAGTCTAAATATGAACTGGAGCAGATTTGCCAAATGTCCGTTGGATGACTGGAGAAATCCCTGTAATGTTTAGAGTGGAAACTGGGAATACTATGGTTCTAGATGTCAGCAGCAACTCAGTAACAAGGACAGAAGATAGGCAACATGCAGAACTCAGAACCTATTCAGCAGGCTTTTTCCTTTAACAAAAACAACATCCTAATAAGACTGTGCGGGATACTCCCTAAATGAATTAATGTATTCCAAAGACATGGAAAGAATATCCAGTTACTTTCAGGGAGCTTAAGGTCCCCGTCTGGCAAAATTCTAGAGCTGGTTATTAAATAGGTAGATTTTAAGGCTAATCACTGGAGGATGTAACCTAAATTAAGAAAACTCAGGTAAAACTCATCACAGCAGAGATTAACACGCTGGTAGAGAATGGCAGTGTGCTTTGCGCAGTGACAGTCTCTTGTGTCCCTGAGAATTGTGTTTGAACTTTACCTCAGTCTTGTGCTGACCTGGCACAAGTTAGTGGCATCCCTGAGGCTCAGTTTTTTTTTTTTTTGTAATATGTGAGATTGCTATAATAAATGTAACAGTATTCAGGGTTAATAGTTCATTGAGTTCATGATTGTAAAGGGTTGACATACTATGTATATCCTATCGCTGTGTCAGAGTAATTACTGGTAATATGCAAAACAGTTTTAAAAAGGAGAGTCTAGATTTATGAATAATCGTGAAGGAACCTAAGGGAACCTTGAACTATTGAAGGCCTTAATATTTGTACAAAGTCATTCATAGTCACTGAAAGAAAGGGATGATGACAACACCATTATTCTTCCTTCATAAAAAAGCTATTTAGACACGAGTGTTCTGTTCTCTTCATCCAGCTATTCCACAAGTCAGGGCTAATATTTGCCTGTGCCTGCTTCCAAATTATAACCATTATATAATATCTTGACCTATAGTATGAATCCATTATTTAAAATGCCACTTAAATGTCATTATTAAACAATCTTTCTAGCTCTCAAACCTGAGGAATCTGGGACAGGAAAAAAAAAAAATCAGAAAGGACTGACGAATTTTAAACCAAGAATAGAGAGTCTAGGGTTGAAGTTTTTTTTAGTGGTATTTCCCCCTGCAACAATAGCCATTTAACTAGGATTATTCTTTAAGATGTGCTTTTCAAAAAAAAAAGTGTCAGAATAAAAAAAGAAATCTATAAAAGTAGTATGGCTGTATTTATTTCTCTCGTTATCTATATAAAAATGCTCTGTTCGGAAAATCATGAGCTCGTAGTGGCTTGCTATTAAATCCAGTTTTATCCACAGACAATAGTTCCTTCTGCTTTAAAATAAAAGAGACTGCTTTTGTGATCATGGTTACCTAGTATAAATATTGAGGCCACATGCTGTCCCCTGCTGTCATTCAGGAGTTCATTTGGTCACAGCTCACCTATTTGCAATATCTGATTGCCTCAATTACCAGCAAACAGTGATTCCCTGAACACAGACATTCTTCCATTAACTTCTGAAGGAAGTAGCTTGCTAAGAAGCTCCACCCAATCTATCAATCATAATGAGCCAGATCTCTTTTCAAAGGCATTCCCACAGTGAGAATTCATTCCAGTGTCAAAGCACACTTCTAATTGCGAAGTTAATTTTTAGCCCAGTAGACTTGAAAGTCCTGGGATTAAATCTGGTTCCCCAGATCACACTAAAATGTTAAAGAATGTTTCATACATTGTATGGAAATCCCAGGATAACATATTAGGAGACCCTCAAGTCAGAGGAGAATCTGAAAAAAATCATTGAGATGCTCTCAACGATGAGGATTAGAGTACTGATTACAGGGAAAATGGCTGATGTTAGCAGAACTTCCCTGTCTCTCAAAAGTGTAGGGGAATATTTGTATCTTCAGAGTAAAAGAATAAAGGAGATAAATGTCCAAGTGCAGAAAAGGTCAAGTCACACAAAGGATGCAGATTTAGATGTGGATTATCCCTAGGGGTTCCCATCTCAATTAGGAGAAAAGGCATAGTACAGATCACCAGTCACACCTGCTGGGGAAGGGAGGAATCCCGAGTCAGCAGGTCTAGCAAGGCACCTGGGGACCTGAAAAGAAGTCACTCCAAGCAAGGCCAATCCCCCCCCCCGTTTGGGGGCAAGAAGTAAGCTATACCTACCTCCCTTAACTCTGTCCATCACCTAGACCTGTCCACCCAAACCTGACTTATTACTCAGGCCTGCAGTCATAGCAAAGCATTAGCATCCACCATCAAGAACAAGACCCTCTTTATTGAGGGGATTCAAGACATGCTAGCCCCAAATAGGACCCCTTTGCAAACTGAGTATATCCAGCTGAAGGAACTTGGAAACGGCACATGGAAGAAGAACTTTCTAACCTTCCACTGAAGCAGGTCATAAAACCCTCACATGAAAAGTATTCTTGCTCCCTATACCTGGAGGAAAGGAACATCCTTATTTCTCCAAAGAAACACTGAAAGGAATCAGAGAGAACAGGCCTTGCTAAGTTCCCCCTCAGTTTATTACACTTAGCACATACTCTTGGTGCTAATTTACCTACAATTTTCTACTCTTCATCAAACCTAACACAAACACACTCAGGTTTAATCATCTCTTGGGGTCTTCATTTCCTTATGAAGACTGTAAGGTCACATACATCTTATATTAAGTAACCTTGTATGCTTTTCTCCTGTTAAAGTGTCTTTGTCAGTTTAATTTGCAGACCCCAAGCCAGGAATCCTGAGAGGGTCAGGGTCAAGGAAAACTTCCTCCTCTACATGCTCATCTTCCCGATCAACTCATATGACTATTCTCTGCCTTCTGTGTGAACCCTTAGCACTGCTTACAGTTGCCAGGCTAACCAAGGTCACCCCATACCTCCATGTTGAGTCACACTGATCTTCCTAGAGACGGTAGCCTGGAGGCTGCACTGTAATCAGAAAGAATCAAAGAAAATGCAAGAAAGACTGTGCCATACCTCGCCTAAACCATAAATTCCCAGGACAGCCAGGAAGCAAAGTCTCCACCTGCCCTTAAATAGAGTAATTACAGCATCACCAAACCCCCCAGTCACCCAGCAACTGTATAGACAGATGCTTGATCAGTGGGCACTGAGGTGAGCCCTCCTGCCACCACCACACACATCTCTATTCATGTATTTTCCTTACACATTTCGGGATAGACATTTAAAAATACTGAAGGAAGAAATGTTATCTTCTCTACAATGGTAGAAGGGTATATGGATTAAAATCACCCAGCAATTTTTTTCCATAATGTAAAGCTACCCTGACCTTCCTCGAGATTCTGAAATCACCTGTTATGGACTGCATGTTTGTGCCTCCTACCTATATTCAGTGTTGAAACCCTACCCCCTGATGTGACAGTATGTGATTAGGCCCATGTGAGCTAATTAGGATTAAATGAGGTCATGATAGGAGTATTCTCATGAATGTGATAAATGCCCTTGTAAGAGTCACAAGAGAGCTGGTTTTCTCTCTCTGCTTTCCATCAGGTGGGGACACAAGAAGACAGCCATCTACAAGGCAAGAAGTAGGTCCTCACCAGAGTCAGCACAAGATCTGCCAGTGCCTTAACCTTGGACATCCCAGCCTCCAGCACTGAGAAATAAGCATTTGTTGTTTAAGTCACTCGGTCTATGATATTTTTGAACTAAGACAGCTTGTTTCTCCCTACCCAATTAACCACTAATCGACATATTTACATACATATGTTACCTGCTTTGCTGTGTGCCTCTCTATTGGTTTCCAGTGGTAATAGTCTGGTCAGTGTAGAGAGGCCTGACGTCAGTCAGTGTGAAGCTTGCTTCACTTCTCTGTGGCAGGCTCCTCAATAAGAAGAGGGAAGTGGGTGAGGGGATCTCTATTGATCCCTCTATCTCCCACATTCTATCATTTCCTTCCGGGCCTAAGTCACAGAGACGCTGGGAGGAACACGTAAGAGAATACACTTGACACTGTGGTGAAGAATATTCACCACTTGAGTAATGTAGCTTATTTCAATGTGACACTAATTAGTCCTTTTCTTTTTTTTAATTTCCAGGCCATGTGGGCCCATTCAAGCACCCTCCTGCCCCAGTAAGTCTGTTAGATGTTGACAAGAAATTTTTGAGAGAACACAAGGTGACATAGAGAAAACACGTTTGGAAAAGCCCTGTGACTCTAGCCCTCCTATTCCAGTTCTCTAGAAATGATGATTGGACTTCTGCCTCTAGTAAGGAGCAATCCCTGTCCTTGTGAGATTTGCAGTGAGACATCAATGCTATGAGAAAATCACCTTGTGTCTGTCTTTTCTGACACCTGATTCCGAGTCCATCCCATGCTCTCGCACATGTGGAGGAGGATAGGAGCAGGCAGGTAAGTCACTTCTCCAGCACTGGCAATGTGGGCCCTCATTTTAATGTAATCATCAGGAGCGACCGGATTTTTACTGGTAACAAATCATCAGGCCCTTTTGCCTGTGCTGGTTTTACACTAGATTGAGCCTCATCATCCTTCATGCTGCATTACATCTACACTTTCACAGAGAGGAAACCCAATTTGTTTTGGATCATTTGCACACCTTGCATTGAGAGTGGCCAGTTATTTTCTGAAACCAACTCTCAGTAAATATTCGGAGAGTGATTCTGTCATGGGCCGATTACACATTCTATTTGAGCAAGGCTGACATTTCTATAACATGGAAAAACTACTAAACCTTCCCTAAGAAAAAAAATTATTTTAAATAAATATTTCTGTAATAAAGAGTTCACAAGCCCCAAATACACATAAACATTTTTTTTCTTGTTTATTCTCATATAAGGGCAAAGCAGGGCATGTGGGTCTCTATGTAATTTTTATATGTAGTAACAGTGTTGGACAAAATTGTGAATTAAGAGAAACTTTTATAAAATGTTTACTTTGAGAGAGAGCATGAGTGAGTGAACACAAGTCGGGGAGGGGCAGAGAGAGAAGAGAGAGAAACCCAAGCAGGCCCACACTGTCAGCTCAGAACCTGATGAGGGGCTCGATCCCACCAACAGCAAGACCATGACCTGATCTGAAATCAAACATCAGATGCTTAACTGACTGAGTCACCCAGGCCACCCTCCAAGATAAACTTTAAGGAGTGTTTTTATTTTGCCTTTCTGGATCCCCCAATTCCCATGCCTCCCTGCCAGTACTCTGTAGGTGACAAGCATCAAGCCATGGGCAGAGCCATCTGTATCATGGATGGAAGAGTCTCTAACTCATGCACATACTTTAAAAGAAGATCCTCAAAGAAGTAACAATTGCTTAGGTCAAAGGAATCGATGACTAAGGTTTATTTCCAAAAATCAACTGGAAAAAAACCTTTGTAAGTATGGAGGATTTCTCTGTGTCCTTCTGATTCTCTTGACCAACAATTGTTTCTTCTTCATCATTATCCCCATGTCACGTCCAACCGTAACAAGAATTGGGCAAACTTCCTGGGGTTCCTGCCCTCGGGGAACCTGGATCTAATTAGAGGTGCAAATAGTACCTAGGGTCTTTGGGATGAGGCCAAGATTAATTTCTTACAATAAGTTACCTGTCCAAGGTTGTATAGCTAGTAGTGGACAACAAGTAGTTTAAATCCAGATTTAGACACCAAATTCCATTTCCCTCACATGCATGCTAGGGAAACATTTAGTCAGTGCTCCATGATTTACTGTTAATTGTCCTTTAATTGATTCTTGAATGACAGACTTCCCTCACAAGAAGCTTGCAACCACCTAGAGAGAAGGACACTGTCTCATCCTTTCCTTCCATCCTCCCCCACAATGTGTGGTAGACGTTGACATGAAGGCAGAAGAACATTCACAAGCATGGAGAGGAATGTAATATAATCACAATAGCTATGGAAAGTGTGATACGTGATACAGAAGCAGAGTATGAGAATGATGGATCAGTCTGAGGAAAATAATGCTCCAGTGTGAGTTTGAATAGGATCGTGAAAGACAGAAAAGACACGAAGCGGTGAGAAGAGAGGAGGTAATGATTACAGGCACAGAAATGGCCCCAGAACCACATAGAGAAAGGACAGCACATAGCACGGATTCACATAGTTACTAGCTGCACAGAGGCATCATCAGGAATGCATGAGCCGGGTTTAGCTTGATGGCAGCCTCAAAGAAAATGAGATCCATTGTAACACCATTGTGTGAAACAGTCACAACTTGTGTCTGAGTGGAGCTCACAGACACATTCAAAATAAGGCAGGTTTCTTGGTAAACTTTTCTATCAACCTGTTAGAAGGGACTCAGAGAACATCTGCTAACTATGCATGATGTGTAGTTACACCACACAGAATGTCACCATGAAGAACAAATGGCATCAGCTGCCACCATGCTGTGGCATTCCATTTTACAAAATGATATGTCGTTATTAAGCGGCAAGGGATATTGATTTCTCAGTATGTTTCCTGTTTGCTCAACTGCTTTGGTTACAACATCACCACCACTATATGTTAAATACACTGAGGAGATACAGGTTTATCCATGGGTCCTCAATAATGTGGGATCTGCTCTTTGCCCTGGCAAACAATCAAATCCCCTGACACTCATCTTGATTTTGTTCTCTCATAACAAACTTTTTCTCCCTGTTTTCTTGTCCAAAGATTTACAATGTGAGAAAGCACCTCATATGGAGCTGGTCATGTGGTACAGAGCACAGTCTTCAAGTCAGAGGAGCAGCGTCAGACCCAGCCTTACTACTGATCAAGCTACCCCAGGGGTCATACCCACCTCCCTGGTCTTCCGTTTCCCCCCTCTGTAAAGGGAAAGGGGGGACTATATATATTATATATATTCTATAGAATTAGAATTAGAATTAGAATATTATATATATTCTATAGAATTATATAATATATATATTATATAGAATATATATTCTATATATAATATATATTTTATATATAGAATATATATTCTATATATAATATATATTATATAATATATATTCTATAATATATATATAAATATATATATTATATAATATGTATTCTATATATAATATATATATTATATAATATATATTCTATATATATATTATATAATATATATTCTATATATAATATATATATAGAATATATATATATAGAATATATACATATATATAAAGTGTTTCATGTGTGCCAGGGATTGTTCTAAACCCTAGGAATACTACAATTAAAAAACAAAAACATGGGAACCTGGGTGGGTCAGTTGGTTAAGTGTCTGACTCTTGATTTCAGCTCAGGTCATGATCTCACAGTTAGTAAGACCCAGCACAGAGAACTTTCTCTTGCACATGCTCTCAAAATAAACAAGCATTTAAAAAACACAAAAAACAAAACCAAAAATGAAAAGAAAAACCAAACACCTGCTTTTCTGGAGCATAACTTCTAATTGATGAAAATAATTAAAAAATAAATACATATATTATGCTTTGTTAAGTAGGTTAAGTTACTGTGAAGAGAAATTAGGTTTCTGTAGGCTAAGTTACTGTGAAGGAAATGTTAAGTACTGTGAAGAGAAATTAGGGTAAATGGAACAAAGTGGGGGGTTGCGGGAATAGGATGGGGTGAGGAGAGGGATGCTTATTTTTATGCAGTCAGGAAAGCACTGGCTGATAGTCACATCAGCACAGAATGAAGTGAGAAAGTAAACCATATGGGCATCTATACAAAGAGTATCCTAGATAGAAGGATCCATAAGTACAAAGGCACAGAGGCAGGAGTGCACTTGAAGTGTGCTAGGAATCTTGTCTCTGAGTGCTCTGGCTTATAAGAACAGCCCGAGGCTCAACTACATGTTACTGTATTCCCTGACTTCCCTTCTGCTACTGCCATTGGATCAACACAGACTTGAGCAATGTTCTGGGCAGCATTGGGAACATTCTGGAAAATGCCTACACTTGAGTATATGGAGAGTTCACAGTTGCCCCCTCTGAAACCTGATGCACCAGCACAGAAATCTTCCAGGAATGCTTAGGAGGCTGTAATTTTCCCACAAATAAATCAATTCTTTTTATATATAATGAATACTATGAGAATTTTTTTTCTTCTCAAAAAGGTGAAGTTAAAACTTAGGTTGTTATATTTGAGAGGAAAACCTAAAATCAAAACCTGCTTTGTGAAGGTGGAAATGGTCCTCTGCCTGAAAGTCTGCCATGAAGAGAGCATTTGTAATTACAGCCACACAATCACCTTGAGGATACTTAATAGCTTAATAAGATTTTAATGAGTCTCTTTGAAAATGAGAAACCCCACTATATAAAATGGGCCTATAAAATGTTATGCAGCTGTGCTGTGGCCTCAAACAAATCACAAACAGATCCCACCACAAACGGTACTCTGCAATATTAAATGCCAAGTTTAGCCGACAAGGATTTTGTCTACACTGGTGTCTAAGCACCCTTAGGAAAGACGTCAATGGTCTCCAGACAAAACCCCACAAACATGGACACTGGGTGGTGACTACATGGGGAATCCTGAAAAATCCAGTCTCATAATTCCACCTCTTCTAATTACCTCAACTTACACCGATAACCCTTCTCCTCTGAATTCCTACATTTCAAGACCACTGATTCATTTAACATTCATCTTCAGAACTGACCAGTCAGGGGCACATGGATGGCTCAATTGG